>NC_140091.1:15171865-15771865 GCF_964237585.1 Gallinula chloropus
TATGCTAAAAACTACAGCAAACCAATTAGTTTATGTTGAAATAATACATTATAGCTACAATGTTTCCTAAAACCATCTGCTTTACCATTTGTGCAATGAAACAGAAAAACTTTGTGCTGTGCATGCTTGTGAGAGTTGGAGATGACTCCTTGTCCCCAAAGGAAACCTAAAGGCACAGGAGGACATTGGTAATGTGAATGAAAATCTACTAACAAACAATGGCTTCTGTTTTGTCACAAGAATCCAATTAGAAACCGAATGCCTATACTGATATTTTTACTCTGTGTGTGTACTAGATGCCTTTACTTTGGCTAAAAGATACTACACATGTCCTTTAAGAAGAATAGCAGCATTAAATAGATCTTATAATTTCAGATACAAAATAAGATATCTGCTTTAGGTTAGGCTAACAGAGTTTTGGGGATTATTTTAAACATGTCCAAGAAATTATCAGATTCTTTTCAATGACTGTTGCAGTTTTTACTGTTCTACTACAGCTTTTTACTAATTTTCCTTGTTAAAGGATCAGTTACATTTGAGACAGTAAATAGTATGCTTTACAATAAATAATATTCAAGTCAAAGTATCATACTTACAAAATAATGTAACACTGTAATAGAATCTTGAAGATCAATTCCATTTCATATATTCTGCAGCAAAAATAACATTTCTAATAGGAAGGAATTTCTCATAAACCTAGCAAGAGCTACACATTCACATGTGTGTAAACTTAACAAGGTTTATTATGTTTCCAGAAAAGCTATGCTTTTACAGTAGGTTTTCAGCTAAATGTCATCATAATATGGTAGTAAATGTATAATGGTGCTTATATTTAGCTCCATCGCAAATTTTAGTTTGAAAAAACATGGAGTGCCATTATTTACAAAGAACAGCAACTTTCCTTTTGCTTCACAAGTGACTGTATCTGTGTGTGAACAAAATGTTAGGGCGAGGCATTCCAGACGAACTGCAGCCAAGGTTGGACGAGGGTGGTTTCATGATGAATAGTGAAGGTCCTGGCAATAAATACCTAGAAAGGAGATGGAAAAATAGAGCTTTACAGGCAAAGTGACATTCAAGAGCAAAAGATCAGTTGGTCAAGTTCCATACCTTAAAATCCTTATATGCAAGAAATGATGTACGTTAAATACTATTTATAAAACATACAGGGCATTAGGCACTAGCTAACTCAGAAACAGACCTAAACTTAGGGAAACAGCAAAATTTCAAGATACTGTATGAGGATGAAACATCTTTCCAGTCCTTTAAGTTTAAAGCCAGCAGATAAACTTAAAAAAGGCATCCTAACTACCAAAAATTAACACTTCACCCATTGTACTCTGTTATTATACTACTATTTTTTTAATTTAAACTGCATTAAAACTGCACTTGATGTTAACCAGCTTACAAAAACTTACATTGCAAAAAAGTTGATTAGGCAAAACCCAGCAATTTCCATCTCAGTTTCCAGCTCTAATTCTCTAAAAATAGAAATGCTGCTACAACCTAGTACTTCACTGCAGTGATAATTTACCTTTTAAATTCAGGCACCTATGTAGCCTGAATGTCATGTCGTAGTACAAATAAAAAATTACCATATACCTAATATTCATTCTTAAATCTTTTCATGTTATCATTTCCTAGTACTTAATTGTGAAGTCATTAGATGAGCACAGTAAGTGTGCAAAAAAAGCCATCCATACTAAATCAGAATTTGGTAATGAATTATGTCAATGTTAGGATGGATTAGCACAACACATTGTATAAATTATTGCTTTAAAAATTGTTTCATCACTCTAGTGAATCATACTGATTAATGATGGGTAAGTTAGAAGATCGATCCTACTAATCACATAGATAGGAACAGCATCATGCTGTCAAAGGGAGACAATCTATAAGAACGTATACACATTTGGTTTGTTTAAGCTTTGACAAAAGCTGTTAAAAATATTATTGCAAATATATTTTTTAACAATTTGCAAAAAAAATAAAGTCTGATTTGATATGGGATGCAGGGGGAAATGGCCAGCCCCTTTTCAGTGGTCTGTGAAGACAGGACAAGGGGCAATGGCTGCAAGTTGGAGCACAGGAGGTTCTGCACCAACATGTGGAAGAACTTTTACACAGTGAGGGTGACAGAGCCCTGGGACAGGCTGCCCAGGGAGGTGGTGGAGTCTCCTTCTCTGGAGATATTCAAGACCCGTCTGGATGCCTATCTGTGCAATATGAGCTGGGGAGCTGCTTTGGCAGGCGAGTTGGACACTATGATCTCTCGAGGTCCCTTCCAACCCCTACAATTCTGTGATTCTGTATAGGTTGGTGAGCTCGACAGTTCACTATATGACCTGAGTACTACCTTTGTTTGATGATACAGTAAAAGACTCTAATGCTTCCCAGAGAATATGCCACGTAATAGGGATTATTTAGCAAGCTGTAAGGATCTTGCAGTAGATGGTTGTTTGTTTTTTTAAATTTGGTAACACAGGCTATTTATCAAAATATGAAAAGCCTGACTTTCTACAAAGTTTTATTTTAGCTACTTTTTTAAGGTATTTTGGTATGATTCCTGAACTCTTCTACTGTCTTCTTTCCACTTTTAAATTTGTGAGGAAAAAAGATGATGTGAACACACATTTACATTGATACTCCTATCCATTCTCTTCATGCCATACAGTAAACTTACAGTTAAGGGATGGGATTAAGAAAATATTTGAAAAGTGAAAAAAGAACTCTGTGGCTGCTTTCATTATATTTTTCTCTCTCCCTGCAGAAATATATTTTCACAGCTAGAGCTATCTATTTGTGAACTTTAAAAGCTTCAGTTTCACAAACATTTGTTTCATAAACAGAAACAAATAAAAGTCACTGTGTTCAGAAAACAAAACCACCAAAAGTTCTTCAAATTACGTTTTATAAAGCTTGAAAAACGTGGCTTCTTGTACAGTTATTAAATTATCCTCTGATCCCTTCTTGCACTTAACAAAATTTTACAGAGTGTCAAGAAAATTATCACTAGTAGTGCAGATTATTACATCATTTAAAACAGAAATGTAGATGACAAGTGAAACAGTATTGTGATTATCCCATTTCTAGAAAAGTAGCCTGTTACCTTACAATTGTGGAACATAATGGGCAGGAGCACTTAGTTCCCTGTGTATCTTTTCACAAATTCAGAACACCGTGGTTAACCCGTACACTGCCGCACCCACAGTGTAGATGTAACATTTGTGGAGATTAATATAAAAACTGTAACTTTAACCAGAGTTGCCACAACACTCCATTGCTGAAGTCATACTGATATTTAGGTTACAGAGATCCCTCTAGTCTGTGAGACTGATGGATAAATTTCCATTCAGCACCCAAAGAAACCCAGAAACTGGAGATGAGAATGTTCTACAGGACCATCCCTTACACTGCTTCCCAAATGCAAGACAGTTAGCTGCAGGACATTACAGTAATCCGATCAGTCTGAACAGTTTGTGGTTGGTCATGATGAAACATTTTCCGCAGTATTAACAGTCAAAGCAATAAAAGCTTCAAGGTTGATGATTTTCTAGTCGTAGCTAATGCAGATGACTTTACCATACTCCTCCTGTAGCTCAGTAGATGTTAATATCGAATATGATTTGTGTTGTGGCTAGCATATTTCTGCTTCTGCTGTGACCAAACAAATTCAGTTTCTGGTTGGTTTTAAATTATGTTGGGGTGCCTAAAGATCCATACGACAATAATAAATGGGTTCAGCGTATCAAGTAACTAGTATGAGATATAGCAAGTAAGCAATGAAGCCACAAGATAGGTTTAACAGATCATTTATCAAAGGTTTGCTTTTCACGTAATATTTAACTCAAAAAACCCTTCTATGAAATAACGTCTGTAAGATGTTTTATATAAACAAAGCATTTCTAAGATTATATACATAATAATTCAAATTGCCATTATGGATAGAATTTGGAACACAAGTAATTTGAAACTTACATTTAATTCTCCACCTACAACTGTTAAATCGCAGATCATTAGCTCCCACAGTCGGTGCATTTTCAGTAATCCCTATCCATACAGACAATACGATAATCCCTGTTGTATCCAGTTGGAGAACTAAGCCAGCCAATGGAGAATCAGGTAAGTGCCAAATAATTTTTTTACTATATGATGCTGTTTTGCAAGGTTTGAAAAAATATTTATGCTCTGTAAAATGAAATAATAAAACATTCAATCTGTAGAGGTTTTGGAAATCAACTTTGCAAAACTGTGCAATACAGTAAATCAGATGGCACTTACCTGACCTGGCTGGAGCTGTGCCCCTATAGCATCCCACTGCGAATGTGAAGCCAGAAGTATCATACATGTTAGGATACCTCTAGGAATGCAAATCTGGAATCAGGGACTTTGAGGGATCTGAGAAGGGGAAGAAAGGAAATTTTTCAGTTGACTATACGGAAAGTCTTTGCTGCAGCTACTTGGGCAGTAGCCAACCAAGACTTCAGTAAGTAGTTTCACACAAACGTGTACATCTAGTCCCCTTTAGAGTCTCTTCATGAGTGGGCTAGAGAGATCAGAACAACTGAAACTGGGGATCACAGGAATTGCTGGGAGTTTATCCTTTTTGGTTATATAAACACATAGTGACATAGACTTAGAGAGAAGCATCATGGTAGCAATGGAGGCTGAAATATGTCCTGATGTTACCTTTTATACTTACAACTGAGGAGGAGAATATTAAAATGTGTACCTTGTATCATCCCAGTGGGGGCTAATCCCAGTTGGGGATCCTCTTGAATCTGATGAATATTTGTAAACCACCAGCAGACAGTGTTTACAAAGCTGCACTATTCGCTGGCAACACTGGCGTTGCTCAGGAGTCACCACCTCTGTGCTTTTACTGAATATGGTTTCCCAGGAGCTCCTGTTATGGAAAAGGACACGACTTCATGTTTGTTGTCACAAATTGCAATCTGAGAGCTTTATTGCTTTATATCAGGTTTAACAATAGAGGAACGAGAAAAAACATGACCTTGCCTCTTCACAGGAAAGGTCTATGCTATTTAACACAAATGCTGGCAGATGTTGAGTCCAAAACACAAATTAAGAAGTTAATCTTCAGATGTGAACTGTCCACAGCCATTTTTCACTTGGTTTGTTCCCTAAAGCATTTATAGGGCCATTACTTAGGTTTAGCACATAAAGATTTACTGTCACATAATTGTATATTTGCCTTACAACAGGAATAACAAAAAATGTTACTTGTAACAGGCTACCACCTGAATGAGAACACGATGTCATGTGACATTAAAGCAATTAATAAAAATGACACATTATTTCTAAATGTCTCCACAACACAATAATACTCTTCTTATACTTTAAGTAAATGATATTAAGGAACAAATACAAAATTAATTTCCAGGAGATTAGATTGTGCTCTGATTCCTTATCCAAATAATCATACGAGGAGAACTTCTCGGTTTAGTCAATCAAATATTACTCATGATTCCATCTGGTCCTATGGTTGGTCTTCTACAATTAAGTGCAACTTGCAAAGTGTATCTATAGAAGCATTCCTTCCTTTGCAAAACGCAGCCCATCATGCTTTTGTTTTCTTAGAAAGCCATTTCTCTTTCTAAAAAATCCTAAAATGCCTTAACAATGTAGCTCAGGTACATTTTACAACAGGACATGACATGACAACAGTTCTTTGCATACACCTCACCACTTCTGTTTGGGCAAAATTCCTACCAGGTTACAGACCACTGCACCTGTTTTAAAGGCAACACGGTCCTTGTGAAGACTGTGGTTTTCTCAAAACATTTATGCAGTAGCACAGATGGTTTGTAAGCTTGAGGTTTTCTGTTTGTTTATGAAAGAATCGCTTCATAGGGTGAGGAAAATTTGCTGCATCTGGCTTCAACATAACATCCAGCATGATTCAGCCTCACTGCAGTAGATTTCACATCCCTGGTGTAAGAAGTTTCCTTAAAACAACATCCAAGAACGATCAATCTTACTTCTGCCTAGTGAGATTTTTAAGATTATTCTGTATTAGGATGGAATTATGAACATGAATGTCTAAAATATATGCTGTATGGGTCCTCAGTCCAGATGACATGTTCCAGCTGAAACTGTCGAATTTCCTACAGAATTTCTACTTCATACATGATTTTCAAGTGATGCAAGCATTTCTCATTAATTATTATCCATATAATGAATTATTAAAAATACTGTTTATAAGGCATCAAAACTGTTTCATTTCATAAACAGCAAAATTCTACTTCTTGAAGAGCTATGTTTCCTGCCTGGCAACTTTCCACATCTATTTTACATAGAAATTAATCTATTGTCTTCGTTCCTTCCCCATGAAGTCACATGATGGCTGGTAGAAAGCAGCAAGACAAAGTTCTAAGTGTTACATTTGTTCAACAGATTCAGAGTGCTACACACAAATATATTGTAATTCAATCCATCAATTTTGTGGAAGAAACACTCCTGAGAAATAAATTTAAGTTCTGGGCCTTGAGGTCTGTGATCACTTTCTTACAGTTACGAGGGCGTTTATCAGTGAAGGGTAGTATGTGGCCTGCTATAACCATGGCAGATTATGAACACAGAGGTGGGCAAGTACCCTCATAATAAAGATTGAGTTATGGAAATAAATATGTAAATTTCAATGAACTTTCATATAAATGTGCCTGTGCAACCTCCTCCACATGCTCATACTCCATTACATGGCAACCAACAGGGATCAGAGTACTGCTACCTAGGGGAGCTTAATTTGTTATGCTGTGGCTTTAGTTTCCATACATTGGTAAGAAACCATGGAGTCCTCAGCAGATCCAGGGAAGGGTGTTATGCTTCATTGTGCAAGGTTGTCAATTACGTGTTGGGTTTTTTTTATAACCATCTGAAGGCAACTGGTTCTACCAGTTTTCTCTTAGTAATTTTTAGTGCTTATTCTACAGTAAAACAAATGCAGCTTTATGAAACCATCTACATCATGGTTATTTCACTGAGGTTTTCTTGGCTTATTTGTTTGTTGTTTCTGCTAAAAAGGCATATGCCTAGCAGAGATCTAACCAGCGAGAGGAAACCTTAAGGCTATTAACTCTGTTCTTCTCCCAAGACACAGATCTTATGAATAGGCAAAGTACAATACTCAGTATATTTTCCCATACTCGTGTTGTTTCTGAATTAGCACATTAATACCCCTTCCTGATGTTCATTTCCCCAAATACTACACATGCCCTTTGTTTATTCCAATCTGTTCTTTAAAAAGGCACAATGAACTCTAAGGAAGAGTGATGAGAAGTTGGCCTTTCTGCTACAGAGGTGCTGTCATGAGTTCTCTGTTATGTACTACATGGCAAGAAGGATGTTTGTATTTGAATAAACAACACACTGGGAAGGTGCAAACAGCCTTTCTGCTTTCTTCTGTGAATTCTGTATGATCACATCCAGAGTGATCCCTACACATACTGTGCATTTGCACATTACTTTTACAGTATTTTTAGAATCTTTTATAAAGCAACTCCTCTTACAAGGAACTGAATCTTCGTGAAATAATTTAGCTCCACTTTGCAGTCCACAGAGTCTTGTTCTGCATGAATGAAATTATTGCTAGATGAAAAAATCCTACTCTTCACTGAACTCTTCTGCTGGCTTAAGGACAAATGAGTAGCAGAGGTCTTCAAAGGTTCTGAATAAAATCCATTCTTTGTAGAGAAAAAATTCGCAAATTAATTTTTAATGTATATGAGGAGATTTGCACACTAAAAGTAAACTTTAAACTAATAACAGCATTATTGAAATTTAAGGTAATTATTACATTTTATTACAACAAAAAATTGAGCTTGGACAGAAGATTTCGCACACCTCTGCTTACATGAAGAAGGGATCCTGCAGCTGCTGAGGATTATACAAAAAATGTTTCATATTGGAGAAACAGAAGCCTTTTTTCACCCTACTTTAACTTTTGGAGCATGCTGCATTCCCAATACCTGCCTCTAGCAAATCTTAAGCCTGACATCTGCATGTTCCCACAGCCTGTCTCAGTGAAGAAAACATGAGGACTCCTAACAACCTGCACAACAGCAAGCCTTCAGCAATGAGAAGAAAATGGTAGAAAACACCAAAAAGCTGATGACCTTTTCCATACTCTCAGATCCCTCCTCATTACCCATTTTGTTGGGAAACAATTAACAAGTGCATTATATGCATTCTCTACATATGACAAATGACACTGTGTGAAGGACACATTGACCTGATGCCTTTGTACATACAATACCCATCAGCATACCACTGTGTCTGTTGTAGCTCTCCCAGAGCAATAAATCTCTCAGAGTACCTTATGCAAGCTAATCAAAACCCCTCCCGTTCTTTACACAGAGTATATACTCAGAGAGAAAATGTATTTTTGTATGCAATATATTTCATATTTAAACATTTGTATTCTTATTTTCTCAAGACATTTGCCAGATGGGGGCATTATTATTATGATCTGATCTTCCAAGACTATTCTTACATGAATGCCTTTGATTTGAGGAAGATAGATTTTGAAGCACAAGATATTGAACTTTCAATATATGGGCTAAACTCTTTTTCCCCATAGAAAACTTGTATTTGCTATGCAGAGCAAAACCATCTGTTTACCTCAGGACATTGCCTATTCTACATATACTTAAACTCCCACCAGTGCCTGAAAGAGTGAATGTAATAAAGCACAGAAATTCAAATTCCTTATTTGTAAATCACAGCACTGACATTTTTGGAGGGGATGAGATGTCAGCTGGGCTTATGACTGAATTCTTCCTCTATAAGTCCTGAGCTCAAATAGATATGACAATGATTTCTGCTTGACACTTACATATTGGTCTAGCCTAAACATCGTGCACCATCCAATGAAAGCTGACCTACAGCTCACATATTTTGAAAATTAGATTTTTTTTTTCCCATAGATTATTGTACTTGTAAATACATTACTAAATGTCTGATTCCATCACTGAAATGATTGGCCTAGATTGTTAGATTTCTACTTACACTATACTTGTACATGGTTTCAAAACAAGTTCAATGTATTGCAGAATTTCTTGAATGAAACACAGTATGCCAGCAACGATTGGAATTTTGAATTTATGAAGATTAAGATAAGAAAAATATGCTTACCCTGAATTACAGAAACAGTTCCATAGACCTTGCCCATGGCTCCAGAGTAAGCGATTAAACACACGGTTGAAGAGACGGTACAGGTGTAAATTCTCAATGTCTGGAGCCTTCCAGACACGCTGTAGAACTGCACGAACACTTGTCTTGACTATATCCAAAACCTAGGAAGGAGTATTCCAAGCAAATCAAAGCAAAGGCATATTGCAAAACCCAAACCCAACTGTTTATTGATTCGCTGCACACACACACACACACAAACACACACACACACAGAAGACTGCACAGTTATAAATTCTCACAGATGTCTATGTTTCATTTCTGTGCATTCATCAGCAAACTTTTATGATATGCTTCTTCTGTCAATAGCATTTTGCTAAGCCAAATCAAAATATTTTATTTTTATTACACAAAAGTTCATTCTTTTTTTTTCAGTCTGTTCAATACTAGCTTTTTAAATGACAAAAAGTTTTAAAAAAAACAAAAAGGACACAATTACAGACTAGAAGCAACATAGTTAACAACCCAAATATTATATATTTGAAGATTATCTCTCCTTCTTTTCCCACTCCCTTTTAAAATGCCATCTGTTTTATACAGAACGAAAATGTTCTGAATAGCTACTAACTGCTTTTGGCTTAAAGTCTGTTTAATCTCAGTGTTAACCTAGATCAGACCATTTTAATTCACCTTTCATGGAGAAAACAATGTAGTGAAATCAAGAAGTAAGAAAATAATTGCCAACATATTTAAAACAGTAATGTTTATAGAAATGCAACAGATGTATTCAGAATACTTTTAAAAACACGTGTAAAGATGTGGGTGAGCAAAAGGGCCAGCTGCATTCAGTATAGTGCTGAGAGTTTCACCCATGCTCTAAGTCTTGACCACTCAGTGTACACACTCAACAGAGTGCATCCCAATCATCTGAGGCCTCCTGGAGACACCTTTGCACATCCCACTGAACTGGGACATGGCTGCTGGCACTCATCTTGCATGCTTTTAAGCATCTGCATGTCCTCTCAAGTCAGGCCTCTCAGTTCCCTCCATAATTACAGAGAGAAACAGGCTCCAGAGTGTCTTGGATTCTGTCTATTAATAAGAGTGGGAATAGTTTCATGACCAAAGCAGTATTTAGGCCTCACACTTGCACTCTGTAAAATCTGCTGTCCTAAAAAAAACTCTACCGAGTATGTACCCGATTAACAAAAAAGCCAGTTACATCAACACAATTTCCTGCAAAGGAGACACCTTCTCTGTCTCCATTCCAAAACCGGTCAGACTCAGGTGGGTGGTGAACCAATGGAGATATTCACTTATTTGGTGTAAGAAGTTGCAAATTCTCCAACTGAGACAGTACAATACTTGCCCAGGAAACTTTCAGCTGTGCGTGACAAACTGATTCACACGGTTAAACATCTGACTCCCCAAAGGTGAACTGGGATTTAGTAAAAGAGCAAGTGAAGTATGGAAGCCCACTGTAGAACTTTTGATTTTTTTTTTTATGGTCCCACATGACAAACTGTTGTTTGTAAACTGCCTGATTAGACACGATGAAGGAAACGAAGCATAAACAAACAGAATGCCTGCAATAGCACAATGAAGCTGCGTGTAAAGAGAAATGCTTGAGGGGCAGAAAATCTATAGATGCCTAATAATAACAAACTTGATGAAATATGTCACTGACATGTCATTTAAGCTCTTTTGAAGACCAAGGATTAGTCATCATGCATGGGTTTTGTGCTAATTCCATGCACATCTGCACCCAATGTGAATACAATGCTGTTCTCTCCAATGGTAATTTCTATGAATGCAGGTGTCTAATACACTAAATCCCCACCTGTGGTCTCTTCCTTCCAACAAGTGAGGTAAAATGAGCAGTAAATTATAAGGTAAGGATGGTGACCCTGTTTAGTGACTGTGGGTTTTGTGACCCAGGTTTAGTGACCCAGGGTTTTGGACTGCCCCACACTTGTGGAATGGGTCCAGATTTTCAGGCATTCCCTTTGCAGCATCAGCATGCTTCTCAAGCAGCCTTTTCCTTGTACCTTGCCTGACTGAGTCTTTCCCACACAAACACCCAGTAGCTGTGATTGTATAGACCCGTTTCAACTAACTGCATCCCTGAACTACCTAAAGGGTCACTGACTAACAGTAATTTATCTCCCTGTGTAAAACAGAAGAATTCCACCCCATATAGATACTCTCACTAGTCCAAAAACTAAGAACTGTGATGCCAATGTAGAGCCTTTTATTTTAGCACCTGGAGTTGGAAAAAAAAACCCTAAGGACAGAACTTGGCTTCTTAACACAAGCTGCAGGCTGCAAGGTACTCTGGAAAGAAAAAAAAAAAACCAACAAAAAAACCCAACCACACACACACAAAAAATGCCAGAGGGGAAAATGTCTCAGTTAATTGTTCTTAATTTGCAAACATGGCCCAAATCATCCATTTAAGAAATGAGACAAGGCATTGCATAAGAGCTGGAACTTCATGAAACCTACATCCCCATTTTTCCAAGTTAATTTCCCTAGTTTGCCTTCATCTTTCTGTTTACTTTAATTTACATCATTTACTTTAACATAACCAATTATCTAGGTGTAACAGAACAAGATGTTCTGAAAGGGTGTATTCAAAACAAGATGTATGGACCCTCTGGTAACCATCAAAACACTTTTAAAGAAATCTTGTGAAGTGATGTAACACAAAGCAGTCACAACTTCTCCCATAGAAAAGTCTTTTTTTCCTAAAAGTCTTGGGAGACTAGATTACATTTTAGTATGTATCAATTTCATCAGTTTACTCTCAACTTGCTTCTAAATGCCTCCTGTGCCTCTGCTGTAATGCCAGAATATCAGACACCAAGCATATGAGAGGACTTTAATATTTCTACATCACACTGAATAACCCTTAAGAAAATATACCTGTCAGAAATGAACACTGTCAAATCTAGTACATTGCCCAGGTATTTTCTTCCCATGTTTTAGAACTTCCCAGTAAGTATAGTGGACTGAGTTTCTGGTTTGTATTTCACAGAGTTGCAGAAGGTACCTTTGAGACCGATTCCTTACTTGCATAAATATTCTCCACCTTGAGCTCGCTTCCCCTTTACCCACCCCACTGGAATATAAAACATACTTCTTTCAAATCCACAAAAGCTTACACATTTGGCAGTCCTCAGCTGCAATGTCATTGTCAAAGTTAATCCTTTTTTATAAACTACCCTTCTAAGAATAACTATCTGATTGCTTGAAGGGATTGAGGTTAAAAGCAGTTTAAAAAAAAAAAAAAAAGGCAAATCATTTCCAGTGCAAGCTAAGATGAAGGGCCCACACTAGTGCTTCAGGAATTATAAGTCTCCTAAGTTGTAAAAGATGTCCTCACAAGAAGAGCAAAGAAATCCATATTTCTGTTTGTGCAGTTTTGCTAATAACGTCCTGGCGCAGCAACCTGCACCATCCTGGCGCTGTACACGTGCCCTTCGTTTTACAGGACTGTGACTCAAAGGGCAGAACCACCCCTAACGTAGGCTTTCTGAAATAACACTTAGAGGAGAAAATTCTGACCAGATTGGAAGTAAAATAATAATTAAAAGCAAAACAAACAAACAAAAAAACCAGACAGACAGGGGTGTATTAAGCCAGATGTCCAAAAGGAGCCTAGGAAAGGTAATTGAAGAATGGATAGTCAACAGCCCCAGTCCCTCAAAGAGCAGGCTTATCACTCTCCCTGTGGCAATTCCAAAGTTTTGGGGCATGACCGTGGGAAAGGATGGAAAGAGACCTTAACCAGTCTTGTGTGAAAGCAAGACTGTGTCTCAGTTGCAATGATGGGCCAAATCTGGTGGCACCATAGATTAGAGAACCATTCCAGCCACACATCACTCACCAGTTTCAACTGTCCCAAAGATTTCTGCTGAGAAAATGAGATCTCCATTGCAGCAGCAGTGTGAATTTTGGGCCCTGAATTTCATATAGATCTATATCTATCTACCCCTCTCCCTCACTCCTAGCAGCTCTTCCTCCAGATCAGCATTTTCTAGAAGCCCCCACTAAGACTTCCAGCAAAAGGCTAAAACTGCCACATGCACACAGGAGAAAAGACCTATGAGCATGTATATTGGGACTGCTGCACTCTTTCCTGTAATCAAAAAAAAAAAAGGAAAAAGATATCATTTTAAGTAAAGGACTATTCAGCCAAAGAGCTGTAGATATGAAACAAAGAATGACACCACTTCAGCCAATGACATTGGTTGCTGTACTGATTCTTGCCAATGGCACAAGAAATAATTCTGCTAAATTACAGATCCATGCTGCCATTTGATACAGCTTAAAAAGAGTTTTGATTAAGTTTTTGGCTCCTCTGTTTCCAAGTTCTTCAGTTTGTCGGGTCTAATTTAGTTTTGTGGTTGTGTGGATGTATATTCCACTTAATATCCATTACTGTCTTAAATATAGGTCTATCATATGGCATCACATTAAACGGGCATGTTTTCTCTGTCCACTGTGAAAACAGAAGCATTTAAAGCAACTTGGAAGACTAAGGAACATACTGCTGATTTTCTAAAAAGTGATTTGAGATGAGCTTCTGAAATTGTGCTTTCACTCTTCTGTAACAATCTACAAACCTCTTCCAATTATAGTATTTATCATGTATGCAGCATTTTGATTAATTTACTTTCTTTTATGGTCTATAAAAATAAATTGTGAAACTGAGACACACAGAGATTAAATGCCTGGAACTGATATGCCAATCCACATAATATATCAGCAACTGAGGCAGAGAAAGACCCAAAATACCACTTTAGGGGCACCAAAGCATTAGTAATAGATATAATTTCTGCTACATTAAGGAAAATAAAAATTACACTGGGAAGATGATTTTGACTGACATATGGCATACAGAAATGATTGACACACTACAATATGTCAGTTTTCAAACAGATTAAAAACTCTTTAAATACTATGCACAACAGTAGCTCTTAGATAGCAAATGAGTGAAGACAGGATGATAAATGAATATAATTATCCCTTTGCAAGACTAAACCAGTTAGTTGAACATTCTAACAATGTCAGTAGTCTTTGCTTGACAGGTCTATTTTTAAGTCAGCCTGATCTGTTGTAATACTGTGGGTCAAAGCCTCAAACAACCAAGTGCACTATCACTAACCTGGTCTGAAACTGTTGACTGGTTTACCCCTTATCAATCAAATCCACTGAATCAAGACATTTCTAAGAATGTTTGCTAAAAATTAGGTATGTAAGTGTTAATAATTTATTTGTTTGTGTTTCTTTCAGCAGACTAATACTTTAAGGAATTGTTTTTAAAATTATATTCCAGGATACTTTTCTTGTTTGAATATGGAGCAACATAATTTCCTGCAATGTAATTAATTCATGTATATTTTCACATTAATAGCCAGCATTTTAGCAGCAACTGCTAAACACCATTAGAGACACTGCTAAGTGTCTACTTCAGATGATCTTCAGAAAATGAAATCTAGGACACTTACTTTTCGTTGCTTTACGGAATCCAGTTTTACCAACCAGTAGGACGCCACTTTTGTTTTATGATACTTCCAATTGTCCATAATCTGTAGTCATTGCAAAACACACAATAAAAGAAATGCACATATGAACAGCCAAAATGTGGCAGACATCATCAGACAAAGTTACAAAAGAATTCTGCAGGAAGTGCATTTGTAGCCACACAATCTCTGTTGTACAAGACAGCACCACTAGATGGGGTACACACGGACACACACACACATACACTCCCTCCCATACATACATAAAAGCACACTCACATGTCTGGGGGATAAAATTTAATGAAGTGTTTTATTTCTGATTCTCAGATGAGAAACTAAATACGATAGTTATGAATGACGTCTCCCAGAATCACCCAAATCAACCACCACTACAGGAAAATTCCGTTCCACTGAGGAAGTTGCACAGATCACTGGAGACACAACATTCCGAAAGCTCACAGAGCAAAGGGCATTTTTGCACAGGTAGGGAATTAGGTGAATTTTAACACACCGTGGACTGTGCTTCTACACCAAAATACAGGTGCTAATTTAAATTCCTAAATCCCTCTATATCTCTGCTTACACTGAGAAAAGAACTTCCATTGTAATGTTTCTCTTTTCCAAGCTGGTGGTAGTTTCTTCTCACCCGATATTTAAAAGGGATTTAGATAGTACCTATTTTCTGCTTCTATGTCTGAATATTAGGTGTCACTTTTTAATTGCCCTTTAGATTGGGCAATGTTTCACATGTCTTTGATATCAAATGATGAGGCCCGAGACTACTTTGGATGAAAGAAAGAGTAAACTGGCAGACTAGAAGAGCAAAAAAGAGTAACAGGTTCTTTATGACTAGCAAGCTTCCAGTCTGCCTTGCAGCATACCATTCCAAGTTCTCTGGTATGCCTATTTGAGACCAAATTATACATGTCAGGGTCTGTACTAACAGTATCAGATGAAATATAAACTGTTAATGAATTGTACCATTCTTTGCTTACTTAAAAGTTTGAACTTTCTCCACAGTGAAAAACTGAATTTTCCTAACCTTCCTGATTGTTTCTCATATATTTTATAAAGACATCGGAATGTTTTCAGTGTTGCTCTTTTAAGGTCAGAAAGCATGAAAAGCTCCACGCATTTGAAATCTTTGGAATTACACTGAGTTATAGAAGTCTTAAGGCTACAGGAGCTCATGAATCATGAACTGAGCTTTCTACTTGCCTTCATTTTACTGGCCTAAGCAGCAAGCACCTATCCTGAAATGCTTCTTTCTTATTTATAGATACTTACATCTTCTATAATTAATTTTGATTCTTCATCTGTTTTTCCTGGGAACTTTATTCTCATGTCATTGATAATAAGAAGAGTTTCTTTTGTCAAAGCAGCTTCTTGCTCCTTTGTTTTCTGTTGCAGCAAAGACTCACTCTAAAAAACAATGCAAAGCAGAGGGAAAAATTGCAGGCATGTCATTAGGTCACATTACAAAGATGTCTCCTTAAGAAAAATAAATTCTCAAGAGAGTGACATGAAATGTATTATTAAACCCTATAGAGATAATATCTAATATATACATATATTCCTCATGTGTGCTAATGCATCACCATTACTTATAGTTGTCAAGAAGTTCAAGAAAAACAGTACAAATGAAGTATTTATTTATTGTTTCAAACTAACTATATTTTATATTTATGATGCCCAGCATTTAAAATATAAATTTGACATTTAGATCACAGACTTTGAATTAAATTCAACATAATGAAAAGAATTCATCAGTCGTAAAACACTTCCTTTCAGTTCTTCATTGAAACAATTTATCAGAAACTGCCAATTATATGTCATTGCATCAAGGTAACAGGAGGCATTAAAAAAGGCACTTTGGCTCCAACTCTGGTCAGTGTGGGCTCTGATTGCCAAGGAATTTGTTTGAAATATCAGTACTTTTTACACCAACATCAGCTTGAACCCCTGCAGTGTCTGTGCAGGACCATCTCTGGAGGGTTTGGGGATTTTATTTAAATCTTAGATAGGTTATGAGTATTTTCAATTCTCTTTATTTACTTTTGGGGTTTTTTTGCAACATTAAGTGGTCTTAATTTTATGTTTTTAGAGTGAAATTAAAAAACTGTAGGCATTTCTATACTTCAGTATTTTGTAAGAACTACAAACGATATTTTTAAGTGGTAAATGTATTTTCATGCATAACAAAATATGTTGCTATATGATATATAATAATGTGGCTGAAATAATAAGTGAGAGAATATTTCCAGATCCATGTTTGTTTATAACTGCTACAACAACATGTCTATAATTCCCAACAGTGAATGAATTATTCTAGACTTAGTTTCTATACCTTTAGCACACTTGGATCTTGGGAGCCTGCATAAATGGCAATACACTGCTCTTTTCTTTCCCAAAGGATAGATAAACTAATACTTTATCACGCACAAATGATTTCTTAGTAAGCTACAGTTATGAATTTAAATTTTATTCTAGCAGTAATACAGAGTATATTATTCTTAGTTGCAGAAATAATTATGAACAGAGTTCCATTCACAATACAGGGGTAAATTATGGGTAGTTCTTATTCTTATTCTGTAAGTAATTTCATTCACATTATTATAAGAAGCATGACCTAAGCTCTATCACCAATATAATTGTTCTGCACATCAAGATCCTTTCTGTGGCAGAGCTTTCCCAATGAAAAACAGAGTACAGTTTCTCACTAATGTTAATTTAAGTGAGTAGCCCATTTTTAATGTGAGATGGTAAGAGACTGTTTTTAATCTTTCAGTAATTTGTATTTGATATAGAGTTAATGTGAATAGAAAAATCTATATTAGCCCTGTCTCATTAAACTCTTGGAGTACATCTTGATGATAAAGGGGGACTTTTTAAACTTGAGATAGCTAATGTGATAAAAAATACCTTTAACACGTTGTGGTGGAGACACAATCTTAATGTCTTTCCAATTCTATTAGCTGACTTTAAAGATGGAAAGCCATGTTAAGGAATATTTCACAAGCTGTCAGCACACAATTTTAAAAGGATCCTTTTTCATCATTTAGACAAAGCCTCACAGGCAAAACAGACAATGAGTGTTCTACTGGATAAAAATGATGTTAGAGATAGTAAATACTATGAAGCACGTTCATTAGCATTACAAAAGGATTTCTCACAATCAAAGCTCACCACAATACAGAAAGGCTGCAAATATGGTTTTGCCCCATCTCCAGATGAATTATTTGGGTGACAAAATGTACACGTCAGGCACCAAAGCATGAGTGGAAACAAGCTGGCATCAGCACTCAATACAATACTGAATGGGGCTGGGGAGTGACCCCAGCAAATGCTGCCTTGGGTAAGTGGCTATGTGGCCCATCATGCAAACACCAAAGAAATGCCTGCGTTGTGAAGGAGATACCAAAGACAACAGTCTGGTTGGAGAAAACGCATGGTTTAGAAGTACTTTGTGACATTACATCTAACCACGTAAATTCTAATCGGCTAGAAGCTCATTTACTTATTTAATTACTTACTTAGACTAAGTCTAAATGCTTGTCTGTCTAGGAGACAGGCTTCAAATTGAAAAAAGTTTGACCTTCACTTTAAAAAAAGAGATGGCTTCTGAGAGATCTGTTGCAGTGGCAAATTCTAAAGATGACAAGAACTATATATAATTTTTTAATTGTTCACTTTGGAAGTAGAACTGCAGTCCAGCAGTGCTGTGTACATGAATCAGCTACATTCAGTAAGCTGAAAATTAATCACATCATCTACAGTGGACATCCATACAAAGTCTCAAGATTTTATTCTAATACAATCTGGTGTACACACTGAGTTTGAAATACTTAAGTATTTTTGTTATTGTAAAGATTTTGAAGATGGGAGCATCCTTATTTCAGAACCAGCAGTCCCTCACAAAAGCAGAGAAACTTTTAAAGAGAGGTAAAAACTCTGTCTTAAAAAAACAGTTTAGGAGAGCAGGTATCACAGTCACAAAAACTCTTAAGATTTCCATTCTCTCAAAATAGGGCATCTGTATTGTTGCTCCAGAAACACTGAAACACCACAACCAGCACTCACTGTACATCAGATGCCAGTCTAGAGATCTTGTATTTCTGGGTTTCTGTTAAAACAGCATTGACTCTAGTACCTCAGATTTTCTGACATTGAGTTTTAGAGAAACAGACCACACAAGTGCAACTCCTGTGTTAACTCACCCCTGAAGAGTTCATAGTTCCCAAGCTGGGTGTCTGAGGGACTCTGGCTGAAGATGGGCTGCGATTTAAGGAATGAGACCTGTTCACCAAGGATGCACGCTGGGTTTGCAGAGATGTTTTGGCTGAAAGGGGACGTTGCTCAGCTGCCTGTGACTGCGTGGTCAGTATTGATATTGAACGAGGGCAGCTTACAGAACGCCTTATTGGACCTGCAGATGACGTGGGGGATGAATATGATGGAGACTTCATATTTTTAACTGCAGGCTTCCAGTTCACTCTACCTGCAGAAAAATTATATAAATTATATCATTAGTCTTTTTTTTTTTACAACACCTGTTTTCAGTCATTGTCATGAACAACATACATGACCAACATGTGAGCACATATGCTCTACTATAATCAGTATGGGCTAGCAACTATATATGTAGTAGCCAGTCACATCAGATACCCTAACAGCATGCACTTTACCTAATATATAAGAACATCTATTTCTTCGTCATAGTCAGCTTTAATCAGGCAGACCTCAGTCCTTTATAACATGCATCAGACTTACAACAGAGTGCATGTCCCCTGTAAGTCTGAAAGCACGTGACTGCTACGTGTGGCTTCCTGACTAAGAATGTTCAGCAGGAGAGAGTGTGGCCAATGGATCATAGAATCATCAAACAGTTTGGGTTGGAAGGGACCTCAAGCCCATCTAGTCCTAAACCCCTGTCACAGGCAGGGACACCCTCCACTAGATTAGATTGCCCAAAGCTCCATCCAACCTGGCCTTGAGCACTGCCAGGGAGGGGGCAGCCACAGCTTCTCTGGGAAATCCATTCCAGTGCCTCACCACCCTCAGAATGAAGAATGTTTTCCTCTTACCTAACCTGAATCTACCCTCTCTAAGTTTAAACCCATTACCCCTTGTCCTATCTCTACACTCCCTGACAAACAGTCTCTCTCAGGCTTTCTTGTAGCCCCTTTAGGTACTGGAAGGCTGCTCTAAGGTCTCTTCTCCAGGCTGAAGTAGCCCAGCTTTCTCAGGCTGTCTTGATAGGAGAGGTGCTCCAGCCCTCTGATCATCTTTGTGGCCATCTCTATGTGATCCCATATTTGCAGAGCCAGTCACCCTCATGCACTCTTGTGTAGTTGTGCAGCTTTTAAATTCAGTCACCTGCCAAATTAAGGATGCTGCTATGAAAATTTAAATTCAGAGAAGCAGCATTACATGTGTGCAATTACATGATGAAATTCTTTGAGCCAATACACTGCAGAAACAAATATGCTTCATCTACCATGTTCAACTGAACACGCTCACATCCAGTTTCTGCCACAAGCAAGAAAACAATCACATTGAAAAACCTTTGCTGGGATCTCATCTGGAATGTATTACCTTCTATTTGTTTCTAGATGCATTTCCTTATCCTCTCCATATCCCTGCAAATTCAAGCTTAATAGAAGTAGTTCTTGCAGAGAAAAAAATTACAGTCTGCTCAAAAAACAAATAATAATCTAAGAGCAAAAAGGAACAGTCACACCATTTCCAAGTGAAGCCCAAGTGATAGCCCAGGTGTATTTTTCTATTTAGCATACTTTGCAAAAGAATATTAATCTTATTCCTTTCTTTAAATTAATTTTCATTAATTTAGAAAATATTTTACAGAAGACAAAACAAGCAAACCAGAGTTTAACCCTGAGTTCTAAATGTTGATGCATTCTAAAATACTAAAGCATTTTATAGAATCCTCTGTGAATGCCAGACTTGCTTGGGAAAGTGACAATCTAACTTACCTGACCGTTCCAAGGATTTGCATTTATTTTCTTCAAGATCATATGAAACTTTTTTCTCTTTTTTTTCCACGTGCTCTTCCTTTTCAGTTTCTTCTCCCGACTCTGACACACTGCTACTGCTATCACAGCTACTGTCACTGTTGTAGTTCCTAGGTTTTCTTAAGGGTTGTGCACTTTCTGGCATGGAACACAAGGGCTAATGAGAGCAAAACAAACAAACACAGGGAGGTTGGACTCAAACTCCAGAAAACCACACAAAAAACACCCAAGAAATTTATTTCCTTCACAATCCCCAAAGAACTATCACAGTAGGCTCCTGACTCAGGCAGGTTCATTTTTACATATTTCAACACTCACACACCCCAATTAGATTGGAAGTTTGTCCTTAAGTTTAAAGCAAATGCTTAAATATTTAATTAAACTCACTACACGGTAATCCTAAGATTTCTGATGGAGAGCAGCACAATACTGGAAGGGAGGGGAAGTATGAAATCATAAATCAAGTGAGACAGAACACCACTTCGATTGGTTTCAATCCCTCACTGATATTTGCAATAACTGAAGCTATAGCTTAACAATGATCAATGTAAAGAAACACATCAGGGAACTTCGGCTGGTACGTTTCTGAAAGAGAAAGTGATTAATCCTGCAGAAACTGGGAGAATATAGCAAGTTCTGCTAGGTGGATTTGGTGGCCTATGTGCACATGGCTTCTGATGTCATTAGGTAATTAATCTTGTGCTGTTACCAAGGATATTGTGAGACAAAAAGCCAAAAGTGGGAAACAGGGACACCAATACAAGAGCAGAAACTGCAAATGAATTTTGTTTTCTTACATCTATCATTAGGCAGACAAAAAATGCAATATCTCTTGTCCTAAGAAGGCTCATGTGGTCACTTTTTTTTCCAACATATTTTCTTTCCAGTAACTCTCACCTATAAGAAGCTATGAGGATGGCTGTATCTTCTGACTCACCTAATAGATTGCAATTAAAACTCAGGTTTCAAAAAAAGTCACAATTTCTGAATATATTTTGAGTCAGAGCGAAATAGAATGACCCTCGGATGAATTTAAATTATCCTATTATCTTACCATAAGGTAACACCCCAAGATTTATTGTGAAGGGCAAAATAAAAAGCCCGAATGACACTGTTCCTGCAAGATACCCTCAGAGTGTAAAGTAAACATATTCTACCTAAACTTCTATTCCAGGCAAGGGAGGAAAGAGATTTCTGCCACTAACTTAAAAGTGACAGTATGTTTATGCAAGCCCAAGCTGTTAGACCAGATAAGGAAGAGTTGAAGAAGGATATTCCATTGAGAAGTGCCCTGGCAATTGTTCAGATTACACAAATAATATTTTTATATCTACCTGCCAAAAGGACAAATTAAGGTGCCTCAACACTTAGCACTTTCTCAGAAAGAGATGTCCTAATCTTGAAATGCTGTGGATCATGGAGATATATTGATCAGACATTCCTGATGATTTATACAAGATAAAATAAACATTTTCAATCAAAACTCACAGATCTTTAAGATCTCATTCCCACTAATGACATGCAACACATTCTACACTAAACAATAAGAACAATCTGACCAAGACTTCACATCAATTAACGAAGAATAAAAAGAAAGGTCAAAGAAATGGCAAAAAGAAGCAATAATGACAAATATTAACTAGACCTGGGTTTAAACTGACCGCTTAGAATATGATTGATTAGCAATTCTAATCATCTTGATTTTACCCTTATGCTAACCTGATTTTTCTTTGATTAAACTCATCTCACATCCTAAGAATAAAAATAAAACCAACTGCTCATTTCCTCTAAAATATCTGTTATTTTATTTCCTTACTTCTTTTCCTTGCACAAGCAGGCACAATGTAATAAACCCCAGCAAACTTCACAACACAGAAGGATCAGGTGCCTTCCAGAGGATGCAAACAAACGAGACATTGCCAAGATGGGTTTCCCAACTTAACTAGAATTCAGCAATAGGTAGATAATGCCTTTGTCATGGGAAACTCTTGAATTGTCTTCTACTCTGAGCTCCTAATCAACTCAAACTAAAATAAGGAAAAATCTTCAGCAAATATGGAATAGTTGTTTCATGCAAAGCTTATTATATACACACACTCTGTCCATCAGACATACATATATGTACACACACACACAAGTGTATATGTATATTTATGTTTCTATGTACGGAGGAGGATGAGGAGGAAAACATTGAAGTATGAAATAATTATTGTCTTGTGTTAAAATACAAAAGCGTAATGTAAGTAACTTTAGAGATTATTTTTTAAGTACTTCTTAATTTCTATTGCACTATTGATTATCCTGAATGAAGGAATAAAGATAAAGTAGTATTTTATATAAAAGATGGCATGTTGAGGAATATTCTGTCTGTAGCTGGACAGTAATGCTCTCAGGGCTTTTTTTTTAATACATAAATTGTCATCCTTTCCAGTGATGATTTTTTTTATTCCTAACTATAAGGCAATACTAATTTTCTTTCAATACTATTTTTTTTTATTCTGGCACAGTGGCAATTCCCTTTTCTTTTTTAGATCTTAACTGCAGATAACAAAAAATATCAGTGATCTACTTACAAGATTATTTTGTAACAAAAATTACTCACAAGATTTTTTATATTCTGGATTTTTTAATTTCCAATATATGGAAATTTTGAAAACTTCTTCCTCTCCCAACTATTCCCAGCAGCAGCTTTTGTCAGCAAGCCAGCCACTGACTTATAAGGGATGTCAGGACTTAACGGCCTTCTGAAAGAACATTTCATGTTGGGTGACATGACATGAAAAGTAATGTTCCTTATGTTTTTGTCTGTCACATCTTGCATACGGTACTTTTTTGATAATGGATCTTTATTGCAAGATTTTAAGATTACACAAAGATGAGTTTTAGAGCTGAATAGATTCTCTTAGCTGATAGATCAGCAGGCAACAGTAAATTCTACTGTCCACCTCACTCACCAGATATCCATACAGATCTGTATTTAGACACTACATCCCTCCCAGCACAGAACAGGTGGTGCTCTTTTGGTACAAGATACAAGGACCATCCACAAAGGGCATCTGTGTTTCAAAGGGAGTGCACAGGGAATTATGCAGCCAGGGAAGTCTCCACTCACATGGCTTCACTGTAAGCATAGTTTAAATGACTGAGAGGTATATCAGGACCATAAAAATGATGCAGGAATAGAGATTCTGCACAGCATGAAGCACACATGTTACCAGGAAAAACTAGTTTCATTGTGTTCCCTTTTGATTTTATGACAAAAAAAACCAATTTTGGTCATGGCAATTTTGGTTATACACAATCTTTTATTTCTCCTATAAGTACAGTGTTATGCTCTTAGAGCAGCTTGAAAGCTATGGAATCCACATGCCTACTATAAAAGAAGACTGTGTCACATAGTCTCACTCACAAATTGATCACACTCCATCTGAAAACTAATTAAATGTTTATAGTCTCCAGGTTGGGAATGACTTGTGTGCAGCCAGTGTGGAGATTGTATAGATCAAGTCTGTGTGCATACAGCCAGCCATATAGATGCTCTCAGAGGGCTGCTGGGAAAAGACAGGCTTCTGGGAAAAGGAAGAACGTGACTGAAATGTTGGTCTTAAATTAAGTGACTCTGTGTTAAAGAACTGAAAACAAGGCAAAGAATCCCTCAAGAATGTGAGATGAGTGTGTTGCCAGGGTGGACTGGATTATTTTTTTTTTCTCTTCTTTAAATGAATCCACCACTGTTAAAGCACTAGTTCAAATCCCTGTGTTTGTAATGAGGTCCCTGCAAATCTATCTTAATACCAGATTGGGTATGCAGATCCTCTTTCCAGTATGCACACCTCTAATCAGATGTAGCCCTCTGGATTCTTGCACATATATAAAGTATCTCTGCAAGCTCAGGACCATTGTCAGCCTTTATTTTGTACAGAAATTCCCATATTTGTACACCATGTCATCAGAAACATGCTGTAAAAAGAATTTACATGCATCCATAAACAAATCCATCACAGCTCAGGAAGACAAATGTAGGCTCTTCTAAGCAGACTTGACCTAAAAAGTTTGCAGAATATAAGAAATGTACTTATTGTAGCCAAGCCCAAACTATTTATCTTTACTGCTTTACAGAGATACAGAGTTTATTTAAGGCAAAGACTTGCATGAACTATGCACACAACCAGGAAGCATTAAGCTAAAAATAATATATGTTCACTTTAAAAACAGACTTTGGATACAAAACAGGCTCCAAGATATATGGCACAACCCTTTTAGCAAGTAAGCAAGCTGCAGATACATCATAATCATAATTAATCCTTTGAGCTTCCATAGTGCCTTTTATGCCACGATCTCAAAATTCCTTAGTGGCACTAATCGATTGGAGATGAAAGCATTCTTTTGAGATAGGCTATGGATATAAAAATAATTTTACACACTGAAATCAAGCAATCTCTTGTACAGCAGTTGTTGCCATGCATGACAACTCAAAATGAGAGAGGAAAAAATGGATCTAATATACAGTTAAAATTTTAATGGAATTTAGTTGGACAAATGGTAGTTTATGCTTTTCTTCATACTTTAGAAAAAAAAAAGGCTAACAGCAATCTGAGAAAGCTGATCCTGGTGTATGTTTTCTAACTAAATCCCCACTTAAGATACTCAGAATACCTCTCTACAGAGTGAAATACAAAATTGGCATCTAAAAGGCAAATACCTTAGGTCCTCGTTGCCTGGTGCATTTTCCCATTAGTTTTTCATCATCTATTTCACACTGCTCCAGAAGATCCAAAATGTCCTCCTCCTAGAAACAGGAATTTCGCTACAATTAACTCAAAGCAGGACACATCCCCTGTCTCCACAGTTCAAGCACCAAGCAGTAGGAATCTAAGTTTACTTTGATTACTGAAATAAAACTATTAATTCTTCCACCAGAGGATATAAAATTTTTTCTTCTGATGCATGCATCTCTGCTTGAAATCAAGTCTTAACATTTATTAACAATGAAAGTCTGAAGAAAGGGTTGAACAAAGAGTCCTGTAAAACTGCAGAATGGTGCCAACTACAAAAATGGGAAATTATTTCTCAGATTTCAAATTACACCACATTAGTTGGCTATTTTAAATGTAGCCATTTTTCTGCTCTCTCTGACTCCATAAGTAGGCACAGTTTTTGGATGCCTTAAACTAGTGGAGCTGGTTTTACGATATCTCTTGTTCCAATTGAAACAAGTGGAGGAATAGGCTGGGGACATTACTGGAGGAAGGAGGAGGCAATTACCAGCTCAAAAGCAGTTTCTGCCAACCTCTGGTTTGGCCAGGGGTAAGGCTGAGGATCAGGGAAATGGAAAAAGTAGCTTAAAGCCATGTAGCCTGTCTCCACCCTGAGTCCACTGCAGTTCATCCAGATTCAAGGAACTGACCCACAAGCTGCACAAAGAATAATACTAAAATGATGGAAACATTACCAAATGCTCTTTATTAGCCACCACACGTGATTATCGTGAAACTAATCCCCAAAGTCATGAATTCCAAGATAAATAACTCCTAAAGCAAACACTTCTTGCGCTTCAGTACCTTCATTCTTTTTAAAGGGTTATTCATTTCCCGCTGAAGTGAAGCTGCTCTCCCAGCAAGAAATGTCTGAAAAGCAGTGGCTAATAAACTCTCATACTTTTCAAGTAATGTTTTATCATCAGGAGGGTAAATTCGCCTAAAATAGAGGAAAAAAGAAATTGGTTTAAGAAAGAAGCTGAGCTACTTATCACACTAGGAACAATAATAATGCCACTAATTCAGTCTCTTCTCATTCACGTGCATCACGTCTGTAAATTATATAATAACTTATCATAAAACATACACTCTGAACATTGCTCTCTAAATCGAATTTTAACTCAGTGAACACATTTATGTTTAAACCAGCAATTAGCCAGTCAAAAGAGATACCATGAAGGTCAGTCCAGGGATATGCCAGAACTCTGCTTTGCAGGACTCTGAAATTTCTGTGGGTGTGAATGATGCATGCAGGTGTGAACAATTCCTGAAATATCAACTAAAATACTGCACGTAAAATTCAGAGATACAAAATAATTTGTATTAGCAATAGAAGGACACAAAACAGTGAAATGTGCACAATTGCTTTGAGGTAATAGGCATGATGTAAATTAAAGACTGAATATGTACTGTACTCGAATGTAAATCAAAATAATGAACAAGAAGAAAGAAGTACTATAAGAGAAACATATTTTCTGTTACAGATGTAAGGATGTAAAGGGTGGCTCTGATTTTCCATTAGACCAGCTAGGTCACTATTGTCTAAAAATCACAGGTAAAGAGACTATGACAGTATGAGAAGCAGAACTTGATGATTTATTCATGCCCATGAAGCAACAACGGTCTTTGAAGAAAACCACTCCATTTGTCATGAATACCTGAAACACAGCCAGAAATGCTGAAGATGGAAGACTAATTTCTAATATATTGTAAGGGGTAATCCATGAGTTAGTTCTGCCTGCACTGCCAAAGCACAGGTACCATTTATACACTGACTTGGCGCTATGTGACTTTTATGTCTTTGTGGATTTTTGGAGAAGTTTTTACAAGGTCTTTTCTCCTTTTTCCTCTTCAGTATTTTCCTCCTGGAAAAGGTCAGGAAATTGTGATGATTTTGTTACAGTGAAAAAGGATGGCTACAACCCCATGAGACTTGGGTCTACATCCCACTTACTTCTGTAAGAAATGAGATTTCTACAGCCAACTGAAGAGGGCTCCAGTTGTATAAAATACCTGTAGATACTCCAATCTAGTTGCAATTAACACTTCTAAATGGTGTTGATTCCACTGTTGAAAAAGCGCCAGAGAACACTTTAAAGAAAGGATAGGCCAGGTTGGATGGGGCTTTGGGCAACCTGGTCTAGTGGAAAGTGTCCCTGCCCACAGCAGGGGGATTGGAAGTAGATGATCTCTGAGGTCCCTTCCTACCCAAAGCATTCTACAAGGATATGATACCCATTTTAATATATGTAACACTGCAGTTAATATACATATAACACTGCAGTTAAAGGCCATCTCAAAGTCATATATATCCTTCTCAGTTCCTCAGGAATGCATAAAAGCTTGAAAGCATGGCTCCTACTTGGACTGCCCCAGGACTCCTACTAGAATCAGTGGGCTAGTTGTGCTGTTGGACAGGCAGTTGCCTATGCCAACTGCTGAACTGACATCTATTAATTAAATCAAAACCTACAAAGGTTGTTTGAGGTTTCTCTGGATTTTTATTCAGAAAGCAGTATTAATCTATGCAGCAATAGTAGCACCCATAATTTCATGATTCCATGGCAATGCCTGACATCAGTTAGTCCTGCTCTGCAGAATGTCACGAGGAGAGAATACTGCATAATGCTCAGATAAAATTTTTCTGCATCTCTAGCCAAGATTCCTTTACTTCCCAAGCTCTGCTAATTCTTCAGTCTTTTTGCAAACACATGATGATAAGAAAACACAAAGCTCTTCTGTCCTTTTAGATGTGCACATTCCTCATGAAATAACACTTCACAATTTCCTAAGGAAAACTATTTTTTATTTTCATTAATTTATATTAAGCAAAAAGCTCAACAAATAGAACATTTGGCTCGTTTTCAGTCAAAAAAGCAAAATGTATTAAAGCATCATGATGTTACTCTTTCTTACAGTCTAAGTAGCATGAAAAAACAACTGCTTCATTGAGGGTTTTTTTGATGTACTAGTTCAACTCCACATATGTCAAGAAAGGATGTAATTAACACTGGGTATGGTAAAAAGAAAGACTTTCAGTAAGCAAAATGTTAATTCATCAAAAATGAAAATTTCACGGAAGCATCTATGTTTAAATGGAGAACTTTACTGGGAATTAACAGAACATCTTCTCAAAAAAAGCAGAGATGAAGAACAGCATTCTGACTAATTCAGAACAAAATATGTGAACTCAGACCTCCCACATCCTGGATGAATGTCATAAAGAGTGGGCAAACACTCCCATCATCTAATCCTAGCAGTACTCCACTCCCTTTCACCAAATATTCATAGGCCTTGCTTTCACTTCCCATTGAAGCAAGTATCATGAAACAACAACAAAACATCATAATCATAAAAGAAAATTCTTGGTTTCTGGCCAATGCCTAGTATAACCAGCAAGTTAAAGCTTCCTTTTGAACATATCTGAAGATACTTACATTTAAGCCTACTAAGATCCAAGATCAAAGTGCAGAAATATGAATACTTTATTTCAAATACTTCAGGAATGATGGAAGCTTTAATAAAGTTTCTATACTTTTGGCAAGCCTCACAGAGAACATTCAGATCTGATTTTTTTATAGATGTATACTGACACATATTGCTCCCCTGCCTAGAGATAAGAATCATCATATTCGATTACAGAACAGGCCCATAACAACAGCCATGGTTCTGGGTACACTAAACAGGAACAATCATGCCTTTCAAGCAAACACTGGTGTGACTGGTGTCATATAAATTCCTCGGTGGATGCAAAAATTGGGAATGAAAACAAGAACAGTCTAGGAAAAAAAAAACTTTACTATTTGGTGTATATGTATATATTTTCTATAAATGCCTACACATTTTTGGCAGAACATTATCATAGAATCATAGAATGGTTAGGGTTGGAAGGGACCTTAAGGATCATCAAGTTCCAACCCCCCTTCCATGGGCAGGGAATTTCAAAACATTATCATCTACCAAAAATACTTGTTTCATTATTCCTAAAGATTGCACTTAATACTTCCTACTAAAACAGTCAAAATAATTACCTGTAGTTGCCCATGTGTCTATTTTCATGCTCCTCTTTGGAAATCTGTTTACGTACTTGTGCAAGTCTTTCCTTCTACAAATCAATAAATAAGACAACTAAGACAAAGAGAACATAAGCAATGGGCAATAAACAGCATTTTTTCTTCCTACCAGTTCTTCTTTTCTCCTTTCCAGTGTGTGGCGCTGCTTCTCCCAGTCTGAGGAACCTGGCAATAGCTTTTTCATTGAACCTTGACCATACAATCTCTTTTGAGCCTCAGCCTTCTGTTGAGCTAAATTTCTCCTTTTATCACTCGTCCTGAAACACAGATGACATTCAGCTATGTCAGTCCAATGCAGCTGAGAAGAGATGCACTTTGATCTCAAGTATATAATCTTGTATTTTTAGTCAGTCATGTGTGGTTTATGCTATCAAATGAAATTTGAAAGACTCATTAAGAGGGGTTTTTTTAATATTATTTTTTATGGCTAAAAGATTGTCCTGCTTTAAGATGTACTGCAATGACTGTGTATATGATTTAATACACAAACATGGTTGTATCTATTTTCCTGAAACGTAGGTTTTTTCCAACATATCCCAACTACAAAGTTCTCCTGCAGAGAGAACTACAGTCTTTGACTGTATGTGAAATTATCACCAAGGCAAATTTCCTGCGTGGCCACGTGCCCACTAGTGCACTCATGTCCCCACTTTGAGATCTGTCTGAAAAATCCTTTTAAAATTATAAAAATTACTATTAATATCATTTTTTGCTAGCACTTGAGCAAGAAGAAAAAATAATTTGGGGTTAATTTCAACAGCAAAACTGACAAGGGAAACATTTATATTTTGAAAATAAGAAGGTAGAAAAAAAAAGTCTTAACTTTCTCTTACTCCAGTTCAAATGTAGATAGGTAGGTAGGTAGGCAGGTAGGTAGAAAGTAAAGCAACAGAAAAGAGAGCCAGACTGAAGAAAAGAGGACAAGTTTACCGTATGTTAAGAAGCTTTAACGCATTTAGCAGAACGCCTTTTTTTACATCATAGTCTATTTTTTGATCAGTTCCAAAGCTTGGGGCACGATTAATCTGGAAAAACAAGATGCAGAAGACTCAGTAATGTACAGATTCATTGTGAAAACATCTATTTTAACAGGCTTTGGAGAAACTATGCTTTCAAATATAACAAAAATTAAGAGAATATATGTTAAGAGAGCCAGGACATGTACCTTTCAGCCACCAAGTTATCCAGACACTTTACAATGAACTTTTAAAGTACTCACACTCTGAATCCAGTCTAATCTATTCTTGGAGGCTAAAAGCAGTAAATGTACCATGCAAAGTGCTGTTAAACATGTTATAACAGACTATGTGCCATGCTATATATGGTAGTCCAGCACAGGAGGAGTTAAACTCTTTCCTAGTTCTCAGTCTGAAAACAACTTTGAATACTTCTCTAAAAAGTAAACAACTATATAAGGACAGAAAGAAGCTCTAATTCAAGGTCTTCTCAAGTATATTTATAAATAACTATTCAGATAAACTTTACAGCAACACCTAGAGGTCTAAGTTATTAATTGAGTACACAGTGTGAAAACATAAAATAATTAACAGTCTCAGTAACAAAAAGCTTGTAAGCTAAGTACACAATAAGAGATTAAAAATGTTACCATAAATACAGAGAAACCAGGGAAATGCAACTGGGAATCAGTAAGACTGAATCACACAGATAACAGGCAAGCGTCTCAACCAACCACCACATAACCACTGCCATGCTCTGGAGCCCCTGCAGAACAACATCACCTTTTGGAAAGCTTTGGGGAGGGATAATGAAGTATTTGTGTCAACATTTCTAGGAGCACCTTCCAAGCTGGTATAAAATTTATACAGGAGCAACAGGTACTAACGAGAGGCAGGAATCTCACCTTGATGTGGAATGAGCAGTGCTGGTTACAGGACAGTTTCTGAAGTGAGTGATTTTCACTTCCCAAGAGAAAACTAATACTTTGTACCCCACGGAAGTAAGTGGGATACAGTTGGTATGTTCAAAGCAGAGGGCAAAAGCCTTTCATTAAAATTGTGGCTTAACACTTTAGATACATTAGAGAGTCTACAGTAGTGTGACAGAACTTTTCTGGCTGTCCTGTTGCCAAATCCCAGGTGCCCCACCACATAGGCATGTAGCTAAAAGTACCCTCTTGGATTTGAGAATCAGTTTGTTTGCTGTTTTTGCAGACTGGCTGGCAAAGTGAGCAATGATGTTTGATGTTGAAAGAAAAAGAATCACAAAAATTCAGCAGAAATAGTGAAAAAATCTTTTTTGGAAGACATGCATCCAAATATTTAAGTGACCAACTTATTTTAGACTACCTGTTCATCTTCTGTCACATCACAAGGGCTAACTTTTTTTTTCTGTCATAGTACCAATGTTTACTGACATTCTTTTTTATTTTTAAGTGTGGATGTTCCACTTTCAGCTAAGCAAACTTAAACATTCAGAGAAACAAGCACAAAGATTAAAACCCAGTGCTCGAGCATTTCCTCAAAGAATATTGGCAGTTGACAAAACCAGACACAGTGCATCTTTTTTTTCAACATGAAATTTAAACAGAATACTTTAACTAGAGCTGCACTGAATAAATACAGCTGATACCTGAAATAAATTGGAATATTATGATTTAGAGATATTGTATAATCAGACTTATGTATGTATAAAAACATGCATGAAGAAGTAATATGGAGTCAGTTCAGCAAATACTTAAGTATACAGAAAGCTCACTGGGCTGAAAACAGAGACCTAAGATCAAGCCCCAACTCTGTATGCAGGACAAATGCGACATATTAAACAAAATTACATTCTGTACCATGTATTGAATTTTTTTACTCCATATGAACATAAAGCAACTAACAATATTCTGATTTGAAATGGTGCTTTTGCATGCATTAAAAACAGGTGAACAGAGAGAAATATATTTATTAAAATTTCCCACAAACTATTTTCTAATTTTTTTTACATACACTGAATCCTTCAATCCAGTGCAACTACAGTTAGACATCAGGATTTATTTGCTAGGCGTAAAACACTATGTTGGTCCAATACTGAATTTCTGGACATGTACAGATGTATAAGCACTTACACAGCACTGAAGCATCCAACTTGAGAGCATACAAAAGTGCACACTGTTGCATACTGGGTTTAGGTACTTCCTAGACTTCTAACAATTTGAAGTATAATATTGGGCATAAATTCTGCATTAATAAAACTGTTATAAATATGTTACATAAGCACCAGTGAGAGTGAACACTATGAGAAGTGTAAAATAATTTAAATAACAGTTTCCCTCCTACAGGGTGAATTTTGCCAAAAATGTACATCTGGCATCTCTGAACAAACAAAACCACACTGACTGTGTTTATTAAGCAGAAAATTAAAGCGGTGTTAGGGAAGACATAGGAAGGCATTTGAAGTGCTATTATGCAGTAAAATGCTATTATGAGACATTACACAATCACTCCACACTAAGGTTTCTGTCACTTTAATGCAGCCATTGATGAGGCTGAGAGCTATGACATTCACAGTTAAAGCTGAGGCACTGCTGTATCGCCAGCATCCTCATATATTTTTACATATCCTTCATGACTAACATTTCAGATCCCAATCCTGCTGTGCCCTCTGTCCTGAAGAGTTACAAGAGAGCCAGTAGAAACAGCGACCCAGTTCTAGATAGCTATGGCAAACTTGCCTTGGTGCAATATGTTTCAGGCAGCAGTAGCTGCAGGTCCAGTACAAATAAAATCTCAGCATCCGGGATCATTGGAGAAGTAGTACACAGAAAACAGGTGTAAATTTAAAGGTCACTATCTATCCCATGCTAACTGCCTGTGTGCACACTTGAACTGCCTCTCGATTTAGTATGATTATATGCAAGGATGCCTCAGAATTACAAGGCTGGAAAGACCTTTAAGATCATCAAGTCCATGCGTCACCAACAAACTTCCTCTTTAACCCTCTTCATCTGTTCCATGCATCTCCCTTCTCTTAACAGAAACTTCAAGAGGCAGTCATGACAGCTGCCCTTAAATGTGAGCTAAAAAGTTTACTTATAACTGTGTGTAGATGGAGTTATGGGATGTATAAAAATGGGGAACATCTTCATCCAGCATTGCTACCAAAAACTTCATAACCCACCGCGTGTGTGTGATGTGCAAAGCTACTCATACTCTTGACATAATTAAATCAGAAAACAAAGGGTTTAAGCCACAAATAACATTTTAAGAGCAGAAAAACCTTCATCAATGCCAGAAAAAAACCAAGCAGCAGATAATCTAATCTCCAGAGCATACAGCTCCTTGCAAAGAGCACAAGTAAATAAACTGGCTACCACAGCAGCCTCTCCCCATAACACTTTCTCAAGGCTCCACTCAGTTGTTCTCAGACATAACTAATGCCTTTTCCCTTAATTGTGTCTTCATATTATAGACTACCTGGGACCCTACTTGATGGAATGAAATACCCAAATGCTTGATCTACCACTCCTAAGCTTGCAGCTCTCTGGGTGAATCTCCTCAGGACAGATCTGTCATAGCTCCAGAATCAGCGGTATAAATGTCGTGCATCAGGTTTCTTTGGATAAGCATCTTCAAAACTTAAAATTTTCTCATTGTTGTATACAGCAACATGCAGTAAAATAAACAACTGCTTAATAAATGAATACAATGTATAGACCCTAGCATTTCTCACATCTATTATTTTCACAATATCATGGTTTTGTCTCCCAAATATCTGCTTCACTGGTGATAATCCTTCAGCTTCCTAACTCACTATGACTTTTCAATTGTTATGGAACTGAATTGTCCTCAGAAGTTTTTAATTCCTTCAACTGAAACCTTCAACTTTGGTTTCATAATTAAAATTTAACTGAACATAGCACATACAATTAATCAAACTGCTTGCAAGCACAGCAGTTGTGTATCTCAGTATATTTCCTAATTACATACTTGTCAGCAGAGGACCTCATATCTGTAATGCTTAAATTAAGTAGCATAAGTTGAAGTACCTCCTGTGAAGGCACCCATCCCCAGCTCCATTTGCAAAGGATCCTGACTTTACAAAAATTAAGCTGTAAACATGTAAGATACACCATTTTCTTCTTCACCAAAACACTGGATACACTTCAGCCTGGCATTTCACATGCCAAAACAAAGTGCATATTCTGATCTCCCACTGCTGCAGCCTATTATCATGGAGTAGGAAAATAGATTCTCCACTGTCTGTCACACATACCTATGGAAAAGACCTTTCAGATATCAAGGGAGATTACATGAATGATTTTTTAAGCCTAAAATCAATTTAATAACATATTACACCCTTTCAATGACAGGGATTTCATCTTTGTTCAATCTGTAGGACAGCATGGATGTTTTGGAAGGGATCTCATTCTTTATTAAAGTGATTGAGATTGCTAACAATATAACTCAAAAAACCCAAAATAAACTCATAAACCGTAAGAATCCTATCACACAGCATGCTGTTAGTGGCTATCATTGAGCAGATCTTTGATTAGAGACAATCATCAAGTTCATTCTAATCACTCATTTCTAAGCTTACAAACTGTGAGAGTGCTAACCCCCTTTTCCTAAGCTTAAGCAGAAGGGTGGTTTTTTCCATGGCAGTGAAATACAAATCCAATCTGCCCTACTCTGCCACTTCATTATCTTGGCACTGGGAGTCAGAAGCTGATCCCAATGATCCACACCAAAAAGTATAGAAACCTTGCTATCTACAGTCTGTTTTTCCCGATGAAGAACACAACACACTGAGAACATGCTATAGCCACTTACTTAACTATTTTGGGGGAAAGACAATCTGTCCCACCCCTTCCTTGTTGGCCTCTGGATTGCCACAGGCGCAGGCAGGGTAAGGGTAATAGACAGGAGTAGATAGCAGACACTTTGCACATGTGAGCCTTAGCTACTTTACTAATATGAATTAGAAATAATTGGATACTTCAGCCTAAGAGGTTCGAAGTCCTTTTAACTGCATGGATAAAGTTCTCAGCAGATTTTGCTATTTCAGTTACACTAAATAATAAATCTGCGGATCTGGATGTAAGAAATCACAGGGGCCAGAGCCCATCCAGGAACTTCAACTGTCTCATCATTTTCCTATGTATATAATACAACCTAGCTGGGAAATCTTGGTCCAAAAGAGTAAAACTGGATTTTCTGGGAATTGAAAGGAGATAGAGGTAGCTGTTGCTACTCAGAAAGGATGGGTGCTGCTGGGACTGCAAAGTTGCTTGCCAGGAACACTTGGTGCCACAAGATGGCAATCATGCATTTCTCACTGCCCTCACTTTGGTAGAAGGTTCCGGAAGTTCAGTTGCATCAAGGCACAGGAGAGCTCCCATCGCATCACGGCAATAAAAACAAAAGTCATCTCAGGAAAGTAGAGTCATAACGTTGTAAAATTTATTTCTTTAAATAGTTTATTAAGCTATCTTTATAACAGAAAAGTTATGTGAGCTATGGAAATATGAACCGAGATTTACTATCCTAATCCTATTTTGGCAATTTTACAATAAGACTTGGAACATTCGGGGCTTTGTGATTAGTACTTGTTACCACTGTTAGAAAGAATGATTCACTCCCCTTAGGGCAAGCTGGCAAGAGGGAAATGGTGGAAAAAGATAAGAGTGGAAAGCTGAGGAAGAGCTCAGAATCATTTGGGGGGGCAGGGTGGGGAATATACACACACACACACATTGTATATACACTATGTACAGGTACATATATACACACTGCATACGTGATCTTTGTTACACTACATGCAGTACACATACAGTGCACATTCATACATGTGTATACTGTGTGTTTGTTCTGAGTGCTGCAAAAAAAATGAACCAGCAGAGTAAAAATTGATGGATGAGTACAGAAACTGAATTACTAAGTCTCAAAGTTTGAAATTTCTGTTAGTTTAGTTCTATGTCTGGCAAAGTAAGCTGAAGGATACCTTTATCACCAAAAGCAGAAAAGGAAATAGTTAGACTTCTGTATTAAAAATAATAACCAGGTACAGAACTCCAAGTCCTGAAGTACTCTCCAGCAACCCAAAATACCAGAACAGCATTTACAACCTTATGAAATTCCTCCCTGACAAACAGGGAGTCTGGGATAGTCTGATTCTCATCTGAGAGCAATTATCGTAAATGGCAAATCAACCCCCCCCTAAACTCTCCATCCTGCATGTAAACATCCAAGGAGAGAAAGGGGTGACCTTCGGAATGGATTCACCACACAGGCTGATTCTCTCACAGAAGAGGTCTGTCACCATTTGTTACAGGGCTGGGTGAAATGCATACACAGACAGGCATCAGTCTGTATTTAAACAACTACAGACTGCAAACTACAGGCAACCTAGAGATGATAATCTGGTAGTGTGGAGCTGAACCAAAGGGATAGTAGGCTTTGCTTGACAAAAAAAGATAAGATGTCAAAGTCGAATAGGCTAAGGTCATGTCGTGTGCTGCTTTTGGCTAGCACATCAAAGCCAGCAAATATGCCTGTGTGCATGGCAACAGAACTTCTATTCTACTAATTAAAATTATACCCAACCCCTGAGAGAAATAAGCATGACAAAACAACTGTTGACAGTATGAACGCCCTGAGAACAAGGTTATAGTTCAGTAAATTGTGTACATTTTCATCACTAGCAGCCAAATCATAGTCAATGGACAGATTTGTAATATATTCTGCTTTTTAACTCCAGCCTCTCATCCAGTTAACATGATGACATGAGACAATCTGAAAAAAAGGCAATTGAACACCTTGTATCTGTTATTAATAGTGTAATTAAAGAGATACAGTAGAAAAGCCTCAAATATTCTTGGTTGAATACATGTTCAACCACCACTAAAGATTAACTGTACAAGTTACATGTCAGAGGGGAAATGTTTCTTCCAGTCCATTCCTGGCAATTGTTTGACAGCATTTCATGTGTACTAAATTAGCTTCCTCTGATTACATGGGTGCTTTTAAAAGCCACAGGAGAGAGAAAGAACACATATTCCCCAAACAAAAAAAAAGGAAAATCAAGACCATACATTCAAAATGCTGCCAGAGCCATATACAGAGCGATACTCATGAAGGAAATCTATGTGGCACCTAATTGCTATAAACAAGGTCTTTCAGCTGCAATAAAGCTGGATTAACATCACATTTTTCATTAAAACTTTAGAAAACATCTGAAATGCAACATTCCTCCAGGAAGAAAATTACCTTTATGCAAGTCTCCAAAAATCACTGCAAGGCAGTGTTTCCATATGGATGCTGGAGAAAAAGCACCATCTATGAACTCAAAACCAGTAACTCCTGCAATGCACAGATTTTCTTTGGAACTTTTCTTACATAGAAATGTATTCATCTGGGGCTTGGTTAACTTTACTCTTAAAAATTTACTTTACATTTGTTTAAAGAGGTTTACCTCTAGGAGCCATGGTTTTAGTTTTCTGTCCAGCAGAATATCAAATCCCAGGACTTCAAAGCAGACACTGTCACTTCCTGGTGCTTGCCCTGGCCTGCACATGCGATAAGCATGAAGAACATGTGGCTCTGCAACTATGAGAGTCTTCACTACTAACTCCTGTAGGGATTTTTTTCAGAAAAATTCATCAGGAGAGAAGACACCAGTATATATTGAACTAATGTGCTTCTTACTTTAACCTCTAGAAGTTCATCAATTATCTATTTTTAAAAGATTTAAAATGCCAAATAAATGATCTATAATAAATAAACTATTCCCATTAGTAGCAGATTCATTTTTTAATATAGCTCTAAAGTATACTGTTACACTTCCCATAGTATGTACGTAACTTAAATGCTAAAGGTATATTGGGAACAAAGTATAGAACATCCAATCTTTATGTATTTCATTTTGTAATATAAATTTTCAATAAATAGTCTCAGAATAATCCGTAGAGATGGCGCCTAAGCTCAAAGAGTCTTAGGCCTATTCCTCACCTCAAATAACATGTAACATAACTACTGGCTTCAATGGCACAGGTTCCAGTCTGCAGATATATGCAATGCTGGCAATAATTTTGTAAATATTCACACATAAAGTTCATGTTAAACTCCAGAAAAGTCTCCAAGAATTTAAATGGGATGGTTCCTTTGTATCATATTACTTATGTGAATAACTGTTTGAAGGGGCTTTTGTCCCTCAGAAAAAGTTTAACATTAAATTCTGAAACAAACTGAATTTAGCTTTTTAAAAACCACAACCATCATTTATAGTGTGTCCTTTGTGGCATGCATTGCTGAGAAAGTGGATTAACAAAGTTTCAAAGATCATTCTGGATTCCAGTAAAGCAGATGGCAGAAGTAATTAACTGTCTAAGAATATGCATACATTACAAAGAAAAGCATATTAGTTTTATCTTACTGAAATATCACTCCAGAATTTGGAGACATCGAGATTGTTTGTTTCCAGAAACTCAGTAAACCATTTTATGGAGCGTTTGCTTCCTTTGTCTTCTGTTTCATCCCGTTCAAAGTGCTCATTGTGTTTATTGACAGAGTAGTTAGTCAGATGCATATACAATTGACTCTGAAAAAAGGGAGAAAAGACAGTAAAAATCCTTAAATACAACTCTAGAATGATCAATTCAAAATCATGAAAAGAAAAAAATTTGCTTTCTCAACAATGACATATTTGATCAGTTCATATTTGCAAATAGCACCACGTGCAGATTTAGTGATCCTGATTCTCAGAGGGTTCACCCGCTGCCCGTTCAGCCTTCTTACAGCAAAACCTGTGCTCCTCTTTAAGCCAGTTGCAGTCAACCGACCTATCATTCAACATCTGGTTAGGCAATATAATGTATCTGCCATTTTTACAGGTCTGTATGTAAACAACTACCTAAAAAAGTGAAGGGCAATGAGCATAACTTACAGAATGATTACATTCCACAAGAAGCAAACAATAAAGATGGTATTTCGAAGTGCTACTTTCAAAGTGCTAAAAAACACCCTGGCATCTGTTTCATAGACAATCCCACATTTCAGCTTTCACTGTAGTTTATTTATGAGAAATGTTCTCATGATAGTGATACTTTAAAATATCTTTTACATATAAATTCATCTGCCACGTTGATATCTGCCAAAATTGCTCATTTTTGACTGGCTGGTAGCCACACATCAGAGGGAGGGAGGTTTCAAGATATACATTACGTAAATGAGTGAGTGCTACAGTTCCTTCATGGAGCAAAACATCACCAGCGAAAGATCCACATTGTGAGTTGCACATTAAAAAAAACCCAATCTATTACTTTTCCAAGGCCAATTTATGATTTATGTTTACATTATCTCCCAGGACAGCTATTAAATTCAGCTTTCGCCTACACTACCATGATGACTGTCCCTATCACAGTGACAGTTCTCTGTCACAATTGATTCCTTACTTGAGTGCAGCTGATGGTCTAAACTGACCATAAGCCTTCTGTTTTCAATTCCTTTTTGATAACATAGCAAACAGATAACACAAAGCTTCTGCTGTCGTTTATCTCACTGCACATACTTAGGTTTTAAAAAAATTTAATGAAATTAACAAAACCAAATCAACTTAATTACAAGTTAGTTAACAGTCTATGGCATTAGCACAAGTACTGAATTTCTCCCATGGCTTCCAGTTACTGCTCTGAGAATCATTCTGAAGCCTATTGTTTCTGAGTCATTATAAATGTCATCTTTCAGTGAAATTCAAATTATTTCAAAGGCAATTATTTTTCAGACTACAAAAAAAAAAAGAAAGTTTAGGACATCTGTTAAACATCTGAACTAATCTTTACTCTAAAGTTATTGGAACAATGTCATCCAGAGAACAATGTCATTAGTGATAAGCCATGTTATTTCATACAACAGACAAACTACAACACAAACAGTTGTGAGAACAGGGAAACAACTGCCTGTCCTGCTTATCTGCTCAGAGCATATTTTAGTGCTGCTAATGCTGAGATGAACAATAAAAAAATATTAAAAGCAAACTATTCCAAATATAGTTATTGGTTCAACAAGGCCAAGAGCAAGGTCCTGCATATGGGTCGGCACAATCCCAAGTACAACTACTGGCTGGATGGAGAATGGATTGAGAGCAGCCCTGAGGAGAAGGACTCGGGGGTGTTGGTTGGTGAAAAGATCAACGTGACCTGGCAATGTGTGCTTGCAGCCCAGAAAGCCAGCTGTGTCCCAAGCTGCATCAAAAGCAGTGTGACCAGGTCAAGGGAGATGCTTCTGTCCCTCTACTCCACCTTGTGAGACTCCACCTGGACTACTGAGTTCTGCTCCAGGGGCCCCACCATAACAAGACATGGAGCTGCTGGAGTGAGTTCAGAGGAGGGCCACAAACATGACCAGAGGGTTGGAGCACCTCTCCTATCAAGACAGCCTGAGAAAGCTGGGCTGCTTCAGCCTGGAGAAGAGAAAGCTCTGGGGAGACCTTAGAACAAAAAGCTGGAGAGGGACTGTTTGTCATGGAGTGTGGAGATAGGACAAGGGGTAATGGGTTTAAACTTTTAAAGAGGATAGATTCAGGTTAGGGAAAAAGAAAATATTCTTCACTCTGAGGGTGGTGAGGCACTGGAACAAGTTTCCCAGAGAAGCTGTGGCTGCCCCCTCCCTGGCAGTGCTCAATGCCAGGTTGGATGAGGCTTTGGGCAATCTGGTCTAGTGGAGGGTGTTCCTGCCCATCCAGGGGTTTGGGACTTGGTGATCTTTGAAGTTCCTTCAAAGCCAAACCATTCTGTGATTTCATATAATATTGGAATTCTTCCAAATACATCATTTGTACTGGGCTCCAAACTACACCTGTATTCTTCAAAGGAACCCACCACACCACCCCAAAGGAGTCTAAGAAAGTAATGTAACTGTTCTTGAAGGGATTTTTCCTTATTTCATTTTTTCTGGGTTAAATGTCAATAACTGAAGTCTTTTGCTTTCTTTTATTAAGAATTTAAACCCTACAGTGTATATATACATGCAAAGTCATATTAATTTTTATACAGAAAGGATAATGTAGCCATACTTATGATTTCTATAAAAAACATAAGTTACATATCTTTTGTTTTATTTTTTTCTTTTCAATGACAATGCAAAAGTTAAGCCAGATGAATACCAAATTATATCTCAAGTCATAACTCATTTTATTTCCCCTCCTCCAAACAATATACTGGTAAAAATCTACATGTATGAACAATAAATTGGAATGATCTCCAACTTACCAAATTTGAGTCACTGGGGGGGTGATACTTCTCTGTGCCCATTCTCACCAGTCCATCATGATATAAAAATACTTTTAATGGATCACAGGAGGTTACAAGGATATACACACGTAAATCAAATTTGTAGCCTTCCATAAGGAATGGTTTGTCAAGATATTCCTGAACAATCAAGTGATCCTGAGCTTGTAACTTTTCTCCATTTCTTATTAAAGAGATCCTGGCAAAAACAGAAGTTATTTTAAGAACATACAATTTTGACATTAGTCCTCAAAATAGATTTTCATGGTCACCCAGGCAGGTAGTGAGACTGAAGTCTACCTGGAGAAATAGACTTACATATCTAATTTGTAGGGTAAAGTGCCATTCGCTTACATAACTTTTGGTTTCCTGCCCTTTATGGTGCTTCACTAGAAAAAAAGGCAATGAGCCACTTCAAAATAACTTTCTGCTTCCTTTGATGCAACAATTTGTAATAATGGATCCCCTCTACTTAGAAATTGTTTGACAGAACAACCAGTCTCTGGCTTCTGTGATTACTCTTCCCCATGCAGCTCTAAAAATAGGCTTCCAGTCTTTGTCACAGTACAGGTTGCAAAGAACTTTCAGTGCTAAGCTGACTTAGCAATGATGTTTGCAGAGCAGGAGACTGATTGTTAAGACTAAGAATGGCATAGATCAGCTCAGTGGTTCTGTATTCCAGTTGCCCCACATCAGGATGAAAAAGTGTCTATAGAGATTATAAACTGGCAGCCCCTAACTACACAGACATTTAACTAACTGTAATAGCTTCTATTTTTCAGTGTACCATTACTAAACCCTGAATTCCCATAGCTTTGTTGCCTTAATCTTACTCTTTATTATTTGTGATACATTTCAGTGTTCTGGTGCTAAATGCTCCAACATAGTGAAGTACTTTCCATTTCTCTGAATTATGCTGCTACCTTTCCCTTCAGTTTATGAATTATGCTGCTACCTTGCCCTTATCAAGAGGACTGGAAAATCAGAAAATTGCAACATTTGGGGGCTTTACCTTTACAGTCATTCCAATACATTTTTAATAACTGAGAGCTTTACTACACTGCATAATCCAAATTGATGTTAAAAGCAATAAAAGACAAGACTGAAATACCTAAAACCAAGAACAGAGTTAAGCATGAAATTGTAGTATCTAGCTCATTGGTTTTTACTGTGCAGCCTTGTCACAAGCAAAACCATTTACACTCAACTGCAGGTTGTATTCCCTTCGGAGTGTCCCCCCTCCAACACAGGGATCACCACCTCCTTCCAAGAATGCACCTCCAGGTACATCCCAACAGTGTCTCCTCTGTCTCTCCTACTCCTCACTGCTGCTGCTCTTAAATGTGTTTGTGCTTCTCTGAGTGGCTGCAGCTTTGGCATGAAATGGGGTGCCTGGGTGGGTTTCAGAGATGTGGAAGATCCTGATCTTCTCCCACACGACACCTCTGCAGCCCACAATCACCAAACCCCACCATTATGCTCAGTACAATCTCAGCCCATAAATACATTCTTTAGATAATTTCACAATAAAAATAATCCAGATCTTAAGAATTATTTGAGCCTCATCAGAAAATGCATTCTCAAAACAACATTAAAATACCACTTTCATTTAGCTCTATATATTAGCTCTTCCTGCTTTTAAGCCTTTGTCCAACGCATGAACTTTCTTATACTGATCATACAACTTGAAATCCAAACTTCTTACTAATACACAGCTTCTGTTAACGTTGTATAAGTTGTACTGGATTTCACGTTTAATGAGTAAGAAGACTGAAGTTAACATACAACTTACCCATGTCCCATTGCACCATTAGCTGGTTTGACTATGAAAGTTTTCTGTCTACGTTTCTTCTTCAGTTCTTTCACATAGTTCTGGAACTGTGTGTATTCTGCAGGGAAGATCCAGGTTCGAGGAATAAAACTATACTCCTGAGGCTGACTCTTGATCATTCTGTAAAAAAGTGTAATTGAGTTAAAATCTTTTAACCACTCTGACATATCAATCCTCAGGATCAAAAGGCATTTTTAACAATTTGACAAGAAAACCTTTTTAGAAAAATGCTGTAATAAGAAAGTAAACTTCTGCGGTTGCTTAAGAATAGTTAGAGCACTCTAACTTATTCATATGCATGTTTTAACAACAACAAAAGCAGACTATCTTGTGCATTTTTGCTTATCATCAGACCATGTTTGCTTATTATGTTACTGGCAGTCATCTCACTCATGTTAAACTTCTGTTCAATTACTCGGATGATTTAATGCTATTCCTATTATTAAAAATTTAAACTTCAAATAGACCATGTCATTTTAGATCTTTCACTACCTAATAGACTCCTGGATTTTTTTTTCCTCCCCTTCTTAGGAGAAGTGGGGATATTTGGCAAGTATTTTAATTTTCCTATTGGTATGTATTTTGGGATGTGTGAGGATCAACACACAAAAAAAAGAGGACCTGGGATATTTAGAGCTTCTTCATGTGTGCAAAAAATATTAACAACAAGGAATTATTTCAAAACTAAAATTGAAGCAATTTTAAAAGAGGGGTTTTTGTTTCTTTCCAGTCTTTTGCTCTGGCAGGGGGTTTGGACTAGATGGATGATCTTTCAAGGTCCCTTTCAACCTGTAACGTTCTGTGAAAACCAGAATAGAGTTAAGACATCATAGGGAACAACCTCACACTGAATCTGGTTAAAACATGCAGCAAGGTCCTGATCTCCCTGCTTTAATAGCTGTGGCAGCTGAGGTAGTAAGCATAGCTCATTTTATACCTCTGTTGTCTTAATGCAGAAAGGATTAGCAAAGGAGGGAAAAGGGTATAGAATTCAGTTAGTAGAAGTTTCCATCACCCAAAGCTGTGCATGTGGCAGACAGGAAGCATATGCCCATACCAGACTGGCAGTATGGGCTAAACACATAGGGGCTAGCTTTAATACTGGTTAACAGCCAAGTTACAGGCCCAACATGGACTTGGTGGTACCATGCAGACTAGCATACTATACTTCCCAGAAAAATAAATTTAGTCCTTTCTGAGTTAAATACTGGTGCAGTTAGCTTGTTGCAGGTACTCAAAATACCTGAAACTTCATACATAACCTCGTGTGAAACTAGTTTGGGTAACTCAAAACTCTGTATCAGGGTGGGCACATCTAAAATATAAACTTTCAAGAACAATGGATAGTGAAACAGACCAACAGAAAGTGATTGGATGTTTAAAAAGAAATTAACTGACTTAGGAAGCTTCCCAACTTTGATTTAAAAAAAAGGCATTATGATGAATTTTAATACTTTTTAATTAAATGATACACTTAGGTATACTCCTATTTTCATAATGGAAACTAATAACATCAGGATAAATTAAACATAAAGTGACTTAAAATATAATTTCCATTTTTAATTTCTATGCTGAGCCTACATACTACCCCTGATGCAGCATAAGACACTTTCCCTTTAAGTGACGCAAATGCTAATGGAAAAAGCCAGGAGCTGCCAACCACATCTGTAAGGGTAGGACTGTAGCCAAGCTCTACAACGGTATAATAGATACACTGTCACCAAACTGTTTAGCCAGCTACCCAGCAAACACTCTGCAGAAACCACAATAGCTCTAGTAGTCTTGAAGTACCCGGGAGGTTCAGTGCTTTTGCAGCTTCACTGTAACCATTATCTTTTGCAAATCTGCTTTGATGAAAGCCACCAAATACCAGGAAAAGTTTTAAAAACCATAGACGTTCAAAGTCATGATTCATGCATGTTTTTGAACTACTCTCCATCTGCTATATATTTACAAACATTACCTTGCTGACTGAATAGATCATCTAGCCAGAAATTACCCTATTTTTAGGTAAAAAAAAATTTCAATGTTAGTTTCCACCCCTCTCCAAATGCCTTAGCCTATACATCCTGATGTGCTACATGGTAGAGACTTGCTACCTTATTTACTCACAGGTTTCAATACACAGACTCACTACTCCATGAATACACCTTCACAGTATTACACTGTGACTGCAAGGACATCAGTTCTACATGCCTTTTTCTGTTACATGTAACTGGGTAGAATACAAACACTTACTAGCGTGAAGCAGAATACTTAACCATTGTTTACAAGTTCTGGGGCTCACTAAAACTTCCAACAAGAGAATTCAGCTCTGTTCTTTCCCTGCTTAGCCCTATTCAGAAATGGCTTAGGAACATCATCAAGCAGCTTGTGGATTCAAGACCTATTCCATTACAATAGCCCTATTTTCCAGCACATCTGCTATCCACTACTGTGGGTAATCACTTCTTCACTGAGCTGCTCTATCCCTTAGCCTTTGCAGTCCTTACCAGGAGGTCTGAGACTTAAACAGCAAGTTATTGTTCTCCTGAGTGCTATTTTAGCTCATGGATGTGGTCAGACTGTGCTCTTGTTTCTCAGAGTGCCTTCTGTGCAAAAGAATCAAAGGTATTGAACAAAACGTAGGTTACTGAAGACAAGACTTGTCAGGCAGGTTCCACTGCCTAGGTTTCAAGATCCTCTGACTTTTCAATTATGAAAGGAGGTTAGCTTAGGTGTGGGGTGAGAACGAGACTTGGTCCATGGTCAGTTCACAATCTCTTTAAATGTAAAGGACAAAGGTGCTGAAAAAAATACTCTCTCATACATGGGTCTGTTCCCCTTCCCATTCATCCTCCCACTTACTGGATTCATTCAGCAATCACACTTCATCTGAGGAGATCTCATCTAAGAGACCACTTACAGAAATTAAGATTGAGCTGGCCCTACAATGGCACCCCGATAGTTGTTTTGGTTTTATTTCTTTTCTGTGTCTTGTTTATTCCCCTTGAAAACAATGCTCATGCCCCCTTTTATTCTCAATTACAATCCTGCTTCTATCTGTTCCAGTGCTTTTCCCCCCTACACCTTCTGTGCTGGGTTCTCACTTTTCATGTTATACACACTACCTGGTGCACCGCTCCTGTCCACCCTTCTGCATGTGAAAACCAGAGTGGCTAGATATTGGCTATAAAATGAACTCCCAAAGAGCAATTCCTCCTGAATAGCATTTGCCTCTCAGAGTCCAGTATAGTTGTTCTTTTGCTCCTTTCCCAGTGGCTTGCACAAAATGTGAGGATGAGATTGTACAACAAAGGTAGAATTAAAAAAAAAAAGAGGAATAAACACTCAACTGTTCTGCACCAACTCTCAGCAGGTGCTTCATGAACTCTGAATGGTACAAAACCCACAGCTACTCTGTACAGGTCAGTATAAGGAACAGAAAAGAATGCATGCAGCAGAAAGGCATTTCACTTATCTATCTCTGTTTCACAGCAGTCAAGGCATATAGTTTTGATTTTTATAAATTATGAATACCGAGTACTGAATTGTGAGGTTAGTACTGTGGAAAGCAGACTGATTAAAACCCTGCTATATCTACTAATATAGAGGAGTGGAGTCACAACATAGATATACTTGACCCAGAGTTATCAGGGAAATTATGCCCATCTTATCTATAATATGTGTAATCTCCACATCGAGTACCTTTAAACTGTGTTTCAAACTGAGTATTCAGTAGGTTGAGAAATGTATAACCAGGCTGTACACCAACACAATGTGTGCATGGTAACACAAGCCTTTTGCCCAATTTGGGTATTTTTATAAAATCACAGCACTGTAGCAATACTCAGGGATACCCCTGCCTACCAAGCTGACCAACAGCACTCACTGTTTCCAAGACCTCTCCAAACAGCAGTTTGGCTCCACCTGATATTTCTATGCTTTTACTAAGAGTTTAATTCAGGAAGGAGCAGTGAAAAGAGTTTGTGTAGCATACAGTGATGCAAGGCAGCTCTCACCCACATGTAGGTCATGTAGACAGCACAGCAATATACATAATATTTGCATCATAATAGCTGCATGCATTCTACACGCTATGCATTGTAGTTACAAAACAGAAAATGGAAGAGAGAAAGGGGAGATATCTCATTAATTACATAATGTAGGAAAACAAATTCTGTTCTGGTAACAGAAAATGCAGTGTAAGTCACATTGGAGGCCAAAAGATTATTCAAAATTGCTCTTTAAATTAATTTATATTAGAAGAATCAAAACCTCCACACACATTTCTCCCTAAACCCTTCCTTATTACCAAGATTTTGACTCACTACTTAGTATTGTTTTCTCACAGGTCATACTGAGAGACTTGCATCCAGGATAATTGCTCAGAACCCAGTGATTCCACTAGAGTGAGAAGAATTTATAATAGAGATAAATGAACCTCTCTGACTTATTTTTATATAAACAGTAAAATGCTTCACATTTTTCATTTTTATATACACAAAAATATAATTTTTATAATATACTTTGATATACATATTTTATAATATGATTTTGACATATTCCTGTGCTGCCATTACATGATATATGTCTTATTTTGTATTAAGTGTATTTAAACAATTATTTAATGCTCTCTCCTACACTCTGCAATGCATAAATCGAGAACTGAATCCACACTGGTTTTCACCAATGTCCACTACTGACACACAGCAGCCTGCTCATGTGCTACAGATCCTGGACCAAAGGCAAAATTCTTAATGAAGTTTGGAAGTTATTATTGCTTCTCCCATAACTTCTTAGTAAATACAAACAAACCTTACAAGCAATAATTCAGTATTACACTGCATCAAATAGCGTGGCAGAAAAACTTCTTAATAATAAAAAAACCCAAATTTACTTGGTCATATTCCTTGCCAGAAAGTCCTTCCTGCAGATCTCTCCCATCCCTGGAAAATGGTTGATCCGCTGAAGAAGAAGGAAAAAAAACCAAAACCAGTTGGAACTTTTTATAAAGTTTTCCTGGCATACCTAATACATTTAAAACATTAAATTCTAAGCTCAGGCAAACATAATTAGTGTTACATATAAATAATTTTAAATAATATCTTACATTATACTATGCGTTCTATTCTATCCTAAAGATACTGTAAGTCATATTCTCCTCCACCATGAGTATGACCATTGATTTCATTGCAGACATGAAAGGAGACTATCATACTCTTATTCACAAAGCTATTCAGGAATGAACAATGCCATCACAAAGTAATGGTAGAAAAAAAAGGAATTATTTATTCACAGAAACTAGGGAGAGAGCTCTGCTTGTTAACTTACTGCTTAAAAGCTTATGAGCAACTTATAAATGATGTTTTGCATCTTCTTTCAAACTCTGATCATTCACAACACCCAACTGGCAGACAAAAGCATGAAAGACCAGCCCCAAACATTTAAACACCAGATTCCAAGTGGTATGAACAAATAACTCTGGAAAAGAGAATAGGATTTTAAAATACGTAGTGGTGCAGCCTTATAGTAGTCTGGTTGGTGGGGTTTTGTGGGGGTTATTTTCTCTCCACACAGATGTAACTGACCAAAAGTGGCACATTCATGAACATTTGGAATGAGGCAGTTGTCTGAGACATGTCAGAAATCCGAGCTCCCACTCTACCTGATAGTTCCGAAGCTCAGCAATCTTTTCTTGTTGCACAGCAGAATCACTCCATATAAGATTGGCTGTTTCATCTTCATCACGTGTTTTCACAAATCCCATTTCTCGTATTACCACGCGGACTATGGAGAAATCACATACTTGAGGAATACTTAGAATCTCTAAAATAGATTAATTTAACATTTCCAATACTTAACTCTGTCTGAGAATAATGCAATCTCTTTTTTACCTTGCAATATTTCCATCAGCCTATTGCAAACCTGTATTAGAATGTTAAAGCACCTTGCACTGTGGCTGGAGTAGGAACACAGCCACTGATGGGAACTGTGAAGAGATTCATTCAGGGCATTCCTAAATCATTTAGTAACTAAAGTCCACTTGCATGGCCTTTAGACTCAGTCTTGGCTATCACATATATTCATTTTAAAACAACAATGACTCTAAGTGTCTCTGCAGACAGGGGACAAGAACGCTTCCCTAGTCAAGCCACACTATGCAGTTACAAAAACAAATTAACACGTTATTTGAATATAAAAAACTGAATATGTGCCAAGTATAACTCAGGTTCTAGGTGGAAAGATCTTTCTGAAGTCAGCCCAAGCATCAAGATATAAAATATTAATAGATTGTATTGAGATATTACTGTATAATTAGAGTATTTAACATTAACTATACACTGTTCACCTTTCAGGGCTTGAAGTAAACTCCCAAACACATATGTAATTCACAATTAGGTTTTCTCCACAGCCTTCTTGATTACTTAAGTTTTTGCATTTCAAGGCCCTTCCCTGAGTAACAAATGGGGACTAATCGGTGCACAGTGTTCAAAGCCATCAACCCCATGTTACAAAAAAAAAAAGAACAAAGGTTTCTTACAAAAGAAAATCCTTTGGAAATGTCTCGCTGTCAGCTTGATGCAAAGTCCATTAATTCACCCCATTAGTTAGCAATTCATTCACGTCAATAGCTATTAGGATGAAAACAAAATATGCAGCTTCCTACCAATTTCATATTTAGTGCCAGCGACATTTGCAGTGATGACTCCATTCTTCTTCTTTCTGACTTTTCTTTTAATTGTGCTTTGATAGGGTAGTTCTGAACTCAAAGTCAGAGGAGCAGTTCCATGGTTATCTTTGAAAAATAACATTGTAGTTATCAGCATATTGTAGCTATCAACATCTTTATGTCCCAAATGACACATAATAATGAACAAAAAATGCAAACATTTACTTCAAGGCAACTTAGAGTCACAAGCATACTGAATAATTAAAAATCCAAGACTGGCATACCTCCCTCATTAGGCAAGGATGGCATTATAATCTAGGAGAGTGCAGAGGCAGAGCCCAAATTCTGTTCCAAGTTCTCTGAAAGTGACAGAGCTGTCAAAGCCAAATTATTTAGAGCTCCAGTCATACCATTTCAGTCTCTGGCTGTAAGAAGTATTAATTCTGGGATGGATAGGTGACTGTGTTAAAAGAAAAATGCAAAAGAGACTTTGTTACAGAGAAATCCTGAAAAAATATAAACAGCTGAAAACTAAATATGGAAATGCTTCTAACAACAAGTCAGAAGTCATGCTTATTTTAAAAGATTGATCAAGTTATTGTTAATACAAAACTCTGTTCATTACAATTCAATTATTCTGTTTTGGGGAAAAAAACATTTTGCAGTATCAATTATCAAAATGAGATATTACCTCCTTTTCTTATTTTCATTTGTGTATAGGAGATTTTCAGCATGAAAATATGTCACACTGAAATCAATGAATACTGTAAACTTTTACCTCCACAATGTTCACTGAATTTGTAGCAATTTTAAGCAGTATTTTAATTAAAATTTTCAAATCAGACATGCTGTGTTACGTGTTCTTAGGTATCAAATGGACAATAACTGTAATCACCTTAATAATCTTTTCCCACTTTATTAGTTTTCAACAGTTTTTAAAGCATTTGTCCAACACATGGCTGCTGTTTCATGATCACTTCAAAACACATCAGACAGACTTTTAAAGACACTTTGGGTTGACAAGTATCTAAATTGTCAGTTTCTAAAATGAATAATTATTTGCCTAAAATGCTATTTTTCATTCCTACACTGATGGAAAATTCCTTTTATTTTTTTTTTTAAATGAATACACTACCACACATGAAACCCCCACATATTACAAAGTTTTTAAGTAGAGCTTAAGCACATAAGAACAATGGGCTACAATATTAAGGAAAAACATTAGGAATAAAAGGCTTCTAAACACACTGCTACACAACTTCAGGCACGCAGCACTGTTATAACAAAGTCTGCAAAAAAACAAGTGCTGTCTTTGGCAGGCTGCCTCACACAAATCTATGAGTATTCAAAATACATACATTGTAAGACACTGATCTTTAAATGCTTTCATTTCTTTTCTGTAATTATTTGTGTGTCTAAAGTTCCTTAGGCTAGATTTCAATCAGCTTATATTGCCACACATGGTGATTGCAAAACTTATTTTAAATAGCTTTATATAGAGCACAAAGAATTTCTTCTGCTATAAATAGCAGAAAATTACAGTAAAGTCGAGTTCAGCCATGACTTATGATGTGAAACATATCTGGTCATAAGATTGGACAAAACATACACCAACAAAATTACCAAGATATTACTTATAAATCCTCTTTTTATTTGCAAACACGTGTGTGTGTGTGTGTGTGTGTGTGTGTGTGTGTGTACACACATGTCAGAGAGAGACAGAATTATATTCTAGACGAGTGACACACAGATACCTTAAGCTGCCAGATCTTATTTCCTTTCAAGACAGAAGTGTACCCTTACCAGTCCATTAATACAAAAGGATAAAAATAATGGATTATGGTTCTTCTGTGACTGTCATCAATGTACTGGGAGCCAAATACTGTTTTGTGATAAAACAACCAAATTTCCCCATGTAGCTTTAGTGGAGTGTCATGAATTATCATTAAAACATGCCTCTGTGCATTTATCCAGAAAGTAAGAGGAGATGTTTTATACAGAGGTAAGATGTTCAGCAGTGTAGTAGTAACACTCAGCTACATACTTGGAACATACTTTGCTGAACAAGAACTTGCTAAGAAAATTCTCCCACATTGAACTAAGCCTAGCAGGTCATTTTGAAGTTTTAAGGTTTTGGATTGCATCATCTGAGAAGATGGCCTGAAAGTCCTCCTGCCTGCTGGCCTGCTAAAATTAGACACAGAGGTGGGAAAGCAAAGCATTCATCCTCCTTCAAACCACCGTGAAGGAAAAGCAGCACTGGGCACAATGACTCACTGACTATTGTACGTTATCTGTTTCTCATGCTAAGAATACCACCAGAGTACAAGACATGCTTAGTTCCTGGGAATAATACTGAAGTACGTCCACTAGCCAATTAAGGACTTGTATGCACATACTCAAATGCCTAGCAGTTGTTCCTCTGCTGCAATGCCTAAATAAATTTAACGAATTTGGAAGAGCATCAAGATTACTAATGTTTTCCCCAAGAGAAACACCAGCACTTCCTCATACAGCATGATTTACAAGCTATGATATGGTAATAAAAACCAAGCAGCTCATAGAACTTTCATTCAGTTTACAATCACAGAAAAAAGTCTGCCCAAAGTTACTATAACACATTGTATTCTGAAAGTGAACCATAAAGCTCCAAATCACATTACATTGTCGAATTACTGGTTTTCTTCATACAGAAACAATTGGACTCTTTTGAGAAAAATACTCAAGGTCCACGTCTTTCAACCAGTCAGCTTTTTAATACACATATATGAGTTGGTGGTAATGATTTCTGGTCACCTTTAGAGTGAAAATGGACAGTCAGTCAGTGGACAGTAAGTCAATGGACAATAATTCAGTGGACAATAAGCAGTTTGACCATATGGAGAACAAAGTAACTAGTCTAACTCTCACAAAAATCTCTGCAATATTGATTGCAACCATTTTCTTTACAAGATTATGGATAAGAATTTTCATCATCACAGCTGAAGCATGCACTGCTGTAACGATGTCAAGTCTTGTTACAAATCCTGACAAATCCTCAATTAAACTGAATTCTTTAAAGACAAAAGGGATCATTACTGTATTCTGTATTCAAACTTACTCTAGAATTTTGACTTCATTTCTCTTAAGTCACCATCCCTAAACAGGCATTTCACTGAACACCAGCATCTCCAAATTAGAGTTAGTTTTCCAAAATATTTAACATAGGATGCAGTCCTTTTCTTTGTCCCTACTGGAACCATCTCTTTTCCAAAGAGATCCAACAAAATTGGACAGTCTCAGCTTTTCCTCCCACCATGTCAAATAATAGATGAGCAGTACAGCATCTCATCAGAGGAACACATTAATGCAGAGCACTAGCTGTGAGCTGTAGGCTCAGCCACGGGAACAAAGGAGGCACGAGGCAACACTGCAATGCCACAGGCCCTGGCAGCCATGAGCTCCCCCATGTCTTTCCTCTTTTTGACCTCTATACAGCAGAAATCATCCCAGAGTTTCTGCATTCTCTGACCCAGGTCCTCTCCTTCACCTTTTTGTAGCTCATACCTCTTGATCTGTTGTTATTGCCCAGGCCTGCTCTCCGGTATCTGTCTTGGGCATCTGCCGCCATGATGGAAACACCGCTTACCAGGCAAAGTGCATCGCACAGCACAGCGGGTCACTCAGCAGTAATGGCAGCAGCATTATGATTACATCAGCAGGTTATAACTACCTCAAAGTCTGAGTCAGTTCTTACAACTGTGACAAGTTTTTACTTATGAAATAAGCAGAAGCTATAACCTGCGTTCAGCTACCACAATGCAGAGGCACATCTCTAGCAACGTACGTTAAAGACCTGCGTTAAGAGATTGCTTTCAGTAACATGGCTGAAAGTATTCTGTGTCCAAACTGGGCCTGATGGAGCTTGCTTAACCATGGCAAGTCAGCTATCAGGAATCGCTGAATTCACACCTAGACAGAAAAGGATCGTAGTTCATGCAGATACCATTTCCCTCCTGAAACAGTGATACACGCACATGGGTGAAGGTTTGCTGCTCACCCATACTGATTCAAGGAAGGGTAGCCAAGCAAAAATGGTTACCCTATAAACAGAGAAAATTTGTGAAGAAACAATGAGTGCACCTCCACCAGGTTAGCACATTCTTATACAAACAAGCACTCTGAATAAAAGCATTCTATGGGAGAGAAAAAAAGAGAAGAGATATCATCTTTACTGTCACCTGGCAAAGCTGTGAGAGAGCCAGGAAGAGAGATACACTGCACACAAACCTGTTCTAGAAAGTGATAGAAGAAAAACAGAAAGAAAAAGGGGGAAAAAACGGTCCAAGGTACAAGCAAGGTACGAGGGCATCTGGGTGAAGAGCAGAAGGCAGCAGGAAGAAGTGGTTTTATAGTTAATGAAATGATCCATGTTTCCTTGACAACAAAGTATAATATGATATAGAAAATTACATTTTAATTTTGCTTTTACACAAATTAAGTGTATCATAAATTAGTACATTGCCTGAAAAATATTCTTCTGGCCTAGACTATACAGCAGTATTTTTTAACACATCCCTCTTTTATTTCCTAAGTTATTTGCTCCACATTGCTAACAAGTGACTGCTGCCCTTTGTGATCCTTCATTTTACATCCTGCTGCAGTTTGGAGATGAAAAGGTTATCTTTAATCTCTAATAGGAATTGCATACCAATAGACCCTTTTTTCCTCCCAGAGTAAGCATCACAGAAAAAGGTTGAATTAATCAGATCAAAATAGAGAAGGGGGAATCAAATTCAAACTTAAAATAATGTGGTACAACTTGAGCATCTGTTCCGAAGAATGCTCTAGACAATGAGATTCTTCAAGCTAACTTGGAGCAAACCAGTAACTTTGAAGCCAATACCATGTACCCTAACAAAAAGAGACTGGATTGCATACGTCCATTTAAAATACATTTAATCTCGCAGATTTAAGCATTAAGAATGGTAGAATCATTTATTATCAAAATGCTCCATGTTCCAAAGCACCGACAACACTATCTCTCAATGCACAGTCTCTAATGTGAACCTCTTCCTTCCTCCTAGCCATTGTGACACTACTGGTGACCAGTTTGAAAAGACCCATGGGCTATCTACATCCTTAACTTTACAAATGCTACAAACCCTGCATTGTCAGTTTTATTTTAATTTCCTGCATTCTTAGTGTACAGACAAGTAATCACTCACCAACAGTGGAATATTTTAGAATAGATTTTAAAACTAGCGGACTGCTTTCCTCAGAGCCCATTACTGCAATTTACTCAGTGCTGTCAAGAGTGTCTGGAAACTCACAGTAGCTGGGAAGAAATCCACAAAGCCTCTGACATAAGGAGCTTTCACTCTGAAATGGAGACACACTGAAGATACGGTTACAGAACTTGGCAGATGACCACAGGGATGGAAGGACATCACAGCCCTGCAATCCCCACTTCCCAATTAGCCGGAAAATTAAAATAACAAAATATTCACAGAAAGATGAAAAAGATGTAAAAACCATCTTCAGAACATTGACCTAGCAAACATCCGAGTTCTGCCTTTTTTCAATTTTTTTAATTTAAATAAATGAACTTTTTGATGTGTGAGATTTTAGGGTGTAAAAGTCTGGATATGCCACAGTGAGGGGGTCTGCTGTCTAATACAGATATACAGAACTACAATCCACTGTTGATCTGGAATTCAGCTATAAATTAAAGATTCAAAAAGAGATTAAGACATTAAGAGAAATCATAATAGAGATTTTCTTCGCTATAATAGAGGCCTTCTTCACTACCACCCTCACATAGCACGGTAATGACAATCTGCAGTAATTAATCCACAGAACTCAAAGTCTCATACCCTTTCACAACTTTTTTTTAATATGTGTCTTGACAAAATGTATGTGGAAGTGTTCCTGTGACAACCAAGCACAGGCAAGCAGTTTTACTGTAACGTGCTGAAAGAACTATTTGGTGGCAAGTTTTTGCTCCTGCAGAGAAATTCTAGAGGCACAAAGCAACCCTCATTTTAAGGCTCAATGTGTCAAAGTGATAAGCTTGTTTTTAAAAGGTTATCTGTGCTGGCTTAAAAATACATACATATCAGGGCTTAGTTCAAAATATTCTGAAGTCAAAGGAAATCTATTAATTGCAACAGCCTTCGCTCTGATCCTCAAATGAGATGAGATGTGGATTCAGCAGTTCTTTCAGATAAAGTGGATGTACAGAGGTCTTGGCTGTTTGATTTGCTAAACAGACAGTTACAAGCTCACAAGAATACAAACAGCACGATTTACAAATTAAATGTTTTTGAATTGTGCAGCTCTAAAATGGTTTATCCAACTAGCCAGCATTTCTAAAACTTCCAGAATTTCTCTGAACTACCAAAACCACCAAACCAAGACACAGTAACATCACTCTACCTCTGAATCCACCAGTTACAGTTACTTCAGTGTGAGTTTAACCTTACAACTGCCTTTTCCCATTCCAGACCTCAACCTTTAAAGGCCCTTTGCTTTCTGAACCACATCTTAGATAACAAACATAATTTTACAGTGCCTATTTAGTAATATTGAAAGCATAAACTACCCTGAGCCTTCCAGTCAACCTTCAAAACAGAGTCTGCATCACAACTGTGAACCCACACCTTTTGCTGGAGAGCATGAAAGGTGTGTTCTCTCAAACAGCTGGAGTCTGGTCAGATGACAACCCTTCAACACCCGCTCCGAGGCCCAGCCACGTGCATCAGCACGGAGCCTCGGGAGCTCTGCAGTCTTAGTTCATGGGAGACACTCTCTGTTTTCCCTGACTTTGCACTTCACAGCTTTAGGTTGGGTTTTTTTTCGTTTCTCGTCATTACCAAAGGTCAAAGAAACGGTGAGTTATTATCCCTGACTCAGAAAATGGGAAATGTATTAGAAGCTGTTCAGACAGTGGAAGTTTAACAACGCAAGTGTTTCACAGGAATTAATCACTTCATACTCACAATTTAGAGATCAGAATTGGGCACAGAAGGACTGTTTTTCTTTTCAGTGTTGTCTTGAAGCGATATTGCTTCTTTTTGCTCTCTTGTTCACCCATTTTCCAAAAGGAACCTTCAAATCCTTGGGCAAATTTAAAACAATTTCAAAGCTTTCAAAACTGAAGATTGATTTTCTCTTTTAAAAATGACCTCCAAAGTGTCTTTCATAGCACAGCACACAATGTGACTATGTGTTGGCTCATTCTCACCCTTCAAAAGCCCTTTTTAATGTGATAACATATTTCAGACTCTTAGCAAATTGAGTAGTACAGTTTCACATTTATGTTCTCAATATTGAATAAGAGGGACATCAAAGACAGCAACACAGCATTAGGAGCCTACAATAAAAAGAACAATGCTTGAGCCTTTTTCTTGTTCAGTAAAACATGAAATATATCGACATGGGGAGGGAAAAGAACTCACACAACTCTCAAAACAAAAACATTAATAAAACACACAATAATAGCTCAAACAAACCAAAGCACGGCCATGTTTTTAATATTGTAAAACCTTAATTTCAGAAAATACAGTATCAGCTTTAATGTTCTACTCTGTCAATGAAAAACACAGGCCATGAATGCATAGGTCTCACACTACTGGTCACCACTTCAGTAAGTGTTGATAACACCATAAATCTGTCAGCAGGGCAGCATTTCACTGACTAGAACAGAAAGTATTCCTAGTCCTGATCATAATACATTCCACTGAACGCTGCTGAATGGCAGCCCATCCCTATTTATTGTAACTACCTACCTCAGCAACACCAACAATCATTCCACCTTCATTTAAAACCACAGTGGAGTGATCTAGGCATTTTCAGCCTAGAAACATACCCTATGTCAGAGTACATCAGCTCTGGAAGCCACAGCTGAGTGGCACGGTACCTACCACCCATCGGAGGGCTGGCCCCTGGCACCTCACATGAAGCACTCCCTTTGAAACAAACAGCTGAAGGACCCATGTTTGATCCCTCTCAGGAACCGCAAGTGCTGAAGCCGTGCTGTCAGACTGCCGCACACTACGGACCAGCCCTCTTTGTGGCGAGACAGCCACGGCCACTAATGAGCGAAGCAGCAATGATAATGTGCAATAATGATTCTTTCTAACAGTAATACAGAAATCTGACCTTACTGTGTGGTTTCGGTAGGGTAAAGGGTAAACAAGAGAGAATTAGGAAAGGAATTGTGCTGTGGCACCTGCAGGAATATCTCTGCTCAGCTTTTGACTTTGCAGTGTGCCATCCACCCTCCTCATCACAGCATGTCAATATACACAAAAATGTATCACAGGGTGTTTTAAACTTTGAGTGCAACACACTAATCACTGCTGGGACTGAACTCTTTCTATCTTTCATATCACAAAAGATTTATTTCTCTAGCAAGAGCTAGAGATCTTAGGGATCCGCAAGGTAGGACAATTTCACATTTAACATAGAGCAGCATTGTTGTCTTGGTGTTAACAGAAAAAGCACTCATTCTTTAATGAAGCTGATATATTTGCAGCAATTCATTGTATTATAAATAGTCACAGAATCACAGAATGTTAGGCGTTGGAAAGGACCTTGAAAGATCACCTAAGTCCACTTCCCCCACCAGAGCAGGATCACCTAGATCAGGTCACACAAGGACATGTCTAGATGGGTTTTGAATGTCTTCAGAAAAGGAGACTCCACAACCTCTCCAGGCAGTCTGTTCCAGTGCTCCGTTACCCTCACAGTGGAAAAGTTTTTCCTTATGTTCACGTAAAACCTCCTATGCTCCTGCTTGCCCCTTGTACTGTCATTGGACATCTCTGAGAAGAGCCTGGCTCTGTCCTCCTGACACTCACCCTTTACATATTTATAGACATTACTGACATCACCCCTCAGTCTCCTCCAGGCTAAAGAGACCCAGCACCCTCAGCCTTCTTCAAAAGGAAGATGTTCCACTCCCTTAGTCATCTTAGTGGCCCTGTGCTAGATCACTTAGGGGAAGGTTTACCAAAGATATCATTGGAAAATTCCTCCTCACACATCAAATTCTCCCTCCCATGCTTCAAGTTGGTAGCATTGGCTTGGGGTGAAAACAGCCTCAAGTTTAGGCTACAAGAACAGAAATATGGTTAATATAATTTCTGCGGACCTGTGTAAGAGCCACACCTTAGCCCCACATGAAGTCTGCCCCAATTTATCTAGAGGGGGATTGCGGTCATCATGCATGGGCCATAACAACTCTGAATGAGGATTACATCACCCTGATCCACATACTGCCACATAACAATGCTGTTATCTAGTTTAGCAACAAGGATGACACTCCCACAGCAGCCCAAAATATAAATTGGCAGACACCAGCCTACAGCTTCAGCATCTGATGTGCAAACATCAAACAAAAATCAGACCTTGAATAAGCTACCAAGTGCACTGACAAGAAACATTTATTCAAAGTCATTGTGACCATGAAAGTACAAGCAAGCTGCCCTTACATGATCACCAAATTGTTTCATCACTTTGTACTGACACTTCCAACTGTGGATCAACCTGCTCAGCTGCACTGGGAATACTCATACGCTTGTATGAGGGTTGGTAGGCCTCTAATACTTTAATGACTGTGCCATATACTTCTATTCTGTGAAAAATAAATGACAATCAGAAATATTGACATTTGGCACACAGCATCATCAGGACTACTGCAACCAACACTCAATGCTAATAATATTTTACAAAAAAATGATAAACCAGCCAGAAACTCCAGCAGCTACAAAGCATTTCAGCAAAAACATGCTTTCCTCCCCACAGCTTAGAATTTGGGGCCTAATGGAGTACCACTGATCCAAAATAATTTCTGCAAATGAAAACAGGAGAAAATCAACAGTTTCAAAAGGATGTGCATCCTCAGAAACTTCTCTAACTGGAATTGAGCCAATTCATAAAAATTCCTTTAAGAGACTGGATTGTCTCCAAACCCTCTGTATCGCACTATTTATATCCATTGTAGGGGATCTAAATAGTCACTATCCTCGTCAGCAATGAGATGAGACTCCAGTACCCTGCTATGGGAATATTTTCTGTCTATATACTGCTCACCTGCAGAGAAATACAGCATGCAGTCAGAAAGTCCAGAAAAACAGCACGCTTCACCCTAAATTGAATACCTTGAATACCCAAAATAAGAAAGAAAAAAGAAGTCCATCAGGCTTTATACACACTAGCTTTAACTTTAGCTTAAAGGAACAAAGCACATAAACAACCTATCAAAGGGTAATGCTCTGGGACATGCCTGAAAACATCAGTTCAGAATAATGTTCCTACTGCATTGCTGATGCAAGCTTGTAGTATTGAACCGTTTACTTATTGAGTAATCATACATTGCCTCTGAGCTACAGAGAACATATTGACATCATAGCTTTTAACGTAGTTTAAAATAACTCCAAAATATGGGGAGATAACTACCCTAAGCATGCCTATTTGCCTTCATGACTTCAATCACAGCAGCAGCAGCACAGTTCCAAGATTGGAACAATATCACAGTTAGTCCTGTCCTCATCCATCTTGGTCAGCTCCCAAAAAGTAACACTTAGAAACATTTGGCTCCAGAGAATTTGTTTGGGGTTGTTTGGTTGTTTTGGTCTTTAAAAAAAAAAGTCAGTGCATGTTTGTTAAGAGCTAGGCTTGAGAAATGTACTGAAATAAAAGTCCTAGGGCCGAAGCTAGAGCAGTGGGATGCTCCATTTATTTAGCAGGGTTCAATTTGATTTTTCATTGCTTGAATCTTATATTTTTTAAAGGTGCATTCTTAATGAAGCAGAAAGGCATAAGCTTCTACACTCAAATACACACTGGCTGCAAAGTTAATTGGTTTCAAGGAAACAAACACATTAATTCCGTATTATATCAACACATGCCACCACTGCCCAAAATAAAACATGATTGAGAACTGACCCACACACACTCTTTTTTTAAAAATCACCCTATAAGCTTAGGCTGAAACAATGTTTATTGTGTTGTGCTTCTTACTCTCTCAGACATATCACACCCTTCATACTACAGAAGAAATTTTCATAACCTGACAACCACAGATAAGGAAAAAAAAATGCTCCAAACTGAAACAAATGCATTTTTAAATATACAAAGGTGCAAAAAGGTTACAACACACCAATTAACCAGAAGAATAAATCTTTCTGTATGTTTTAACACAAAGTGTTAGTACAAATGAGAATGAAGGAGAAGACCACTGATAATCCAAACAGAAAGAAATGGAGAATAAACTGGGATTCATAGTTGGTTATTGATCCAGGATTCTAAATATTATTTCACAAATATGAAACTTCTTCCCAATTTGTTATGCTCCTTTGACTGCTCAAAGGAAGAAAGAGCTATTCTCCATGAGATTTCCAAGTTCCATCATTCGGAGGAAATGTACACAAGGTACAAAATCTGTCTCAAGTCCATAGTGTAAATGAGATTACACAATATGTAACAGGACCTTCTAGCAACCCAGTGAAGCAAATATAGACATTTCTATTGACTTCTGAGGACTTGATATCATGATGTTTCAGTTCTGTAACAGCCCTACTGGTGGCACATTTCATGAATATAATTAAGACACAAACTCATTTGGTAACAAAACATTCAGGTCAAAACTACAGTCCATTAAAATCAAACCTTCATCACAGTAGAGATGACAGCTAAAAATAGCTGAGCTGCCTTTGAATTTCTCTCTTGACAAAGATTACAAGTTTCAAGTATGACTTTCAGAACTGCGTGGCTGTCTAGAAGCAGTCCTTCATATTTCATAGCTATGTAGGATTCACAGATTCAGGAACAGGGATTACTGTGCAGAAGATATATGGATATATCTCCACAGCAAAAGCTTCATGCTGTTCTCCAGAAGCACCTTCTGTCGAGCTAATGAATTGAGATTTACTGTATCCAGAAGAAGCTCCTAAATCTAGTTCTCTATAATAAATAAACTGCAAGCTCAAGGATGGATGAGAAAGTGCACACAAAAAAAAAAAAAAACAAAAACCCAAAGAAAAGGAGCATGAATCCTGGAAAGAGAACTAAAACATATGGTGGACAGAAAGCATAACCATTCAAACTGAAGGGAATGCATTTCAATTTACACAGTCTACAATAGACAGCAATATTGGGGAACAAAAAATTAGCAGTAGTGTGTGGTATGATGATATACCAAATTCTTCTGCATGCAAATTACTAATAAGAGTGCAAAAAAATGCTTATTTATCAAGGATTTAACTGACAAGATTGCATACTGCAGAATAAACAGTCATACCAGGACCTCCCACTGATATGGAAAGAGATTCAAAATAATTGTGCAGTACAAGTAGCGAAATGAAGTCACTTACTGTTAGTGGGGCATTGCTGAAACTATCCAAGAGTCAGCCCTCTGGAAACAGATTCTTTTTACCAATAGTTGACAGCTGATACAGTTTCAGACAGAGCTAGTACACCAAGGAAAGGTGTGCTGCAGCAGCAGCTCCTTCCCATTTAGCCTATCCCTAACACTTTTTCAGGCTCTTTCTTAACCCTTTCTAGGCTTTTTTCTCTCTGTGTTTTGGGTGAAAAGAGAAAGGCATGGCATCTTATAAGAAAAGAATGCACTAGTTCCCACTTTACAAGTGTGATGAGAGCCGTGGGAAGAAAGTCAGTAGAATTTAGTCATAACAATAAGCTAAAGAGAAGTAAAATCTAAAAACAGAAAATGACTCAGTGACTGGGAAGGAGTTACACCAGAGATGTGAGGTACTGTAACCAGAACAATGATTTCTCCAAATGCAGAATTAAGAGGTCAAGACCACGATACCAGAACACTGTAGCAGAGAAGTAAGCTTGGTAGTTAACCATTTGTCTTGTAGCAAATGATGATGATGATTTTCTTCCAGCCTTGAAGCAATGAGATTTGGGTTTTGAAAACAAACCTGTTTGGTTTCAGTGAGGCCAGGATTACAACCTTATAGAACAATTTTTAACCTAAAAGAAATCTTAAATGGAGTGATGAAAAGAGAAATGCTCCAGCGATAACTCTTCCCGTGGCATTCTGAAACAATTCACATTACTTAAAATTGGTTGTTTTCTTTTACAATGTCAATTTATATAAATGAAAAATTGTTTGCTGACATCATTTCACAAGATTAATTCTCTTTGTCATATTATTTTTCTCTTTCATTCTGAAAATATTGATCTGATCTGGCAGATCAGTACATTTTAATAAGGGTGGACTGTGGACCACAGAGGCTGTCTGGCAATAAAAGATTTGGAAGACTCTTTTGTTCAAATGGGCTATTTCTCCTAAAATAATAATTAAAAAAACAAACAATCAAACAAACAATCAAAGAAACCACCACGCAACCAAAAATACCCCACAACCTGAAGAAAATTCTGGAGAAATCAACTGCAGGCCATTCTCTTGCATCAATTTTACTGCAGTCAGACCCATTGCATGGGCCAAATTAGACCATCTGCACCTCCACTGTCACACCTGTCCTACAAAGTCTTGTGGTGAGCCAGATCCTAGTGAGATGGAGAAGGATACAGTGGGAAATTACAGAAGGAAACTCAGTGCAACTGACACAATTTCCCGTGGAAGCACAGAACTGGGAGCAAACTTTGGACATCTCTCCTGGAACGTCTTCCCACAGATAACTTTTCCCCATGACTCCTTATATTGTCCTGGTTCCAGTTTTCTTAAATCCAGCTGTTACAGAGAGCCAGCCTCAGCTGGACCATGAATCTATTATGCTCAAACAGCTGGAACAGCATTACACATGCATGTCCCATAGCTGACAGAGGTATTTATTCTTTATCAATGAAACTAAATGGTGTGCTGCATCAGATATTCCCAAGCACCCACTCACAAGAATATATGTTGGTGTTATCTCCATTTCTTTCAAATTTTTTTTAATTTTCTCAGAAAATATCAAAAACTTGCTTCCTATATGTTTGTATTCCACATGTTTGTGTTGCTTTTGGCCAAAAAGCCCCCACGTTCTTCCTTTTTCTCTTCATACCTAGAGACAACTGAGGAAAGTAACATACAGGCTTTTTTACATGACTGCTTTGGGTCATTAACTGCATCATTTCTCTACTGGTGTCCAGAATTTCAAATCTGGCTCTCTATTATTCCCTTACTTTTCTTCTATTTCTGCACTTGTGGATGCTGCCCTGGGTCAATATTCTACAAAATTCCCAACTCTACTAAAGATCTCGTAACAGTCCAAACCAGCACTGATTCCTGCCTCATCATACAATAATGCTTCATTTTACCTGCTGAATATACCCTCTCCATCCTCAGAAACACTCTTTTCAGCAAATGTTCCCAATTTTAAAAAGGTACAAACCGTACCAAAGTCATGTTCTCACATCACTCTTGCTCCATTTTTAAGCATCAAATCTTTTATTCAAATTAATGCCTAATTGTTAATGCTCACTAGTAATTCGTAGTCTTTCAAAGACTTCAGGTTGACATAAAGATGAAAAGTTAGGATAATATTATACCCCTCTAAAAAGCCACAAGAAAGAAAATGTCATTAAAAGGGTGGGTTTTCCTGGGTGAATAAATTGCACATCTTTCAGATCTCTTCCATCAATAATTCATACAAAGTGTTTTAGCACATTCCTCCCACCCCCCACCCCACCAAGATAAGCCTGGAAGGATAAAATAATATAACAAATTCACAGAAATTTCATGTTCCATGAACACTAAACACGTGACAACCATCCACAAGAGCAAAGGCAGGCTTCCATCATATAACACTATTCTGTGTTTTTCAAGAAAAGTCCAGTCTGAGCAAGCAGATAAGAGGAATTTCCCCATCAAATCTCACAGTTGGTCCACACTTTTTTGTGTTCAGGAAAAGTATCTAGGTCTTTGCCTTTTCACCTGCATTAATTCAGTATTAAGCATCTGATTTCATTTTCCCATGCTACACTCCAATGCTTCCACTGCACCCTATAGGGATATTACTGTGCTGGTTTTCAAGTGCTAAAAATAAAACAAACACATGTCAACCCAAGGACAAAGTTGGAAGGAAACATACTTTAATGTAACCAAAGAAGAATATATTTAGCATTTTGCTGCTAAGCAAGGATGGAAATAAACTTGTCAACACTTGGCTTTGCCTAACTGTGAAGCCCACACCCCACTCAAATCTTTCTGCAGCATTTATTATATACAAAAAGTGAATTTAGCCTTTCTTTCTTTCTCCCAAAAGAGGGACTGCTGATACTCTGTTACTACTGCTGGCCAGAGGGGGCTTCTGAACTGAAGCATAAAGCACTTCCATCCTTCTAGGCAGCCCATTTTTCTATCAATTAACAGTAATGTAGCCATCTAAGGTGCATTTGATCAGTGGTGCATATCAGACTTCAGTCTGGAATCCTTCCAAAACCAAATACAAGGGTAATGGGAATTGGCACGCCACTTACTTTTCACTTTCCTTTCTGTGGCATGAGTCGTAAACCAGAATGTTGTTTTCTTTTGTATTTCTTTCATTATTACTGTTAATTTGGGCTCTCCATAAAGAAGTACTGTTTTGCTATCCCCAGGGGTGAATGCTCATCAGAAAACCATGTAATTATATTGTTAAATATTGCCTTTGAAGAAAAGATACTTTATAAATGAATACCTACATTTTTAACAATTTTAATTATTTGAACTTCTATATTTAACATTGGTAAGGGAAATTTATATTACAATATACATTGGTCTTCATTTTGTAAATATTCACATTAAAACTGATACTGAAGGCAAGAACCATTATACCAGCTCTACTTAGTCCTTTAAAACACAAAACCAAACATACATTCTATTATGTCAAAGCTTGTTTCCTGATGTATGGAATTCAAGGCAAGAAAAAAAACACAGATAAATGAGTATAAATTAATAGGGTGGCATTTTACAACTATTTTGCATAGCTGTGTAAATGTTTATGAGAGAAGTCAAGGAAAAGCTTTGGGAACAAACAAAACGCTATATAACCCTATAGGCAAAAAGCCTATAACCCCTACAGAACCTGTAGGTTCCTGCATCCACCTCCACGAAGAAGAGCATCCAATAGACTGAGGCACACTGCAACCTCCTGCTCTGAAAGAGCATCCTGAAGCAGGATGCTACTGTGCAACAGGAGGATTTGCTCTAATACCCAATAGATGCAAAGGTTGACTGCTTTAATATGTCACAGTTCTTCTTCCCTATCCATTCTCACTTACGCCTGATACTCTTAACCATCAGTGTAGTAGACATCAATGAATTCCATTCTAAATTTAAAATACATTAGTATTTTAAATATTAATGTCAGAAAGGCTTATTGCTTCCAGTAAACTCTACAGGAAGCTTGCAATGTCTGCAAAAGGAGTAGTTGCAAAGTACCATTCTGGCAGGGTTTTAGGCTAAGCATAAATGGAGCTCTAAAGAGCTTCCTCATGCTTAAGAAGGGCCATTTGAACCCTTCTGCTGGAAGTCAAATGACCCAAATTAACTTCCTAGGTGTGGAGAAAATACAAGTGAATCAGAGGCTAAATATTCCAAAGTCCCCAAGGAAAACCCAAAATTCAGCTAATATCCTTCAAAACATATGCTGTGGTACTTGCTAGGCATTTTCTTGGCTTTGATAGTTTGTACATATCTTTCCAAATGAAATGAATTCCCACTGTCTTCATACAGACTCTAGCCTTCTTTTGGGAAAATACTACTATTCTCCTGCCCCTAAGAACGTTAAAGAGTCACCATGCCAACTATGGATGATGGAAATACCTCATCAAAAAAAAAGGAGAAGACTGCCAAACATTCATCTGTTTCTTCAGGGACTGATACAAAGCCTATCAATACAATTCATGCATCATACAGACATCGCTATGAGTTTGGATAGGCACAAAAATCACACCCTGCAAGGCAGTAATAACACTCCAAATTTTCTGAAGGTTTGCAGGACGTTACAGATACAAGAAATAAACATTGCTGATTTCAATAAGCTGTCTTTACACTGATGCAAAAGTGCATCAAAAATGGAAAAATACTTCTTAATACAACATTAAACATAGGGAAAAGAAAAATAACTGGAACATCAGAAAATATGGAAGTTCAAGAAATGACTCATTTACCATATGTATCCTACAGAGATTTTTTTAAACTTATAATAAATATTCACAGATGGAGATTCAAATCAAGAAATTATATTTCAGTCTTTCTTGATGATGACAATTCAGATGAAGCACATTCAGCAGTGAGTCTGCCCCATTTCACCTTCACAAATACACTTATGGCTTCCATTATCAACATGCAGTATTGTAAAGATCTTAGAAAAAAGTCCTAACTATACAAAAGATTGCAAGATGGTTTAGTGTCTAACTGCTTGCTGACCAGTTCATCTCCTAGCTCTTCAGACTTGTCCACAACTTAATCTACACACTGCCAATTTAACACTGTTGGCTTTGGAAGAGCGTGGGAACAAACCCTTATTTGATTGCAAACGTGAGCTTCAGATTACTAAAATGATTGCTAGATTACTGGAATAATTGCCTAATAACTGCTGACAGGCTTGATCTCCTGGCCTCTTCTAACACTTCCAAAGTGGTGGGCAGATCCCTTCAGAAGTATGTGGAATGTATCCAAACCATCAGAAATATAGAAATAATTGCTAAAAATAATTTCTAAAAATTAAAAAACCCCACCCTGACGTACAACCATTATTTTATACCTTCATGCATAACACTGCTGGTAGCTACAGGTAAAAAAACACATTATATCCTTATGAACTACATTCCATATTCTGTATGAAATAGCTCATGTGATTTTCTGAACCTTTGTAATATTTGTCTTCAGAGTATGTGGCATCAAAAATACTTCCATATCTCAATGTAGACATTGTATTTCCTCACCACGTAGGAAAACCTCTGCATAATAACTGCTTCTGTCTTTCTTTTTTGTTCAAAGTAGGATTGACACGTATCCTATTTCTATTAAAAACTACATCCTAGCACTTAAAATGGGCAAAAGCTCCCACTGATGCCAAGTCACTGCATAATTTGAGATACTCTAGAATTTGGGGAACAACTAACTCCCATATAGAAAAATGCTTCTAGTCTTTCAAGCGCGAAAACAATTTACAGGATTTCTCAGCATACTGAGTTATATACTAACAGGTACATACTAACAGATTGGTACGTAAAAGTAATGGATTTGGGCAGAAAAGGATACTAAAAGGGGGTGAGGGGGCTTACTTGGTTTACTTTTCCTTTTGAGAAGGAATAATTCCTGATTTTGGTACTCAATCTGCAAATACAGGCAGAAAGGCACAAAAGTGAGCAATATCGAGACTCTACATCAGTTTCCTGGAGTTCAGCTATATGTTCAGATTCCAGCATCAGCTGCTTTTCCCTTCCTCTGTTTTTACTGTGTGTGGATTCAGTAGCAGAGGGTCAGAACGATCCCGCAGGTGCCGAGCTTCCAGCCGAGCACGGAACGCACGGCAAGGTGCTTGACTCGCATCTCCGGAGATTCCACTTGCTCTACATTTTAGCCTCCGCTGGGTACCACTGCCCACAGCCGGTCCCATTTTAACCTCAGGCGGCTCGGGAGAGGCCCGGCCGCTCGTGCGGTACGACCTGCACAGGTGATGAACTTCGCGTGCAAATTTGGGGGGAGGGGGGGGTCAGGAAGGAGAGAAAATTAACACCGTTAATCCTGAAACGCCCCCTCGTCCCCCGCTCCTCGCACTGCGACACGCACGCCGTGCTCCTGCCTGCTCCGTTCAGGGAATTTCCCGAGGGGCCGCTGCCCCCCGCACCGCACCCCGTCCCGCCCGCACCTGCGCCGCAGCCCCGCGCCCGGGGCCCGCCGCCGCGCCAGGTGAGGGCTGCGGGGCCGGCTCTGCGGGCGGCACTTCTCCGCAGCCCGCACGCCCTCGGGCCGGGCACCCGAGAAACAGCGGGGGCTGGCGGCCCTTCCCCGCGCTCCCGAGCCCGAGTGCCGCCCCCACCGAGCCGGCAACGGACCCTGCTCCGGCACGGATCAAGGCGAAGCTCGCCCCAGGGCTGCCCAGCACCTCTGTCCGCTCCCCGGAACCCGCAGCCCCGCAGGGCTGCCCTTGCCTGCCGCCCCTCCTTCGCGTGCGGGGATGCTGAATCACCATGGGCAGCCGCTCCGCCGCCTCTCCCCGGGGACGGCGCCCCCGCGCCCCCCGCGGACGGCAGCCTGTCCCCCGCAGGCACGGGGAGCCGGCGGGCCGAGGGGCAACGGGTGAGGCGAAGCGCGGGCGGAGAGCGGGGTCACCCCGCCGCTCCTTCACCGTTACCTGTCGGGGCGTGGGGTGGGAAGCCCCTGAGCCCTCCGGTCCTCCCGGGCGGCGCAGATGTGCCGCGATGCCAGGCCGAGTGGAGTGTGCTGCGCCTCACGGGCGGCGCGGCGGGGCTCCCCGGGCAGCAGCATCCGAGCCGGCGCCTGCCGAGCCGGGCACTAGCGGGAGGAGGAGCGGGAGGTTACGGCGGGGAGCTGGGAGAAACCATTCCCCGCGAGGGGGCACCCCCGGTGGCCGACCAGGCGGGGAGGGAAGGACGGACCCTCCCACACAGGTACGTACGAAGAGACCGCTTGAGGAGAGGCAGGCGGTGCCCGCGGAGCGGGGCAGGCAGTGTCGGGGGCGGAGGCCTGCCCCTCCGAGCCGCCGGTCTCCCCCCGCCCTCAACGTTGGGAACGGCCCGCGCTGCCTGCCCGCCTGAGGACGCGAGCGGAGGACCTAGTAACCAGCCCGGGCCGGCGAACGGGTAACGGGACGCGCTCCCTTCAGGGCCGGGCTCGGCCGCCTCCCTTCCAGGCCGCACCTCCCGGCCGCCGCGGGCCTAGGGGAACCCCGGGGCCTGGGAGCCCCGAGCGGGCAGCGCTGTGAGGTGCGGGCGGCTTCCCGAAGCGCCAGCAGGACTCGGCGGCGGGTGGCGCCGCGGCAGGTGGAGCGGCCCCCGGAGCCGCCGGCAGCTCCCTGCGGGCAGGCTGCCGCCGCGGTGGGGCTGCCCTCCCCTGCCGAAGTCTGCGCCGATTTATTTCCTTTTCAAACCATTTTTCCCCCTTCGGTCTTAGGACCGATGTTGTCCCTCCTGCGTGCGTACCTGCTGCTTGCCGCTCGGAAAGGCCGCTTCAGCCTCTCCCTGCCATACTTCCCATCCTAGCTTGGGGCACAGGACCTACCCACATAAATGTGCTGAGAGGGAAAAAAAGGAGAAACATTCATCAAATGAAGATTTTAAAGAATGTTATCAAACGAATAAAACACCTATTAAAAATTTAAAATATTAAATAAACCCCATAATGAAATCTAGTCTGTTATCTCATAGGCTATGGAGTATCCTCTGTTTGGGGAGGTTAGGAGCCAGATTCACAAGCAGGGGGAATCCTCAGGGCACTGGCTGTCAGCTGATTTATGTTTGCCGCAAAACTGGCTACGATCTTTCATTAGCTGGTTGCTAATGTTTGGGCTCCCCTATCAGTAAACTTACTTTAATCATACTATTACATTCCTACCTCTCACATTCCTCACTACCACAAACTTTTAAAGCCAATTTCATTCCAACGTTTTCTGTAGCATTTTCTGGCTAGAACAGGCCATGGGGATCTCTAAGCTACCTTTCTAAGGTAGCTAAGCATAAATATATTCAGTAGGCTTAAAGTTTTCTTTTTCTTGGGCAGAAAGAACAGGAACAGAGAAAGTTGTCAAAGTTAAAATGATGTGAAGCAAATTGGTTGAAAATTTAATTGCAACTTGAGCAGCATTGTATTTTTTTTTTTTTGTTCTGCAAGGTAATCTGATATTTTAATAGAAACAGATTGTGGGCTTCTTGCAAATACTAGAATGGTTGTTAAAGACAGAAAACCACGTGAAAACTCCTTTAGGGAATCCTAGAGAGATGTGAGACTGTTTTCTCGTGCCTGGTTTGGATTTGTAGCTTGTGAAGTTGAAGAATTTCTTGCTTTTTACAGACATGGTATTTTCATTGGTTTTGATTACAGTTTACATCGTGGTTTTTACTGATGCACAGAAATTATCATTTATTTACCACTCAGGCCTTTGTTAGGCTTGTCAAAAAAAGAAGCAGAGGTATAATTTTTGCCCACAAACATGTAATCTCATGGAAATTCACATGCTTGTATGTGTAGGTAAGGATTTGTAGGAACAGATCTAAATTTTATTGAAATAAATCCCATGCTAAACCAGAGGCAATGGAATCTAAGCTTGTCCCCATGTAAGTATTCTTTATATTTCTCACAGCTGCTAAAGGATGCTCATAGGGAAAGGTTTGATTTTCTTTCCGTTTGTCATTTGGAGTGCTGCCATTGACTGCAGATGAAACCATTTACAAGGCTTCCATGCATTGCATGTTATCTCTGGGTCAAAGCTTCCTTCAGGCTGCAGCAGACCCTGCCAGCTCTGCTTTAGCTCTGTGTCTGCATTCTGTACCCTAAATCAGGTCTCTACATCCCGAAGTGAATTATGTTATACAGTGGGAGGAGCAGCAAATCAAAAATGAGTTTCTGATGAGAGGTTGTACCCAGCTGTTGCTTTATACAGCACAGGTGATCCGGGACAGATGGCTGTGTCCCTCTCCCTGCTTTGCTCCTGGAAGACCCTTCCAAACAGCCCCACTTCCAAGGTGCAACTCATGTGCCCCCCTTCCAGAGGACATAGGGATGGTGGTCACAGCTGGGAAATCATAACCTATGACACAGCCTCCCAGCAAAGACCAGAGCCTGACAGCACAAACGCTTTTTCCTCAGCTCCATTCCTGGGAGATAGTATGCATTAATCTCTTCCAGAATGTGCTTTTAGTTGTTGTTTCCCAGAAGCAGATCAGATTTACTTTTTTTTTAATGTGATCTGCATTCTGAATTACTCTGAAAGTAGATGGTACTCGCTACCTCCATGTTGAAACATCAGAGCTAACAAAACCTACTAAACCAAAACAGGGTATTAAATACACAGATGCTTGATTAGGAACATTAAATAGAGTTTTATTTTTATTATTAAGCTAGTTTAAATATTGAATGTTGATGCACTTGAGACAACAGATGTGCCCAGATAATGATTGTAAATAGAACTAGCAATAAAAATACATTTTATTGGCATGAAGATCATCTTATAAATTTCACAAACATAGGCCAAACAGAAAGCTAGACAGAGATCAGGAAGAATGTGCTTCCTCAGGAATCCATGTATTTCTATGAATTTTCATTGGTTTTTCTGTTTTTCCATTCAGGGATCCTGGGTGTCTTTATGACTTTTAATCGTTACTACAGAAGAACAGTGGAGGCAATCAGATGAATCCTTTCAGAGAAAGGTTCAGTATTTGAGCACAGTTCCTATTTCACCTTTCCTGGGTTTATTAACATATTCCCTGAATAATTATGAGCTCTGTAATGCTGCACATATATAATCTATCTCAAAGTCAGTAAATATAATTTCTTCAAATTACAAAGAACATAATTAAATTATTTAATGAGTATTGGTCTTTGAACAAAGTCACAAAATAGGCTTTGAAATGCAAACATGTTTCTCCTGTCCACTCAACCATCAGCTTACAGAGCTGCAGTAGGATGCACAGTCTGATATGGTCCAGAAAACCCGAAATCACATTTTGCCTTTGCAGTTGAAACCAGCTGTTGTTCATGCAGTTGTTGGTGCTGGGGAATGCCAAAAGGCAGAGTTTCAGAGCATTGAAAGCTTTCACACAGGGACCAGTTACATAGCTGTATAACAGGAAATTTAGCTATTTCAAGTGTGTTTTCTTCTATTTGTACAACATTCCTCTTTGGATATATTTACCAGTTAATTATGCTTTTCTGAACAGGTACATTTTCCACTTGCTATAAAACATAGTCTGTTTTATAGCATCCACCCATTGCCTAGTGTCTGAGTAGCAAAATATTACCAGTGAAGAAATAAGGTTCAGCTCAAGTTCCCTCCCTGCACTTTATATTCCCGAGGGAATCCCAGTACAAGACTCCTCACCCTGTACATATTTTTTGCTTCAAAGAGCAACACCCATTTCTTTTATAATAAGCCATCTGCTCAGTGTGTTAACAAAATCCATGCACCAGCTTCCCAGCAGCACCAACACCTGCTAATAGGGGATGGTGTTTCGGGCAGATACTGCCAGCTTGTCACAGCTTCTTATCTCCCATCTCTCTAATCTTCCGAGTACTCTCTGGGATTATCTCCTGGAAATCAAATGCCCAGCAAGATGGCCTGTTATTATTTATATATCAGTAAACATGTGCTTGATTGAGTTCATTGCTGCTGTAAACATCTTTTATTATACAATGTGAATTTGCAAGCTGTAGCAGTATGGTATCAACATAACATAGCATTTAATATACAATAACTTTTTATAGTCCTCATCACTCCAAACACACTCTGGGTGAACACACTCTGGGTGAAATTCAGTACTGATGTAAGCAGATACCGTAACACCAGGCGTATCCATAGACTACAGTCAATTACTCTCAAACTTAATGGGGCCCCTTTGGTTCAGGCATGTTTTTAAACAGCTTTAAGATATGAGCACTTCTATTTTTAACCACACAAAATATCAGAGTGTCTTTATCTGTTTAGTAATCAAAGCTTGGAGGTTCTTTTTCAAATAATCTCTTCAAGTTCCCATCTGTTGTCTGCCCTTATTTAAGAAAAAGGCAGTCCCAGAACTTCACCAGTTTGGAGAGGCATTTCTTTTTGTTGAGCAGCCATCAAGCCAGTAAAAAAAAAAGTTATTTGTGCTGTAGAAAGGCTGTAAGATCAAATGAGACATAAATTGAAGGAAAGTGAAAATTTATAGCTATCGGTCAACTAAGTTAATGTCATCATCCAGGAAATAAGAACAGTTTTCATAAATATTCACAAACTGGGGGAAGATCAGTGTTACTAAAGGCTACCTAAGCTATTGCTGGCCTGCAGGCCGAAGTAGAGGGTGTGTGCAGTTCTTCCTTCGCAGCCGGACATAGGAATTAAACCAATTGAGCAATATGGTCAGGAATCGTTGAAAAGAGAAATGGAAGAGAGATTACTGCCCCAGAACAGTTGTGCTATTTCTCATGCAGCTATTGTGTCTTTTCACAGTACGAGAGTTCTCTGTATCCATTCAACCCCTGCTTTACCAGGTATAACTAAAAATTATTTCATACAGCCATACTGAAATAGTCTGAAGTGATCAGTTCATTAGTTTGATGCGTTGCAATGGGACAGCTATTGTGCTTTTTCTTGTACTACTACTATTGTACTATTGTTGTGACCAGAACCATTTTTAAGGAAGATAATCGATACCTAAGTTTTATGACCTAAAGAAGCTGATGTTGATTCAATTGATAAAGAAAAGTCTACCCTTAATTTCATTATTAGGGTGTCTTGATGCTTTATTAATTTAAATTCAGACTGGGAGAGAGAATTAAATCCTTTTCATATAATATTAGAATTAGTATACCTTTGTCACAAACAGAGCTTTTAGTCACTTGATAATATTGTACAAGAACTACTCTCACAGTATTCCTATCAGGGAAATATTGTCCATCTCCATTAAGGCCATGGATATAGCTCCAATTTATTCCAATAATATTGGTCCAATGTCATGTCAGCAATGAATTCGTGCCTATCAGATAAGTACATCGTCAAAAGCCACACAGGAGATAATGATCTGAAATATGTAAAAGGCTGAGAAAAAAAAAATCTATTTTCAGCATTCATCTAATTTATTGACACTTCACACACTGCTTGGAACATGACCTCTGGAGTCCCTGGCAGAGCAAAGTGCACAAGTCCTCCCAGATCCCATTTGTGTGCTCAGTAGGTTAGATGTCAGACTGTCTTACAATTTAAATATGTTAAATTTTGTATTAGTTTATAGCTTTGCAATGTTTCTTAATATAGATAACTTTGGGTTTTTTTTCATACAGCATCTTCAGAATTTGTGTTGTATGGAGTATTCATACAGTAAACTAGCAAATCTTTTTCCAAAAAATCTTTGGTTTAGATGCCAGTCTTTACATTAGCTGAACTACAGAGAAGTTCAGACTACAGAAATACAATATTGTTCATATTAAATAAGGTTCATTTAATAGTCTCTTTATTTGAGCCTCCCATTTTACCTCAGAGCAGTTTTCATCTGCATAGACAACAGCTTGTAGGTGCTGGAGAAAGCATTTTTTTTATATAACTGTACATTAATTTTGCAATGGTGACAGTTTTTAATCACAACAGGATCATAGAATCCTTTTAGATTTTTTTCTAGTATATATCTTTTTTCACCTATAAAATAGAAATAGTACTTACAGCCTTTATGAAAGCATGTGAGATGTATCAGCACTGTGTAATACGCTGATAAAGTATTTCCATGTTCACAGTCATTTCATTACTAGGTGGGTGTTTGAGGGAAGCCAACATAGCAAGGCAACACTACAGTCAATACTGCCTTCTCCAGGGCAGTGAGATAGAGAAATGTCAGTAACAGTGGAAAAATCTTCCTAACACCAATACCACAAGATGCGCCAGACTGCAAAATTCAAAGCCATCTACAGAATTCTGATCCACCCAGGCTGACTTGCTCACACACAGGCTCAGATGCTTAGGTGCCTCTATTCAGTTTCCTGGCATAACCTGTTGTCCTGGCGAGGTGGCAGCATGAAGTCAGCACACATCACTTCTCACCCACTCAAACGGGGTTGCTGCAGCAGAGGGCATAAGAGTGACAGAAGTGGCAAGATAGTTCTGTGTAAAGCGGAAGTCATTATGGTAGGGACAAGGCCTAACCATTTGCATTTATAGGAATAGTTGAGGCTAGAATTATAGTAGCCCCTTTTACAAGATGTAGGAAATCCTACTGCACCTGAGTTTGTGCCATGGAGCAGTAAGTTATGGAGAATCAACATCTATTTAGATGGAACAGCTCTGCATGCAAGAAATAGAGACTGTAGGAAGGCTCTGCATGAAGTACTAGATCTGAGCTACAGGCAAGCAGTTTGCAGTCTTTTGGTTTGGAGTCACGTTACAAAGAGGCAACATGTCAGGAAGCAGCAAGCACAGGGCTGCTTGCTTAAGAGAAAGTGAGCCAAGAGTGATGGCACAGCCCCAGGGACCAGTCTCAAAGTACCTAAGTAAGGTAAGCAAGACAGACTTGGCAACGGGGAACAGCTTCAACCAAGAGCCCATATCATAACACAACATCACAGTGATGAGGTAGATCCAAGAAAATCAATCCATAGGCAAGGATAAGGTCCAGCAATTGCTGGGAGGTCCATAGTAATGAGGCAGGGCTGACATAAAGATAAGAAGTCACCTCATGGGCTGGAGACCCCAGGACAAGGCTCTGACTGTGCAGAAGGCCACCACTTCTCCACTGTAGCATTAATGAGAGCTGAGGGCTCAGGGCTGAACTCAGAGCTCCTGAGGTCAGAGGTGAGGCTGGTCAAGGCCAGTATTGCTTATGAGTGCCCTGATAAAACAGGACTTTGGAGGGGTTTTGGGGTGGGGGCGTGAAGGGTGTGTGTGTGTCTGTTTCCTTTGAAAGTCTGTAACACAGATTGTGGCATGTCTCTCATAAACTTAATCAATGTTTCTCTGGATAAGCACGTGAGATTTAATTTAGATGAAGGAACTTCCCTGTTCAGCACCAGAGTTTTGTTTACCTAACCCTTTCAATCACAGCTGGCTTACTATTTACAACAGGAATTTCTGGTTCTAGAAAAGATAAACAATGCAGGGGTTGACTTGCAGGGAAATTACAAATACCCTGGCATAGGCAGTATTTTCTACAGGTTGAATAATGTCTATTTGGTCTTGTTCTATCATTTTTAGAGACTGAAAAGTTGTCTTTGTTTTATAATCTCTATTAAAAGAGATTATAAAATAAACTGAAATGTGTGGACTGCAGACTTACAGAATAGCACACTATGAAGTGATCTCATTGAGTTTAATGTGGGTTTCCATGCAAAAAATAGCTCATGTTTTAAAAGGAGCTTTATTCCCCTTTAAGGTAATGTGTAGGATGCAAACATAGAAAGGATAGCATCATAATAACCCTAATTTCTTTAAAGCACTGTGCTTTTGTTTTAAAAATAAAAGTCTTTCAGCTGATGATCCAGAGCAGACAGTAGCAGATTGGGGGGGTTGCTACTCTGAAAGTCTCATTCCCCAGCCTTTGTAGGAATAAAAGTCTATTACAACAAAGTTGGTAGTAGATAAATCACTGAGACCAACTTCATGTATAAAAAGTGCACCAGAATCAGCATGTCCATGAAAACTTGATGAGAATTGACCACTCAAAGTTCTATCCAAAGATGTAATTTCACATTCAATTGTTTTCTGGATTTAAAAATTTTTCTGCATTCTTAATTTTCCCTATTTTGACTCAGTTATATTTTTATTTATTTATCTTGCTCTCATTTGAAAGATTATATAAGACTTCAGATTATATGAATTTGGATTACATTAACAAGAATTGCTTTAAATTCCTTTTTCTCTCAGAAAAATGAACAGAAGACTGGCATTCACAGGATTCAACCAAAATTCCAAATAACTTAATTGGTTTCTGAGATTCAGTTAGTCTAATAAGGTTTCATGCTCCTTTTATCATTTAATCACAGGTTTTATACATGAAATAATATATTATGCCATGACTTTTCCTAACTAAAGTTTAAGAGGTGAAATTTTACATTGAGTACAAGTTACAGAGGTACAATGTTAACAAGAGCTAAAGGGAGATTTTAACCTTAAATATTGCAGACATAGAATGGAGATCTAAGTTAACTTAGACTTGGTACATACATGACCAAGTTCACCTGTCAATATATCTCCCACAGATAGCAATTATTTTATAGACACCAATGAAAGGGAGGAATATATAGGAAGAATACCCCATTGTAAATCCTGGAAAGTAATAATGTAATAACATACAGTAGCGACAGTAACACATTTCTGAAGTAACTCACTGTAATGAAACACTGCCAGGAGAGAAGACAAACTAGATAAACTTTTAATCTCATTTCTGAAACCTCATCTGAAATAAAATTTGAGGTTTGAAATATCAGGGACACAGAACTTCCAGATTGTTGGGATTTTTTTCAGTCTTCAGAGTTGTGTACAAGATAGAACCTCCTGCTTCCTATCAGTAAGAACAAGGTTTGAAATATTTACCATCTGGCTAATATTTAACCCCTCTATTTATCATGTCTAATAGGGTAACATTTTCATTCTTACTTGAATTTTCCCAGTACTTTTTATTAGCTCTCCAACAGGCTTTCCACCTTTCTATAGCTATTGTCTCAAAAGGCACAGTAAAAGCACACTATCAAAATAAAATGATAAGCAGAGTTGTCACTTTTGTATAGCCAAAGTCTTCTTATTCCTCTTTCATTATGTATAAATATTTAATCAGTAAATATTTATGTCACAACAGAAAGCAGTATAGAAAACAAGAAAAAAAAAGCTGCCACTCAAAAACTTATTTATTTTTTTGCCACTCAAAAACTTATTTATTTTTTGCCATGTATCACAAATTAAAACAGACCATAAAATCATGAAGCATTCCAAAAACGTGCAAAACCATACATCTCTTCTTACAGGTACGGATACACAAGGTCTGTCTGTCCCAAAATGACCTTCTTTTTCCTCAAGATCCCCAGCTTTGAAGAACACATGTTGTTCCACCGATGTTTACAGCGGTTGTCCTAAGCAACCAGATAAAACAGAGAGATTTAAAGGGCCCTGTCCTGTCTGTAGGAACTTCTCAGAGAACTCTGCCTATGGAGACATGCTCAGCCTGGGGTAGGAGAATCTTTCAAATTCTTCACAAGTACTTGCTGTAGCAAAGAAACAAAAGACTGTTACAATTCTAATTTACATAAACATGATGATTTGTGGGTTTGTTCAGACTATGGATTGCAATTTTTGTGAATATAATAAATAATATTAACATAATTTACATTTCCTTATGATCTTGTGGGATTTTAATGTCCAAGAAGCGACAGTGGCAACATTATTGAGTGATTATGATTTATTATTTCAATTATGGTAGAAAACAGAGACCCCATTCAAGGTTAGGCCCCTGTTGCGATGCAGCTGTCCAAACATACATTAAAAGATGGTGTCCAGACCAGAAGTCTGCAAATGTTTCCACCAGCACCATCAGGGAGTGAGGGAGAGCTCCACACAGGGAGCACACACACAGACAGGGATGAACCAGGACCATGCAGGTATTGCTGAGACTGTAACAAAGTCACATGTTGTTCTAGTCTTATGCAACACTTTTTCTGTCCAAATGAAATCAGTTACCTCTATTTCCTTTCTTCAAAGACCACATTGAACATTTCCCCATTCAATGAGGCAAGTTCTTAAAGTCTCTCATAATGATTTTATCTGTTTCCCTTTCTCTGTGCATGTATGTGATCCAGTTCTCCTGGCTTTCTTCTCTCCTCTCCTCCCCTCTCTTTCACCCCTTTACCAGTTACCAAGCTCTCCTCTCTGCAGCAGAGTGAAGCTGCCCTCCCCAAGGGGTCCTGCTGCTCACTCCGTACCTCCTCCAGCCTTTCTCCTTGAAATCCCACCTGCCATGGGACTGCCACTCTCCAACACCACTAAAATGTTCAGAAGCATCTGATTTCATCTGGTAAGAGATGATAGAGCACCGCAGAAATGAGGTGTTGGCATTAATTGTATTATTAATTATTAAAATTTGCATGTTAAATGGTTTTCATACAAAACAGCTCCTTCTTCAAACAGGTAGCAGGCAAAAGGCAAATATCTCTCCCCTGTCTTCCGTAGGGAAAGTGCTTTTAACTGAAGGCAAACAATGGAACCTGTATTTATCATTCCTAAGAAATTATGGGAATACATCATTTACCCAAGAAAACCATTTCTAACATGTTTCATGCCCGTTCAGTATACTGTCCTATGCTAACCTTGAGGGAATGGGTATGGCTAGTTACACTCTTGTTTCTGCAATAAACAAGAATAAAGGAATGTTAAGGCAGAAATGAAAGAGGGCAGGTAAGCAAAGTATTTTCTTTTAGGTAATTTAAGAGAAGAGCCACAAAGATAGAAAACCAACACAGGCCCAATGTTTCAGGTAACATCCTGATGTCACTGATGGTAGAACTTCGATTGAGTATGAAGAAAGCATGATTTCATTCAAAGCTTCACAAAAATTCTTTTTTCCTCTTTTATAAGCTTCCCCCCTGTGTGTGTGTGCTAAGGGAACTGGAAATCTCAGCTGTGGTTTGCCTTTTCAGCAATGACCAGATAGGGCCCCAGCTGATTTAGACATGCCTGTGTCTTTATGTTCAACCCCAGTAAGGAAAATAAGGTCTAATGTCCCAGTTATGTGGATGAAGCAATGGATACACTGAAGTGTGCTGCTAAATGTCATTAGCTTTGTGAACTCTCTCTTTTTTTTTTATTTAGCAGGATAAAGAAGTAAAACTAGGGGAAACAAGATAAAATTATGTTTAAATCCGAGAATACTTTTTTATTGTGATAAAAATTAAGTAGACAGAGGGGAATATTTCTAAGGAGAGATATCAAAGTATAAACAGCAGCTATCTTGAGAAACCTACACATAAAATCCCAACAGTTAAAATGTTGCACCTGGACATAAGTGAAGACTTTATCCCTAATACAGTCAGACTTCTATACATCCTCTGTTACAGACCTTGATTAATTGTCTTTACCAGAAATTATTTTAAAGGAGTTACAGCATTGGAAACAAGAAATGCTTGAAAGTAATTTTGATACACAGACATTTATTGGTTAATATGTTAGTTGGGAATGGATGTGCCCTTTGCACAAAGTAGAATGAAGGAAGTTCTTTCATGTAAATGTGATGATTAAAATGATAATACCTCATATAAATTAAAAAGCCCTGTCTTTCACATTCCTGTGAAAAAAACTATTTCACATGGTTACCATCTTTTAACATGGATTTAAAAAAAAAACTTTCACTGGAAGTACTATATTTATTTCAACTACTATTAGAAAATGAACTCAACATTTCCAATGTGAAACTGAGTTTAAAGTAAATCCAGCTTGGACGAAATGTGAGTAGAAGTCAAAGATCCCTGTTTCATGAGATTAAAAAAATGCTTGAGGACATTCAATTTCTCTCTCTTGGTGGATCAGTCATGCATCTATCAAACACACAGAACATCTACTGGTATCAAAGCACATTCTGCCAATGGTTTCTCAGATTCTGGAGTTGAGAGGAAAAAGCTTTTACATTGCCATTTGCATTACAACCACTTGAAATAGCCACTTCTTTGTGCTGCTGAGGATTAATATGCTCTTCTTGGCTAGCACCACAGATATTTCTCCTTCCAGCTTTGTCAGTCAAATACAAACCAAAAATAGATCTACAAATATTAAATAAACTTTCTAAGTTGTTTTCTTGGCCGCTTTTTCATTTTCAAATGCAAAATGGCTTTTACTGTTTGTTTCTTGCATGGATTTTTTTCCCAATAGATTCATACCTACAAATATGACACTATAAATTTTTCTGCTTGTTATTTCTCCTAATGAAAAGTTAGTGGTCTAAATGTTCTTTTAGAGGTTTAGCTTTCTGGCTTATAAGCATGAGGAAAAGACATGATTACAGCAGACACACATGATTAAAGTATGTCTGCTGTAATCCCCTGAGCCTGGAACAACTCTTCATTCATTGCACCAGCAGTAAGAAGAAATCAAAGAAAGACACTGAGAAAAAATTGGAGTATTTAAAGGACCAGATTCTGGAAATTCCAGAAACTACTGGAAAAGAAGGGAAGAACACTTCAATGGACATCTGGAAGCAGTAAGTGTTATTTAAAAGCAAGTCAACCAGAAGGAGGTTTTCCTTCTGAAAATAGCAAGTGCTGATGCATTTGGCATATTTAACAGTTCTCAGCAATCCAAGCAAAGGAGCATATTCATGAAGCTGTTACAAAAATTGAGGAGTATTGTGTTCTAAATAAAAACAAAGGATATGAAAGTTACATGCTTTGAACATGAAGGTTTTCAAGTATCCTGTAGTTCATAAGACTGTGGAGAGAATTTTACATGCTACAGGTGTTACAATAAAGCATGGAATTAGCCTGCATCATGGTAATAGCTAATGAAGATTTCTATATTAAAAAAGCCCAAGCTTCCAATTTTTAAAAGTTATTGGTTTTCAACAGAAAGGGGAGAAAATAAAACACAAATAGACTCCTGCAGTCTCGAGATGAGGCCAAGAAACTGGTACTTGAGCAAATGTTGGACTGGACAGTGCTCTGACACCTTAGATATGACCAAGAGCTCAAAATAGCATAAGACAAAGATGACAGTGGCATAAAAGCTTGCAGAGCTTGAAATCCTAAGCAACGAATAACACCACAAATAAAGCAGCTGAGAGAAGCTGGACATTAGGCAAAAACTTGTATTAATTCAACTGCAAGCACCAGGGGTCTGTACCATAAACAAACTGCTGACACCTCTGCCTTGGATGACTGTTTTCTTAAGAACAAAGGAGACTTGAAGAAAAGGATGGCATGTGCAGAATAAATAATAACCATGACAGCAAATGAGATATGTACTGCCTTTAATTAGTCATATGTGCACAGCTCCTAATATTTCTAAGAAATTTCTAAGAACTCTAAAGGAAAACCAACAGGTTGTAGAAAGATAAATAGGTAAAATTCCAGGTTTAGGAAAGTGGTTTTGTTTCTGTGTAAAAATATGCTTCTAGATATAAATAATAAACCAGGAAAAACATCTTAGACTTTTTCTATTTTTAGATGGCACTACTAAAGATATTACAGCTGAAGAGCTGATTATGTATTAAAAAGCTTTTTAGCTAGACTCCTTTACCCAATACAGTGCTATGTAACAGCAGAGCTCAATTTACAGGACATGCACTGGAGCAGAATACAGTGAAGCTTAGATTCAGATGTGTGACTATTAGCCCTCACTCACCATTCCTAGTTTATTGGGTGTGGACTATGTACAAAAGCCTGGTGAACTCTGTATGTGAACTCTCTTACATAGAATTAAAGTGACCTTCATTTACCATACCCCATTTCACTTCCAAAATAAGTTAGGCTAAATTGAATTAAGGTCATTTTTAATTCTGAAGGAAAATACATGCCGAGGAATTTAATATAGCTTAGTCTACTTTAAATTAACAGCTGTAATTAATTTGGATATCTCTGAAGAAAAGACCTAAAAAGGGAAATTAAAAAATACTCCTATTTTTGTTTTCAATCTTCTTTGTTCTGTAAACTGTGATTCAGATTCTCAATATACAGTCAGAACAACTAAACGACAGTATAATATTGATCACCTCTCAGTTACGGTAAGCATGCAGATAATTAGGTCAACTACCCTGAAAGTGGTTTACTATATAGTTTTTCACTATATAGTTTTTACTATATATTTTTTAAAACAACTATGCACTTGAATAATTTTCATATCTTTCTATAGTTCATGTGTGGCGATCCAAATATGTTGATGAACTACTAAAAATACAAGGACAAAATGTGCAATCAAATTGGGTTTTGTTTTTTCTCTACTTGATTTTTGCAAACAATCAAAAGTGCAGGAAATCAACATAATATAAAATATCTTGCTTTTCTAGGGCTGAGCAATCTGTCATGGACTCGAAAAACCCTGGAACACCGGTTTAGAAAAGCAAGGCCTTCCCTTGATGTGGATAAAGAAACTTTTAAAATGAGCCTGGTGGCAACCAAACACCCACAAAAGGATCACAAAGTCAGTTACAGGGACAGGTCAGCAAGAATTTTCCTTAACGGTAATTAGAAAACTCTTCTGAATCACACATTTGCAGGCAGTATTGTCGACAAATATGGAACCATCTGAAAAAAGTGCTGCTTGGCTGATAGCAAGAGACTACACCCCCTGTCCTGAATGATCATAAGAGATAAGGCCAAGAACTGAGCAGCTGGACTTGGCCATTAAGCAAGCCTGTAATTTATCTCTGTGAAAAACATGTCTACTCAGCAAGACATTGATCACAAACCAGCACCTGCCACCTCCTATGAGTGAATATATAGCCGCTATCCATAGAAAATGTGACAAATGTTATCTTGTCAAAAGGCAATGCTGATGGCAAAAGCCCAAACTTACTTGTTTCTTTAAATTATGTTAAAACATCAGGAAAAAAACCACCTTCCAACTTTATGGCTCTTGAGAGGTTTGTGGTGAAATAAGCATAGTTAAAAATCAATAAGGGAATATATAAACCCTTTGCTTCTATGTTTACATGGAGTTTTTGACTGGTGTCTATCTTGGGAAACATCTAATACCAAGAAGGGAAGGGCAACAGTGGTGCAGCATTGACTGCTGGTGTAAACTTCCTCTGGAGCTTCTTCCTCCAGAGTACCTAGCACCTTGCTCCATACAAATAGTCATGTTGAAGGAAGCCCAAGTTACCCTTAAATAAAAATCCCTCCTTCATTGAACCGAAATGTCCCTCAAAACTGTAACAGTCACAGTGTATAGCACACCTTCCTGAGGTTCCTGACTCCAGGATTCACAGTCAGAGGGCATCGAAGAACATTTTCCAGAAGACCTGGCAGAGCAAGTTTTTGGCCAAGTTGCACTAGTTTCATTGTGGATTCATGGGCTGGCAGTCTCAGATATTGTAGAAACACAATATAAGACCTCTTACTTCTCCCTGTGAGGATGGGTCTCCAACAGGAATGAGTTGGGCATTACTGGATTTGATCTTCCCTGCACAAGGATGTACTTCATCACTTGCTGTATAGCTAGTGAAGGGAGCAAGAATTGCCGTATTCCTGCTTTCCACCCCTTCCCTCAGCACATCTACATGACATAACTGATATATTCTTGGCAGGTCTGAAATTATGCTGCAGTGATGAATATTCCTGTTTCTAGGTCAGAAGCTGTAAAATTTGGAAAATAGCTTCCATACTCACCAAGAGATACATATGCTTCTTGGCACGTTAGCAGCCTGCTAGAAAAACATCCCACGCTGGCAGAGCAGGGGTTAGCTGAGAGCAGGAAATGTGCCAGTAGTCTGGAACAACCTGAAACGATAACAAAGAGTTAAATGCCAAATATATCAGTCTGTTTAGGAGCACAGAAAGAGGCTGCTGGGGTATGCAAAGATGCAGGAATGTAGGATTTGGAGAACAGCAATCAAATGCAGCACACAAACCCTGCAATTTCCAGGCACTGCTGCAACAGTAAGGCAGGCTGGCCATGTAAAGAGAGTTACAGCTAAGGCAGGTACATACAGCCTGAGCAGAGCCTACATCCTCGGGGTAAGAACCATTTGTATGCATGGGCAAAACCATCCATCTATATCTGCCATGGCCCTCATAATGCAGGCACACCTTAAGTGCAAGGGAAGAAAATGAAGATGCACAATGATTTAAATTTAGTGACTTGTTTTAAATGTGTATTGAAAGCAACTGCTGTAGTCACTACAGAAATGCTGCTATCTCATCTAGAAATTGTAATGATTATGGAGTGAAATGATATGTGGCTCCACAAGTAATTGCTGTATGAAAAAGCGATTTCCATTAAAAGCACGTGAAAGCCTTTGATCTAAGAGAAATTTATCTTTTCTGTCCTGAAATGACCCTCTCATTTTTAGTTCTGAGTCTGTGTAGAATGGAATATACAAGTTTCATGAGGGAACTGTACATCTGCTACAGAGTTTTAACCAAGGAAAAGACTGGTCTTTGTAGGATATTCCTAATCAATAGTTCCCCAAAAAAATGTAGAAAAATGGATTTAAACGCACTGTGAGTCACTAAAACTACATCATTCAATGTCTATAGTTCTAAAACTGCTGAGCTGGCTTTCTTAAGAGTACAGCTATTCTCTAAAATCTTATACAGATCAGCAAAGCAAATGAAATCTGAATGTTTCAGATTGTGCCATTACTGAAATATTCTAGCATAGCCAAACACTACTGTTCATATTTGCACGATCTGATCTTTTAACCAGTTGTGTTGAAGGAGGGACAACAAAATACTTTTGTATGAGCAGTGAGACTAGGCATTTCACCATCACAGGATTTTATATAAAAAAATTAAGGCAAAATGAACATTAGGGATAGAATAAGACTCAATGCTCTGAATGCTAAATATACACACATAACATATATGATCTATACTACATTGCTATGTTCTGCAATTAATTAGTATTAGCTTGTTAATATAGGCTAAGTTGTATATGTGGTGTGAATGAGAATGCAAATGCCCAGCCCTAAGTCCTTGTTTTTGTTATCTTTGCTTAGACATGTAATGCTAGGATCATGGAAGTGGTTCATTTAATGTTTCACAGCACTGTTGACTTACATTTTTTATGTTTTTGATTATGAGGCTGTTTGGATATAAACGTTTATGCAAATCTATCCATGCTGCATGTGTATTCAGAGCATGTGCTTATTTGAGAGCTACTGTCATGCACTGCTGCACAGGTGTATGCAGTGCTAGGAGTGTATACATAGGATTTTGCTGGAGTCCGCACAATGACCAGCCGATCCTTGTTCAGCAAATCCCAAAGGGAAGGAATGGCTATTGGACCTTGGTGGGTCCTCACATCTGGAGCCTATACATATATTTATTATTTACTAGTGAAGGGATGGACTGTAACGCCAAGAATATGCTAAAGATGCTGCAGCCTATCTCATTTGTTAGTGATGCTGCTGCTGCTGTCTTCTCAAGGATATCAAAATGCCTGTCAGCACCTGGATGCAAATCAGCTGACTCAGATTCAATCTGGCCAAAATGAAAATGATGATGGCTGGAGTGGGGAATATGTTTAAAACCATGGTAACATCTTTACCTATCTGTGACAGCGTCTCTAGACATTTATCTAGACATTTAAACATCGCAGCCTAGATGCCCTTCCCTGGCAGTAGCTCACTGCACCTCTGGGTAAGCACATAAAGACTGCAGACTCCAGCTCTGGCAAAATGAGACAGCCCTCTCCAACAGTAGCAGCTTTACCACCCCCAACACTTTACAGGTTATTTCCTCACTATGTCTAAGTCTTGTTTCTGATCTTCAAAGCAATAAAGGCCTGGCTTCCCCAGAGACTGCTTCTTTAATCATAAAACCACAGGTACTCCTCTGAAGCAAGCAGTATCACGCAGATCAGGGTAATGTAAGTGAAAAGGTGGAAATCAAGGGAAAGTCCCTTAACTAAAGTGTTCATTGATAGAATTTCAACCCACAAAACGTCAAGATAATTCAGGTAAATGTTCCCAAAACTGTGCAGCTGGACAATCCAGGTGGCTTGCACCACTCTCAAGGTAGAGCCATGTGCTGGCTAGATCTGGTCAAGGTTCACAAGGAACATTATTCCACTGTAGAGTCTCAGGATATTGGAAATTTCCCAAAGGTATCTGCTTTATTGTGCATTAATGTGTATGTATAAAATCCTGTCCTAGAGAGTGCACAGCAATCCAGTATTAGGCCGTGGCAGCGTGCTTGGCACCAGCAGGCAGCCCACAGTGTCAGGAGGATTTTGATAGTCCCTGTGAAAGATGGTAGCCAGGATGGCTGCCGCCAGAGCGATTCATGCAGCCCGCAGCCTTGGGTAGAGACTGCTGCCAGAAGAAGCTGGGTATCGCATAAATTGTCCTGGCAGGATATATACGGTTTGTGATCCATAAGATTAGCACTTCTGCTCTCCGCTCTCACCACTTTGAGGCACATAAAATAGAGCTTTCTTTTTGATAAGCATTTCCTTCCAGAGCTAAAACACTCAAAGCATTTCACGTGGTAAATATATATATGTAAAGAGAGCTATCACCAACTTGAAAGTCACAATACCGTTTGAAAATGCGTAGCTGTAGCTATTTATGACATGAGTGGCAGCAAAAGGGGGGGAGGAAAAAAAATAATCATTCCTGGCAGCTCACTTACTATTTTTTTTTTTCTATAGTCTGTTGAGCCATGTAAATACAGTCTGTGAACAGGCGGCAAGTGAGAGTTTCCTCGTGTACGCTGCCGGGGAGCGGGCCCGGGCGTGACGGCCCGGCCGACGGCCGCGGGCCCGGTGTCCGCGGGCCGCCAGGGATGCTGAGGCGGAGGCGGCCGAGCCCCCGGCGCCGGGCGGGCGCAGCCGCAGGGCCGCGGCGCGCTCGGCCTCCTGGGGTCACCTTGGGCACGGCGCGCCTCGCCCCCCGCGCTCCACCGGCGGGGCAGCCTCCTGGACGGCGGGCGCGGCGCCGGGAGCGGGGGGCGCTCCCCAGCTGCGGCCCTGCAAGGTCGGGCGCCGATCGGGGGTGCGAGGGGGCGGCCGCGCCCCCGTCACAGAAGCCAGCGCGGAGGCCGAGGGCAGCCCGCCCACCCCTGCCCCCTGGGAGCCGCTGGTAGCGCGGGCGGGCGGACGCCGGCCGCGGCTCCCGCAGCCCCCTCCCTCAGACCGAACGGCCGGAGCGGCGCCCCCCCCCACACCACCCCTCAGGCGGCGGCGGCGGCCGCAGCGGCCGAGGCCGTGGACGGCGGCGTCGTCCCGCGCCCCGCGCGCCCCCGGCGGGCGGCGTAGCAGGGAGGAGGCGCCGCCCCGGCCGTCATTTCCGCCGTGTGTCGGGGTGGGGGAGGGGGGCAGAGCGCTCGCCTCCTCCTCCGCGGCGGCCGGAGACACAGAGACCCAGCGCGGGGCGAGGGGAGCTCAGCCGCCGCCGCCGCCGCGCCCGCGGGCCGCGCCGCCCCGCCAGCCGAGCCCTGCCCCCGCCCGCCGCAGCCGCCCGGCATCCATCCCGTCCCCCGCCCCGCGCCGCCCCGGCCCGGCCATGGGGAACGCAGCCACCGCCAAGAAGGGCAACGAGATCGAGAGCGGTGAGTGAGGGGGATCCGCCGCCTCCGCCCAGCTCCGCTCCCCGAGCGATCGCCGGCGGGTCGGGCCCTGCGCGCCCGCCCCGCGCCGCAGGCCCCGCGGCCTAGCGGCTGAGGCGCCGAGCCCCCCGCCCCGCGTAGGCCCGGCCGGCCCCTGGCTCTGCGCGGCCTGCTCGTCGCCGTGGGAAGCCCTGCCCGGCCCGCCGCCGAGCCACCCGCCCTCCCGCCCGCCTCGGGGTCTAGCGTCTCGGGAAATCGGCGGCATGAACGCGCCTGCGGCCGCCAGGCCGAGGACGCCGCTGGGCCGCTCGTCCGGCTGTCCCGCAGCAGGTGTCCGTCCCCAGCGAAGGAGGAGCCGCTGCGGGGCCGGGGTGGCGGCGGGCAGGTGTCAGCGCCTCCTCCAGCCTCCATCCTCACCCCGTCCGGCTGGCTTTCCCCACCCCTGAACACACCCTTGCCGGCGGGGGAGGCCGCCCGCCGCGCCGCGCTCCGTCTGCGGCGGGAGGGTTTTCATCCCGCTGCGGGGAATGTAGGTCAGAAACTCCTAAGCCTGCCCGGATCGTGCAGCCCCGGTGACCCCGCCGGCCCTTCCCGCTCCCCGCGGCACATTCCCAGCCCTGCGGCGTGTTTACATCGTTCGGGAGCGGCTGGGAGAACGCTCGGTGCGAACGTTGCTCTCCCGTTCCGAGCCGTGGGTAAAATGGAAGACAAAAGCATTGATCCGAACTTGACATCGCAGGGTGCTTTTTGCTGTTTTTTTTTCTCTCTGTGTATTTCGTCATAATCTTTAAATAATATAAAGCAGAAAGAAACCCAACAACAACAAAAAAAGGGCTTTATTTTTAGTAAGCTGACTTCCTTACTTCTAGTGGACAACTTTGAGTATGTTAGTGATGAATAAGAGAAAAGACAAGACGTAGAAAACAGCCAGTTGTGCAAGCTCAGTGTTCCTATAACAATACCCTTTGTTACTGGAAATTCCATGGGCGCTATTAAAATGGGGAGAAGTTTAAACATCAAAGTTACTTTTTGGGGGTGGGGTTTGGGTTTTTTTTTGGCAGTTTGTTTACTTTTTGTGTGTTTACTACTGAGCTCTTGGGTAGAAGTGGATAACCCGGTTGATGTAGGGCTTGCATGTGCCCATGCATCATTCCTCTGGCTTCCCCGGGGTCTGCATGGGTGTCTCCAGCTGTGGGACAAGGGGCTCAGCTTGACCTACCCAGTCGTGCTGTGTGGTTTTGCTTTTCAGTTCTTGCATCTTCTCTCATTATTATTATTATAGATTTCACGATCCAGATGTTTTAGGAGTATTTGACCATTATTGTTTAGTGGTTTTATTTTTTTATGTATTTAACGGAGCTCATTAATTTTTTATAGGCAGGCTAAAATACTTCCTATCAAGATACACGTGGAATGAGAGACAGGGTGGACTGTTTGAAGTACTTCAGTCAACAAAACACCACATTTTGGACTCTGTAGTAGCTATATTGTTGTTAGTCTGTGCAGTTGAATAGTGTCATATTGCACTGTGCTTACTTAACAAATTCTTTTCTCATATTACAAAATACAGTGATTTTTAAGTTTTAGGGGCTTCCTTCACAACTTCTTTCTCCATTTGTTAGAGTTTAATAACTAAATGCTGCTACAGACACAAAGCTCAGCCTTGCACTTAGTGTATTTAGCAGCAAACAGCTCTGTAATAATACAAATTCTGTAACTAGGAGAAGAAATTGATCATCATTGACGTACTGATAGGAAAGATCAGGATTCACTTACTATGGAGGATCAACAATACATGTATACTATGCACATACTAAATTATTAGAAGCAATATATTATTTATTGGCAGTGAAAGTTTGTCTAATCTGTTCATGTGATACAGAGTAACTAAAAAGTAAAAATAAACCTGTAAAATGTGATGGAGCTTTAATATTTCTGGTACAAATTTGCACTGTTGAGCCAGCTTTCCTGTTTTGTGTGTTAAGTATCTTTAGTGGCACATATTCCAAACTTCAGGACATGAAACTTGAGTTGTTTGAAGTGTTAACAGAAAAAATGTTCAGGTTTGACTTGTAAAAGTGATGTTATGCCCTTGATCCATGTGTGGAGCGTATGGTATTGTGTGGATCAAGGACATGCTAAGGTCTCTGAAAGAACAATGAAGGGTAACGCAGCTTCCACTGATAACTATACTTATGGTTCACAGAGTGTAATTTGAGACCTCTTTCTCTATCTGCGGTCAGCACAGTAAATGCTGTTCACCTAACAGTGGACCTTAGATTCTTCTTGTTTATTTTGGCTTTCCATGTATATTCGGGTATCTTCAGTACTTGTTACTTCACTCAGGCCACCAAGAGAAATAAAACCAGTTTCATGTGAACACCAGTATAGAACAGTGCAAATGTTTCGGTGTTCTAGGCAGAAGTTGCAGGTGAAGGAAATCTGCATATGCTGGTTCAGTTTCTTAAGCCTGGCCACCAAAACAGTGAATCAGGCATGCATAGCAGGGAGGGCAAGATGTGTGTGTATATACAGAAGATTGAAAGCTTCAGTGTAGTTTAAGGTTTTCATTCTATGCCCTTCTGTTTCAGGTTCTCCAAATGTACAGTTGCATTTCAATTTGGAGGATCAAAATTAAAAGCGATCCTTTACTAAAGAGAAGCTTAAGGATTTTGTCTGCATTTTAAATTCTGTCCCTGTTTTAAATGGGTTCATGGTTTTCCACTGGGCATGGCAGCCTACAAATTCTAAGGTATTTTAGAAAAACAATGTTAAGTATTTTTCATTTGAAATCTGAAGAGAGACAATTGTCAGTTGTCTTAAAATTTTCTCTTTCTTTGACCCTCATCCTATATATTAATTTAATTATTCATTGTTTGGGCTGTTTTTTTTGGCTGCTCACTTTACAGCAGTTGAGAAAACTTCCTTTACGGCCAGTGAGTTAAAAATGTCAACATGTGGTACATTGTATTTAGGAAAAAGACAAGACCACAAGGAGTCTACCTTGTTACAATTAATGTAGGAAAATGTTGGCTTTATCAATATTATTTGTTAAAGTAGCACACAACATAAATGAAACATAACTGCAACACATCTCTAAGTTTAAAAAAGGCCACATTGCTGGGTCTTTAATCTGCGAGTGGATCTGTTTCTTTCAAGATCATTATTGATTTTGTATGAAGCAGGAATGTTACCCTCTGGGGTTAAACCACAACATAACTTTCCTAGGACTATTATCTAAACAGGAATGAATGTCAGCCTTGCACATTGTAACTTTGCAGAAGATTTTATGTGGTTTTTTTCTTTTTTTCTTCAGATAATTTAATAATACAGATTTTGGAAGTAATTACTATCTATAGCTTTGAATTATTTGCCCCTTGAGACATGCAAGGTTATGCCATATATGATAGCAAGAAATTTGTTTAAAAATAAGTAGTAGTCTCACTTGGTGTGTTGTTTGTGGGTTTTGGGTTTCTTCTAGATGCAAGAATACTTAGTTGTGTTTTTGTCTGTTTCTTTGTTTTTAATCACCGAGCTGTATTAGAGACCAGGTGATTAGAATACACTCTTTGGTTACTGGAAGGTTTGTATATTTTATTTCCAGTAGATCCTGAAACCACAAAGGTTTGGCTTCTGAGTGATGTTAGCTGGGATTCAGGTGGTCCTTGCTCTGGTAGTAAATTGTTCTTATAATGTATGTTTAAAGTTAAATTGTATATGGCTTTCAAAACAGTTCTCTCTACACATTTCTTCTTACCTGGCAGCTGGATCTCCAGCTTCCAGTGCATGAGGAATTTATTAATCTAACATGACTTTACTAACTTCAACTTCTATGGTCTTTAAATAGCCAAGTACAACGTGTGTGATGTGTATTCTCCATGTGAGTTTTAAGTTCATTCACTCCTCCTCCTCCTCCTCAAAGTGTTCCCACTACAGTATCTTCAGTATGACAGAGTTCCTATTATAGTCAATTCATCCCTTTTTAACTCTCATAACTATTCTGTAAGTAGTGCTCCTTTCAAATGTGCTTGACAGGAAGATGCAGCCTTCTTAATTTTCTTTTGCCAGTAGATTTTAACCTCCTCAGGGGACATTTCTTAGAACTGAGGCTTCTTCCTTCCTTTTTATGTGTATCCAGTGCTAGGTCATTCTGCTGTATTTACTCAGTGAGGACTGAAAGACACCACAGGTTTGTTTCTTGTAAGGCTGGATGAGGCAAAGCTCTGTCACTGCTGACCTTGATTAGATTAAAATCAGTGAAGTAGAGGTGAAAAGCTCTACTGTCCATTACCATTCTGAGCCTGCTAACTCTCTGCCACTATTCAGAGACCCTTGTTTCAGTGTTTTTTGTTCTGAGTGAAGTTTTCTTCAACAGCTTTTCCTTTTTGTTTTTTGACCATTCAGAAACAGTGATTCTGATTTTGAAATGGATAGCTTTTGGAGTCTTGTTTACAGATTTTAGAACATCAGCTATGTTATTTATTGTACAAAGAGTAATTAACAATATACATTCTGGTGATACTGTGGAATGGGCTGTATGGTTAACGCCTCTAGACAATGTATTTGAAGCCTCTTTCCCTGTATTTTTGGGCTTCTGTTGTCTCACCATTGATCAGTTAGGTTTCAGTAATACGGAACTCCATCATCTGAAAATCACCAGTGTAAGACTACCAGTATGCACCATTTAAAACAATATGCATATTCACAGCTTGGACTAGCAAAGAGAGAGGGTATCATTCAGCAAGTGGTAGCCCCCTGGTAGCATAACTAAATTTACTAATTTGCTACAGGTTCAGTTTGCTCTAAAGACAGTATTTTTAATTACTTGACATTCTGAGTAACTGAGTTTCTTTAGTGTTCGTTCAGTTACCCATATACCCCCACAGCTGTCGAAATTACACAATCAAAAGTAATATCTTGAAAAATACTCAGAGTTCTCATGGTTTTGGCAACAGTCACGTTGTTCCGTAGTGTGATTAAGGCTACGTCTGTGCCGCAAAAAATAACTGCCTCATTGGTAGAATGAGCAGAATGTGGACAGAGGAGCAAGTGGAAAACTGGAAGTTAGGGTGTTGCAGGCTGCCCTGCCCCAGTGGAAGGAAGGCTGCGCTCCCTGCTGTGTGTCAGGCTTTGGGCAGTCTTCTCCAGTTAGTTAACTTCTTCCGCAGCGGACACATCTCTCCTTTAGACAGAGCTGTGGAAAGGCTGTTGGACGGCTGTCAGATCTTGTGTGATTTGCCTGCGTCCTTACTATACACATTGTGAAGGGCTTGTTTGCCCAGAACCGTTAGGGTGTTGGTTTTTTTTAAGCTACAGAATAAAGGATACTGGCTCTGCTTCACAGCAGGTGGGTTCCGGATCAGATCCAAGTAGACTGTATTTTTTTGATCAGTGCTTCTGGTCATTTAAGCTCTCAGAGTTTGCAGTGCTTGGAACCTTGAATCACTGGGGAATTTTCCTGTAAACTTGTGAAACTTAGGGCTGGAGCTTGGCAAAGAATCTGCCTTGCAGTGCTGCTCTCAAGCTTTGTCTTTGTTACAAGTGCAAGATGTTATTTCATAAGCATTTCTTTCAGTTGCAGGTCTGCTTTTCTGTCCCTGCCACTTTTTTCCTGCCTCTGTGCCCTCAAGTGTGCCGGAGCAGCTATTTATGAGACAACAAGGTGAACTGAATTTGAGATTGATCTAGGTTAAAAATAACCCTGCAGAAAAGGGAAAGCAGAAGGCACTTCAGTTAACCTGGATCAGCTTCCTGATCCAGTTCACTGCAGCTACACTAACAGTTGTACCAGCGCAGGTGGGATACGGCACAGAGATGGGACTGGATAACAGGCACAGAACAGGGGCTGCCTGACCTGCTGCTGTTGCAGAAAGGAGAGCTGTAGTCCTGTGATCTTAAGCTGTACTGCAAGTCTCTTCCTACCACATACGGTTTCTACACTGAGGTAGAAATGCTTCCTGGAGAATAACGGGACATAGAACAAAGTAGCAGTGGAGCTGTGAGGAGGTGAGTGAGAAATGTGTTGTCTTACAAGCTGCAAAACTAAAAGATAAAATGACTGCCTGCCCAGCCAGCCCCCCTCCCTTCCCCCCATTGCTTGGGGAAGGATTAAACACATTCTTCAGTGTAATTTTATTTATTTGTTTTATCCTGGTGTTCAGGAGGGCTAATTGTGAATCAGGACCCCATTTTGTTTTTACAAATGCAAACCAGAAGATTTAGTCTCCAAAGCCTATGTGTTCTATTCTGAATAATAAGGTAAATACAGAGAGATGTGAAATAAAAGATCAGTCTGTGTTGCGGGAGAATCGGGATAAAGCAATTTGAGGGTACATTTGGAGATGTTGCTATGCAGGGAGCTGGAAGAAAGATACTGGGGTAGCCCTGCCTGTGGTGTTTGGGATCAGCACTGGTAAACAACAGTCTCTTCAGTGCTTGGTTGAGCCTGTCTCTCTGGCATCCTGCTTGCTGTTTCCTCAGCGTCACAGCAGAATAACATCCACTAAGAGTAAGGTTTCACAAAACAGCTGAGCCCATCTGGTGACTTGTACTGTTGAAAACACATTTTTATTCCTAGACCCTTCATGAGTCACAATTCTAGTGTTTTTCCGATCCATATGTTTTACATAGGTGGAAAACTATGTGGCTTTTATCTCTTTGGGTTATCTATAATTATTTTGCACGCCAAATCGATTCACTGAGGTGTCAGATGGCAAGAAACAGATTCAAAGGAAGCAATGAAAGCACTGTTGGCAATGAAATGGTGAGGTGGCAGGAAAAACGAGTCTCATTTCTTAGTGTTGAGCTCTTAGATTAACTCAACAGTTTCCTAATACCTCGCCCTACTAACTGATTTCTCCAAAGTACCCATTTTCTGTTTGCCTTGCTTCAAGGCTTGAAGCTTTTAATGAGAGATGGTGGCACCTAGGAGTTGGACTTTGCTCTTTCAAGGTTTTGGAGTTGTATTGATATAGAGAAAATGCAGCAAAACATTGTTTCTTTCCGTTTCCGCACATATCATGTAGATCTTAATAAGACCATAATATTTTAGAAGAGGTTTTTGTTGGTTGTTTTTAATTTTTTTTAATTTTGTATTGTATATTAGTTTCAGTTTTGGTTTTGCCAATTTGATATTCAAACTAAAAAATGTACCAAAGTTTTTATTTTGTTCATTTTTATCAGTCATTAAACTATTTTCTACTATTCCCTGGCCAGAAGGGTTCACCTGTAATCATAGAAAGCTTGGTAGCTTGTGTTCAAGTGTATATTCCTAGATACCCAAGGTTAGTCTAATTGTGTGGGTTGCATGGAAGCACCTTGTTGGTTTATTTGTTCTTAAAAAGCCACAATTTTTATGACTTCAGACTAAACAACCAGTTTGTTTTTGGTGTTTCTTTATATTAAGATATCATCTACGTATAATTTTGAGGGGGTTAGAAAATCAGAAAATTATAGAAGTATACAAAAAGCACTCTGTGTATTAGAGATAAATGGGACTCCAGGCTCTGAGGAAGCAAAAATCTTTTCCGTGACTTGGCTGTTCTCTAGCAGACAGCCTGATGAGCATTTTGATCTCACCAAGATAGCAGCATAGGAAGAACAGAGAATTACTGTTCTACCTTGCACTGACCGTTTCTTCTGAGAGATATGGTATCCATTGACAGACTAGCACTAGAGTGGTAAGGTAGCTCACCTGTGATGTTAAAACAAGAGGCATAGAAAATTCTCCTCCAATACATTACTAGATGAACAAATAGCCAATCAGCTGGGTGATTTGGAAAGGTAAGTGTTAGTTTTGTTATCCATCTGCCTCTTGTTAACGTTTATCCTTTTGTTAAAATACTGTGATGTTTAAACAGAGGACAGCAGGAACTTTTTGTTTATTTCATTCAAGTTAAACTGCTTCCAGCAAGTACGTACTTGTTAACCTACTGCACTTGCTGTTAGCACTTGTCTGTAAACCTGCAGGCTTCCCCAGCTGCAGTGTGGTTTGAGAAACTAAAACAAAGGAAACTACATTTCTGGCACAAAGAAGGGAGCTTTCAAGATAGAGAAGATTGTTATTTTGCCTGTGCCTAGAATCCGTTTGCTCTTCCTCTCATGAGATGACATAATTAAGGGTGTATGTACTCAGATACAGCAGCAGGTGCATTGTAATAGTAATTAAGGTTAGTTTTGATTACTGTGATATTAGGCTGTTTCAAATTCTTTGTTTGTCATGTAGCAGGTAATAGTAATAGGTTTATTGTATATTTAAATTTTAATTGTTAAGCATGTGATAATCTAGCCTTACTTTGCACAGGGGGGAAAAATGTGACTTCACTGCACCAAAGTCTATCATTAAGGTGAAGTTTTTAATGCAAATTACCTGTATTCAAGCATTTTATTAACTGATCCATAGATTAATATGGAACCTGGAGCTTTTAATAAGAGTTTCTAGCTGAAAAACAGGTAGGTGGTGAGGGAGGCAGAAAGTATTACATCACTAAAATCATACCAAACCAATTTAAAAGATCATGGTATTTACTTCTAACAGGTGTCAGGATGATGAAAGAAGATACGTTTTCATTAACTTAAGGGCTGTGCTTTATCAGGCAGTTTTTGAAAAGTCAGTGCTTCAGTCATGCATTTTGTCCTTGTGAAAACTTGTGCAATGAGCAGGGGAGTCTTGTTGAAATCCAGAACACTGCGGATCCCAGCACCGGTGCCGTGCTGTGAGAATTACAGGTTAAACATCCCAAAGCAGTAGATTGCAACAACAGTTCCTGTGATTAAACTGGTTTCTCTCTGTTGGCTTAAAAAATCTACATTTTAGTGGTTTATGTGAACTGAACTTGAGTTTGAAAGAACGAGCTAAATCATTTAGCTTAATTTAACGGCCTATATGAATAGGTCATTATAGTGTAAGCCTACAGCAGCTTCATGGAATGAGGAATCTCCTGGGAGGCTTGGGATGCGTAGTGCTTTGCAGTGGTTCTGCATCTGCTGGTTCTTTTGTAAATTGGCAGACTTCTTTTTTTCTTTTTTTTCTTTGAATTTCTTGAGAAAACTGAATAAAAAAAATAAATAAATTAGCCTTGGTTTTTTTTTTTCTGCAGATTGCTCTAATACATAAGAACAGTTCAATTTCTAAGGTTTTATTTTTTATCTGTCTCTATGATATGTTTTCTGCCGCTCTTTAAATTCACCTACATCATTATCCAACTGCTCATTTAGTGTCCAAATGCAGAATTTATTTTACTTGCACATCCAGGTTTTTTTTTTTTTGTATTTAACTTCAAGGCAGAGCATTCTTGGAACTTTAAATGAATGTGTTCAGGGGGTTTTTTCTCTTTTTTTTTTTTTTTTCTTCTTAGTAACATTTGTTACCATTTGTGGGTAACAAACATATCAAACTTTGTATCTAAGGTATTTAGATTCAGGGACAGGTTGGCAAGGATGGTAAAGGATACTGAATAATTTCCATATGAGGAATTACTGTGTAAGTGATATCTCTTCTACCTAGAATAGATAGCAGATATGCTCTGTAAAATTGTGGGAAGTGAGAAGTGTCCTCTGCTTGCTGCTTTGTTGTGGGTTTTTTTTGGTTGTTTGGTTGTTTGGTTTTTTTTTAAGTAGTCATCTTGAGTCACTGGTCCTATTGGCTTTTTCCTTAGGGGTAGATACCAATTTACACCTAATAAAACATAAGAACCCTCCTTAAGAGTGAGAAACTATAGAAAAAGAGAATGGAGAGAAACCAGGCAACAGCTGGTAGAAGGAGGAGAAGTGTGGGTCAAGAAGTGTTAAACAGGGAAACAAAGGGAGCACTGCTGGTTTTGTCTTGTTGGTGTTCTCCTGCCCTGGAAGAGGGAGCTCATGAAGGCTGACCAGAAATGGTCTATCTGAGGAGGCAACAGGATCATTCTGTGAAGTTTCTTCCTCCTAGTTGCAGCTTGATGGGAGCCAGTGGAGTTGATGAGAAGAACCTGCATCCTGTAGAGCCTTAGAGGGGAAGTGTATAAATGTAGCATCTTAAAAAAAGGTTTTAGAGAAGCTAGAGAAGGAGTTGCCACTTGTCCCAATCAGGACATGACACGTGTGTGTGTTCCACCTTATCTCAGAGGGAGCTAAATTATTGGGACCCCATGAACAGCAGTGTGAATGCGTCCATCTCTTTCAAGTATTTTTCCTGCCTTGCTCTGGATGTAGCCCATAGTAGAAGCTGGTCCATCTGGCAACCTGCCTCTGTCGATGGTAGGAGATCTTGTCTCTTGCTGTCTGGGCAGGGCCAAAGGTGAGGAAGTGAAGTATGAGTGCATAGAGGAATTTTCTGAGATGAGGGGCGAACATGAACTGGGTGTCATGAAGCTTACTGAAATACTGTGGGGGGAAGCATGTGTGTATCACAGGGACAGCAGGCAATCTTTGGCTGGTGTTTATAGTTCTCTTAATCTTGTAACCCCGAGTTACATGGTTGCTATAGGAGGAGAGTGCTGTTGCAGGTCAGGGTATCTGGATGACTAGCTTCATGCCAGGAACCCAAAGTTTATTCAGCCACAGATGCCAGGTATACTTGTGTGGTATAGTTTCAGCCTTTTTTTAGCATTTTCCTTTGAAACAGTTACAGTGAGTCCTTCATTTACCTACAGTCCTAATCTTCTTTTGTGTGCTTAATTGCATTCCTAGCAGTCCTCACCTATGTTTTCCTGTAGTCTGATGTAAGACAGTTTTACATTGTGCAGTCAATTGTTTTCTGTACCAAAGTGGTACTTTTTGTCTGATCTTTTTATGGTAATCATTGGTGCTACTTATATACTATCAAAGAGGGGTGGTTTTGTTTTGGGGTTTTCTTAGTGGACATTTCTCTAGAACGTTGCTATTTTCAGGAGCTAAACTGATGCTTTAAAGTTGTTCCCTTCGTAAGAGTTGGGCTTTTTTGGCTATGGTGGGCTTTGCTTTTTATTTTGTTTGCTCTTTTGTAAGCAGTTGCTTGAAACTTCACCTTTTATCAAAGAAAAACATTTGCTAAGTAATAGACAACAGGAATGTAGAACATGATTTGACTAAATAACTATTGTGCTTTTCAACCATAGGACAGTGTTGCATGATGATTTGGTTGGGTTTATAAATCAGTTATAGCCACAATTACTTGCTGGTATTATTTAGAATGGTTTTCAGAATCTCTCTTAGAAGCCGTTTTATAGTTCCTGGTGGGCAAGAGTGTGTTTCCAGAGTAGAACCTGAATTTTGCTGGTATGATGGGGAGTTTTTTTTTTCAAAATAACCCCCTGAAACAAAACATGTTTGTATTGCCTCCAGCTTGAGGCTATAATTATGAAGCATTCTTCAACTTGCTGCTTATGGAGTAGTTACGTGACTAGTTTTCTTTGGCAGTAAAGCTTACTTGAAAAATTCCTGCCCTGATCGCCCCTGCGGCTCTGCTACAATTTGCTGCTGCTCCTGTGCCAGTATAGCTGTTTGAGGACTGCCTGAAAGTGTTGCTGATGTGATTAAATGCCTTGCTCCCACCCAGCTCTGTTCTGGTCCCTTCATTTCATGGACCTCTCTTAAAATACTGCCCCACCTCTGTTCTATTGACACAAAGAGGCGATATGAAGGAAAGGGTGAAACATGGTTACAAGTGGATTTTGCCACCAGAAAAACTGCAGAGCATCTTACTGAAGGGATGTGTTGCACAGTGTTGATCTAAGCTTTTTGGTATGTTGATGTGAGATGGTTTTTGAGGAGCTCTTTGAAGCTTTCACTTCAGCAAGAGTTGCTGCTGACTTTTGTAGTGATATGCATCACCGTGCCATTTTCAAATACTATCTGCAAAAGTTGTCCCATTTTTACTTACTACTGAGACTGAAATAGTGCTTGCAACATTTTAGTTCTGTTAAATGTGATTGCCCTTATCAGAGCAAAATTAATTTTGACAAAGTTATAGTAAGGATCACCAGCCTTCCTCTTCATATTTTTAATTACTCAAGAATGTATTCAAGGATTTTTCAGGACAAATAAAACTGGAAGATGACTAATATGTACAAACTCATTTTAGGTACAACATGTGAGTAAGGAGTAACTGGAGGAAGAAGAGACATGCAGATCTGTTCAATAGCACAATGAGAGGTGTAAAAACCCCAGGTATGGAAGCTAGCCTGAGTGATACAGTAGGGCTAGAAGTGTGAGCACTGCAAATCTAATAGTCTTTGACGAGAAAAATGAATGCATCTCTTGCATTTACCTTTTCTGCACTTGAATTGAATTTTCCACTTAATAGTGAGGACATAAATTTTCTACAGGTTGTATTTTCCGTTTAAAGGGAAAATAAAGTTTGTAGCCTTACTGCTTTTTTTTTTTTTTTCCCCTAAAGATAACTTGTGGTAGTTCTGCGTTCCTTTGTGTGAAAATAATCCCAAACAGAAAATAGTAGTTGGCTGGTTTTCCACAGTTCTATTCAGAACATTGTAATTTTCTCCACTAACTAAATTGACTCATTCATTTACAAACTTACTTATTCTGCTGCCAGTTGTCTTGTTAAGAGGACTAGCCCAAAACATGTTGGCTGGGAAAACAGAGTAGTAGATACTAAGGAAAGTGTGTAAATGCAAGCCTTTCACACACCGTGCCTTTGGACTTGGACACAAGAAAAAAATTCACAGTGAGAACAATCAGCCATTGGAATAACCTCGCGAGGGAAGTGGTGGATTCCCTGACACTGGACACTTGTAGGATTTGGCTGGACAGGGTGCGGGGCCATCTTGTCTAGCTCACACTTTTGCCAAGAAAGGTTGGACCAGATGATCCTTGAGGTCCCTTCCAAGCTGGGATTCAGTGATTTTGTGACATATTATGGAGAAGCTAGATAGCAAAGCAAGTCTGTTGAATTTGAGATTGTGCAGAACTCGAGAGGGGTTTCTGAAAAGTGACTGCAGGGTGGGGAGCAGAGACTAGAGATCAGGCCCATTTATGAGAAATAGAGCAGTGGAGAGAATGTGGATTTCTCTCAAACGGAGTGGTGGTGGCTGGATAGCCTGAAGAGGGTGAGACCTCAATGAAAAAACAGTTTTGCTTTCTTGTTGAATGTACTTTAATCATGAAAAAAAGCAAGATATTAGTGAGCTTGGAGAAACATGCTGCAGGTGCAAAAGACTGAATATGTTCATTCTTATGGGCAGGAGGCACAACTTTGGCAGTTTGCTGAGAGTCAAAGTAGTAGCAAATGCTGAAGGAAGATATAAGAGAATACAGAAATTGGTCCCTATTGTTTGCTAATGATATAGGTAGCAGCAATAGTGTTATAGCATGAGGAATACTTCTCTTCTAAAATATGGAAGTACACTAGTGGGGTGGTGGTGTAAATTTAAAAACAACAAAAAACTCAAACCAACCCACCAAAACAAAACTGTTGGCACATGTAATCAAGAGCATTAGCTTCTTCATGTGATAGAGCAAAGGTCTGTTTATCCTCTGTTACATAAATCTCTTGATGTTACTCTTCTTTGGGACGCCTGCTGACAAAAGGCCATTAGACCTTTACTGGGGCTCTGTGAAGATGATGAAACAGTAAATCTCCCTATCTATGATTACATCAAGAGCTGTTGAATAAAAGGTAGCAATTTTTTCCTGATGTTTGGTCATATGATAAAATGTATTCTCTCATAAAAGATTAACTTGCAGATGCTGCTTATAATGTTACAGTTTAGGAGGTTCTTGTTTCTTTGTGTGTTTGGAGGAGGGTTATCTGAATCATAATTACTTGTCTGCTGCAGCAGCAAGAACTTTGCAGTATCCTTTGATAGGAGACAATCTGGAACCACAAACGAAAACAATACTTCATTTTTATAGATGTCTGTTCTTACTGGTGTGGTTTTGTGGTCTAAACACAGCTTAATTGTCACAGCACTGGATAATTTGGAACTGAACTTAGAGGACTGTTATGTGAAATACTAAAATATTGTGCTTAGAATTAGAAGCTGTTTAAAAAGTACTTCCAGCTAATTGTTCTTCTCAAGCACTTCTTCAGTGGTGATAGTGTTTGAGAAGAGATAGCAAAATTAGAACAGTTTTGAAAGATGACCTAGAAGCAAATATAAATCTGCTCCTTCGAGTTGTTACAATTTAAGAAGGCAAAAATGTAGTCATAGCAGTTCCTAATATCAATAGCTTCTTTATACTGAAATACACATATATTGCGTGTATAGATGGAATGAATTTAATAACTAAAGGAACCTCTCCAAAACAAGGGGAAGAGGAAATTCTCCCCCCACCCCCAACCCCCCATTAGTGATTTTTTAGGTTAGAGAAAATGAGAAGGGTAACAGTTTCATTACAGCAAACATCATTACACTCTAGGTGAGATGTTTGTAAATATTTTATTGTGTGTTGACAAATCTGTTGGTGAATGATACATTTGAGTGTGAGAAATTGGAAGGAATGGTTGTTAATTTAAAATCCTGTTACATACATGTAGTATTATGTGAGATACTACAGGAAATTGGAGGTCAGTTTAACTTTTTAAAGTAAATGCACAGAATAGTGAAGGTGATGGTCAGTTATTGTTCCATTTGCATTTTTGTCATGATTTTTGCCAGTTTGACCAAAATAAGCCTCTTTCAATGGAGGGTCTTTGTGTTGTGGAGTGTTTTTGTTTTTGTTTTGTTTTGTTTTTTTTTTTTAATTTGATATATTTATTAATTTATCTCAAAGGAAATAAAGTGTATTTGAAATACCTACATTTACATTCAAATCTCAGAACGTGTGGATGATATTGCTATTCCAAACAGCAGTAATTCAGATCAGAAGATAATGTTTTGTCACTGGCAGTCTGGTGGTGGTGGTGGTGAGGTAGTTACATGTAAGATGGGTGTCTGGTTAAGGGTAGAAAAAAATGGACATTTATGTTCAGATTTGAATTTTTTCAGTTGTTTAATTTGTGAGGGATCTGTTTCTCTTCTGTTGGCACTTGTCCACACTTGTATACTACAATTAAACTTTTTCCTTTACTCAATGAATTCTTTAGCCTCTTAACAAAAGTATTTTTAAGAAGTTGTTTCCACACAAGGAAACTGAAAAGCTTTTACAGTGAAATCAGATATTCTGGTGTTCTGTTAGACAATGTAAGTACAACTTTTTCATTACTTCAAGTTGCATGATGCAGTATTTCTGGAGACTTAATAAAGGGAACCTAGCTTAAGAAAAAATATTAGTATTGAGACTGTTTTAATCCAGTGTTTCTATTTTAATACACATAGCAACATCAAAAATTGCTTCATTTTAATGATGGGCACTTCTAGTATCCTCACTAAAACCAAAGACGTTGAATTTGGGGCGTATCTTTGCTGCCAGCAGGTGTTTATACACCATGTGTCTGTCTGTTTTGTCCTTTGTCTTCTGAAATCTCATAGAGAAGTTACCACAGGCTGCCAAGGTTGTAATTCTTACTGAGTTTTAACTCTCAAATCCTGCACATAGAACCCGAGGGATCGGTACTGTGACAGGGAGCTTAGGTTGGATATTACAAGGAGGTTCTTTACTTAGAGGGTGGCCGGGCACTGGAACAGGCTCCCCAGGGAAGTGGTCACAGCACCGAGTGTGACTGAGTTCAAGAAGCGTCTGGATGATGCCCTCAGTCCCATGCTCTGGCTTGGCAGGCCCTGTGTGTAGCCGGGGTTGGACTTGATGATCCTTACGGGTCCCTTCCAAGTCAGGGAATTCTGTGATTCTAACTGGGAAGGCATTTCCAGTATTTGAAAAGGCAGGCATGTGGATCTTGCTGAAATGAGGTTGTCATAGGGTACTTCTTAACTCTTTGTATTTCAAGAGGGATATTGTTACCTCGTATTTCAGGATGACAGGGGTGTTCTAAATAGTAAACACTGGTGTCTATTTCAGATTAAAATCTTTGTATTTTAGTATTTGTCACTAATAGATGTTAGTTAAAATTTGCTTTGCCTAAAGATTACATTCTTTCAGTGTTGTTTTTGGTATCTTACGTTGCCTGATAAGAGTAAGATTATTCAAAGCCTTTGGAGATAATGTTTCTTTTACTGCCTCTTCTTGCTATCACATTTGTGGTATTATGGGTTGGATACATCTTTAATGAAAGTGAAGGATAGAAATGCAGCTTTCCTGTTCTTGGTAAATAAAACAAAAGAATCCACCAAAACTCAAACCACTCGAATGTGTTCAAATGAACAAATAAAAAAATTAGACCGCACACTGGTGAAGCATTCGAAGGAGGAGAGCGGTAGCACTTGCAGAATGTACCTGGATATTGTTTGGTAAAGATGTGTGTTTCTAAGAGAGGAATCAAAAGACGCAGCAAGAAAGCCCCAAATAGAGTTTGAGCAAACAGTGGAACATGGCCTCTGAAAAATGTAGCAAGGTATTTTTTGGCTGAGCACAGCTGAAGAAGCCTTATTATGGAATTGTTGGGTTCCTTCCTTCTTTGTAGAGGTAGGCTTTTGTATGTTCTCTGCAAGTACCCAAGATCAAATCCACATAATCTGCAGAGAGCAGCATCTCACCTATTTCTGTTCACGTGGTGAGTGGATGATAGAAGCAGGTAACCAGCTCAGATCAAGTGCATTTGTGTAAGCAGTGGGGGGGTGGCGGGGGGGGCGGGTGTCTCTCTTTTGACTTAACAGCTGTAATGAGATGTGCTGTCCTGAAGATTATTTTGCTGTACTACATAATTATATTTATTTGCTTTTGATTTATAGCTTATTGTTAATGTCAACAGGCTAAACCACAAATTTTTAGTGGATAGATCAGTTTCCTTTCCTGGGCAGTTAAACACCAATATGTGCTTTCTCTATAGAAACAGCTTCTCAGAGTTTGTGATCACATGCCACCAGATCTACAGTGCATAGTTTACTTTACCAAACGAATGCTTTTTTGCTTCTAAGGAAGTCTGCAAGTCTTAAATAAATTCATAAGCTTTAAAAAAATGCTCGTGCAGCTCTTCCAGTTCTGTCAGAGCTTTATTGCCCATGAACAAAGACTCAGCTTAAAAATGAACTTTTACAGTTATAGAGCTCTGCTAACAATTGGAGTATTCCTTGCTTGGGCAAATTTAAATTGGTATCATAGGGGCAGGGGAAAGGTTTGTATTAGGAATTGAACTTCTTTCTCTTTATTCCTATTTATTCTTCTTAAAATTCTTTCTAAATTTCTTTCAGATGTCATTAGCAGACACACACATTCCCCCACCACCATTTTTTCCTTGTACCTTGTTTTTGAGCTGTCTTTCTGGGTCTGTTTTGGCCAGAATATGCCTCTGTTACATTTGAAATTTATACAATAGTACATACATGCATCACTTCAAACTATTTTCTGTTGAAATTGTGTGAAAGTTATTTGACATGTTACAAAAAGTTTAACAATACAGCGGATAGAGAATAAAATGAAACCATAATTTCCCCCCTGCTTATGTTCATACCATTCTAATCACTTTGTGGAACAAAAAATAATTATTCAGTACAGTATTGGACCAACTTTCTCCATTGTATTATAAAGTGAAATGTTCAAGTAGCCTTGAAATTGTAGCAATTTTGACATTGCAGAGCTCATAGGCTGGTATGCTACAATTTGTTTTGTTCCTGTGTTTGTTCTGAGTTAGGGAATCACAAGATTCCATGTCTGTAGATGTACTGGGTACCGTTCAGAACCAAACTGCAGGTAAAATAAGTGTGAGGATTAGGAAGAAATCTGAAAATAAGGCAGAGAGTTCAATAGAACTGTTTGTCATCAGAAATAGGAGGGGAACCCAGTATTAGCAAAATTTGCCATTCTCCTGTTTGAAATCTTTTCTGGGAGTTTCATAGCTGATGTCGTAAGTTTATGGGAGGGCTGCTGGTGAGCCATCTCTTAATCTAGATGATGCCACAAGGTGACACATTGGCTTTCAAGTTTCATTTTAAAAAACCCTCTTAAGTTTCTATAATCAAAATGAGTAAGAAAGAAAAAACAGTAATATTGCAAAATCAAATTTTAACAGGCAGGAAATGCAGAATTAAAATCACCTTACACCTATCTGTTGTAAGAGAGAGAACTGCATGATGATATGCTCCTCCTTCCCCCCACCCCAAAGGATCTTGCTCCTTTCATTGCACAGGACATTGAACAGTACTCATTAAGCAAGTTTTATTTATGGTTTATTGTTTTCAGTCCATGTATGTATGCCTTATTTGCTGCACGTTATTCTTTTCCTTGGGAGCTTTTTACAGAAACCATTATCTTGGTGTACAACTGTTTTGCTAACATTGAATTTACCTTTAGAGCATCCTGCTAAATGAGAGGTTTCCCTATTCCCATTTTTCAAATAGGGAACTAAGGTAAAATCCCGTATTTGGGGATCCCCGTTTGCTGTGATAAAGGCTTTATTTCTTGAGGCATATAGCAGGTAAAATCCTCTGAAGTATTCAGCTGCTGTTTATATAGATTTCTGTGCCAGTTACAATTGTTTCTTCTTTGTGAAACAGGCACCCAAATACCAATTGATCACCGTGGGGGATAGAAAAGCATCAGTACATGCAGCTGAAAGTAGTGCAGTTTAAGGAACTGCAGGGGCAGTGGCCACTCCTCAAGGATGGCATTCAGTAGCCTTCATCAGTGTGTCCTGCTGCTTCCCAGAGTTGTGTAGATCTTTCCACCCTGCACAAAGGAGCCCTACAGATGCACTTCCTCCACCTGAATGACTGCCAGAGCAGTTCCGTACACTGTACTGCGGGAGGTGTCAGTCCATGGAAAAAGGAATACATGACTGTATCTGTTCTTACAAAGCATGTGTAAGAGGGCTATGCTGAGGTTGCTAACATGAACATAATTCTGACTTTTAAAAAAACGTTGTTGAATACCAAAATGTAAAATACAAATCCAAGATTTTTCTATTTGGATTAAGTTACGTACTTGTTTCTACAGTTTGATTTGTAAATGTGTTCCTATAAAAATGCAGCAACTTTTACTAGTCATTGTCTTTATGCATAAATAGTCAGAATTAATACAACAGTAGGTTAATAGCTGATTAGTTCAACTGACTGTCCAATGTCAGTTGAATTTTTGCTTACTATAGATCAAATGTGCAGTAAAGCTAAGGAGTAATACAGATATATTTTTATGCTCAAGTCAGAGGAATTTATTTTAAAAATTGAGAGTACATCAATTTGTATAGGTATATTAACTCAGGTTTAAAAAAGAAAACTTGGGATCGTGAGAAGGGAAGAGGAACTGGTGATAAGCCTTTGCTCACCAGAGTTATCAGGAAGTTCTTTTGCAAAGTAAGCAAAAGAACTCTCTTTTTAAGAGAAATACTCTTAAAAACCCCATTAAAAGCTCACCTGTCTGTGTTTCATAGAAATAGCTGAAATGTGTCAGACTAAGGTATCACAGTATGAAAATTGTAGGTAAGGACTTGGCTCTTATCCGAGGTCAAACCACAGTATTTGTTGACCTTTCTACTTAGGCTTGATGCACTGAAAATCTGGGCTGTTAAACTTGGGAGTCATATGATTGTCTAAATCCTTACTTCTCAGTCACGATGTTCCAGAAAAACAAGGCAGAGGCAATGCAATCAGGCTTAACAGTCCTATTGCTTTTAACTGTTTCTGAATTTCTGTTGGGAAAGTATACCTTTTAAGAAAATTACTAGCTTTTTTAAATCAGTTGGCACTATTAAGCACCTTTATCTGAAAACTGGCAACTAACTGCAAATATTTATTAAACTTTTTTTTTAGAAGATTTAGGCATAGAGCAATACAGTGAAGCAACTTCTTGTAATTAACATAGGCTTATAGTAGCACTTGTAGTAACTTAAAATAATGCATATCTTCATTTTTTGCCAGTCATGCATTTAAATTGGCAAATGTGTTGCAGAGAGAAAACTGTATTTTATGGCAATTAGTATATCAATTTACTTCACGTTCTCGAAGTGCTTATTAATTTTAGCTCAAAATAGATCAAATGTACCACATGTGACTGCTGTATCATAATACTACTTATCTATTTTTAAATCTAAATGGACTCTGGGAAAGTACTTTGCAAACTTTTGGCTTCTATTGCAAAGCAGGTTACCTCTGTATTTCTGGGTGAAGTGCCTCCTAATGGGAGCCTGTATTATCCCTTGGTCTTTCTGGCTATGTTTGAAGGCTTTTATGTTTATTAATTGCAAAAAAAACTGAAATAAAACTCAGGTGGGTTTTGTAAATACTATTTCAAAATGAACAACTGACGGAGACTCCATGTTCTTCATTTCAGTCCTGATATTGTACAGGAAAATTAGATGTATGCTGTAAGTCATGAGCTCAGAATTGCATTGTGGTATTTTGTTTTGTAAATGTTGTCTCTCTGAACTTCCCTTCAACACCAGAGAAATAATGATTGTTTCTCTGTGTGTATTTGTAAGCTTTTCAAAATGTGTTCAAGGTCTCGTATATTGACTAATGGAAAGCAAACAGACTTCACCTTTCTTAGTCTGTAATCATGAAGACATGGCTCAAAAGTTATGCATAAGTTAATATTTCTTTTGTAATGATCAGTTGGGATCTCTGTCCCTGCTGCACGTGGTCCAAGTTAAACATTAGGACTTTTCTAGCAGGATCTCACCAGATAATTATGGTCATGAAAATGAGTGAAAGTAAGAGAGAATCTCCAAGGCAGTGAAGATTTTTATTTTCTTTTTGAAGGCAGCTGTAAAGTAAGGAAGGTAAATCTAAGGAGAGCAGAAAAAATGTTGCTGTAATGATGGTTCCATGGTTGCATCCGAGTTGTGTTGTAAGCTGATTGTAGTTTGGCCTTTGAGTGTAAATCTGTGTAATTGCCATTTGTAGTCGTAATTCAGTCTGAGAGTTACAAAGACAAAAATACCAGTGACAAGCAGCATCACCAAGATGATGTCAGTATTTAACAGAACATGATTATCTTTGCAATATGAATTGCATCATAATTTGGGATCCAAGGGAGTACCCTTAGGTGACAAACTTTGACAAACACAGTCCACAACAGACTCTGGATATTTTCATTCCTTAGTCTGTGGCCAAATGGCAGTAGTGCTCTGTGGGTTTTCTGAAGTCACTCTTCATGCTGCAGTCTTGTCTCTGGCTGAAGAAAGCACCACACTGTCAGGTTTTAATTTTTTTCTTTGATTTAATATAAAGACATCAGCATGTTAGTGATGCTGCAGCCACAAAGTTTACAACTTAAACATCTCAGGATCTGTAGTAACATTAAATACAAGTGGAGGGGGATAGCAAAATAAATTTAACAAAACAGTTGTGTTTGAGGCATTCTTTTTTCTCAGTGTGCCCCAAGTGTAGCAGTAGTTTGGTATTCATGTCCTGCATCAGCTATCGCTAAGTCAGAAGTTGCTAAAATATTAATATTAAAGAAGTGGGTGTTCTGTCTTTCATTTATGCACAGTTGGCAGTCAGTAACTAAATTCAGTTTTCACTCCAGCTTGAGAAATAAAATGAAAAGAGTTGAGATAATTGTGTTGAATCACTTTTTGGCCTTTGACCTTCTAAAATTAATGTCCAAAACAGAATTAGGGGTGGAATTGTATATAGACATGGAGTGTTGTCCTTTAAGTTTAAATGGCTGAAAAATAAGGGCACTGAGTGGGTTAGGCTCTTTCCTTCTTCTTCATGAACAGTGACAGGATGCAGACCTCTGTTCATCTAGAAAAATTTGCTTGTGTTCTTGAGGACTTGCATTGTACGTGTCTCACCTTCTGTCTGACTGGTTTTTAATGAGGCCATAGTTGGCACCTGTTTTGGGGGTGGTTTTGTTTGTTTTCTTTTTATTCTCTCATGGTTTAAAAAATACTTAGGATTGTTTGGGAAAATACTGGTGATGATGCTTTCTATTGTTCTATACCTTGCACTCAAATTCAGGTTTTGCCTCTGCACAGGATTGTTTCAGATGCAGAACCTGTATCCTGCCCTTAGCTCTGTACTTCAGTTTTACCTCTGTCATGTCTCAACTCCCGAACAGCTTTGTGCCAGGACTGGTTTCCTTGCCTGCCAGCCCTTCCTCAGCTTTTGTTTCTTTTTTTGTTCTCATTCACCCCAGTTCTTTTGCAAAATCAGTATTTTTTTACTGCGTCTGAGACATTCTGGTGATTTCTAGTATCGTATGTTACCCATGTTTTATCATAGTTATTCCTGAGGTGGGCAGATAATGGTAGAAAATAGGGAAAATATTTCGCTTGTAAGCTGTGTATTAACAGCTCCCTAATCTCTTGTAAGCAAAGAAAGCATAGTTTCCTTCATGTTTTGTATTTCAGCCTGTTGCATTGATAATTAAACTCAGGATTGCTGGTGTAAATATTGCTATCATATCTTTGAAAGATCTGTTTCTCTCCTGTTTTCTTAGGATGCCCATATTTGGGGTTTATTAGACGTAGGACAAAAATCAAACCTTAATAAATGTGGATTTTGTGTCTGTAGAATTTTTATTCTCCTAAACTGTAATACGTCAGTCAGTTTAGATTGTGTACTGTCAGAAGTCTGATGTTAATCCATTTTCTTAGCTGAAGCAAGAAAACATTTAACAGCGTTTGAACTTGAGGATACCATTAGCATATGAAGCACTGAAGTCTTATTTTAAATTTAAACAAAAACCAGTCAATTTAATTTGAAATTGTTTCCATATTTAAGCCTTAGTTTTATATTAAATTTCAGGCTACAAATTATTTTTAGACTACACTGAGAAATTAATGAAGACAGATGGAATGTATGATTAGAAATGTTGGCATATTGAGCAGTCAGGCTGAAGTGAAAAATACTTGAATGTATAATATGTGGGACAAAGTTATCTCAAAGCGATCTGATTGCAAAATCGAGGGTGCAAAAGGATGCTTTGAAGAAAGGCAGGAAGAGCGTCCAAGCTTGGCCCTGCTGTATGCTGTATAGGATGTGAGTATGTGTCCTCTTGTCCGCTTCTCTGGGCTGTGTCCCAGTCAGGTGTCTCTGCACTTGTGTTTTGGGATGGGGATTCACCCCTTTAAAGGAGTGAAACAAATAATTTCAGTAAAAGCTGTCCCATGAGGGGGGGGGGGGGGGGGGGGAGAGAGAGAGATTCTATTGTTCAAAACACTGCATAACTATATATTCATACAATGAGGATCATATGTGATGTTCAAAAGGAACCTATTTACCAAGAAACATGGGTTGTGCTTTTTTATAGTGTTGAGAAGAATCTGCTTTTGTAGACGAGAAACTGTAAAGGTTCGTGCAGCGTTTGTTGCCCTGCTATTTTCATATCTACTCTAGGTGACTGCCAGCATTTTCTTATCAGGGTTGTTAGTTGTGGTTTCGTTTGGAGCTCTACTGAAAGTATGCTTTTCTTATCTGTATTCTTTGAGCTGGTTGCTTTAAGTAGAATAAAATTTATACCCAGGATATCAGCTTTTCTTTTTTTATCTTTTTTTCTTAGGGTGAGTATATACATACCCGTTTTTCCTTGGAGGAAGGAAGGAAGATAAACGGCTTTCAGTATGAATGGCTATGAGGCTGCAGGTTTTCCAGCAAAGTATGAAACTTTGATCATCTAGCTGAAGTGTTTATAATTAAGGAGTTAGTGAAACAATGATTTTAGGTTAGATTTATAAATCTTTTCTGCGTGCTGGGTAGAGTGTTAGCAAGGAACTCAAGCTTCATTCAAGTGAATGCCTGTGAAGCAAGCATAAGAGAAGGTAGAAATACATTTGCTATCCTGGATTGCCTTTTGGACATTGTACCAAATCTGCTTTGTAAATTCTAAAAAATAAGATTGATGAAGTTTATACAATTTTAAATGCTATAGTCTTGGTGGAGGGAGGTGATGAACATTGATGAGGTGCTTGAATTAGAGACTTTTCTTGAAGTCGAACTAGGGGTGTAGCTTTTCAGTTACAAGGGTAGAGTATGCTGCTCTGTTCCTAGAGTTTGGTTTGGGTTATCCTACACAAAACGAGGAGATGAGATACCTTCAAAGCTTGACATACATATGTTAGATTTTTACTGGGTTTGGAATATTGTTCTCCATAGGGGCAGATGCTGTACACAGACCAGCTGGTGGATGTAATTTAGGGTCACTGAAGAAGTCATTGTTAATGGACTATGGACTACTGTTTGTTTAACCTGGTCTTAATTAGCTCATGGACAGAGATCTTAGTGAACATACACCTGAAGATGAGGGTACAGAGTTACAGTTAATCCATTGTGACAAGTGAATCTCCAGAAAGAACAATAAGTGAGCAAGTTATAAAGTGTTAGTAAAGTCAGATAAGTAATGTAGTGCTGCTTTTGTTTTAACTAAGGAAAGAGCAGCATGTATTCAACATGGAGTCCCAAAAGCCATTCATCTTCAGAACTTGGCCATGTTAGACATCCTGAATGTTTAAGAAACCCTCCAGGAAACATTGAGTTGTATTAGACAGCATAATAGCATTGTTAACCTTTCACAACTTTTCAGAAAGATTAGGTACCAACGGTGACTTCAAAAATTAGAATAATACATCATTTTCCCTATTTGGATGATAAATCATTTGATATTTTCTTCTGAAAGTGTCAGCTTTACAGAGACAAAGGAATGGAAATGTCAAAGTAGATTACCTAATAATACATAAACAGTCCTTTTCACTTCAGGTAAGTATTCATTTAGGCTTTCATTACTGTGTAATTTAAGCATTCTGGTTTTTCTGTCATATAGGAAAAGTGAGGAGAAGGATCTGTAACTGCAATTAAGGACATCATTTTGATATTTCACTTTAATAGGATGCCATGTGCTTCCTCCTGCTCCTCCCAGGAGTAGAGAAAGGTGGATCTTATAGTGGGAATCCGTTTAAAAATTCACCCAATGTATTGCAACTGGTACCTCATTTTGGCAGTTTTCTTGGGTTGCGTTTTAACTTGAGAGGAATTGGAAGAAAACCAGAATCTTCCCACATGCCACGTGACTCCAGAAATAACAACTCTATATTGAGGTTGTAAGGAAAAGTTATGAGGATCTGAGAGCAGCTCTAAGTGAAACATGCTTGTTCTTCCGGGAGGAAGAAAAGAAGCCTCTGGCTAGTTACAGAATTTTAGGTATTTTTCTCAAGGTGGTGGTGCAGTGAATTAGAGTAATAAATTCAAAAGATAACATTTCTTCTAGCTCTGGCAAATTAGAGGGCTTTTTGCTTCCTGAAAGTTAGAAGGGCTGCACAGTGCTATCATAAGGGAGACTTATTCAAAACAGGAATATTCAAAACTTTTTTTTTGTAGTAATTGTGAATAGGATACCTGTGTCACTGCAAGATTAAGGATAATATTCCCAGACACTTGCAGGAATCCCTCCAAATGGTGAAGGCCTGTGTAGGCAAATCCTGTGTTTTCCCTGTGCACAGTCTGCACTGGAGGTGTGCAGGGGACCTGTCAGTTATTTCAGACATGCACATTTTTGCAACTCCAGACTTTTTGGCAGAGATCTCTTTTAAGGATGAAAATATTTGGACGTTTGTCATTTGTCACAGTTTTTGAATTCTGACCTGTGTAGGCTTCCTGTGTGCGGTTTGGGGTTGAATTTCTTTGCAAGAGTTCTGCTGATAGGGACAAGTCAAAAGAAATACCAGTAGCATCTCTCAAAAACAAAGCCCCCTGTTTTTGAACAGTTACTTGTTTTTCTTGGCTTGTTTTCATACATACAGTCATCACATACTTAACGTAAGCAATTTATAATTCATCTGTGGAAGGTCAGACTAAGATTCTGAAAGTTCTTTGCCTGGGAATTATTAGTTCCTGGGTCTGCGACAGCCGTTTCTTATCATGTAGTTTTTGGCTTTTGAGACTCAGGTGAGGATGGGGTTGAAGATGTATATATGTTGAAACAACTTACATTGTCATGAACATTTCATTTCTATAGTTACCAGAAATAGAAAGGAGTAGAAAGAAAATTGAAGAGTGAACTTTGATAGTTAATATTGTTCTGTATCAAATGCATTGGGTCTATGCCACAATTTTCTTTACTTGTTAGAGGGTTCGTGAGCTTCATAGGCAAAGGGAAAGATAACTGTGTGGTCAGATTCTGCTTGAGTATGAGTTTGGGGAGTTCGAGTAACAGTGGTATAGAGGAGTCTTGCAGTATCCTTGTTGAGAATACAAGGTTGAGTGTCAGTGCTTTGAGGTGACCTACTGCGAGAAGCTGCTTTTAGTGGTATTTCACAGCATGAAATACAGTGATTTGCAGGATGCATTTGTAATGACTGTTTGCTCCTATTTCTCTTTAAAGCAAATTAAAGATAAATACAATTACAACTAATGGATGTTCTTGTCTCTAATTAATAAATAATTTCAGTAATACTTGCTGTCATTTACCTTTTAGTAAAAAGTTTATATTACACTTAAGAAAAGAAATACTTTAAAATCAATTTCAGTGTTGTTGTGGAAAAGTTTATTCTTCGTGTAGTCAGAATGTGCTGTAGTAGAGCTAGCTAGCATCATGAGTACTTGCTTACTAAAAGAAAAATCTTTATTTTTTAAACAAAATGCAGAATTGTCACATTTTGGAGCAAAGATGCTGTGTATTATCAAGCACTGATTTTTGCACTAAAAGTAAGCAAAATTTGTATGTTCAGCACAGCTTGTAGCTTACTCTCTGTAAGCTGATGAAGGACACCACTAGTTTCCCTTGATCTTATTAGAAAAAAAAATCTTTGATCATTTTGCTTTGAGAGTGAAAATACAATTGCAAGGTTGTGGCTGCTTGAAGATAACAGTATTAAGGAATTGCATCTTTTTTCTGCTGTCCTTCATACTGCATGCTGAGCTGACACACCGTGTGAATTGTTTGATTTCGTTCAGAGAATTACAAGTAATGGTGTATTTTATCCATATTTGCTTCTAAAGCTTTTCTCAAGACTTGTGAATAAAGAGATTTATATAGCACTCTCTAATTTTGTTTAACAAATCCTTAATTATTCTTAAAAATGTCTTTACTTGTACTAATAAACATCAAGTGAAACATCATCTTGGCAAGTTTACATTAAGAAAACAGAAGAAAAAGAACACTATGCATTCTATCCATCTACTCAGGTAATGATTCTATCCTGGAAAGTGTTTTCTGGTTTCCAGTGCTTTAAACAAATATTAGAATAAATTTAATTTATTTGCAGTTGTGTATTTCTCTAAGTAGGTGTAAGAGTGAGGGATAGATCTGACCATTCTGCCTACTGCTGATTACACCTTGCAGTTAAAACTTTTCTCAGTTTCAACCTATCTGAGCTTTAGTTGTTCTGGCTTTTATTGTAAAGTAGTGCTTGGGAGTGCCAAAGGATACTATGGACTGAGAAGTAACATAGTTGGAAAACACGTTCATAAATGACGAAAGGGAAAGTTTTTAAGTATGTTTGACATAATAAATTATATCTGTTGTATCCAAATACAAACGCTATTTAAGAATATATCCACACTGCTAATAAATAAGATCTCCTCACATGAAATGAACTGGATGTAAACTATAATTTATAAATGAAAATCCATCACGTGGTGGGGAAAAAAATAAGATCTGTGCACTTTGCTGCTACCTTCCTAAGAAAATAGCCAGTAATTAGGAAGTTGGAGTGTGAATTATTTCCCCTCCAAAAATCTGAGATCTGTAGTTGTGTTTATGCAGTACACTACAGTCGAATGACTGAGTGCTTTTCAAATTTACTGTTCTAGATGACAGTTTTTGTACCTTACACTGTGTTTGCTCTCAAACCAGCAGATGGCATTGGTGACTCCATTTAAGTGCAGACTAACATAAATTCTGTGAACCCAACGTAATTAACATCACTATATATACAGAAATCCACTCTACTTTTCAGGGATTTAATGTCACTTTCCCCTCTGGCTGCTGTAGGGAATAGAACGAGAGCTCCACTAATTTTGACATTTCAGAGTGTGGGAAGCTGATCAGGCTGGTAGGGAGTGGAGGGACTGGGAGGCTCCAGGGCAGTCTGCAGTCTGGCAGGAATGTAGGATCTGTTCCTTGTATGAGTAGAGTTGTGTGCACCTCCACGTTGCTGCATCTCCACTTGACCAAATGTTTTGTGTTTTAGAGCATACGTTCTGAAAGCCACCACTGTATTGGAATTTGCATTCTGTACTCTCTGTGGAAAAGCACCATCCCTTCTGGTGAAGTCACTTTGCGTGTGCTTTCTTTCTCATTTGGATATCTGCCTAGTTGAACCTAAATGTCATATAACTGAGGAGCACTTCGCTTTTGGAGGAAAACAAAACTATTGATTTAAAATATTTAGCTCTAAGTGGAGTCAGTGTGTTTTGTTTTGTTTTTTCCTCTAGGGAGTGTGCTGGTGTCTTATAATGCAGACAGGATTCCTGAAGGAGGTACTAGATTATTTCTAGTTACTCTAGTATGTATCATTCTGGTCCTTCACCATACAACACAGGATCTGATAGGAGAGTGTAGCTATTACTGTAGTAAAGAATTTTTATCTATAAGACTTTAGTGGTTTTCAGCATCTTTTTACTGTCCCTTCTTTTGCTTGCTCCCATTATCATGAAGTAGGTCCGAATATGATCCCCAGACCTCTTAGGTCCAATTATCATTTGTTATATGAGGCACTCTTAACTCAGGACGTGTAACGCCTAATTTGTTGTGAACCAGGGGGGTTCAAACATGAATGTGCCTCTCACAGAGCAGGTCCTTACTATAGCAAAGTGGCTAAACTGAGGAAGGATAGAGCAAACCTGCAGGCCTTAGAGAAAGTAGAGCACGTCAGCCTGAAGCTTTCTGTAGCCAAGATGTCCTCCACAGCAGCTGCTTACCATTTCTGTGAGGCGCACAGATCTTCAGCATCATTGGTCTGATAGATCAGCCAGAATTTGACCAGGTCTTTTCTCCTTCAACCTGGGCAGGTACTGAGCAAAATGTCCATGTTTTTAGTGTTTCTTATAGTTCAGGATCTTCATTTTATTCATTTTGATCTATAATCTTATTTTTCATCAACTGTATATTTTATTGTAAATAGATAAATGGATCAAAACCTTTGTCTGCTGCTCATTTTTCAGAGACAGTTACTGTAGCCACATGCTAAATTTCTTCAAACTTTAGCCTTGGATTTAATTTAAATAAGTCCATATACTGACCTGGTCTTTATATTTGTCCAAAAGCCAGGGCATCTTAGTCTCGGCAGACAACTATTTTATTCAAGTATGACAAAAGCCACTTACATAAGTGTTAGGGTACTTTCTCTTTTGCTAAAAAGTATCAGGGTTTGTACAAAACTTCTGACTGTATGTCAAACTATCTTAAATAGTGCTATGAAGTAACGATGAAGGGCTACTTCAGTAGCCTGTGATCTGGAAGGGCATGGATCAAGCAGATTTCTGCTAGTACTTTCAGATGATTTCTTGTACTTGGGTGAAGGCAGCTATTTCAAAGATGGATCTTCACTGAGCTTTGTATTATTATGGAGCTATTGTGTAATCCTTATTCATGTTCTGAAAAGCTCTTATCTTGCAGTATGACAATTCAGACCAGTGAGCACATCATCTTGAAGGAAACTGGGGAAAATAAGGAGGAAGAAGCTGTGTTAGAAAGCAGAGGGATGCAGCAGCTCTTGGCAAGTTGGACAGTGTTGTTCAAGGTCTGGCTTGTAATGAAAGAGTTCTCTGCCCCCTTCTTCTCAACACTGGATTTGTGACTATGGCCACAAGCTGTTTGACTTCAGAATAACCAGATAATATGTTGATAAAAATGAGGAAACTTGATCTGCTGCCATTGTATGTGGAAAATCACATTATCTTTGATGATGAATTTGTCAAATTTTGACAAATGAAGAGAAGAATGAGAGCTTTTAGCTTGCATATGAAAAATCAGATGCTGAATTTGACTTGGTTTTTTTTCTCCCAAGTTCTTAGGGGTTTTCTTTTTGCTTTTATGTCAACATGGGTAAAGAATAAATGATGCTGTTAGGCCGTGCAAGCCTTAATTTATGCTTCCTGATGAGAGATTAAGGTATTAGATGTCTGCTGCAATTAAGCTTGTGTACAGTAGATGCCAGTAGAGGACTACTGAGTCAAAATAGAAATATGACCAGCATTTCCATAGCAACAACTTCCTCTTGGCAGTCCTATTTATAGAAGTGCTGCAGTCCCAGCCTTAGTGCTATTCTCAGAGGGGCTCTCCACTAAGGGTTAACCTTTTCAGAAAAATGTACAAGGTACAGCAGGAGTGCAGGGGTTTACTGTCTCACGTTTTATTAAGGAGGGAAGTTACTGGTTGTGTTTATTTTGTTTATATGCTTTTTTAAAAAAAAAAAATCTTTGTTTCAAAATGGAAAGCCACTAAATGTGTAAGATGCTAGGAAATGCTGCTCTTCTGTGTGCTTAAAAAGAAATGCAAGCTAGTGGCATAGTGCTGGATGTACAGTAGAAATCAAAATACATCTGCTTTTTCAAGGAGCCTTTTTCTGCCTCTGTTTCTACCCATAATTCTTTCTGAAATATGCATGCTTGGCAAGCCTCAAAATGGATTGTGTTTAATTACATAATTTCTGATTAAAATGCTCATTCATTTTTTTTTTAGTTATGAAATGGCTATCTGTATAGTTTTTTACATCCTTTTCTCTCAAGCTTTATATAACAACTAGAAAAAGACCATATATATTTCCTCAGGCTTATAGCACAGAACACTCTAGGTTCTTTAGTATATTATTTAACCAGTTTTACTAAATCCTTAAAAGCTTTTGTGTTTTCTAATTGAAAATTAGACAATTATTTTCTTTTCCTTAAATGTGTTGGCTGCATTTTTCAACTTATTTTATTGGTCAAAGAGACCTGCTAAAATAAGCAAGATCCTCAGGCTCTTAAAAAATGGAGGAACCTTCACTGACACTTTGTATCAAATAATTGCTCACTCCTTTTGTAATAAATAATAAATACTGAAGTTGGACTTTCACTGTTGAAATAACTGATGCATAAAGGAAAAGATGTGTTTTATCAAGCCATCAATTTTTTAAAGCAAACAAATAAACTCTTTTTTTCCCCTCTAGAAGGAAAAACATTTTTAAGTTGTTTTTCCATAGATTACAAGCAAAATAAATATGCAGAAAATTTCACAGCATGTCTTTTGTCAATGAAGACCAGTGCCAAAACAGAGAAATGCTAATTTTAAATATTTAAAATAAAAAGATAGAAAATAATATTTTTAAGTTAGCCCTTAAAAATGAAGTAGAACAGACTGATGGAGACTCAGTTTTGTAGGTAACCAGAAAATATTAGCAATTAAGACCTAAATTTTTGTTAACCATAGGTTTTCTGTAATTTGTTTTGTATCATGGATCCATTTTCAATGTTCTGTCAAGAAATAGTTATTTGTCTTAAAATCTCCTATGGTTTTTTGATTAAGAGATATTAATGGTTAACCTTCATTAAACACTAGAAAAGACACACCCAATTTTGACATAGGATGAGGGGTTTCAGTTCCATACTATGGCATTAGATCCTAGGAGTAAAATAAATGCCTGTCAAAGATACGGATGTGCTGTCACTTTTAATGTTTCTCTACTTTTTACTTCTTTAAAATTCAGGAATTTCATGGTAACTTTCCTTGGGAAACATCTTAAATATCATAAAATTGTAATGTGTGCATGTCCAGATCATGCCATTACTCAACCATCTAGGCTCTTTGAGGAAAGAAAGGTGCTTTCTTAATCCTTAAATTTGAAGGCTTGACTGGTAGGGTAGAATTGCCTCTTAGGAATTGAGAAATGATCTTTCAGCAGAGATTTTTAAAAATAAATTGCCCACATAGCTGTATTATTTCCTGGTTCTTTTTCAGCCATAAGCTGAGAGTCTGTGGCTGGCGCATAGTGCTGTGTGTCGCTGCTTACGGATGAGATGCACACGCTGGGCATCAGCTGCTGTGGAATGCTCCTGGGATTATGGGTTGGCCGTCAGGGAAAGTATAAAAGGCTTTGTTGCCTTTATCAGGTCAGGGGGCCACAGTGTTAGCCCTTTCTGTGGCTGTCATTGTTATGTTGTTTCTCATAAATTTGTGAGAGAGTACCTTAATAATTTTTACTGAAATAGAATTTGTCAGATTGCTATCATTTGGACATGTAACGTGCACTTTCATAGCTGAATCTCTTACCCACGTCTCTGGGTGGTTTAAAATATTGCCAAGACTTAGTGAATTTAGAACTTAGTGAAAATACAGTTTCTGCCTAAAGGAAATTCTTAACGTTTCCCTATTGATTTTTGGCTTCAAGGAGAAGTTGGAGCTTCATTATCTCTCATAGAACAGAAATTTTAGAAACTGGTTAGAGGCTTTGAAGCAACTGTCTTACATTTTTCTATGTAACTGACATTTAAGTTGTACACCTAGCCATTGTGAACTGTTTTTGGGAAAGCTTTGGAAGAAGTGGAGCTCTGCAGGCAAAGGGAACCACCATGCCAGCACTGAGCCCCTGCACTGACTTTGCTTGGTCGGGTGCCGGGGTGTTGAGCTCCCTGGCATACACCAGGTACTGCATACGCTCTGTAGCTTGGGCAGCTCGGGTTTGTTTTGCAATAAATAAGAATAAAAAGGTGGGTTTCAACACTGCCCAGCTGTGGCAACTAAAGAGCAGAACTGAATGCCAACTAGTGAATCTTAATGACCTCAAACATTAATTGCATTTTAAATAACTGATCTGAAGTAAGCCATTTCTGTTGTAACAGAAAGGTTTCCTAGTCCACAGAGACAATCCGCAGAGTAAAACATATTCAATGAAAATTAAATGCATCTTAATCAAGCCTGATACTCTGTGGGTCATACCTGTGCACAAAGGTTGGCACGCAGCTGATCTGACTTTGGTTACGCTGAGTAGGTAGAACGTCTGGATTGTCATGGTGTGGATAGAGCATAGCCAGCTTTCACTCTTTTGTGAGGGCTTGCAAGTTTAACCACATCATGTCACAGCTTCAGGTGAGAGCTGGCCTGGGTTCTTCTTCCAGGTTGGAGCATGAGTAAGATAACCTCAAGTACGTGACTTGGGTGTGTTTAGAGCTCTGAATTGTGGTGGGCAGAGGTGCTCTCTCACAGTTTCTACATCTCCCCATTGACTCTGATGGGTTGGCAGACTCTGTTACGTAACGTGATGTGGATTTTGTGATTTACACTCTTTGAGATCAGGGAAACAAAGTGGTTTAGCTGAAGACTTCTGTGGACAATAAGGGGACAGTAGTTTAAAGGCTCCGAACTATAGGAGAGGAGAGGGATGAGATGAGCATCCAATTGTACCAGGGGGCACTTTTTTCTGGAGAAAACAGCCCAGGTCAGAGGAAGGTGTTTGGTTACATATGGCACGTAATGTCTCCCCTCTACCTATTGTGATCCCTGATAAAGCAAACAGATCCCCATGGTCTTCACAAGCTCTTGTTTCTGGCAGCAGAGACTTGAACTTGAGAGAGTGTCATGGCAGTCAGCATTGATACTGCAACAAAGCAGGTAAAAGGCTGGAAGGTGTAAAGTGGAAAAAGGCCTGGAAACGGGATCCAGGGCAGGTTGCAGCACCTGGCCCTTGCCAGGGAGAGCAGCCTGGTCACCAACTAGGTAGCAGGTGCTCATCCAGATTTGGAGACCGGTGTGTAAATGTAAGCATTTAGATGTTTGGTTTCAAATGTTGAACAGGTGCTGGAGAAATAAATTACTTTTCTGAAGCGTATCTGGAGCCTGAAAGCAAAGGGTGTTTTCTGTGCTTTGTGTGGAGTGTAGAAATTTGAACTGTTGGGTTGACTGAGGCCAATTCCCACAGCTCTGGAAGTGCCCGTTAGGAGGAATGTAGCCAAATCAGTAATGTCTGTCCCTCCGCATTTTTATTGTTTTATCATTATCATAGGCAGTTTGTCATCAGGGGTGTTTTTCTGATGCACAGAGCTGTTATGAAATAGTTATGTAATGCCCAAGGATGGATATCTGCTGACATTTGAAAACTATTCAGTGAGAAGTATGGTGGTGAAAAATGAGAGGTATGTCTTAAACACGTGTTGACTACGACAAGAAACAGATTGCAGGAAAGTTATTTCAGTCTTTCTCAAGAATAGCCTAACTTTTTAGGAAGCCACATCTTACATGTGCAGAGGATATAATGGGAAACCTGCCTAATGTATGTGTATTCATTTTCACAGAAATGAATAATTAGTGCTACCCATTGTAAGCACGCAAAATTACATAACTTGTGATTTAGTACAAATACAGCTTTCAATTTATTTTCCCTATGTTTTGCACCATTTAAAATTATGCTTTCTAGCCTTACTCTGCAGTTGAAAATACTTGAATTTCTTGTAAATGAAAAAACTCTTGGACTTGCACGCAAAGCTTTTACATAAGCCGTGTCCGGGGCTGGTGACCCTGACTTTGTGACTCCTTCCAGCAGCCTTTGGGGCTGAGAGAGTGAGCGTGCTGCCAGACAAGGGTCTGCCAACGCTGGTTGTTCTTGTGTTTTATTCCTGAAAATGTTAAATGCATTTGGTTCGTTCTTGGAGTAAAGAGAGACTAGTTTGGGCAAGTGTAATGCAGTCATGTTTATATGTACGTTTGAATACAACTTCAGTCTGGTTTTACTCAAAGGAGGAAATTTTTTTTTTTTTCCCCACCAATAATGAAATAGTTTCTTTAGTAGTTTTTGCAAGTAACCTGCTTGCTTATAAAGCTGTTTGGTTGAAAACATGAGGGTACTAATGATTGGGTTACAGTGGTTATGTTTGCTGTGATGATGGTAGTACACCATTTTGAGAACGGGAAGAACTGCAGAATAGTCACTTTTTTCACTCATGGTTGTGGTAAATTAAAAAACAGTCTGCCTTCTGATCTTCTTCAGAAGTTGTTCGTAGTATTTTAATATCAAATGTATATTTAAATATAGAATGGGATGCATTGAATATCTCTGAAAATACCTGCTAGAGCAAGTATTGCATTAAAAAAAAAACAACAAACCCAAACGCTTTTTGATTGTAATGAAAAAGAGACTTTAACACTATAAACCAGTACATTGTAGAGCTTTTCTTAACAGGAAGTAGAAGAGAGTAGTGGTTAGAAAACACTGCGTACAGGAAGCTTGACACATGCCTAGCTCTTACTGGCTCTGGGTTGTCCGGGTTGTCCAGATATTTTCTCTTTTGCTTTTGTAAAAGTCGCCGGTGTGTCTAGATGGCAGCTCCGAAGGAGGTACCTTGCAACCAGTGCACAGGGACAGCCACCGCGCTGCAGAGACTGGAAGGTTTTGCTAACCGCCTTTTCCATAGGCATTCTAAGAGTGGTGCACATGAACAGAGAGCAGCTCTGGAAAATGAGAGCCAGCACTGCTCAGAACTTGCTGTCCTATGGGACAAATCAAGTAAGTAGGGTTTTGTTTGTTTTATAGATACTCGCTATTCAGCCTCCTAAGCAAGTGAAGAACTTGCCTATTTGTAATCAAGTGTGAGCACGGATGTGTGACGCGTTCTGGGGTGATGTTACAACTCATTACCTAAAGGTACACAGTTGAAGACTAGCGTATTGCATCGGGTGGGGGAGGAGGGGGACTGGTTCATGGACTGGTGGCTGGCAGGAGAATTTTCCCCTCGTCCCTTCTCTTCACACCCAGGTGACTTTCTTTGGCAAACATCTACCCTGATTTTTACTTCTAAATTAGTTCCTTTATTTTCCAATTAAATCAGCTAGTTCAGCAGAAAACTACAATCTTTAATGAGTTTTTAAAAAATTGTGCTATCTCAAGTTTTATCTTTAGTGAGTTTTTAAAAAACTCATTAAAGATTGTAGTGTTTAAAGTTTGGCATAGGCAGACATTGCTGCACAGATCCAACTTCTCACTATAAGGTCCTTTGTCATTCATTGTTTTTATTTTAAAGGTTATATACATCAGAATGCTCTATACAGTGGTAAACAATATAGAGTTGTGTTTGGTTTCAACTGTTACGTATTAATTTAGTGTGGGGAGGCTGACTGTCATTAGCTTTAATTTCTTAATTAGTGAACAATTTTCAGTATCATTTGTATGGATTAAAACTTCTCATGATTGCATTTTGTGTAGTAAAAGTGAGATTTCAAAAATATCACAATCTAAGTAAATTGACATTTGATTTTCATTTTTTCTTTTAAAGCCATGCGTTATTTTGCAAAGCAATTATTGTCTCTGTGGTTAAATACTCATTTTAAAATGTTACAATATGGTAATTGATGATAATTTTGTTCCAGATTTCAGATTCATTGATGGATTTGAGATAGCACAATTATTTCAATTGCAAATAGGCCTTATTGGAAATGCTTAGCATCCCAGTGTTACCATGAAGAAAATCAGTGTTTATACATCGCCCCGTTTGCAATTTAAAATATTACATGAGTAGGGAGTGAATCTGCTCTCAGAGGATAAGCAGTAAACATGGAAACAAAAAGGTGTTAATGCATTGGCCTAAAATAGATTAAATCTAGGTCTCCCAGATGAGATGGAAAAGGATCGACTGGTTTTGTTGGGAAGAGAAATGATGAAAGTGCATAAATTCTGAGCTTCCACTTCTCCAAAATATTTTCAGCTTGGTAAAAATAGATGCTTACTTGTGTTTATGTAGAAGCTCTTTTTTATCTAAATAACCTATTTGAAAAAATAACACTGAGGCATTTTTGTTTATATAAGATGAAGAAAAAACTGGTATTGACCTACTGACACTTACAAATTGTGACCTGTTTGTGTACAAGGCTCTTCTATTTTTTTCCCCCCTCTATTTAAGGCAGGCTTCCTTGTATGACATGCTTGATGAGGAAATGGACTGTCGTGCCTCTTGACGATAAACATGGTGAAAATGGCTGTTCTGCGAATGCTATTTTAAGTCGTAATTAAACACAGTGGTTGCATGCAGTTTTTCTGAGCTGAAGTTACTGAGCTGGTAGCTGAGTGGTGGTTGATGTAGTTCGGTTTCAGGGTGAAATTGTGAATCTTCATCCTCAACCTGTAGTTTATTTATTTTTTAAAAAAATACTGCAGGTACACACGGACTAAGTCTGTGTCTCATTTCACTACCACTGTAGCCAAAGGAGTGATGGAGAAGGTAAGGAGTGTAGTGGAGGGAGTATCTCTCTCTACTACTCACTCCTAATTATAACTTCAGAAAAAATACAAAAAAAAATTCTTTGTGAAAAATGAAAGAGAAACAGTTTCGTTTTCCTGATTTGCTGGTTTGGTAGTTTTTCTTTTTACCTGTTTTTCGATGAGGGTCACCAAATTCGGGTGACAGATTAATTTCACAGAAAGTTTAGTGAATAAGTAGCGTTTTGGAAACGTGCTGGTGTTTGACTTGTAAGGATATTTGGACATTCTCAATTATTCTGCCCGTATCACTGCAGTACAATGTTGGTGTGAAGTTTTAGGTGAAGCTATCTAGCAGGCAGTGAATTACTCTTAAAGTTTGAGGCAAAAGTGATTATATTAATTCCTGAAAAAATTTGGAAGGTAACTTCTCAGAATTTCTCTTCTTCTAGGTTTGGGGTAGAATTAATTTGAAAAGAAAGTTAGTGTATTTGTGTCTTCTGCTGCAATGAAATGCTGTGACGTCTCTGTTTCTATGCCCTTTTACAAGCAATTACTTCTGAAGCTGTGGGTTTGCTGAAGGGGAAGGAGCTGCTGCTTGCTGGGTGGACTTTTTGTTTCTGTTGTTAGCTGTCTGTAATGTGGGTCTGAGGAATTTGCCACATGGTCTCTGGCCATAGGGTTCTTTCAGCAGTTGATTTTGACATTTAACATCTTTGCTTTTTTTATTTTTATATGTAAAACATATGTTTTTTCTAAGATGTCTTGGATTCTTGAATGGTACATGAGACGTTAGTGTGTTTTGTACAACCCTCAGAATGGAGTGGGGCAGAGGTGGCTCAGGGCTCCGTGGGCCTCGGGATCGGTTGTAAAAAGCTGACTGAGCACTCGTGCGATTGTACAGCCTGAACCCAGGTCAGTTCTGCTGCACAGCCAAAGGATGGGGTAAGATGGTAGCCCTCAGGTGGATGTGCTTCATTCTTGCTTTAGGCGTCTTCTCTGTGGCCATTTGCAACTACATGGAACCTACATTCTGATTTTTATTTTTCAGTTGCTTGTTTGTCTTTGGAAGACTGAAATAGGAAAGGAAAGAAGAATGAGGCTGCTTGGTTTTGAATGTAGAGCAAATAAGATCGGTGTGAATCTCTTATTCCTGAACTGATAGAAATATTTTCTAAATCTGCGGAAACAACTTTGGTAACTGGTCAGGAGAGTCACTGCCATTGCATCTTCATTGTCTCTAAATTGTAAATTGGTGGGTGATGAATAGTCAAAGGAATATTATTTAGTCTCCAACTGATGCAAAATAATCTCAATGTATTTTCACGTACCAAGGAACATTTTAAGAGATTTAGCTGAATAATTAATGTGTGTGTGTTTGTGTGTGTGTGTAGAGAAAAATACACATGAAATATGAAATAATGTACAGAGTACATTGTGTGAATTGATTAAACCTTTAGAATAACTACTAGTTGGGTACAAGTCAACAGATAATTCTGGTCTAAGGTTGCCATGGAAACAACCAGTGCTTGATATAATTGTGAGAACATCTTAAAACCTCCTGGTGTTTGCATGCTTTTTTCCCCCTGCCATTTTGAGTTGCTGTAGACATGAATAGGTAGCATTGGTCAGAACAGAAGTAGTTAATGAGCAAACCCAAATATCCGTGTCCTGAATATTGATTTTGGTTTACTACTGGTATCTTGTGCTTCATAGTTTTTGCATCACAAGGAGCTCGTAAGGAAGAGCAGCTCTCTGGATTCTGTGTGCTCTCTCTTTCCAGTTAGTGTATAAGTGTGTTTAGAGATTGAAGCGCTGATTTTGTAGAGATTAACATACTTCATCAATTGTTGGATTAATATCAGGAGCAATATGTTTCTGAAAACTAGCTTTTCAGCATGAATGGTAAGTCTTTTCTTTTACCTTTGACAGTATTTTCTTGTGCCGTCTTCATAATCGGGAAAAATCTACCAGGTTTCCCTTTCTTGTCTGCATAGCTGCATCGACTACCGATCTCTTTGTTTTTGAAATCGACTCACTGTGGGTTTCTATGAAAAATTATTAAAGATGTGCAGCTTTTATTAAACATTTTGGTTTGCCTAACTGGTATTTAGTATTTGAAATTCTATTTTAAGGTTTTCTTTTAGAAATAAATATTCCAAATCATTAAATAAGGCACAGGATCTGATTTGGAAAGATTCACAATTGAATGATGTATATGTCAGTTCACTTTATTACGAGTGGCACAGAAAATTAATTATTTTATCTGAATTGATAGAAATAGGCCTTCTGAAATTATTGCAGTCATCACCTAAAATTTTTGAACTGGCTTTTGTTGTTTTTCATCTGAACCAGCTTATTCTTCTATGATCTTTATTCTTTCTAAATGATGGGATAGCAGAATAGTTGAGGTCATTCATGGAAGTAGGGGAGGGGAGTCTAATTTAAAATGTGATGATATGATAGATCCAGTGGACTTACCAGACAGGTATTTGCTTTCCAAAAACACTGTGACTTATTGTAAGGTACTTTGAATTTGATGGAATTATGAAGTACTTTATTCTTACTTGGAATATTATTGAAAGTTGTATCTAAATATATATAAGCTCTCTACATTTTTTTTTTCCTTAGAAATAGATATCCTTTGAAAATGGTATGCAAAAAGCCGGAATATTAGTTTCTGAAAAGATGCCTTTTTGTTTCGGGCAGATAGCCTGGAGCTCTGTAAAAATTATCTGAAGATGTTTAGCAATTAACTGGTTTTCCTTTTCAAGCAATCATGTATACAGGGGTTGTGTGTGTCTTTGTGTGTGTCTGTGCAGCTTTGCTTTATCTTGCAAATTTAAAGGACCATTTTTTGAAGGCTTTGCTTTTGTGCATGGCATGAGATAGAGTGGGAGGAGTCATCCCACTGCCTTATCTAATATCAGCTTATATATACCTATCTCATGCAAATATGTTGAGGTCATCTTGCCTGAAATGAAAAGCCTGGCTGTTGTTTCTTGGCATGCAGAGTACCATATACAGATGTCAAAACTGGCATAGGACGAGGTTTCAGAACTTTGTATATACGTTATGGAGATCTATGTTACAGCATCATGACTGTTCAAGTAAACCCAAATGCGGGCTGTCCCTGAAAGAGGTGGCCCAGCCTCCCCTGTGTGCTCCCTGCAGCCCTGTGGGGATGCTGGCAGGTGGTAGCCCTGCGGAGAGTCGCTGGGGACCTGGTGGGGCCTTGCGGGACCTCAGCCAGCCTGTGCTCGAGCCACTCCACAGTGGCATCCTGACCTCCCCGCAGGCACCAGCCCCGGCTTCAGCCTGTCTTGGCAAGTGTGGGTGAAACTCCGGCATCACTGCACTTCCTCGGCGGCATGCATCTGCCTTCGTCTGCTGATGGAGGGAGAGGTCTCTCCTTGGGTCAGAGAGTCTCTGCTTCTCACCAGGCCGGGCTTTCCATCACCTTTTTCTGTTTCTCTTACAGTGAGTTTGTAGCTTCTGCAGGAATTAAGGTTTGTGGCAATCAGCTCTATGAATTTTGAATTTTGCTGCTTGGGTGGGGTTTTTTTGTTTTCTTTCTGTATTCTCTAATGCTTGAGTCATTCAAGAGAATAAATTTCTTACAAACTAGGTGAAAAAGAGGTTGCAGGTGTTCAGTTTTGTCGGGGGCTTCTTGGGGGTGGGTGTGTTTTCTTTGCTTTCCCCCGGAGCTTTATTCTGCAGTTTGCGTCTGTAGATTTCATTATCTTGACATCCAGGCTCCCAGTTCCATTAAAAATTTATATAAATATCTGCAGCTTCTACCCAGTGTCAGTTCCCAATCAAGTAGATCTGTAAATGAGTAGTCTAATTTTTCCAAGGGAAAGGTGACTATATTGTGCTTCATCAAGTGAGGATTAGATTAAGTCTTCACTGTTAACATTGTCCCATTTAAACCACTTCTGCTTTTCAGTGCACTTTTCTGGTTGTCTTCACTGCAGCAGTGTTACTGCACACGCTGCCACTGGATAAAATCAGATGCTGTCCTTGTGAAAGATTGCCAAGATGCAAGTGAAACCTTGATTGAAAAGTGATTTCCCACCCACCCTCCCTCCAATTGCAAGTACAATTAGCTTACTTTTGCCCCACCCCCACCCTCAACGGAAGGGCTTGAAAGTAGAAAATCTGGTTTTCTATTTATTTGGTCTAGGGTGGGTTGTGGGTTTTTTTTAACAACAGAACATTCTTGAACAGATAAAACTGGAAGGCCAAGCAGCTTTTATGGCCCCAGCTCTCAGTAATGAAAGGTGCTTCTCTGGTAGATCTTCTGTTCCACCAGGAACAGGCTTAATGCTCCCAAGTGTCACCAAGTACATGGCAGGGCTAGTGCTTTCCAATACTGCAAATAGAAGTGATTGCTGGAGCAGAAATTCCCCCTCACAAAATCATAGTTATCAAATGTGTGTGGAAATGGATGAAACAGTGTGAGGAAGAGCGTGAGTGATGCTGATAGACTGCTGAGTTATTGTCCGGCTTTGTGTACACTGGGGAATGGGAATGTTTCAGGAGTGAGGATGAAAGGACATGGTGTAAATATCTTAGTTACGTGTATTGGAAACATCTTCTAGGGGCAAGGGACAACAGGTAGCAACTAATTATTTCCACTGATGAAAGACTATAGAAAATGGAAGGATGCCATGGAATTTCCAGGTGCCAGAACTATACATCTTCCTACACGCATCTCCTGCGACTAATGGTTTCTCCTTTCTGCTGTGACTGCAAACTAGGATAATTTCCCAAGTGTTGACCTGGGTTTATATTTTGTTATGATTCTTGTACGGAATTTTTGAAAAAAGGCAACACATGAGTTGCTGAGTTGACGTAGTTCTCAAAATGCGTCCACCCAGTTACCAGTCCCTCAGGGGGCTTGGTTTAGGGTATCAGCAGAGAATTACTGTAACAGAACCAAAGTTTCTTCCAAAGGAAAGAGTATTTGATATGTTGTAATCTTGCATCTCTTTAATGTGACTTACTGTAGTCCTCTCCTTGGTTTTTAGTTTACATTTCCAACTGTTTATGGAATTATGTTTGTTGCCTGTTCCTCTGAGAGATGCTGCTGGTACTGATGTTGCTGGCCAAAGTTTGCAACAGGAGTTTCCCAGCTTCAATTATTGAGGGTTTTATGGGCAGTTTTGTAACTTGAATAATGGTTTTGGTGTTTTCCTCTATTCATTGCAGTTGCTGATGGATACTCCAGCTCATTAAGAATTTATGTGGTTTAAGGCTTTTTAATTTAATTTTTTTTTTTTTAGTGTTTGCAACTCAGTTCTGTGCAAGTTTTATGCCTGCCTTTTCTCCCTGTAAGCACTGACTTCAACCAGTTTCTCTCTGAATTCCCATTCTTTATCAGGATGGAGAGTAAACACTCTTACCTACTTTTTGCCTGCCCAAATCCTGAGGCAAACAAAACCTTGTTGTTCACTTGGCGCGTTGCATTGTGAAATGTGTTTGTTTACATAAGACTTCCTTATTCAGGAAGTCGGTCTCTCTGCTATTTAAGGTTATAAATTAACTTCTCTTGCTTGGCTAGTTACTGCAGGCACCCCTTTCCTGTAAATATTGAAAGTGTGCTCTGCGGGAGATAGGTCAGCACCGCGATGTGTCAGAACCTCCAGTCTTGCAGAGAGACGAAGAGTTATCTTGCTGGTTTACCGGGACAGCTGTGAAGATGTGTCTGGCTGATCCCAGCCCCTCTATCTGAGAACTGGAGTAGTTGTGTTAGCGTGAGGGCTGGGGCAAAGTAGCTTTGTGGGAAGCAGACTGAGGCATGCGTGCAGTTAAACAGATTGCTATTATCTACTGGGTTTTTTGGTGCCTTATATCAAGTATTTGAAAAAAGAAAAAGGAACACAAGAGTTGCTTTTTTCAAGTAGCTTGTAGAATGCATCTTGGGTTACTTCTAAAGAGAAGGGTGTTTGTGCATGCATGTACCTAGTGTTACGAGATGCTCTGCCTGCTTGCAGAGAATTAATTCATTAGTCAGTGTGATCCACGACCTGCAGGTTTTGCTTACTATTTTGAATATTCAAACTGTAAAACATACTCTCAGAGCTGCCCAGTAACTTGTTATCCTCTTTAGTCACTGAACTTTTACCAAGACCGAAGGTGGGGCAGTGACACAGGGAGGAACACTGGCACTAGCCAGTCAGCCAGCATCAGACAGTGCAGAGGGGTGGATACCTTAACCAGAGAATAGCAGCAGATGCTGTAAACATTTTGCTTGGTATGTGGTTTTGACTATAAGAGGGCAATCTGATTATTTTCTGTGTTTGTATTTAACTACTACAGTTTGCTAACAAACTTTACTCAAGACTGATACATTTGTGATATATTTTATAGTAGTGCTCTAGAAAATTTAGTTCTTAGAACTCATTCTTAAAATATATAACCTTTTTTCTTTTATTTTTCCCTGTGTGGTAACCATGGAAATATATGTACTGCAGAAACAGAAGCATTTGAGTTTTCAAAATTTTTGCAGTTTTCAATTTTCTTTGTAAAGTAGTACCTGTTGTGTTTCACACAGGAAGGTGCTCTTTTACACTCTAGGACCTGAGGTAGTTGCACCATTTTAGATTACTTGCTGGATGAAGTTCAGCAACAGCTACAGAGGGTGATAGAGCATGGATGAAGCTTAATTCCTAATTGCTCACAAAGCACATCAGTGTATGATAATTGAGGATTTTACATGTTAACACTACTTCATGTAACCTTTTATGTGTGAACTGAATTTATATGTAGGGAGCGTTAAGTACTGCATTTGAAAGTAATTGTATTAAACTTGTATGTATTAATTTAAAACTTTAATAGAGTTAATCTAATAGAATAATTGAAGATTAATAACTTAGTTAGAATTACTGCTCAGAACCATTTTCAGTAGTGCAATACGTGCTTCCATGGTCACGTTACACTAGCCCAAACCAGTATTGCTTCAGAAAAGAAACAGTCCTGTCTAGTGCACATATTTGCCCATTTCTACCCCACTCATCCTCTCCTTCACCCCAGGAGGAGAATCCATGTGATAAAAAGAACAGGGAGCTGCTTTTGATTAAAATTAGTTTCCCTCGTCCTCCCCTGCCTTCTGTCCATTACTTTTTAATCTGGCCTAATTCCCTGACCTGGCTTGGCAGTCAGCCCCAAGGATGCTCGTGCTCTTTCAAGGAAGGTCATGATAGAGATACAGGAATGAGGGGGGCTGTGAAAGGACAGGCTCGGGGGGTTGTATTTATACCAGCCCCTACTGAGCACTGAACTGCAGCTGAACAAACCATACTGAGCACTGAACTGCAGCCGAACAAACCAAACTGCTAGTTCTTGGACTTCTGAGCCTCAAAGCATGGGGCTTGTTGCAGAAGAGGAAGCGGATTTACAAATATGTCGTCTCTGTCTGGAATAATTCACTTGAATGAGCACTTCAAGGGCTAGAAGAAGGTATGAGAGAGATTCCTTCCCTTCTTCCAAAGCTTAGCTTTAAGATAGTCTAGAGCCAACTGGATGCCAGTTCTAATTGGTCGTTTCAGAGAACTGGAAGAAAAAAAAAAAAAAGACCTCTAATCAATCAGCAAAAGGTTCCTAATAAAGCTTTAATTTGACAGGAAAACTTGGGCAAGAGAGAGAGGTGCCACCCTGAAGGACCAAAAGACCCAAAGGGATGGAACAGCTCTTGCACACCAGGAATCTGTGAGAGACTTTAGGTGATGTCCTATGCTTGGATGTTAAATAGGGTATTTTGCTTGTCTGCATCGAGGAAGTCTTCTATATAATCAGTAATTAGGATTTGAATAACAAATCCCAACATGGTTGGTAGGGTTTGGTTGTTTGGGGTTTTTTGGCAGAGAAGAGAGTCTTTTGGTGTAACTGGGAAACATAGCATTTATCTGTGTGTGTTCTGAGGGAGGAGTCGCTTTTTTAATTAATTATATTTGTTGCTAAATTTTGTGCATTGGATCTGGATTTCTTTTAGAGCTTTCTCATGAGGCTGTTGGGGTTTTTTTTGGTGGAAAACGATTGAATCGGGACATGTGCACGTACAACTCTCATGACCAGAGCTAGTCCAAGAGCCATTGTGTTTGTGACTGAATACATTTACTGATTTACATCATACATTTGTGTTTTGGGTTTTTTTTAAAAAAAACAAGATTTCAAGGAGTCGTGTTTGAAGTTACCTGGTGTTAGGTGGTCCTGTCTCCTTGGAGTGGTCTGTCTTTGTTGTACTTTTGGCATTAGCAGGGTTCACTGCCTCTGGACCAGTATGTTATGATTTAAGACAAAGAATTAGGGGGAAAGGCTCAATTAAAAAAAAAAAAAAAAAGATTTTATCTGTAATAAAAATAGAAGAAGGAAGAACAGTGTCAGTCCAACTCTGGCAGTTGTGTGCACTAGAATATCTGTTGCTTAAAGTTCAACGAAGATAGGTATTATCTCTGATAGCTGAAAACCCAGCTCCTGTTTTGGTTTGTCTAAATCTGTCGCATCTCTTATGCAGGCTGTTGCTGTCTACTCAGCCAAGTAAAGGGGTGAAAAGTAAGACTTAAGATTTGTTTAATTAACAGCTTAAAGTTATAGCCTGTAGCACTGAATATTAAGAAGGAAAAAACTGTTGCAGATTTGCTTTTGTAAGACTAACAAAACACTGTCTAGCTTAAGACTTCAAAATCATAGACAGGGTTAAAATACAATTTTTGCCTGCATATCAAATTTTGAGTTGTAATGTATGAGAACAATTTGTGTTTTACAGTCGCTGCACTTTGTAAATTAATTCCTGAATGCACTCCCCCAAAATCTCAGCCTAGTGCTCTCTTTCAGTCTTTAGGCACTGCAGCTGTAATCACTTTTAATTTACTGTTTCTCCTGATGCTTTCCCTTTTTCTCTTTGGCTTTTACATGCATTTCTCTTCTCCACTTCTTACCAGTCCTTCCCAATATTCCACCAAAGTGTTTATAGCGGCAGTTAGATTAAAACTTCCATTTTAATAGCCAACTTAGTTAATAATTAAGTGATCCTTCATTTACTAAGAACTTTTAGGTTTTATTTTCTAGCATATGAACTCCTGCAGAACTGCTCCCTATGGTTTGGTTTTGGGTTTTTTTTTAACTGAAACTTCTTATCCATTATAGCTGGATAAGTGCTGGGTAAGTTTCTTTGCTCTGCATCACCAGTTTGTAATAGAATTAACATTTAAACAGAAATATAGGATCAAAACCTTGCTCTCAAAGTAAAAAATGGGATAAATGAGATAGTAAATTGATGAGGATTTTATTAATTTAGCCTTTGTGACTTTGCATCTCTTAGAGCAGAAGCAAGACAAAATCCTTGCCAGTCAGTTTTTCACAAGAGAGCCAGTACCCATGGCTCACCACTGTCAGGCAAGACTGATTTGTCCTCCACCAGGCTTTTAGCAGGAAGGACTTTTTCCCCCCCACTGCTTTCCTGTTGAGCGAAACAAAGTATTTTGCTCCTTATGACAGTCTATGTCAGTGATACCATTTTAGTTTGTATGTTGCAGTTTCCAGCTATTAAAATGTTAACTGGTGCTCACTCTACTTCTTTTGAGTGTACCAACACTGAGTTGTGTTTATTTTCAAAGACTTTCTGGGGCAGAAATGTCTTGCTGTAAGCCATGTGATATTTTTCCTGCTAATTGAAAGAGAAATTCAAAGATATTTAAGACTAGAGGTTTATGGTTTAAGAGTGGGACTTAGAACTTGGATCACACACTTTTCATCTCACTTCTGGAATCTGTGAATCCAGTGGATGTGGTACCAGAGGTATCTGTAGACATCTCGATGTTTAAGGCTATAAATATGTTTTTATAAAAAAATATACACATATATTTACCAGAATCTCTTCATACATATTTATTTTTCCATTAAATGAAATTTGGAGATTTAATTAAATAGCCTATTTAATTCTACTCTCTGTTTCTCTGATTCCAGACTTGAAGTGATTATATTACAGTTTTGGAACAGAAATTGAATTGTATTTTGATAAAGGGCATTTTAAATACCAAGCAGAGATTGGCATTTAGCACAGCAGATGGGGGTTTGTAGTGATGCCCAATGTTTAGTCTTAATCAGTTTAGTTCTTGCTTTTTTGCCATGAATCCTATCCAAATACTTTCTTTTTCCCTACCCCCCAAAAAAATTCCTGGCTTGCTGGCTCTTGTGGGAGATGTGCTTGAGAATAACAAATACCGTGCACGTGGGAGGTGGGAGAAAGGCAAAGTAATTCATGGTACCTCTTGAGGACTGTTCCATCTGTGACCCCTTTCTCTCTGCTGTCATTGCACCTCTACAATTGAGAGGTCCTAAACATCTCCGGGTTTTTTCTGAAGATTTCCTCTGATTCACTTGCTCTTAAACTGTGGTTTAGTCCAGAGTACGATTTATGGCACCTATAGACCATTTGTCAACAATTTTTTTATAGGCTTGCTATGTTTTGTGTGGAAAGCTAATCACTGAAACAGACAGAAATACACATTGTGTGAATATATTGTTAGATAACATCTGCTGCTGGTGGTTGTGGGGGGATTCAGGGGTTTATTGGGTTTGTGTGTGGTAGGGTTTTTTCATTTGTTTGGAGTTTTTTTGTTTCGTGGGGTTTTTTAATACCTCCTTTTATGCCAATATTACATAGGAACCTCTGCATCTTGATTTCCCCTTCCCATAGAAATCTCTTCCAGCAGGCTTTTCTGCTTATCACCATGCTGCCTTGGTTCTGAGTAGAGCTGCAAGCCCAGTCTCCTGCCATCACTGATACAGGAGGGCTCAGTTTATCTCTTGTCCAGCTCTGTGAGCACCTGTAGTGCTGCTTCTTACCAGAATTTGGACTGAAGCAGATGGACTCCTCAGCCAGTACCCTGTTTCTTACTGCTGCCTTCTGAATCTCCCCAGATTTCTTATGATCTACTTTGGGTCTTTGCATTGCATACAACTTGCTGCTTCTGCCAACGACGGCTTTTGCTGGTCACAAAGAGCTGAGTTTGTGCTTTGTGCTTACCTGCTCTCTGGACTACTTGTGCATCAGCTCCCATTCCAGCTCTGATGTTTCCAGTTGTTTTGACCACTGCAATGGCCCCCATTGTGCTGCTGCTTTTACCCTTGCTTTGCTCTCACCTTCTAACATCTTTCTTTCTTGAGCAACAGCTTTTCCTCCTTTTTTCAGCTTCCTTTGCTCCAGCTTCTGCTGTACCAATGAAACCAGTCTGAATAGGGGCTTTTTGCTGGTCTTGAACATATATGCTTTGCATCCTCATCTTTGTTTTGCTCAGCCACGTATCGGTGATCCTTGCTCTTCAGTGCTTACGGCAACCTGGATATCGACATCTCCTTCCTGGGTTGTTTTTTGCTGGTTTGGGCTTTTTTTGCAGTCTTACAAAATGAAGTCATACTTGTATGGCAACCATATAGGTTCCTGTGTGCGTTCCAGCTTGCATACAGCAACTTCAGCCTCGTCGTTTAGACTTCTCCAGGGGGGTTGTTGCTGTTGTTTGGTAACGGGACTGAAATTTGGTTGTGAATTTTTTTTCTGAGACTGCTTGCCATTTCTGTGCAATCCACCACATGCCATGCAATTCACACCTGCTGTCTTTTGGAACAAAGTGCTAAGTAGTGGGAAGATCACCCGATTACAGGTTTTATTGTGATCCAGCATGCTGCCATGAAGATAGATACACTTTTGTTAGCAACAGTTCCTTGGATGTGTGTGTCTTGGAATAGATTAATTATTAAAGATGCCAACCTGATCTCCTGAAGTTTTGTAAGCTGTGCTTATTTCTGTGATGCATCATCTTTTTTCATACTGAATTTAGCTGCCTTTGGTTTTTTTTTTTTTTTTCCTCTTTTCTTTGCTCAAACATTCTGTGATTTAGCATGAGTCACTCTGTCTGTGTGGGAAAGGGCTGAATTATTACAGGGTCTGTTCTTGAGTGGGGAGGGGAAAGGGTGGAATGTATTTGTGTTTTCTATGTGTTTGTTGTGGAAATGCATAAAACTTTTATTTTTCTTCTCTTTCTTTCCTCTCTTCATCATCTCATCTGTGTGGGTGAATGTTCCTGCAACCCCTTGGGGAACCTATAGAGACTTTTGGTATGCTCATTCCTTCATTAGTGCCCAAAGTCATAGATGATAGGAACAGTTTAAAGACTAGAAAAGCAAACGAGAGTCATGTTGTAACAATGTATAGTGGCTAAAAATGTGCACTTGAGGAAAATGTCTAAGGCATCATCTAATCAAGCTATTTTACTGCCTCATCACAAGAACACCAGTGGCCACTACTCTCCAGTTGGCGTAAATTTTGATTCTGCATGTGAAAAGTAAAAATGAAATGTGTTCTCCTGTACAAGGAACTAATGTTCTGTGATGGAGAGGGAATTTTCTGAAGTACCTACCCTGTTTCAAATTCCAAGTTCTGTTCTCAGGAATGACTGAATGGTATGCACTAAGGGTGCCTATGTTCTGTTTGAAATCACCTCCTGAATTGTGTTGTGGTGTAGGAGCCCAGGTGATCTCTGAAAATGAGAATCGGGTACAATTTGACCCACTTTCGTATTAGGAAGTAAATGTAATTCTAATAAAACATAACACAGAATATGAAATCGCTTTTAAAAAAGCAATTTTAAGATAAATGAGTGTCATTAGTTAGCTTTATTCTGAAAATAGGTGCTCAGTGCTGCTCTCCAAAAGATGAGAGCAGAAGTGAAGTAGAATAAAGTAGTACTTTGTTGAAGCTTATTGATATTATAGCAGTGAGAGATTTTTCTCCTGTTTCCACAATTTGAATATTACCAGCTGGATCACAATTTTTTCATAAACTTTTTTATTTCCATAAGTAGAACAAAGATGACTACATGTAAATAGCATTTGTATAAATATTGGATAACTATATCTCAGTGCAAAATATGTGGAAATGTAAAATATTTATATGAACAATGGAGATAGCATGAGGGGTATTTAAGACATACTGTAAACAAACGCAGTGAGATGGATTATTTCATGTTTTGGTTGTGTTATATAGTGCTGTATAGTGATAATGTTAACATTCATTCCTAAGCTACAGCCACATAAGTTTGATAGCTCAGGTTTTTGGTGATCTTAATGATCATCTTAGGCTTTTTGTTGTTATTAAGAGAAAATAATGTTCAAGCTACTTCAATGTTTAAAAAACTGTATCAGTAGACATCACTTTATCAAGTCATCTCTGTTCTCCTAATGGAAGACAGATCATCAGGCATGAATATGGACACTGTTCACTTCCTTTTTTGTGTTGAGAAATTATTCCATGCCACAGGAAATCCTGTCCTTTTCTCAATTTAGGATCATTAAAAGTCATTACATGAGCAACCCCCATAATTTAAAAACAATGGAAATATTTCTCCCACATGGGACAGATATGTCAAACATTTTACTGATTACCCACTAAAATATTTTTAACTCAGTGAATTTTAATGCCAGCTAAAAATAGTTCCTTTGATATAAACTATATTTTTTTACTCTACTTAACTGTAAGTTTAGGGTAATAAATATGTCCCTCCTCTCTCGCATTTCTTGCTTGTCTTAAAAGAAAATTACTGGGTGAATATCATGCTTTGAACACTTTTCTAAGCATGGGGTTTGCCAAAACTTTTGACAATTTTTCTCGGATTTCCATTATATCGATGCTGCTCCATCAGCAAGGGAGGGAGCCATGAACCTCCCTTGAGTATTTTGCAACAGTTGAGTCCCACAGTGCGTGTGAGAGGGGGAAGAAAGGCAAAACAAAAAAAAGAATTCTCAGCCAGCCTTCTCCAGGGCTGCTGTTGTTTTTACTGCTGCTGTAACGGCAATAGAAGAGCAATCATTTTTGAGAAATTGTGTAGATACAAGTATTCTCTGAAAAATACAAAAAAGTTCCGATTCATCAGCTAATTGTTTACAACCCCTTATAAACCTGTTTTTTTTATGACCATCAGAAGGTAAAATATGGTTGCTAAAACATGTCTTTCCAGATACTGGCCAGAATAATCTTGGCACATTGCTGAGTATTTTTAGAAATTGCTTGTGGCAGAACACCACAGTACAAAAAATCCACTATTATTAACATTATATTATGTGAAGTGATTCAGAGAACACAAAAACAGTATGATATTTTCTTCTTGATTCTGTGACTCTTTCAGAACCACAGCAACCTGAAACGCTTCCCGTTCTTGGCTGTGTATTAAGTACTCCACCTTGATCTGCCTGATAATTGATAGTCTAAAAAGTAGAACAGCTTAAAGAGGATCTGAACAAAATATGTTGGTGCACATTTTAAATAGTCATCCAGAATTTTGCTATTATACATTCCTCCAATTTCAATGGAAAATCAGTATTAAATTCTATTAATTATCTATTCTCTGACTGTGGGCATGCCTAATGTGCAGTGTTGTTGTAGCCCTGTGCTTTGTTTTTGCTTGCAATAATGCTGTCCTTTTGGTACTTGAGCTTGCAAACAGCCTTTAAGTAAAGGTGATAACAGGGAAAAAGCAATGAGATTGACATTACACTCAAGCAGTTGAAAGAAAATGTTACTTCTATTGAACAAAAATGGATTAAAAAGTCCATCTTTGTGAAGTGGCTATTTATAAATGTCAGGTGTTTCTGGTTTTTTCCCAGTTGAATTGCCTCTTGCATCACCTTAAAGCCTGCTTGCATGTACAGTATTGTGAGTTATTAAAGCTGATGTAGTTTAAATAATTTATGTAGAATGATGTAGTTACTCCAGAAAGCTTAGAGATCACCTGGAGGTATTGTAGATGTTCTAGAGGCATTGGTGCTTGCTTTCATGCGTGGTGGAAATAGCATATTACAAGTTGAAGAGAGAAGCTCATAATGAAGTTTACATACTTTGTTAACAGAGCATCTGCATTACATCCATGATGATTTACATTAATTAAAATGTACTCTTTTTTTTGTGTGTTTTCAGTGAAAGAGTTCCTAGCCAAAGCCAAAGAAGACTTTTTAAGAAAATGGGAAAGCCCCCCTCAGGTATCAGTCACTTTTCAATATTTTTCCCTATTGCATATTTTAGGTAATATTTTCAGTGTGTTATCAGTCTGTAATGAGCACTGCAGAAAATCAGAAATAAGTTCAATGCAATTTGTAAAGGAGTATCAATTTTTAATGTCAGTTTTGTCATTGAAGACTCTTGGGTCTTCTCCAGACCTGAGCTGATGAAGTGCTCGTACTGAGCAACAGCCTTCTCTTACCAAGAAGGAAGTTCACCATCAACACGACAAGAAATTTGCTTTTGCTTTCTGATAGCTGTAGTGCTGTCTTCTGGATTTAGAATGAGAGTAATATTGGTAGTGTACTGATAGTTTTAGTTGTTGCAAGGTAGTTGTTGTGTCTACACTAAATCAAGGACTTTTCAGCTTATAACACGAAGTGTTGGCACATCTGTAATTTACTCTGTGTATAAGGTCACCCATGGTATTAAGGGGAATTAAGGGTACAGCATGGGGTTTGGGGGCAGGTTAAGGATCTTGCTAAAGAGAAACCCTTCAAAAGTTGAGCTTGGGAGTTTGGGGAAGGGTCACTGTTTTAAAACAGCATTTGGGATGCTATGGTAATGAGTATCTGAGAAAATCTCCTCAGTAACATGCTCTCCAGGCAAGTCTCGTGTAAAACTGCCTCTAGAGCTTGAGGTTCTAATATTCTTGATGTGCAGCATGAGGGGTTTATTAATCCACATGCTAAATTGTTTACTGCTAAATATTTCTCACTAAGCACATGTCATCTGTGAGGACAGCTTTCAGAGTTGTTGATATAATTCAGATAAGGTTTTTTCTGTTTTAGTGAGTGCAATGTAAAAATCTCTTCTAAAAATTTAGCAGTTATAAAATGGTTACTTGGCTGTAGTTTGATAAATTTGTTTACTTCATTTTCATAAACTAATTCCATTAATACAGTTAAAATTGTCTTTAGCTATTACATTGTAAATAACATCATTGCATCCTTGTGCACATAGAATACCGCTGGCCTAGATGATTTTGAGAGGCAAAAAACCCTTGGAACAGGATCATTCGGGAGAGTTATGATGGTGAAACATAAATCCACAGAACAGTATTATGCTATGAAGATACTGGACAAACAGAAGGTTGGTGTAATTTATAGCATTCTTTGTGGTACAAAAGAGTTTGATGTAGACAAATTTCTGGTGACAGCAGCTAAATTTTATTTCATTTACTGTGCTTTTGCTTATCACTTGAATACTGGTGATACTTAAAACAATTGACTTTTCTTTTTTAGCCTGCAGATTCAGTTGTTGGGATTGTGTTGAATTCTTACAACAGCCAATAACATTAATGGCAGGTTGAAGGGGCTCTAAGTCATTTCCTAGGCATTAATAAAATCTTATCAGTTAAATTCTTTGCTTAGCTTTTGTAAGGTGGCCTAAGATTTCTTTGGTAAAAGCAAAATATGGTGCTGTACTTAAAATAAATAAATAATACGCTTTTGCAGGGTAGCTCTTTGGATCAGAAATTCTCAGCATTTTAATTTGTGAACCATGATTTATCAAACTGCACAAATAACTTCTTTTCTATTCTTGAGGTATTATTTTAGCATGCATAATAATGTAGTAACCCTGCTGTGTGTAGAGTTGCTGCACAGATAGAACAGTAGCCTCCCTCTCAGAACACCTGTTGCACAATAGACAGTCTGTATTGAGAACTCGAGTGCTGTAGCCTGAATCTCTATGTTTACTCCAGCCTGGGGTTTTTAACAGTTTTTTGCTCTTAGATTAAGTGGTGTCATTTGTTAAAGTTTCAATTTTCAATAAAATAGAATTCCAGAATGCTAGGAAGTATTTTAAATAAATTTATCAATACAATCAGTTTTTAATGGTTTAGAGAAGGTTTTCAGAAGTACATTATTTAGATTAGTAGATTCTAAGGTCCTTGGTGTAAGAGCCCGTCTTAGTTTGCAAGGCACTATGCATAACTTTGCTGCTGCATAGCAGAAGTCATACTGAAAAAGTATTAATCTGGCAAAGAGAATTTAACAGTCAGCAAGTGACAAAATGAAAGTCAGCATTGCTTCAGTGCAGACACTTGCACTTCAGTGTTATTATATTCCTGAGTAATTTTATATAATGGAACTATGGCAATGACATAATCAAACCATTTTCCCTGTATTACAGTTCCAGTATTCTGTGATTTGGGATCCCAGACCATGAATAATGTGTTGTTTAATTAAAGACTGCTTTATAGTGGTCAGGCAGGAAGAAACTAAAGTAAACTTACCTTATAGTGTCAATACTGGCATTATGTTTTTTTACTTGGAAATGCTCAATTTTTTGCGACTTGGGATTCTCCAGTGACAGTGATTTCTAACTTTTATTTTCAAAAAAATTATCCAATGAAATGAAAAAGATATTCCACTGTAGTACAACTGAAAGGCAACCCAGATCATTTCCACCTGTGTGGAAATTTACCTCATCATTAGCTCAGTATGGCTCGTGGCATCCTGCAGAGAGTGTTGCTGTAACACGAAGTGTGATGAGTGTCCTACTGCTGCATGGAGAGCCTGTCATCAGATTTCAGATTTTGAGCTGGGGTTTTTTTGAATGGCTGAGTCCATGTCACTCAAGCAATTTAGGAAATTACATCTTGCTTCAGAAAGCTGACATAAAAATAGTCTGAGGATTTTTAAAAAAGAAATGAAATAAACTCATTCCTGCTGTTCAGACTAAAATAAATTGGAAAGCTATAGATACAAAGTTATCTGGTAAAAGTTCACATTTTGATGACTGTAGTGGACTTGTAGTAAAAGATTTGCAGCTTCAAAGATGCTTGCATCCAGGTATCATTCTTACCTATAAGAAACTGAAGTTATTTTTGTCTGTAACCAGAAGTCTGAAGTGCTCCTTTATGAAATACACCCTTTTTTAACTCAATGTAACGTGTATAATTTCATATTCATGTGTTCTATTAGAAATATATTAGTAATTTCTATTAATTGATAAAAAATAGATGATTTAGGGACAACACATTTCTATCACTTGGTCTATTTCAGGCATCTTTGTCTTTATAATATGCAAGGTCAGGCTGCTCATGGTTTTTACTTGAGGCAAGAGAAAACATGTTGTGTGTCCCTTTGTTATCCAATCTTATCCTTCGCTTATCAGGGTAGGAAAAAAAAGTGATAGATGCTGATGTAGGCAGTAGTTTTGTGTGTAGGGTTGTTAGTCCTTTATTTGTCTGCCTTGATTTAGGAAGGCTGTAACTTAATATTGCTTGGCTAGTTTCATTGCATAATTGGTTTTGGAAAGACAGTATTGTTAATAAAAGCTCAGGCACAAACAAGCTGTTGGAGAATCTGCTGTTGCCAGATACCATTTGATCTACAGGAAGCTGTCCTTGGACGTGCCCTGAGCTTGAGCTTAAATGTGAGCAAAGCCTTATTATCAGAAGCTCCAGTTTGATATTATGAAGTGTTAAACAGCAGCTTCAGTCTGTGGTATTGCTGCCATCGCTCTCCAGTATCTAACCAGCAGAAGATGCAGGAAGGGTGGTTAAGTCTTGTGTAGCGTTGCAGCTGAATGCTTCACAATACCAAACTAAAACCTTGGTTTGCTTGCTTTGACCACCAAGGTAATTCCAGTACTGTAGCTTTTGGGGGATGAAGGAGATGCTTTCCACAAACTAATTGAGCAAAAATTTTATTTGGTCCCTAAAGGATCTGTGATTCAAAAGAGGTTTCACATTTTGAACTCATTGTTTCTTTTGTATGACATTTATTTCAAAACAGTAGGGTTTTTTAATAGGTGCTACCTTTTGCAACTAAAAGCTAAACACAGTTTCAGCCACAGATGGAATATCTTGTCTATACCTCTTACTTACAGCAGTTAGATTTGATTTCCAAATATGTAAAAACAGACTTGTTTTGATCACCCTTGTACATTTTGTCTTTGTCTCCTGGGAGGGGGGCAGGCAGGGAGAAAATAACTTTACTTTAAAATCAAAACATTCTCAAAATGAAATATAGATAAATTGTGCAACAGGAATTAAGTAAAATAGAAAGAATTGATTATGCAATGTTGGGGTTTAACACGAGAAAACCAATTGGTAATTACTGAGAAAGAGCAGTCATCAGATATCTACCATTTGATGCCTTGTTAGTGGCTTAACCTTGTAATGGATTCCAAGAAGGTGGCGTTTCAGTTTTTAATGCTTTTGCTGAGCAGAGCAGCAGAGCCTGTTGGAAGGGCTGGCAGAAGGAACTGCTGCTCATAAGAACGGAAAATTTGGATTTGGTTTCTCTAGTTTCCTCACTAATGTGAGCTATATAAAATAAGTTACTCCTGTTCACACATAACAAAACTCATAATTAAATGTATCTGACAGTTTCCTGCCTTTCTTAGCAAAGGGTCCAAAGATCAAATGGATTTTATTGAACTGTCATCTTGCTGCAGAAGCATCTCCATTACAAATACAAGCAATTCTTAGGAAAATGTAAAGAGATGCTTTACTTATTGATTCCTGTACTCAGCATGTAGTAAGAGACACTATTTCTAGAGTTATCTGCAAACTGTTTTGCATGAGTATTACTCTTCAAAATGCTGTTAAACTGTTTTATCCTTTCTTGGCACTGTTACTATACTAGTAATGCTTAAGGTTCTTTCATTATCTGTCAAGTTACAAACTTGCTTTCAACTAACTGTTTAACACTGAAAAGTTTATCAGCAAGTATAAAATGTCATACTTAAACCAAAGATTGTTTTTTCTCTCCTAGGTTGTCAAACTGAAGCAAATAGAACACACGCTGAATGAGAAGAGAATATTACAAGCGGTGAACTTTCCTTTCCTTGTAAAACTGGAGTATTCTTTTAAGGTAATCATTATTTTGGAAGTATTTATTTGGGTTTTAGGGAAGTGTGTGCTTAAACTTGAGATATATCAGATATTCTTTAGATATATTTCTGTATAAATAGATGAAATTTTTAATGTTTAATTTATTAATAAATAGTAAAATAAATTAAACTCTTGGAGATGTCCATTGTTTTGGGTGGAAACTGAGCTTTTTACAGCAGGGAGCTCTTAGGGCATGATTCTGTCTCTGAGAGAAGCCAAAGGATGGATTACTGTACCACTATATGGCATCGTAAATTTGTAATTATTCTGCAGATATTTTTCCTTGATATTTACACTTGAGGCAGGTCTTAATGACAATGAGCTGTGAAGAAAAGAACTGTGAGGTTAGCCTCTAATTCCATGACAGTATGTGCTAGTCGGTCTGTAAGATACTGAGTATTTTCCTAATTTATAGTGTGACATTTGTCCTTTATATCTTTTATCTCTTTTTTTTAATACCATTTAAAATGAACAAACATGTTCTACCTCAATCTTTACAGTTTTGAGGTTTGAGGCTGAGGCTGTAAGAGATGAGAATATCTCAGGCTGTCAATTCTGAACTTCTAAGAGTGCAAGGTCTTGTCTTGCAGTAGGCATCCTGTCCTCTGTTCCTTCAGGTCACTTATACACCATTCTGTGTGAGGAACTTGCTAATTATCTTGATTCAGATTTACTTTAAAATAGATTTCTTCAGGTATATGATGCTGCTTTTGTCACGTGCCTGAACTTTTTTAAGAATTTCTACCTGTGTAACTTTGCTGCAGTCACTGGATGGCTGCTATTTTTGAGTCTCGTTTTTTAAAATTAAATATACTGTATGTAGGAATCATAGATACTATAGCATGCCTAATATGTATTCGTGTGTGTCTATTTGCTTCCTTAGGACAATTCTAATTTATACATGGTAATGGAGTATGTTCCTGGTGGTGAAATGTTTTCACATCTAAGAAGAATCGGAAGGTTCAGGTAAGAGTGACATTATTCCTTTAAAAAGGTTTGTGTTGATAATTTGGAAAGAGGGGTTTATAAAATTTGTTAATATTGAACAAAAAATTCTGAAGGAGCAGCTACACTTAACTAACCCTCTTTCAGTGGATTTATACTAGTCAGGGAATGAAAAAGTGTATCATTTTTCAGTTAGTTAATGCAGGGATCTCTGCATGCTAGAATCTTGTAATTCCTGTGCATATTGTCACAGAAATTGATTATAATTTCTGAAAGTAAAATTAAGTCTAAGCTCTGTGTTCTGGGATACATTCGTCTTGACTTGCATGTGTATTTTAATTGCAAGACTTAAATGAAATTTTAGGAATGGGTGTATCAATTCTAAATTGTTTGTTTACAGTTTTTTTTCTTGTCATTCAGTAAAAGATCCAGCTAAAAGATACTTAACTTTTCTATCCCTGACGGCTACTGATTATTTCAGTATCTTAGCGTAACATTGGGGTGCTTAATATTCTTTTAATTCTTCACAGTGAACCACATGCACGGTTTTATGCAGCTCAGATAGTGCTAACATTTGAGTACCTCCATTCATTAGACCTCATCTACAGAGATCTAAAGCCTGAAAATCTTTTAATTGATCAGCAAGGATACATCCAGGTATGATATTCTTCATATATTTAGGGAGCAGAGTCTTGCTGTACAGTGTAGGGTTAGGAAATTCTAACGGATGTGTTTAGAATAAATGGTCTGAAGTTGTTTGGCATGTTAGCATGCATTCAGGCAGCATTTAAGTGGCTTAGTAATGGATAAAACCAATGGATTGCACTTCCTCTGACTAAAGTATGCACAACGGACCTGTCTGCGACTGAGCAAGTAGTCAAGGTTTCCCTTGGGGTCTGTGGTGAGAAGTAGGCAATTGCATGGCTCTGTTCATCTATTTTATATTTTATACATCTGTCAACACCAACATTATCATACTTAATTTTAGTCAAGTGAGCCCCACCCTTGGAGAGTCCCAACCTTTGCAGCACATCTGGCTTAAGAGCTGAGTTGAGCTCAAATCAGAATTGTAGCACTACAAATGATGGCTTGGGTTTTACAGCAGCTTCTCCTGGCACTTCCTGATCTTCCCTTTAGCTCTCATGTTGATTATCTAAATGGCAAATGGAAAGTGGTGTACAGCACCAAACACTCAGCAATGCTTTGCGGTCCTTAAACTATAGAAGCTCTTCTTTTTTCATTGTGTCACCTTTTGCTATAGCAGGCTCTAACAAGAAAATACACAATAAAAATGTTTGATAGAAGTGGGAAGGATTTCTCTCTTACATGGTTTATAACTGCAAAATAATTTTGCATGGAGAATAAAATAACACTGTAGGGATGTAGTTGTTCAGCCCCAACCACTGGCTGAGAAATACAAGTTCTGTTAATGTGGTTGGAGAGCACCATTAATGTAAAGCTATGAGCAGCTTACTCCAGAAGTGGGGAGACTCTGTGTGCAACAGCAGTGTGATTTTTGTGACAGTGGGCATACTGCAAATGATGATGGGTCCAGCAGTCACTTTCCCAAGTGAGGCTGATTCACCTCTGAACAGGGCCAGGGTGGGGGGAGTGTGCCTGATCGTATGTTGGTACAGCATCTCCAACTAAATTTAGTTTAGAAACTGTTCACTTTCTTTTTGAATTTCAAAGCCATTACTGTTTGTCCCGTGTCTGTGGGGTATTTATTCTTGCATGGATTGGTGTGCCTTGACAAACGCAGAAATGATTCTGTGTAGTCAGCATGGCACGCACTCTGTTCAGTCCCAGCTGTGCTTGCTGCTGTTTCTGCCAAAAATGAAGCAAAAGCTGCCTTGATAGTTTTGAGCTTGGCTTGTTTAACTGTGACACTAGTGCATCAGAAACGTCAGCACGAGCTATTGTGTAATTAGCAATGATTATCATTGTGGTACAGTATGTTTCCTCAGGGATTGGGTTGAAAATGATACCAAGAAGGAAGAAGCAAAAGAATCGGATCCCCAAGCAAGCATAGACTTGATAGCTTGCAACTGATCCTAGAATTTCACGTGTAACTCCCTGGCTTCTGGATGTATTCCACAATATGGTCCAGGAAAAAATCACAGAGAGGATGATACTGCATCTAGCATTCTGAAAACTTACTGCAGAAAGCATAAGTGGAACGAAGAATTTGTCATGGCCAAGAGCTTGCCATTTGTGAATGGTTACTGCTACTTATCCACCCCAGTCCTCAAATAAACAAACTTGACTCTAGTGATGCTTTCAAAGATAATCAGAAGTTACTGTAAGACTTTTTAATGTTGTCTTATTCCCACACTAATTTTACATATAGCCTTATGCAATAGAATTCTAAATTTACGAGACTGGCGGATATCTTTACCCTTTTTGTGGTCTGTTTACTTAGTTAACTAAAGGAGAAGATAAATATCTTCTTCATATTCACATTCTTTAAACTTTCAGCAGTATAAACAGTCTGATCTGAAAAGTATAAGAAAAAATATTACTGTAATTGCAGTACATGTAGAAGATTAATAAGCCATAGTTCCTACTGATTTTTTTTTAAGTTAAGCTTGTGTCAGAGGGGGAAATACATGTTTTGTGTTATTTACTAATTTTATTATGAGAAACATTCTATCTACCTGAATTAGGAGTGGCTAACAAAGGTACATCTGACAAAATGACACTGTGATTTGAGAAACAAACTTTTCCTCTGTATGAAATAACTTTTCAAAGTATTTTAAAAGTATTTAAATGTACTTACAGAAATGAATTTGCGGTCAATTTATTTCTTCTGATAACAGGTCACGGACTTTGGCTTTGCAAAAAGAGTAAAAGGAAGAACTTGGACGTTATGTGGGACTCCAGAATACCTGGCACCTGAAATAATTCTCAGCAAGGTACTTACCTGGTTATTCAGTGATGCTTTTGATGCAGTGAAAGCTTGTCATCCAATTATTAAATCCTGAGGGATACACGGTTGCTGATACTTCCAAAAATCAAATATCAGCTAGTCAACGCTTTATAAATTACACAAAATGCAATCTTGGTGGTGTTAATGGGTTTTTTAGTCTACTAAAACTTACTCTGAAGCAGGAATTTTTCACATAACTGCACAGAGCCTTCTACAGACACTTTTGCATTTAACTTGTGAGGCAAAAAGGGATTTAAGGAATTGGTAATGAGGTTACTTAACTCATCCTTAGCAGAACAGCAGCTCTGAGTGATTACACTCTGAAGTGTTAACAGCCAGCCACAGGAGCTCCAGAGGTTACAAGAACCACATGCTGGGTGAATCAGTAGTCATTAAATAACTAGTTGCAGAGTGTTTCAGGTTTAAGGCACTTTATATGAAATCAAATGTGACAGACCACCGGTTTTACACAGAAAGTACGTGCAGTCTAAGCTTACTGCTAATCAGTTTGTGTCTGGTATTTGCATTAAGTGTTTGAAGATAAAAGAAACACTATTTTTCGTATAGCTTGTCAGCTGTAACCCTTCCTGTGTTGCAAAGGAAAAATATCCTTATAGCTTATGGAACTGCTTATGATACAAACAATCACAATGCATAATGTTAAATTATGCATTTCATATGTGGTTTAATTAAATGCCATTTGCAGATCTTCACCTAAAAATACTTGGGGAGGGGGAAGATGTTTATTTGCAGTTTTTTTGCTGCTGTGCAGCTAAAGTAGCAGAAGAAATTGCCATGTGCCTACTACAAATTCTCCATAGGAGGTTTTTCAGGAAAAACTGAGTCTTAGTCCTGAGCTTTGTAAAAGATCTCAGGGAGCACATAAAATTGGTGGGATTGATGGGGTTTTCTGTCTTATTTAATACTACATAGGATTTACTAATGATTTTGTTCAGGTTTTTCAGATCAGATCGTAAATTACTCTATAACAGCTAATTAATGTTCAACTTTTAAGGTCTTGTAGCTGGTTTACTAAATATGATAATGAGTGGTATGAAATGCAGATAATATAGGGAAAAGGTGATTATACACAATACATAAAGTGTTACATGAAATCTCCCTAGGCTTTGAAAGATTTTTTTCAAACATTCTGTAACAAGGTTATTTTGATTTCAAATTATTAAATAACTAAATAGAGAGAATAAACTAAGTGTGCTCATTTTTGTTATAAGTGTAATGATAGCCCTGAAAATAAACACAGGGACTGCATGCAAAATGTTTCATTTCCATCACCATTTCACTGTCATCACTGTATTAGGTTTTAAGTATATTGCTCTTGGGATCTGTGAGCTTTGGTTTGGTTTGAGCTAAGTTGTAAGATCTGTATTAAACAAGCTGTAATGCATTTGATGCCGTTTTATTCCACAGGTACATAATGGAAGTCTTAAACAATGTGAGAAATGTACTAACAGTGGTACTTCTCCTTTCATCTAGGGTTACAACAAGGCAGTGGATTGGTGGGCATTAGGGGTGTTAATCTACGAAATGGCAGCTGGATATCCCCCATTCTTTGCAGATCAGCCCATTCAAATTTATGAGAAGATTGTGTCTGGAAAGGTGAGTGATGGTTCTGTGTATTTTTCACACATGCACTTGTGTTGTCTTTGCAGAACCGTTTTGGGTTGTTTTTTTTCTCCTGTCTGGAGTGGCTACAGAATTTACTGACTACTGGACAGCATTTAGAAAGAATAGGAAAAGTTTGTAATGTATACATCATAAGTACAGGCATGGTCACAGTAATATTAAAAATCAAATTTCTAAAAATCCGGTTTCTGCCTTCAAATTAAAAATTTATTTGAATTTACAGACACTGTGGTATTATATCCTTTTTGCTTGGATAAAATGATCCAACAATCATTTACAACTATTTAAATTCAAACTTAATTTGCTTAGCTATTTTCTTTTCTATAAAGAAGCTCTAAAGAGTTTCCATACTTCAGAGGTTTCTTTGCTCCTACAGTCCTGTAGTTCCAGGCCTGTCTAATGTTCTGTTCAGCTTTCATTGTTATATACACTTTTAAAAAAGTATTGCCAACATTTCCCTTGTGTATTTCATTAGTATCTCTTAGTGTGCCAGGTAGCATGAACATCTGATTGTTCTTTCTCCTGCCAGCCAGTGTTGTCTCTTCATGTTTCTCTGTGCTTGTTTGATGGGTTTTTTTATAGTTCTTCTCTTCCTTGTCCCCACACACAAACACATGCTGTGCTGCACCCTGAGTACTTCTGTGACTCTAATCAAGGGAAGTGCTTCAGCAGGCGCCAGGGTACACTGCAGTGAGATTGATTCCTGTCTAGGAACTTATTTAAATCTAGAAGGTGGTTGGCCATCTAAAGGCTGTAATACTGTGACCCTTCATCTGTATCCATGAATATTTAGGGTTTCATTTATGAAGATATATTTGTAAAGAAATATTGATCTTCTAAGTTAAAAAAAGGAGGGCATTTATTGCAGAGGTATCTTAATTTGCTTGACATTTGTACTGCCTCTTTTTACTGAGTCCATGGATGAGTGATTGCAGACCACAGCTCTGCACGTGAACTCTGGAAACTCATAACATTCAGTTCTCAGCTAGCAATAGGCTTCCTTTACAGTCTTAAGTCTTTTTTTTAATCTACCTTGTGCGCTTAACTCCATTTTTAAAGTATAGATTTGATATTTTCTTACTTCTCACCTGCCTAGGTACTGCATTAATTAAAACCTGTGAGCTTCTCATGTGTAACACTTGAGCCATATTGACAGGAAAACTGAAGCAGATTATCAGACCTGTTGTTTTCGCAATGTGTTTTTATGTTAAATAATGCCATGTTCTGCATTTACGTCATAAGGGATCAGCTGAATATAGGGAGTGTCAAATGCTGAGACTACAGGCATGACAAATACAGCTTTTTTGCTGGTTATTTCCCCCTTTCTTCTCTCTCCCATCTCAGATGGTGTCAGTAGACCTTTTCCTAGTAAAATCCTATGTTACACATCCCATACGTCTTTACATATTTCTTAGCTGTGTTTGACTTAATTGTATGGGCAAGACACTCATGCTGTCTGCAAATAGTGCTGTGTTACATACATAAGGCTTCTGGTGTTGGTGTATATAGTTATCAGAGATGGATTACAGTACACTATGAAGTTCCAGATTGAAAGTTCATGTACGATTGCTGACTGCTCAGTAACTTTGGAGCATATCTCTTTATTTATACGTTGTATATATGCTATACTTTACTGTATGTCCTCTCTATGTGTGTGTGTGTATATATATATAAAATACAGTATTTTTAAAAATTCCCTAGAAAATAGTTGAGAATTCCTTGAGATGATGGTGTGTTGATGAGATACCCAAGTTAAATGTAGCTTTTTTAATCATTATTACACAAAATTATTCTTTTTCCTTAACTCAGATTTAGAAACTTTCAGTTTAAAAAGTATAGATACACATGGTAGTGCTGTTGATAAAGGCTCTGTGAAATAGAATTACATGTACAATAATATCAATCTTTCTTTTCACACATTCCTTCTTGGTCTGTTTTTTAGAGGGAGAATAGCAAATGGCCCTAATGTTCCCTGTTCTGTGAACATTGTTGTATTTCACAGGGGAAAGAATCAAATTTTAATGTTGTGGATGTGTATTTTTAGGTAAGGTTTCCATCACACTTCAGCTCAGACCTAAAGGATCTTCTAAGAAATTTACTCCAGGTAGATTTGACCAAACGATATGGAAATCTCAAGAATGGTGTAAATGACATAAAGAATCACAAGTGGTTTGCAACTACAGATTGGATTGCCATTTATCAGAGAAAGGTAAGACCCTTCCTCATCAAAACTGTTGTAGGTTTTTAAGGAGTAGATGTAAAATTTATAATTATTTTGTGTATTTTTACATTCCTAAATTTGTTGCTTTTGATTAAACTAAGAAAAGGTGGAAGTAGTTTAATCTTTAACACTGTGAAAAGCTTATATTGGTTGAATGATGTTTATTTCTTGTTGATATTTTATCCTGGACCTCTGTGTGCATTCATGTTCTCATAACAGGTGTTGTGCTTTAGTCTATTTCTGGAATATCTCAGAATGAGCCATCTCCTCTCACTCGCTTGCTTTTTATTTAACCCCTGCTATAGTGGTATCTATAAATACTCCTCCACAGCAGAGGAATCTGTTTTGCTTTCCAGCTAGCTCTTAGCAGTCAGACCCTGCTTCAGTGTGGAGGAGCTCTAGCCAAAGCCAGAACTTTGCTTTCACTGCTGAAGTAACATGCTCCCTCCTCCTTGCTCTTGCTTTATGTGTGATGGGGACAGGATCAGATGTAGAGGATGTCTGCTCAGTCCTCAGCGGACGCTGAGGAGCTTTTGCCTTCTGACACTACAGTTCCATAAGCAGCAGCAATGGAGAGCGCCCTGCTGAATGCTGTTTCATGGCGGGGTTTGGAATGGTTTTTGTGGCCAACGTGACTTGCAATGTGGTTTTTAGAAAGTCTCTGCCCAGTTTGCAGTGTGAACTTCAGACTTGTGTAAGAATGAAAGCAACAAAGGCAACTGAGAGTATTTTAAGAGCACGAGCAGCCACTAAGATATTGGGTCGAGCAGAGGCTGCCAGGATGAAAGAAGCAGAGTTGGAATGGGAAACAGGATGAGGATGATGACGATTCGGTCTGTCTTGCCTTAGCTCCAAAGCTCATTCTCCCCTTTAAGGTAGAGTCAGAGTTCAATATCTGTAGATTAGTGAGTTACCAGAAACAAGATTCATAAGAAAATATTCTCTTAAATTTAACCTGTACTCTTGGGTTTCCGATAGACAACAATACAAGCCTAAAATAACTCAGTTGGTGGTGTCCCAGAAGACTCAGGTGGAGAAATAATTTTGTATCTAGATATAGGTAAAAAGGTTAGAGTCAAGCAACAATGTTTCAAGGAATTGGTTTGCATTGTTGAAATGCTAACAGTCTTGATTAGAGGCATGAACATGCTGCTGTAACAGCAGTATTTTAAAGGCCAAACCTAAATACTAACAATAGTTTCTAAAAAGAAACTGGTTGTTTTGCTACACAAACTGACAGTACAGTTGTTGTAGTATTCACTAATGTATTAATTACTAGAAGACAGGGTACAATTAACACATCTTGTATTCTTTCTGTTAAGTTTAGATGTGTTAAGAATAAGATTGCCCGTTGCAGAATTGTCATTATCTGTTCTTTGCTTTCTTAATGCCTGTTTACAAGGCGGTTTTATGTGCACTGTTTCATTCCCTGGTGTGCCATTTAGGGACACTCAGGCCCTGTAATATTAAATCAGGTGTTTTAATATTGTGCTAAATATTCTTAGCATTGCTAGCACACTGCTGCAGAGCATCAGTTTCAGGGGAACAAGAAATATTTTAAAACATGAACTAACAGTACAGTCAGAAGAGCTATTACTAGTTTTAAACGATTGTGAAAACTGATGCTGATTAAGTTTGAAGCTTCTAATTATAAGGAATAAATACTGTAATACTGAAACAACAGCACAGATTGTAATATCATTTAAGCAGTAATAGAAATACAGCAGTAAAATTTGGGTTTATACCAGCTTTTCTCAGTGGCTGTTACTTTCCTGAGTAAGTGTAGTGTTCCTTGGCAGCTAATGTAATGTGACTAATTTGTTGTGCTATGGTCATAAACGAACCAGTTGATTACTTAATATTTCAGATAAGATCAATTCTTGTTTTCTTTGTGTGTTAGTGTAGCTGTTCATTAAAATGCTTCCTGATAATACAGTTGTACTTAGGGCCAAACAGGTTTTTCTGCTATAAACTGGTGTTAGCTCCTCCAATCTCTTCTTAGCAATTTCCTTAGGGAAGATAATAGGACAAACTCTGAAGCGTCTCATTTGAACGTGTTCTAAAATTCCATCAGGAAATAAGGGATTTTTTGTGCTCTGAGCTTTGTTGTAAGGAAGTAATTGACAATCAATTTGAGAAGACACATAGAAATCAGGCAATGGTGAATGTGTGGTCTTCTAGGCTAGGGGTGTACACAGACTGTGTATTCTCTCAGGATAAGTCGCCTAAATAGGTATATTGTTTTAGGAACAGAAGCATGCACGCATGACAATTGTGGCAGTCTATAAATACAGCAAGTTAGTGTGATTTCTTTGGGATCTGTAGCCTTATTACCCAAAGTCAGCAGTTTAATTTGTATTACTCTGTGCTGTACCTCTTTAACTTACTGATTCCCCCCACCATCAGTACTCTACCTGAGGCACTGAGCAGTTTGTGGCAGCACAGCATGGCTGGATCTCCTGCCTCTGCTGCAGCCCTGCCTGCCCTGCTTGCCCTGCTTATCTCTCTCCCCAGCATGCTACCTCTGGCACGCGTTCTCCTGGGGACACCCTAGAGAGATACGTCTCATTACTTTGCATTTCCAGGTTTATATTAGCATCACCTCAATAATTGTGCTGTAATCTTGCTTACCATAAAGGTGGATATATCTGGCATCTGTCAAATGAAGAAGAGGAATGCAGTACTGATAATCATGCCTCCAACTCCAGTTTGTCCTAGACTCGTTTCAGTAGAGTATCTCTCCTTCTCCCTTCCTCACTATCCATTCGTCATTGGTGCCCCCCATCCACCCCAAAGTGCACTTCTTGTTTCTTTCAGCATGCAGATGATTCTAAAATTTAGGGTATTTTAAAAAGTAATTAAGCTTAATTTTGAACTTTATGAGGTGTGACAGACTAGAAGGATTAAGATTTGAATTAATATTAGCTGAGTGAAGGTGGAATTTAGTAGTCTGTTCCCTAAAATAACATCTCAATGTCTGCAAGTTTGGAACAAATCCTTCCTTATTATTATTTTTCTTCCTTTTTTTCCCCAGTTGTGTAGGGGAACAGCATAAGCTGTTAGCCAGCAAAAATTGCAGGTATGTCCCTGTGCAGACATATCTTCATTTAAGGTCCACTTTAGTTTAACTTCCAAGATAAGTAGAGGCTGAGGTGCGCTAATTGGGGCAGAAGGATTGAGGCTGTTATGTTGTAGCCAGACCTAAGGACTTTATTTTTAAGGTCAACCTCAAAAAGTGGCAGGTTCCCTCAGCTTGAAGAAGCAGCAGTTACAAGGGTCCTGGAACAGGGTTCCAGTAGCTGAGTGTGAATGGCTTACTCCCAAGTTGACATGAGATGCACCGAATTGCAGTGCTAATGGAGTATGTGTGTGGGTTTGAGAGGATATGCAGGCAGCTTTACCAGAGGGGTTTTCCATTGTTAATTAGAGCTGGATGGGCTTTGTGCAGAACCTTTTCATGACCCCTTCAAGTCATCGCGCGAAGTCTCTTGGTTGTGGCCAAGTTTTGAGAAAGCTGTTGCTTCTCACCATTAGGTCCTAGGAGGACCTTAGGACATGCAGATCAAATTGCTTTAAGTGTATTAGGTTAGTTTTTATTTGGAAATAAAGGACTGTTGGTAAGTAGGAGGAGAGGGGCTCCAAACAGCCCTGAGCTTTTCAAGTAGTTTTATGGCAATCAGTGTACTTCTCTTCTTCTGCCATGACAGTGCAACTGTTCCAGGCAGCCCTGGCTGCACTGGGAGCCATGCAACACAACTGATGAGCTGAGAGCAGGGTCTCTTCTGCAAGAAGAGAACTAAACTGTGTTTTAAAGTGGAAGTAATTTGTTGCTGATGTTTGTCTCTGGTTTCTTGGCAGGATTTGAGGGATAACGAGAATATCGATGTTCTCATTATCACAGTGTTAAGCCGATAACATTTCATATGTGCCTCTTTTTTCTTACCCTTCCCCAAATACAGGTAGAAGCTCCATTCATACCAAAGTGCAGAGGCCCTGGAGATACCAGCAACTTTGATGACTATGAAGAAGAAGATATCCGTGCGTCTCTAACAGAAAAATGTGCAAAAGAATTTGCTGATTTTTAGTAGGAGTAAGAGGACAAGATGACATCAGGGCTCACATTGGGATCTTTGCACTCTGTTAACAGATGAGGTGGAGCTGAGACCATCATATGTCAAAACAGTTACCTAGTTACTTCATTCCACAAAGCTGACTGAGGTCTTTATTGCCATCTTCCATGTGTGCAGTTTGCACCAACCCTTCTAACTAGGCACAATTAAGCAAGCACTGTTTGTGCAGTAACACAGAATAATAGACCACTTTCCTACTTAACTTTGGTTTCTGTCGTTCTTTGTTTCTGTGTATTGTTCATTTTCCCCCTTTAAAATGAAGTAGTTTTTTACCCAAGAATGCTCCATTTTATTTTGAATAATGTATTATTTGTGTGAGTGAAATGGAAGGTGTTGCGGCTAGTGTGATTTAGACTGAAGTGAAAGATAAATGTTGCTTCTAGTCTGTGCCAGCCAATAATTCTTGTCTGTCTTGTGTCTGATGCTACAAGTTATAATAATTTTTTAGTAGCTCAGACTAAACCTAGCCAACATTTTTAGCATTTTTGAAGGTAGTATTTATCGCCATATAAATGTCTGCTAAATTAACTTAAAAACGTTTCTTCCTGGAGACTGACCAAAATTCAGTAGAATCAATTGGATGGTTAGGTAGGGGACAGTAGCTAGACCCCGTGCCTTGGTTCTCTACATCCCTGCAGTTTTTGTCACTGCCTCCTTCCTTTGTATTTCCCACCTAGGCAGGAGGTAAATTGCCATAACCAGACTGTACCACGGAGAGCTTACAGTCTCATGAGAGGGAGTACTTTTCACCTGGTCTGGATTTTGGACCACATGTAATCAAGTCAACTTACCAGCATTTCAGTTGGCAGGTATGAAATGGCTTTAAGAACACGAACCCTAAACTCTTTAAGGAAGTTTTGGTCAGTATTGTAGAGAATAGGACTCATTTTGATTCACACTTTTGTTTTCTTTTGTTTTTTTTGGTTTTTTTTTTTTTTTTTTAAAGCCAATGTTTGGGCTCCCAAAGTATTCCTTGTTTTGAGCCTTTTTTGATTTAAAAAAGGCATCCATTAAAATAAAACCCACCCCACCACAAAAGGCAAAATGCGCTCTGCCATTAGCTATGAAAAACAAATGGTTTAGCAAATGCAGAATAATGTTCTAGATGCATCGCTGGATGAACACGGTTATTTTTTTTGTTAGCTGTTAAGAATAAGAGGTTATTGCCAAGTTTTTATTCTGGTATACTATATTAGTAAACTGAGGATGGAGTACTGCTACAATCATTTTCGTTCTAATTACAGCACTTCATTCACGAAGAAAAGAGACAAAGTTTAAAAACTGCAACAGCTGGGTTTGTTTTAGTTGCGTTGTGTCTTCATTTCTAACCTACTTTCTTTCAATCAAACAGAATGTATGGTCACACAGATATAAGTGTTTGGGCTTAATTATGTTTTGTATACTCTCACCAACTGACTTAAAAGGTATTGCTACCATGTGCTAGCTTTGGGCACTTTTACACATTTATTTCAATGTTAATAATCAGTGGCTCAGCACTTTTTTTGGGGGGTTGCTTTTAAACTTACTCATAGTAGTTTTATTTGTACACTTGATTCTGGCTGTCTCAGTGACCTGTCTTAAAACAACACATCTAAACAGTTTAAACTAGCCTCACGTTTTATGATCAATTTACATGCATACAAGGATTAATTGGGTTTTTAAAAAAAAAAAAATTAGCTATATTGGTACATAGCCATTGTATTTGTTTGAATGTCAGCGCAGATATCCCGCTGGCATTCCTTCCTTTCAATCTGTATGACACTCCTTTAAGAAAAGCCTTTGGAGACATTTTACAGAAGAGTATGAAGCAAACCATCCAACATTCTGTATGTTTAGGTTGTTGAGCATTTTTGCACAACGTCATTAGGAGGCTGACACTGAATGCAGTCTTTGTCCACCCATATTTACATATGTGCAAGAAAAGTATAAGATACTTTGCTGTAGCAAATTTTATGTAACAAAGATATATCGTCACATTAATAAATTTAAAGAAATCCTTTGTATGAAAATGTTAAAATCTTTTGTATTTCATTTAGACCAAGGACATGCTGCTGTATGCTAGCTGTATGCGATAAATTCTACAGTAACTTTGTTGTCGTTTATGAACTTTAAAAGATTTTAATAAATGTTGGAGATCACAATTTGATTCTGTTATGATTTTAATTTTTAATCATTACATTTATAATTCTAGTAAGGTTCAGAGATTTTTCTGTTTTGTAAAATACTGTAATCATTCATCTTGCGTGTACAATAAGACAAAAGTCTAGGAAATTGGTTCTGACATGTCTGTCTGATACCCAGATTAAATTCTACGTGGGCATAAGTGGAAAAGTCATCTTAATGCCATGATATTATGCTATTTTTTAATTTTATGAAAATCCTGTGAGCAAGTAAAATACTTTTCCAATATGGCATAATAGACTTCAGTATGGAAATGAGATTCTATTTTGGAAAAGGAGGGGAAGTGTGCAATTTCCAAGGCATTAGTGAGTACATTTGACAATGTGAGTATTATACAACCCTCTCATTTAAACACAGTCATAAAATATAACTACAGAATATTATGTTACCTGTATTTAATTTGAAAAATCCTTTTCACGATATGGAAAAATTGTATATCTATGACAGTAGAAGCTTGTTAATTTTACACATTTGAGGAATTAAGTGTTGAACTATATGGTATATTTTAATTGTACTCTAGTTGTATGTAACTTTCATTTCCAACATAAAGGATTGTATCTCATTAAGTAAATTGCTTTTTTATTATCTTGTCAGTTGCATTAAAACCCTTATTTTTAAATCCTTTAAAGTATTTTACTAATTTTTGCAAATAATTAGATGTTTTTAAGTGCTGCAATAGTGTGCAATATAGTAAACATTTATATACGGAAGTGCAAATTAAATTATGTACAACACTTGTGCTGCTTCTTTGTGAATCAGAACGTTGTATGATGAGAGTTGTTGCATCTCCCCCACACGCTGCAAACAGGGTTTGAAAGCAAGAGGAAAAGGTTGTGGCACATACTGCACACAGTAGTCGGGACCCATTAAGCTTTACACTAACTAGGGTGTTCGGAGAAGATGGTGTGGAGAATGTTAAAGACACTATGAGAAGTCGGTGAGTTGGACTTCTTAGACAATCAGAGGCAAGCAAGGTGATCATTAGCTGCGATATTGTTTGTCGTCTTCATATTTTCACATTCAGACTCGATGCTTTTTATTAAAGATAATTGCCTGGTTTTAAACTGTCTGCAGATCCGCTGTACAAACTCTGTGCTGTGTCTCATTGTGCTGTGAAACAACTGATAGAAGTAAAGACTGTTCATGGTCTTGGCATTGTCTGTCTTGAGGCTTTTTCTGCAAGTGTTGTTGGGAGAGGCTCCGGTCCCTGCTGTCTGTAACGCGGCTCCTCTTCCTCCCGCTTCCTGAGCAGAGCTGCGGCCTCTGCTTCTGCTGCTGTGGCTTTGTGGTGGTCTTGGTTTCGTAGTACAAACGCTGTAATACATTTCAAAGACCTTGGTACTTTTTTACATCCGAGCTAAGGAACTGGATGGTCTTTTCCTACAGCTCCCATGCAGGCACTGCTTGTCGAGCAGCCCTCTTGAAGGTGCAATTCAAATCTGTTGTTCTTCTAATATGCTGCGTGCAAGGAGGACTTATCCCAGATAAGAATTTGAGAACCATTCCATAAGAAACTGGTAAAAAGACAATTCTGTTCTCCGTTGGGGGGGTGTAGCTGGTTTGGATGTGTTTGACAGAAAAAAAAAAAAAAGGTTGTATGGCCACCATAGTTCTACAAGTGTGGGTCTTGCACATGTTTTAAAAATGTTTTTAACTGACAGCTTAAGGAATTGACTGATTTGAGGCCTCTGACAGAAGGGATATAGAATGAGTGTCTGATGTCAGGCTGGGCACCTGATCACCTCCAATAAAAGGGTGAGAGCTCCCCAAGGGTGTGTAAATGTCTTGCAGGTAGTAAATATTTGTCATCTTATGTGAGAGTTTACATGTGTGAAGTGTTGGGTTTTTTAGAAGGGTAAGACAGGTATCTCCACAAGAAGCATCTCAAGATAGCTTCCTTTCCAAAGTTTTGAATTGCATGATGGATAAAAGCTCAAATTAAACATGAGGTCTAGTCACATTTTGACTTTTTATTGTTGCCTTTTTTTTTTTCCTTTTTGTATATCACAGAAAGGGATGCCTACCTCAGGGAAGCTTGCACGTGTTGAAAAGGGATTCTGTTCTTGGAATTCGCTATTACCTAAAGCTCCTCTGTCGGTGGGGTAACAGCAGCTTGAGGTCTCTGTGAAATCACTGGGATGAGTTCCCAATAGTGTCTTTTGAAGTGAGTAAAATTTCCTTCAGAGTCCTTGCAGTCTGGTTGTCCTGTTCCCTCCCTCAGGGGGTCAAACACCAGTGTTTTTTGCAGAAATGTATTTCTGAAAATTCTGTTTATGTGGCTCTCTGCTTCCAGTTTTAAAAGCAACTTATTTGTGGTGTTCACTGGCCCGTAGTCAGTGAAGCGTGTAAGACAGACCCGTGACAGGCTCGCGCATTCCTTAGTCGTGCTCAGCGTACAAGATCTGGGGTTTGCTAGATGGCACAGTCGCAGTCTCGTGTCTGATTGCAGATCGTGCTTTGTGAGAGAAGCAGCCTGCCTGAGCATGAGGCATCTTTGCTAAGGACAAGATGGAGGAAACGCTTTGCCCAACACATGGACACGGTTGCAGCACAAAAGCTTTTTAGGGTGAAAAGCTCCTAGTTGCAAGGAGTTTTAGGATGAAGGTCAGTGATCTGTTCCTATATGTACGTCAACCCCAGTAACTGATGTTTTCCTTTGCTGGGAGGTAGAAGCCAGAGACTTCTTCCTTTGCCTTTGCTTCCAGGATGCTGTGGATGACTGGAAAGGACATAGCTGTAGGTATGGAGCAGCATCTCTGCAGCCTGGTGTGTTGTGTGGCACGTACTAGTGTGTCCAGCCAGTTCCAGGAAAAATACTGGTAATGAGGGCAATAAAGGGAAAACTGAAGTGCTGGCAGGGCTCACTTAACTTCCTGTAATTCTTCCTCCACCAAGATAATTTGATTAAGTTAAAAAAAATCCAACACCTTTTATTTACATGCAGTGGTGTATCAATGCTGTGGTCTACACAGCAGTATCACAAGAACTGTCTTCTGCTGGCAGCATTACTCTTTACTGTGCATCTACATTGCGACTTTGAGTGTTTATAGAGTTACTGAAGTAACAGCTCCACAAACGAGCGCTCGATTGGGATGTCCTTTTGATTTCTTCCATCTTTTGCCATCGCCTTTCACTTGTTTGCACAAAATGGGCATCAGGGCGTCAGGACTCCATTAATGATAGGTAACACCTTCAGAATTCACCTACCTCATAGGTGTGTTAATTGGAGCTATGCAGTCAATACCTGGTTATTTCATAAATGCCCAGTTTATAAAATAATCTCCTTTTCAATTGCCACCCTAAAAAAACAGAAGGTATAACGTGTATCCCCAGGAAATGTGTTCCCTTTGTTTCCCTTTACTCTCTCACCATGCGTGTGGGGAAGTCTGCATCCAGCAGGCTTGCTTACTGGTGGGAAGATCTGAGAGGAGCTGAGCAGGTACCTTAGTAAAAACGTTGTCTTGTACCAGAGTCAGAGTAAGGGCTACATGATGTCACAGGTATAATGTTGGCAGTGATAGAGTTTGTTCATGTTAGCACATTAGTTTGTGTCAGGAGTGTGGTTCTCCTACAGAAGTAACTGCTCTGTGGCTTAGGACATAACACAGGGACGTGGCTATGGGAGGGCACCCACATTGGAGAGCCACTTCCATGGCCAGAGCACCCAGAGCTCCTGCTTTCCAGGAGGGAATTTCAGAGTGGGACTGGGTCAGCTGCAAGGTACGTTTCCTTTCTAAGGGAAGTATCACAGTGAATGCTGGGGGGAAAAAAGAACTCCTTGAAGACCCATAAATTGATCGGTTTGGGTTTTTTAAGCTTGGAATATCAACACAAATGCTTTTTTTACTTGGGATTTGTAGAACCCAAAGCTATGCTTTTGGGCTTTCATAATACTGCGTCTAAAGTTATTAGACTGATCTGTAACTGCTTGTTGACCAACAACTCATGCTTTTCTTCAACCTTTTTTTTTTTTTTATGTTCCAGACTACTACAAAAGCCTGTAAACTAACAGGAGTCGTGATTCCACCTTCACCTCGCTTCTCTGTGCCGAGACACCCTGCTTGCATTCGTTTGCCAGTAGATGGCATATTTATGTGGCGTGGAACAGCGGGTAGCTGCAGAGCACAGTAAGGGTGAGAGGCTTAGAAAACGTTGAAGAGCAGCAGGGAGTGAGAAATTTGGGCTCTACCAGTCAAATAATACATCAGATAACAAATGCAATACCAGCCATGAGTATTTTGTTGTTTATGTATTACATTTTGCCTTTATATCCTCATTATAAATGTTCTTCATAGTGTTATACTGACTGATAAAAACCCTGTTTTCATCAGAGACTAGAACTGTGGGGTTGGGGGTGTTCTGTTTTAATAGCATCCAATCACATTTCTGTGTGATGTGCAGTTGAAAGTTCAGAAATACGCTGCTTGCAGTCAAAGACCTGACACAAAAAAAAACCCCAACAAACTTGAAAAGGGCTTCTAAGCTGGTTCATTACATACATCGTGTTTATAGAAGAGAGGATATACATTTTTCAGAGAGTTGGAGGATGATCAAATTTACATGTGTCTCCACTAATTACAGTTACAATGTTTACAGGCAGAAAAAACCCGTTGTTTGGTGTTTTTACGAATGACATGGCCACCAGAGCAGCTGGAGAGATAGAGACAGCAAACGTGCTCTTCGGCGTGTCTCTGGTGGTGGAAGCCTTGCCAAGCATGTCTGCTGTGTATCAAGAGAGTGAGCAGGGAGGGGAAACAGGGTCATCGGCTGCACGACTGGACACTGACCCTGCTGTCACAGCGGTTCCTTTCTTGCAGCCAGTGGTCCTGCTTGCAACCATGGTCTGCCAAGCAACATGCGTGGCCTTTGATCTTTCATGTTTATGCACACAGTGTAGCGTTGCCATGATTTCTTTTGGTTTCCTCCTAGTTTGGTGCCTGTGAGCAGGCACCAGTGGCTGAGAACTGTAGGAAACATCCTGCCCTGTGTCCACGGTTCTTTCAGTGGGCTGAGGAGCAGCGTTCTCCACAGCTGACCAACCAAAGAAGTACCATATTCTGGTCTTCCACACCTGTTGGTGGTAAGACCAGAACTGTAATGTGTAAATAAGACTCCAGTATTTACATGGGTGCTTTGCAAATCTTAGAAATCTGGATGTTTCTAAAGCAGGCTAAAGCTGCCTGCTACTGGCTAGCTCTGCCTACTGGAGAGCTGGTGGGGAAACCTTCACCGCCCTAGAAACTCACAGAATGATCCACCCAGACACCTCTGAAATGAAGTCATTCCCTCACAGGGCTGTGGTTAGCAAAGGTGGTCACCCTTCGCGAGTCTGCCACTATCCAAGTCTCTGGATGCTCAGAATGCTTTTCTATAAGAAAACCATAAAGGAACAGACTGGTTTGACTGGACTCCAGGTACCAAGGTGGGTTTGTGACTAAGCTTCTGCTCTTCTTTTCTTTATTGAGTCTATGCGTAGTCCTGAATCTTGCTGAACTTGGTTTCTAAGAAAAACTTGTGATGGGAAGGTGATATAAAAATGTTAAAACCACGCTTTTAGAGAAAATGTGTGGCACCCCATAAAGTCTGTGTAGGATTGAGCAGAAATCTCCATGGCCAGGTGTGGAGAAGACTCTTAATGTCCCCACTTTGAAAAATGGGGTGTCCTGGTTTTGGCTGGGATAAAGTTAATTTTCCTCCTAGCAGCTGGTACAGAGCTGTGCTTTGGATTTAGGATGAGAATAATGTTGACAACACAGGGATGTTTTAGGTGTTGCCAAGCAGTTGACTTTCCAGCTTTTCATACTGCCCTGCCATTGAGAATTTGGGGGCACCCAAGAAGCTGGGAGAGAACATGGCCAGGACAGCTGACCTAAACTTGCCAAAGCGATATTCTATACCATGTGATGTCATGCTCCATATATAACCAGGGGTGGGCCAGAGGCAGTGTGGCTCAGAAACTAGCTGACCATCAGCTTCAGGTGACAAGCAATTGTCCTGTGTATCCTTTGTTTTGTATATTCTTTGATGATCATTATTATTACCATTATCATTGCCACCTTCCTTTTCTGCCCGAGGACACTGTCTGTATCTCAACCCATGAGTTTTACATTTTTCTTTTCAGCTCTCCCCTCCATCCTGCTGGGGGAAGCGAGCGAACGGCTGTGTAGTGGTTTTTGCTGCCTGCCAGGTTAAACTGCGGCAGGGGAGAGCTCAGCACAACAGCCCTGGAACGTTTTGATTGCTGCTGCCAGCTGGCTGCTGAGGAAACTAGACGTTAGTCTTACCTATTGTAAAAACGATGCGCAAGTTAGAGGGCTTAGAAATGCAGGAGGTATTTGGGGTTGTCCCTGCAGAAAATATTTTCCAGCTTGTGGAAAGGTGCCTACGACGGACGTTCCCTCAGTCTGGGTGCAGGTCTCCTCTGTCTTTTGAAAAGGTGTTGTGTGAGCAGTGTGCAGGCTCATCTGCACTGGGCCCAGTTCCCAGGCCAACTGTCCATGGACGTAAAAGACAGTAGCCTCGCCCCGTAAGTATTGTCTGAAGAGCGAGGAGGAGGAGAAGTGTACAGCACTGAATCTACTGCAGGGGAGAGCTGTCTGGCAGAGGCTGGGCTGCTGCCAACCCTGCAGCAAAGCACCTGTGAATCGCGCTGTCACCAATGGTCACCCACTGGGTCGCGGAGCCACCCTTGTGTCAAAATCCAGCTTTGATGGCTTTTCAGAGGTGGGGGAAAACCTAGCACTAACTTCTTAATGTGGTGTTTGAAATACAGTTGGATTTCTGCTTGTGTTTCATGGACATTCTCTCTATAACTGTATTTTTCCATTCTTGGGTACATCAGCACATTGTGCTTCTTCATTTGCCTCACTTCATGCAATCAAAATACTGCCGTTCTGATTTCCCAGAGATTTAACAGTGGTTTCACTGAGATGTCTGAGCTGTATTTATATAACATTTTTATTAGGCTGGTTTCTCGTTTACAATGGAATACTTTTTATAAGCTTCTTGCTACAGTACCACAAGCTAGGCAAGTATGTGGCAGGTTCTACCCCTGGTATGGGAAGAAGGAGCTGTGTTGTAATCAGTGACGGTTTTAATACTACGTACAAGCTTTAAAATAGCAAAGGTTAAAGTCTGGATGGTAGCTTTATTAAATATGAGCAACTACCAGAACAAGAAAGAGCACAACAAAGTAAGTAGGGCAGGAAATTCTCAGTGAAGTGGATATAATTCACGTGCAGGAAGATTTATTTAAGCAATTCAGTCTTGGAAACCAGAGGAAGCGAAAGCAGGAAGGTAACACTGGCCCTGCATTGCAGGCAGCTGCTGCATGCGTTCATTTTTAGGCCAATGTGAAGAGGGTGCAACTCGAGTCATCTTACTGGGGACTTGTATAATTGCAAAGAGAAGGCTGGATGGTGCTTATCGTGTAAAGGGGCCTCACACACCAAAGCAGAGGTCTAAGGGACTCCCCATCAGGACAAAACAGAGGGTCCCTGCCATCCTGGTGGTTATTGCCCTGTCAGCAGGTCTGCGCAGCGCTCCTCCCCGCCCAGCTGGCAGGCAGGCAGCTGTGCTGCTGGCTCAGCACTCTGTACCACAGAGCTCTGAGCCCACGCGTTGGTCCTGAAGCCCAGAGCTTCTACAGAACTTTTCGCACATGTATGGACCCAAACTTTTACCTTATAAGCATGTGCACAGGTAATAGTATGGAAATTAAATCAAGACTGACTGTCTCCTGTGTACTTAAACAGACACTTCAGTTTAACTGCCTTAGAAATGAAGGCCAGGTTGGTACAAGTTACTCTGCTGTACCCTTGCAACAGGTTTTCTGCCTTCCCTCCTACTTGCTTTACATCAATGCTGTCTTTGGCCTTTTGTCCAGGCTTTGTGCAGAACCTCAGAGCAACGTGACAATGCTCAGCCATGCAGAAAGCCCTGGCAGGTCAGAAGGAGACTGTGAAGAAGACACAGCATAGCTTTTGGGTGACCTTCCAGGCCAAGGCAGGAATCGGAGAGATTGCTGGACTCCATGGACAGGCTGGAGCACCTTGCTGGGAACTATCCCTCATCCCTCAGTGCAATGCCAAAGTAGGGAAGGGAGAGCAGAGCAACGGGCATTAAGCTGTTGATGCTGCAGAGCAAGGTAAGTGACAAAATTCTGTTCAAGCAAACCAGAAAGAATCACAGGATAGTAGGGGCTGGAAATCATCTAAGCCAGAATAAGGACTGGAGTGGAAAATGCCTTCACTGGGGAAAGAGAGATTTCTGAAAGCAGACAGAAGTGTTGGAAAGGTAAAACCTGGACCGATAACAAGGATTTTGTCCCTTTCTGGATGTACAGTAATTGCCAGGAACTATAGAAAAGGCCCCAAGGTACTTACCAATCCCAGGATATCTGGGCACCAATATCATCGGTGCCATAGCATGTGACAAAAGACCTCCATGAGTGTGGTGTGAAGCTAGGGGCAGGTACTGCCAAGAGCCTACTGCACCTCAGGGGACAGCTCCAAATGTCTGCTCCTGGAACACAAAGGTACACAAAGAAGAAAGGGGAATGCGCTCTGGAAATGCAGTGCGTATTACAGCGAGGGTCTGAAAGTGCTATGGCTGTTCAGACAGCCAAGTCTAGCATGTAAAGCAAGTAAATACCAGAGAAAGAGAGAAGACTCTGAACAATACTGTTATTACTGGAACAAACAGGTATAAACTATTCATGTATTTTTTAAACTTGTGAGTTAAAAGTTCTTAACCACCAGTAAAGGGGTGCTTGGCACAGGCCTTCCAGCCGGCAGAGTGGGGCAAGATTTCTCATGGGCTCCAAAGGGGCACAGGGTGCAGATGTGGTTATGTGAGGCTTTGCCTGCGATGGCAGAGGATCAAACTCCATGGCCTGGGAAGTGACAGCTTGATCCTTGGGATCAAACTCCACGATCCTCTTCAGTCCTGTGTTGCTAAGGAAGGAAATGATGCAAAGGGGATCAGCAGGCTACTGTTACTGATAGACTGGAATTAGTTATGAATTAGCTCAGACTGGGTGGCAAGTGATCATCTTAAACCTGCCACTTCTGCACCAGGAATGACTTGGCAGCAGCCTGTGCCCGCCGCCTGCTCCCCCTGCCCCCAGTCACGCCTGGATGCCATCTCTGGGCGTCTGGGCTGTCCCCGGTTCGCTCCCCTCCTCGGGGTGACAGTATTCCCAGCCCGCCCTCTAGGAAACGCAGGTGGCCGGCGCCGGCCCTGAAACGCCTTCCTGAGCGCCCAGAGGAAAGTCAGAGTCCCTTCTGCGCCCGTTCCGCGCCGGAGTTCGGTCAGCAACGGCACCCCGCTGCTCTGGGGCCCTGGCCCCGGGCGGCAGGAGCGGCGGCGGGCCGACGGGCCCCGGGGCGCGCTGCCGGGCGGCCCCCGCGGGCCTTCGCTTCCCGGCAGGCCCCGCGCCCGCCAGGCCGGCGGCTATTGGCGGGCGGCGCGCGGGCCTTAACGGTCCCACCGGCCGTTATCGCCGCCTCGCGCCCGGGGCGATTGCCCCGCGCGGCTCCCTCAGAGCCGGGGTAGCTGTGCAGGCCGCGGGCGCTGCCGGCGGAGGCGCTTGGCTCTGTACCCGGGGGGCCCCGAAGCCACTCGCTGTCTTCGCGCTTAGATCCCCGCCGGACGCCTCTAGCCCCGGCCTTCCCTCGGGCGCCGGGGTGGGAAAGGTTCCCGGGGGTTATTTTGCTCCGTGGGAGCTGGAATTCGGCAGCCACTGCCCCGCTGAAGGTGCTGCGTGCTCCTTTGCCACACGCGTGAGGCGTCATGTCTTCATGCGCTGCTGTCACTTCCAGGGATAAAAATGAAAAAAGTTTGTTCAGTAGAAAACTGGCACTTCACCCAGAAAACAGGGTCGAGTGGTGTCCAACACCTATGCTGATTTCTGCCTGTGTGTCTGAGCATAACAACAGAAGTTTGGGAACACAGGGGGTTGATCCCTTATCTTGGATTTACCAACATCAGTCTCACTTTATTCCCTGTGTGGCCTGAAAATCGTGGGGTGTTTTCTTGCCAGAAGTGGGATGCAAATAGTCAAACAAAAGTCTAATTCATTTCCCTGCTTTGTCTCCCTTAAGACATAATCTTGTTTTAATTAAATTACCTTACACAATGAATGAAAATATAAACCACAGATCATATTCCACATTGGATTTTTCCACAGCCCATTTTCTTAAAATTCCTCTCTCTGCTGTTCAAGGTCTTTTAGACGGAACGCACACACCGTGTGAGACCCGCTCCGAATACTCTAAGGATTAATTGAAGTTCATGATGGAAGGAAGGGGAGAATGTGAGTAAAATAGCTGGGTTATATTTATATCCTCAAATGTCAGTTCATTACCAAAGTTAGAAACCAGCTGATGCAGAAAACGCATTATGGCCTCATTTAGAAAGCTTATTTCTTGAGAGACAAAAAAGAATTCCCTTGCGTGACTTACTTGTCCAACACAAACATGCCACATTTCTCAGTACGCTTTGGGATGTGAAGTATAAGGGTTTTGTTTAGGGTGCAGTACGTTTAATTCTCTGTTTAACATGCTTATCTGCATTTATTTAAAATCCAAAGCAGTGGAGACTCCCACTGCTCTCCTTTCTCAACGCTCCTATTGACACTCATGTTTATTACTCGCATAGATTTGTGAGCTTTGGTTATTTATTTGGCAACGTGCAGGCAAAATTAAATGGCTGGGGAAGTCACATCTGCAGTCCTTTGCACAAAAAGTGCACTTTTCCTATGGTTTTAGTGCTTGTAACTCTGCCCAGTTAGCAGCAAGGTTACTTGGATCTCTGTTCACCAAGTGCAGCCAGGATGCAGAAAGCTTCACCTGGGAGGGAGGCAAATGTGTGGTGCTTGGGACAGCCCTGCACGCCTGTGCTGCTGACTCCGTCTGTCAGTGCTGGCTGGGGTACTCATGTCATGGAGCTGTGACTTGCTGTACAGAAATCAGGCTGAAGTCACCCTTGGTTCTGTAGGAATCCACGGGTAGCTCTGTAATGTCCCCTTTGCCTTGCATTGAACAGCAGGGCTGTGTAATTTAGAGGGGTTTGACTTGGAAGGAAATTCTGCAAGTAAAAGATCCCACAAATCTGTATTAACCCGGACTGTTAAGGATGGTCAAAAGGTCAGAGCATCGGAGTTGTGGCTGGGACAGAGCCCTGGTGCTGAGGGAGGCAGGGGCTGTTGGTTGGCTAGCCGGTATTGCTCGCTTCATTTCCCTAGCACTGAAGCGTCATCCACCTAATGGTTCTATGCCATTAGAAAGCATCCTTAATCAAGGGAAATTTGGAAGAACAAATTAAAAATTAGTGTAATAAAGGGAAAAAAAAATGCAATTGCCGGAGAAACTTGTCAAAACTTGTATTGATCTCTATAGGAGATATTTTATTGGCAGAGGGCCAGACGTAGCAATTTGTAGGCACTTTGAGTTGTACTTTACTGTACAGCAAATCCCGTGGGTATCTGTGGGTCTCACTGTGCAGCAAGCATGGCGCTTACAGAAGGAGGAGATGTGGCTGTCCCGGGGAATCGCCGTCTCATCTCTTTCCCCGGTGCCGGCGGTGGCACAGTGGCGCTGCCCTTGGTCACTCCTCTTCCCCCACGCCCGGAGCCCGCCATGCCCCAGTTCCAGGGGGAGCCAGGTGCCTGCTATTCACCTGTAAGTTGACAAACTCATTCGGGAAATGAGTTTTATGTAACTTTATCAATTTTCTGAGATCTGGCTGTGCCTATTTCCCACCTAGTGTAAACTCTCCTTGGCTCAGGACTGTATCTTTCAAAAAAGAAAAAAAATCTCTGCGTGTTTTTTCCCTCCCTCCCCCCCCCACCCCCCAGCTCTTACCGTTACCACATCCACCCCGTTCGGGAGGAGGAGGAGAAATGTTTACAAGGAGGTCCCAAGAAACTCAGGTCATGAATCTGGCATTGAGCGCTCCTCTCCGGCCGTGTGCCGCGGGCGGGTTTGCGGACGCCGGTGCCAGCAGCCCTCCGGCGCCGCCGCCGCCCTGCCCGCGGCTCCCCCGCAGGTAAGCGCTGCCGGAGGGAAGCCGCTCCCCACAGGCTTCGGTCCCTGCTCCCCCCTCACGCCCCCAGCCCCACAAACTTCCCGCGGTGCCTTCCCGAGCCTCCTCGATGCGGGCGCTTGCGAGGAAGGGATGCTGCTGCGGGGCGGCAGGCGGGAGGACCCCGCGGCGCTCCGGGCCCCCCGACCGCGCCGGGTGAGGAGGTGTGGGGAGGGGGGAGGCGGTGCAGCGCTGCGCCTTTAAAACGTCCGCCATGACGCGGGCGGCGGTTGGTGCGGGCCGTGTGTGGCGGCCGCGTCACGCGGGCCGGGAGCCAGGCGGGGCTGCTGCCCGGTGTCAAACTGAGCCGCCCCAGAGCGCCTCGCTGCCGGCGGGGGGGGGGGGGGCGGGCGGGCGGGAGCCGGGGGCTCCGCCGCTCCGGAGCAGCCTGTAGCAATGCTTTGGTTTAGTTGCTCGTAGGTAGGTTTTTCTGTCTTGCTTCCCCCCACCCCTCCCACCCCCCCACCCCCCCCAGCCAAAAATGACAATGTGGTGCAGTGCTGCCTGGCGAGCGGTTCGGAGATGCTTGTAAAATGGTGAACGCGTGTCACACAGTCCCGGCGGAGCCGTCTCCTGGACCGCCGGGGGGGAAGGGGAGCCCCGGGAACACCCCTCCCGAAGCCCGGGTGGCTGCGCGGGGCTGCGGGCTCTGCGGAAGGTGCCATGCCCTGCTTCCAGCCCGGGGCGGCTGCCGGGTCCAGCGCGGCCGGGGCAGGGGACCTTGGGTGGACAGGCTGGTGCGGGTGTCGTTCGGCAGTCACCTCGGGTGAACCGAGCAGTGGTTTCAGGGAATGCGTTGAGTTATTTGGTCAGCGGTGCAGGGAGAAGCATCTTTTCGATTAGTTTGTTACTGTTTTCTTTTCTTGGTGCCTTGCGTACTGCTAGTTGTATAATAAAGGGTCTTTATTCTTTCTTTCTGTTTTCCTTTTTCTTAACAGTAGTATCAGTTACTACCCTCTATTTTTGTAAAGTTTTAGCTGAAGAGCATGTTTTCCCTGTTCCGTACTTCCCAGAGCTCTGACATTTCGCTGGCATCCATTAATGCTACAGCAAGAACATCCCAAGTCCTTGGCCAGTTCTTCGTTGCTCTCTGACACAGAAGAGGCTTACTTGAGAACAGAAATAAAAGGCTGGGGTCATTCTGTGATTTCTTCGTGCTCTGTGCAGTGGTGGGAAAAGCTGTGTGGTGAAAGTACTCCAGCATGCTGCAAGGAGGGAAACTGGATTTTCTCCTGTGTCCTTTGTATGCTCCTTTCCTTTTCAGAGTTCAGTATACCATGCCTCCAGAAGAAGCTGTGACAGTGCAGGAAGGATGGTCTTGTGGATAAGATAGTGATTTAGGCCTCAAGAGTTTGGCACTCGGGTAGTAACTCTGCTTACCAGCTTTATGTGCGACATGGGTATAAAGTCACTTTGTGCTCATCTGTATCCCAGATTCCCCATTTGTTAAACAAGGCTATGGACTTCAGAAACCTTGTGAGGGATAAAATCATAAGTCTGGATCCTCAGTATAGCAGGGGGACTGAAGGCATAGTCAGCTTTCTTGGTATCTATCTGTACATCTGTCTGTTTATCATTTCAGGTAAATCTGTGGGTGTATAATATATAGTTTGTTCAAAATTTGATTAATTTCCAAAAGGATTAAAGGTAACATTACCTTCCTTGATTTTTCAGGCGTGAAATATTTCTTGTGTTTGAAGCACAGGTCAACTTTTTGTAGCTGATGAGCTGTTATCAGCTTCTCCAGGTTTCTGAGGAAAGTAGACTTTGTTCTCAGGTGGAAACATGGTTGTGTCCCTGTAGAATGCTTGTTTCTGTTAAATTATGTTGCTCTTTTTGTGCTAATTTAAACACATTTTTTTTCCCCCCCTTATCAATCAGTTGCTGAAGTAAAAGAAACCTCTATCCTCCCCATGCTAGCTGTTGACATGGAAAACAAGGAAAATGGCTCTCTGGATGTGAAAAAGTAAGTGAGTCTGTAGTGTTCAGTTTATGTAAACAGCACGTGGATTATGATTGTAGTTTTCCTTTGACTTAATGCAGTTGGCAATGGTGGGCACCCCCATCTCTGCTCATCTCAAACCCTTCCTGTTCTCTGTTAGCTTTATTGTATTTTATCTTTGAAATAGAAGAGTCTCAGGCACTGGATTGGTTACAAATGGTATGTGAGAAGACCGTATAGCAATGGAAGGGTGTAGAAGCTAGTCACTTAAGTTAGGGGGACACCTTTCTCCACTGTTTTCTCCTCTCAACCAGAGACTGAAGCAAGTGGTAGCACTGTAGCCAATACTCTACCTCTGCTCACCTGTCTGCTGGTGGCTTTTGCAGAACTGCTGCCTTGTGGCCGGAAGTGTCCTGTGTGGATGTCTCCTTCCTTTTAGGGAGACATATGTCCTTCTCTGCTGACTGTCCAGCCATCTAGAGCTGTGAAATAGTAGCGGCACCATGTGTCTTTGGCAACAGTTCTCTTCTGGACTAGATATTTTAAATTGTTTGCAGGAGAAGCCCTGAATTGCCAGGTTTTTACTTCAGACCTAGGGTGGGAATAAGGCAGAGACATGGCGTGCAGTGCTTTACAGTTTTCTTTAGAGTGGCAGACTGTAGGCTAAGGGTAGGAACTGTTTTGGAGGTCAGCAATTCTTAGATTAGAGCTAACATTTCTGAATGAAGTTATGATCTGAGAAGTGGAGTACTATGTGGACAAAAATAGCCTTGCAGCTTTAAGGTTATAGAAGCTGTGCTGAGATATATATGTACATATATAGATACAGTTAAAAAAAAAGTACTAGAGAGAGATCTTAGTCTGTCCTTTTAAGCTGCAACACTTCTGCAAAGCTGCACCTCATTCTTCTTGTTCCATCAGCCTTCCAAGGAAACCAGATAACGCTTAGGCTCTCAGGCACTAGAATAAATAATAGTAGTAGTAATAAGAATAATGGTCACTTCAGGATGCTGATAAAGCACCTGGTTATGACACAGCATCAGAAGACCTGAAGGCAGCCATTGAAATCAGCATGCTCCCCCTTCACTTGAGACATTGGTTACACCTCACCAACACTAAATGCATTTCCGTATTCAGTGACCATGAATAGATTGTATCGTGTGTGTCCCTCAGAAGCCACCTTCAGTTGACGGTCTTGCTTTTCCAGTAGGAGAAGGAAGGCAGTCAAAGCAAGGACAGTTTACATTTAATCATTTCCCCCTGAGGCTTAGGTGATAAAGGCTCAACTACTAATTGCAAAGGTGTCTTTTTAAAACGGATGGCGATTGCAATTAAAATGATCAGGAGCTGTGGTTTCTAAACGAGTGTATACAACGTGCCCGTGTGCATATCTACAAAGGAAGTATTTGGCACTTCGTTGAAGTGGTTATAAATAGCTTGAATAAAATCTGTTTGTTCACAGCTATACCCTTTCAGGCCTTGCTGTTTCTGCCACATGATGGCAATAAAGGCACAGGGACAGTGGTGAAAAGCAGATGAACCTCATCTTTATTCATTAGCAGTGCTTCTAGTATCTTGTTACAACGCCTAAAATGCCAGCCCTCTTAAGATTTTACAGCATCCAGGGTGTCTGACATAAACTGCTGTATAGTTAAGCTATGGCTGTTTGATATTCCTTTTTCTTGTCTAAAGACTTGAGCCATGTGCAACAGCAGGACAAGGAGGAGACTATTAAAGTCTAGAAGCCAAATGAGCATCTGTGCGGGTAGATGGGTTAAAATGCATCCAGCCTCCAGCAGTCTGCCACATGTCTTTGAGTCTTCTGCAGCTGTAGCTGTGGAAATCTGCTACACTTGAGGTCCAGCATGACGCTATTCCTTGAGGTACCAGCTTCTGCTTATTTCCTGTGATTAGTTAGTGACTAAGGTAGAGTCCCTGGAGTCGTTGCAGTTGAGCCTGGGATGGGGCTGGACCAAGCTCTCACTCCCTAGCAGTAAAAGGAGAGTTACATGAAGAACTAACACACCTGAGCTGAAATACAGAGTTGTGGGAGGGAGGGTTTGGGACCATATTTAGCTTGAAACTGAAGTGTTTGGGGAAGTAAGCAAAATACAGTAAGGAGGTAATTTTACAGATTGAATCTTTGATTTGCTGTTTAGAAACAATTAAATACCTTTTAGGATTTATTATGGTGCATTTTTTTAAAATAGTGAATCGTTTGGGATTGGTTGTTTAGAAGATGATTCATTTAAAGTGATAGTCTGTGGCTTAGGGAAAAATGCAAGGATTTAAATATGATTCTTCAAATAATGCTTTTATATGTGTAGATTTTTTTATGGTGCTTTTCACATTTTACTTCTTAAGCCTCAGAATGTGCACAACACCAACAGTCTTAATTGAAAAATATTCTTTGATTTAAAAAAATGGAAGTGCAGCTCTGATAAGGCCAAATAGTCTCCTTTTCAATTTTGCTGAGTGTTGTCTTTCTGTGTAATCACAATCAGTGAAGCGATTCATGGAGTCATTACTTGATGAGCAAAAGTAAGAAACTCTGTCCCTTTGCTCATTGCATAGATAGATTCCATGGGATAAGGGAAAGAAGATGCTTTTAGAAGACTGAGAGCAGCGTACAGTGAGATATTGAGGTTGCAGCATGAGTCCTTGCAGCCAGAATTTGTATGCTGATAGGTACTTTCCAAGAGTTAGGGGAGAAGCAAAACTCACCATGTTCATGAGTCTTCCTTCTCAGGGCTCAGCTAGTTGTAGAAATTGGGATGATGTAGAAACAGTGAAGGGAGGCACTAGACATGATTCTGTTCACTTCTCTTCATGGCTGTTTGGAAAAATGGTTGACCCTTGATTCACTCAGTTGTTTTGCTGAAAAACATACAAGTCTAGGCAAGACGGAGGTGGTGGCAGCTGGAGAAGAAAAATTTGAAGGACAGAACAAACATGCTGTAGGGAGAATATAATCTCTGGGTTTTTTTCTGGCTAGTGCTGTTGAAAAAAACAGAAGTTCTGAGTCTAGTTTCAGGACTGGAAATGGACAGGATACTGACATCTGCCCAGATCTGTACATTTTCCATATTTCTTCATTAGCATTATAGTTAAGCATGCAGAACAGTGGAAGATTTTTGGCACCTAGTTTGAGAAGATCGTTCTTTTGCTGTTTTGCTTTTCATCCCCCTAAATTGCTACAGGAGAGGCAATTGAGCTCGTTGTGTGTCTCTTTACCCAGTGTTTGCAGGTACACAAAGGTTAGCTGAGATTGGGTAATGGCAGGTTAAGAAAAGAAATGCAGGATAAGGATAATAAGAGGTAGACTGGATGTTTTTCTACGGTGGAAAGCAGTTGCTGGATATCAATCACAGAAAAGATTCATTCTTGATTGTGGTTAACAGATGTTTTCTCATATTTGTAGCTGTTTTATAAGTCCATTGATTTGCCCAAAGATGAGTCCAAAAAGAGTCTGGAGAAATTTTCTTTGAGAATGTGATCATTGCTGCTTTTTTTTTTTTTGGGGGGGGGGGATTGTTTTGTTTATTTGTTTTTGTTTTGTTTAGTTTTACAAGGTAAAGATGGTTTCCAGCAGTTTCCACCCATGATACAAAGAAACACAGTCTCACCTGGGAAAAGAATAAACCACATACTGCAGTTCTTTGAGTGCTTGGTAACTGAAAACAAGCTGCAGTCTTGAAAGACAGGGATTTGGTACCTCAGTCATGGTAATCTTTGTTCTCCAACTGCAAAGGCAGCACACTTGTGGGAAAAGATCCTGATTACTTGTGGCTGATGGGAAGATTCATGTACTTTCTTCTTTTCTGAGGGGAGAGGTACCTCTGTTGTGCCCAGCATCATGTCTTTGAAATGGAACAGAGCAAGAATGGCTGTTCTGTATCAGGGTGGAGGGAGGTCTGTCAAAGGATCATTTTTTTGAGGAACAAGGGAGGAGGGGATGTACTAGGTTGTGCACAAAGAAGCAGCAGATACTCTGCACACGTTTAGTGATTACTTGTCTGGGTTTGCACTTTGCAGTTCAGTAGAGAATGGGAGACCTCCAGATCCTGCTGACTGGGCCGTTATTGATGTCGTGAATTACTTCAGAACAGCTGGATTTGAAGAACAAGCCAATGCTTTCCAAGAGCAGGTAAATCTGTTAGGAAGACCTTTTGACCACCAACAGTTTCTCACACTGCATGTTTTTGTCATGGACCTGGCTATATACTGTTACATGGGAGTGAAAATCCTACATTAACGGGGGGATTTGAGTGTGTTATTGGGTGACAATCCATGGGACTGTGATCTTTCAGAAACAACATTGTTCTACAGGGTGTGTGTAATGGGTTGGAGTTTGTTTAAAACAGTCATCTGAAAAGTGAGGAATCTAAACAAATTTTCTGGCTTGGACTCAGTCTCCTTATACAACCCACTCAGTTTCACTATCTTGTTACTTAAAATGTGAATGGTAATTCTCTTCCTCTGGAGTGTATTGTGCAAATACACTCATGAGGATTTATAAAATATGAGGCTTCTGAGAAGGTAGTTGCTCTTGAAGACCTGAGGTGAAAAAGGGGCTGCTGTGTTGCATTGAATTTAGCAGTGCAAGTGAACAGGGAAAGGAGAAGTTTGCAGTAAATGGGAATAATTGTTTTAGGCACAGGAGCAGCGTGTTTGTAGGACTCAGTTTGAGAAAGAGGTTGTGTCTTCATTTCTGGGCCTTATAACTGCTGATGCTAATGGATGGCTGCTTTTGGTACATTTGATCAGAAAAGAGCTTAACAGTCACATGGCCCTGGTAGCTCACCTCTCAGCACACCAGAAAGGTGTATTAGTGGGGCAGAATGGGAAAGTTGGCTTACTTGGCCTATAGCCCACCTGGTCCATAGAGAAGGAATTTACGTCTCTCCCTGATACACCTATAGGTTCGTGTGTGACTAACAGGAAATTAGTTACGAAGACTTACATTTAGTTATCAAAATAGATGGCTTGACCTTCCAAGGCACAGAGCTAGTGCAGGTTATTGGCAGCTTTGCAGGGAAGCTGTGCATCTGTGGGCAGGTTAATCTTGCTGACCTCCAGCAAATGCAGAAGATGGCAAAATCTCTTCTGATTGTAATTGATGAGTATAATAGCGTATCTAAATTTTGCTCTTTGTTCTTGGGGGTGAAAAACCCGCTGTTGGTTAATTCTCTGGTAGGGTGGGGAGAGGCTCTTTCTGCAGCTGCTACTAATTTTTCAGAATTTGGAAATTGGCAAAAATGAATTAAAAAAATGTTTAAGTATATCCATTCCTTTGTACCAGCATCTGTCTCCTTATCAGCCCTAGAAACAGAGCTTAAAAAAACACACAGGCAAAGTAATTGCGGCCTCTGGGTTTTTTCCTTATACTGGCAGATACCTCTGACTTTCATCAAATATCTTAACCTCTCTGCACCTCAGCTGGCTTGTCAATAATAATGCAGTGATTACTACTGATCTTGCAGCAGCAGAGTGAGGCTAGCTCAAGAGTTTTGGCGAAGCAATTTGCAACAGCCTGATGGAAAGCAGCATAGAAGTAGAGTGTAAAGGTTTTATTAGCATTCTGCAGTGAGGGCAAGTGGCTTCAGGAGGATAGCTGAAGTAAGCTGCATTTTAGCAATGTGTTGCCAGGACTCTGCTAGGATACTCATGGGCAGAAATGTAGCTGTGATTCCACTGCCAGCTTTGTTTTGTGCCAAAGCCTTGGAGAGAGGGTCTGGCAGCTGCCACCAGGATACTTCCAGGAGATGTGCTGGAGATGTTCAGCAGAACTCATTGCCACTTCCTTCCCTCTTCATCCCCTTAGCAACACGATGAGCAATAAGCGTCTAGTTCTCCATGCCAGCCCATTCCCTCTCTGCACCAGGAGTGGCTCTCTCCCTACTCCTTTAGTAGTGGTGGTGTTCTGTTTCTTCTACACTAGCCACTAACTTTAACGCTGTGTACTTACGGTGTGTGTTATCAGGATCTCCCAGGCCTTCCAGGTATGGCAGTGCAGTCAGTGTCACTTGGAACCCCTAGCCATCCTCTCTCTGTTTGTAGGGTCACCAGGTGTGCAGCTGAAGCTCTGGCCGTATCTGTTGTAATCTGCCATTTGTACTGCTGGTTCCCCAGGCCCCAGAAACCAAAATTCATTTGATCTGCTATTGCCCTGAATATGTACTGGCAGGGGAATGAGGTTGTAAATGGTGAACTCTTTGTTTCACTTACAACACTGGGAAAGTGTTTTCCACTGAACTGCTTCAGTAGGGGTTCACTGGTTTCCTTACAGCATCCGCAACCCAGAATGAAATAATAAGATCTGTTACTACATTCGACTTTTACAGTTTCTTTTGATGAATCTGAATACATCTGGACTTGCCCAAAGCAAGTGACTCAAAGAATGTTTAAGAACTGAATTTTTCTTACCACATTTTAAGGAAAATTAGAAGACATTTCAAGGACTGCAGGATGTTTCATTAACACTGTATTTTCAGTGCTGGTAAGAGGTGATGATTATATGTTATTCCTCTTGGAGTTCCACTGATGTCAACAAGTCAAAAGAACTCACTTGATGAAAACAGATTCAACTGAAGGATGTTGCTCAATAACAAAAAATCCCATAACATCAGACAGTAAAACAGACAAGCCAAGAAGTTTGGGGGCACAGGATAACTGAAGAGAGTGGCAGAGACCAGATGCAGGATGGGGGTGTGAATGGCTTTAAAGAACTGCTGCCTGCCCATACATGGCTGAGCTTTCTCTAAGCCCTGGGAGCACAGGGGGCTATGGCTCACTCAAAGACTGAAGCTGTTTGCCATGTCTTGAGACATGCTAGCACTATGCCTGACCTTCATTGTTGCCTGTGTGGCTTCCTAACCCTTAGCACTGTGACAGCCCAGGTAACACAATGGTAACCATTGCCACACTGTAGTGCCTTATCAGAAGGGAAACTGGGCTTCAGTGGTAGATTTTGTCCACTGCTGCTTTCTAGCTGAGCTGCGTGTGAGCATGCTGGCTGCCATGCTTTCATGTGAGCTGTACTGTAAAGCCTTGCTGTTCTGAGTCGCTTGGAGAAAGTGTGGAGAGCGTGCTGGGAGGCCTTGAAACTTAACTGGTCCATCTGAGGTTGTCCTGGTGCAGTGAAGAATTATTACTAGCTATAGTTGTGCAGAGGGGTGCCTCTGCAGATGACATAAAGGTAGTTGGAAAGCTGGCATTGAAGTTGTGTCCTGAAAAAAGTCCAGAAAATGGAGAAGTAGCAGAGAAGAAATTCAGAGAAGTCACCAAAGCACACAGAATCCTACCTGGTACCAAAAAATGGAATGACTATGGCAAATCTGCAGAAGCAGGTTTAAGTAGAAAACTGGAAAGAAGTGGAAGAGGTAAAGCTTACAATATAAACAAAGGTATAAAAAGCTTGGAATTGTGAATACATAATCACTCATTTCTACTGAGATCTGTTTAGAGGGTCAGTTTTCTGTTCAATGGAAGCCTTAGTTACTAACATTTCTAGAATCCATGGGGAACCCTACGGAAGAAGTCATACCAATGAGTAAAATACTTATTGGTGTCAAAATTCCAACAGAAAGAATTTTGATGAATGGAAAAGAGAGGATAGAAATTGATTTAAATTATTAACACTTTTAACAGAAATTGGGAAGAGGCACCTGCTGCAATTGGGTAAAAAGATACTTTTTTCTTTTAGAAAAATATTTTTACATCGTGCCCCTCTAAGGGATTAGCAGTTATATTTCTTAAGGAGATTTTAAAGAAATCCCACTGTTATCTGATCTTTGACTATGTTATGGTTTGTTCGTGTATCTTTGATTTATAAACTTTATCAAATCATAAGAGAGATCAGTTTGGACAAATTCATGCTGAACTCTAATATAAGTCTTCCTTTTTTAATGGTGGTTGTAATAAAGGACAGGATCTCTGCTGTTTCCAAGACAGCATTTAATATTTCTAAGGAAGATGCTACAGTGGGACAAATTGATGTGTGATGTTTATAATATTTACAAATATACAGAATGTTTGGAATATATTATCATGGACAACAACAATGTATGAAAGCGTTTGAACTGTTTGTTGGCTGTTGATAACATTTTCAACATTTAATAGTGGGGTTCTTTTATTTAAAAAAAAAAAAAAAAAAGAAAGAAAGAAAAAAAGAGTGCAACAACAGTATGAAGTCCAGTGTAAGGCTGTATAATTCTCCAGGGTATGACAGGCCCTGGGAGGTCTGGCAGTGTTGTGAGACACCGGTCAGTGCATCGGTGGTGTGTGTAGCTGTAGCTTCTGCTTCTTGGATAGTGTGGTAAGATTGAACTGCAGGAGTGTGTGGAGAAAAGGATGATGCTGTGTCTAAAATTGTGATGGGACGTGAGAAGATGTGGATTCTTTTCTATTTCAACCTTTAAAAAATTGTTTATGGGTAGTTTTCAAACATACAAGGTGTCGTGGTTTCACCCCGGCTGAGAGCCGAGATCCACACAGCTGCCTGCTCTTTTCCCTGCTCTTTTTCCTTTAAGGAGAAGGGGTGTGTGTGTGTATGTGTGTGTGTGAGAAGTAAGGGAAGGGAAAAGGAAGGGGCAAATAACCCCAAAACCAAGAAACTAAGAGGCCCATGGGTTGGGATAAGGCTAGTTTACTAAGATAACAGAAAGATACAATATAACAATGCTAACAGGACTCTAGAGCAAAAATATATGAAGCTGTTGATACACAATGCAGTTTCTCACCAAACCACACAACTCAGGCCGTGCCACCCAGAGCCGTCCCGGAACCCGACTGTCCCCCAAGAACCGCGTGTCCCGGAGCCACCCCAGGCCTTCCTCCCGTCAGCCCCCCCGATATCCTGGGCAGGACGAAATTGGCATGGAATACTCTCTTTGATCAGTTGAGTCACCTGTCCTGGCTTTGCCCCTCCTTTCTCATGAAGAGCTGAGAAAGTCCTTGACTGTCTGACAGCAATTAACAACATCAGGGTGTTATCAGCACTACTCCCATTTTAACTCCCGAACACAGCATTCCATCCGCTGTTACAAATGAATTTAACTTTATCCTGACCAAAACCAGGACACAAGGTTTTGAGATAGAAAAAAACCCAAAGCCTCCAGGATTCCTAATCTTTAAAAAAAACCAAAACAAAACCCAAACCAAAACTAAGGTTTGAAAGGAACCCTCCAGACACCTGTTATTTGAAAATAGGGATTTTAAGCAGGCATACATAGGGGTTGTCAACATCTGTTCTGGGAAGCTGCTGCTTTTACTCTCTTCCACTGTAAGTGAAGGAAGTGTGTTGAGCTCCAGAGTTAGGTTCTTCCCCAGTTCCTGATTCCACATGCCTTTCTCCCCTTTCCCCTCAGAGGTATGGGTAGGTAGTAGCCCTTTAGTGAAGGCATCTGAAGTTCCTAGCAGATACCGACTAGTCCAAGCTTGTATGTCGCTGTCAATGGGAATTCTTCTGAAATGCGCTTCATAAGCTGCCTTCTTAAGAGTATCCTTCCCTTAACGACTGATAATTAGGCAATCTGCACATGTACCTATTAATTTGAAACAGATTTACAAGGAGGGAATTTTGAAATGAAGCTCATACTAAATGGTATTTATGCCTTAGTCAGCACAGGTGACCACTTGAAAAGCAGACAGCAGAATTTAGCAGCTAGAAACATAGTTTCAAGACAATAAAGGTTACTATTTCTTTTCTCATTGATCCTCTGTAGTAGTCTTCTGTTTGCTTCATGACTGTTCTCATCTGTTTGTACATATGTCTTTATCAACTCTTTAATTCTTCTTATAGGAAATTGATGGCAAATCATTGCTCTTGATGACAAGAAATGATGTCCTGACTGGACTTTCATTAAAACTGGGGCCTGCGCTGAAAATCTATGAGTATCACGTCAAACCTCTACAGACACAACATCTAAAGAACAACTCTTTATAGCGAATTGTCTGATTGGGGTCGTGTTGTGCCTCAAACAATAAATAAGCAATTTGGTTTCGTGTGATGGAACTTTGTAAAGAGAGAATATATCTTTTAAGAATTTAAACCAAATTACAATATATATCCTATTGGATAGAGTTGGCAATATACTATATACTGAGTCTGAACTGAGAGAGGTGGTTTGTATTTTTTACATAGTACATAATGATTTTCTCTTTTAGGAAGTGTCAGTGAGCATGTTGAGATAGCTATATCACTGTGTCCAGAACAAAAGAGAGGTATGTCATTCTCATTTTCAAGCCAGACATGTTCTTGATTTCATAAATTTAAATACCAAAAAACCCCACCCAGAACCCAAATAAAGTATATTACATGCATCTTTGGGAGAGAGAGTAGGTTTTGGTTTACACTAAAGACCTACTAAAATTATTACTACTTATAATTTTAGGATGGGACTTGCCAACTCACCCTTTTTTGCAGAGGGTCCTATTTTAACCTTATTAAGGTTTACTCGTGGTATGCTGCAATGTTTAAAGCTGTAAGTACAACTAACATAACCCCTTCGATAGCAGAAGGTGTTGCTGACAGGTGAAACTGGGTTGTGTATTTTTTGCTGTCCTTTAAATTTGCAGCTTGTTTTCACCTATTTTTAATAGTAGTTCTATGTATAGTTGTTTTTTAAAAGTTTGTGTTGCTTTGCAAAATGAAAAAAGCTTCATTTTATTCCCTCTTAATTTATGATAACTTGTTTCTAACATTATGCAGAAATTTGTAAAAAGAGTAAAATTCTACACATTTTTAATATTGTCATTGGTGGTGTTAATGGTTGATTATTTTTTTAAATGCTTTACTTAGCAGTTTGAATACTTGTTTTAAAAACTGAAAGAAGCTGTCTCATCACCATACATCTCTGTTAAAAGAGAGTCTTGTTCAATCTGTTTGTACCGGTTCCATATTTGATAAGTTGCTTGCTATATCCCAATAAAGCATTGCTTATGTTTGGATTTGATTTACTTTAGAGATTTACTTTACAGATCTACTTTACTTTGTTTATTGGTTGTGGTATATTTGAGCTCCTATTTTTCTCCATTTTCCCATTAAAGTTACCAAAACTGACTTACTATTCTATGTTGTTGTTACTTTTGTTGCCACTTGTCAGGGTATTTAAAGATTTTGTTATTTCTCCTTTTTCTTATCTAGTGTTATGTACTGCTGAAGGAGAAGCTCTGGTCACAGTTCATCATTGCAGTTCATCTGTGCTTCTCTTATCCCTTTCTAGAGGTGTTTGTGCTGGCCCTGGTACAGTGGGTGCTGGGTACTCTCTGGGCTCACCATCCTCTCTGTCCCAGAGAGCTTTGTGGTGACCTGTGAAGTTGGGTTGTGGGGTTGCATCAGTGAGGCTGAGCAAAGGAGTTGGGAAGTAGGAAATAAACAGGAAAGTGTAGTGAAAGTGGAAATTGTGTGGGAGGAAGTGGTGGGGCGGGTGCAGCTGGGAAGGGAGAAGGTAGGAGACTGGTGCTTTCTACTAAGTGGGAACAGGAGTCAGGGAAAGGTAGGAGAAGCTCCTGTAATCTCCTGCCTAGGTGGGGGCTCTGCCTTCACTTCTGATTTGGCCAACTGCAAGGTGGCTGTTGATGCCACAGTGCTCGGAGAGTTGCGTATCATTTCTGGTGTTGAGATTTGAGATATTGATAGCGGTGCTGTAGGCAAAGGTCATGGTATATACTATAGTACATAAACTACACAGCAGTATCCTTCCTTGTGTACATTCTAACCTTTTGTACAACTTACTCATCAGGAATGTGAGATGCATGATATGAGACAGGGATGTATTCACCATGTCTCTCCCAGTCCCTTGTGCCGTGCTCGCATCAGGTATGAGCCTGTTAGCAGCAGGTTTGTCAGTCAGTCGGAGTTCTGCATGTGCATTTATTTGTAGTTTGGTAGCATCCAGAGATACCTACTTGGAGCAGGGGTTGTCTGGAAGACTGGATTCAAATAGCGAGCATTGTCCCTGCCCTGGGGAGTTTTCAGGTATGGCCTGTATTGGGTTAATTGCAGGCTGGAATTTGAAAACTCATACATGCAACTTTTTGATATTTTGATATAGAAGTAGGTGTGTTCATTGAAAAGATCATGTGAAGCAGCTGCATGTAGCAGCCTGGAGATGCCTACCAGCCCTGTACTTGTAGAATTATTGTTGGAGTAGAATACATCATGCCTTGCTACTCAGGGATGAATTGAATATTCCTTTTTTCTCTATGGTGTGGGATTGACATGTTTAGTAGATCTATGGATGACGCAGAATTGAAACCTTTATTCCATCAGGGAGTAAAATCTCCATCATACAGTCTTGAGAGCTCATTTCATGATTTCTGAGCACTGTGCTTTCTTTTAATGTGGTTTAGTAAGCAAATTAATTGCATTCAAAAACAACCAGGTTGTACTCCCCTTTTGATCAGCACTGCTAACTAGCTCGTATACAAGAAAAGGCTGAACAGAAAGCTTGCTGCAAGTGTGAAAGGGAGGATGTTACTCAGAACTGTAACAATGTCTTTCTGACATCCCTGATCTTTCCTGTAGTTTCCTGCTGGTCTCTGAGCTTTCTAATGCTGCTGATCTCTCTGTGCAGGTGACCATTCTGTTTTTTGTCTGTTACCTTCCCCTTGCTGTTTCTGGGAGAACAAAAAGATCTTTTCAAAAGAGAGCGGAGGGTTTGAAAGAGGAAGTCAAAGCCAGATTATTTTTAGCTACCATTCCTCTTGCAGAAAACACAGCTGCTGTTGAGATGAGGAAGTGACTGATGGGCATTACTGGATACCATGTCACTGCTGCAGTTCTGAGTGTCGCAGAGCTATGCAGGAGTACAGTTTGTAGCATGCCCTCAAGGAGCCAGCAGCTAGGAGCGTCCCTGTGCTGTGGGTGGTGGTGAGGCTGCTGGGTGTCCAGCTGCACAGCTGGTGCTGGCTGTGAGGGTCTCAGTGCTGCAGGTCTCCTCGCTTTCACACCGAAGCAGCAATTTAGAGTCGCCTCCTTCTCCTACAGGCAGCTTTAAGGAGCAAAGCCACAGTCGGCTCCCCTGCCCTGCTGCCAGCCAGCACAAGAACAGAGATGTTCTACAGCCAAGATCATCTTCTTCCCTGTCCCTCCTCTTTCCCTTTTCAAAATACCGTGAGTGCACATCCCTCCGAACCTTTCATAGCACTTTGAAAAATTATTTGAAAGCATTAGAAAGCGTTTTTTGTATGATGGTTGTGAAATACGTGTTTGTATTGTTAATCAGCTCTGATGTTCACAGTGTGTAGTGTGTTTTCTTTGCATCCAAATGTAGTGCCAAAAACCACACATAAAGCATGTATAAGGCAGCTTGACACAGACTGGAGGCTGTGACTGTGCCTGTCCAACAAGGCCGCTGTCTCAGCCCAGAGAAAATTGTTCTATCTGCTTGCTGGTATCTCCAGTCCCCGGGTGTTACTGTTCCCTTTAAAGCAGTTTGCTCTAATGTGCTGCATATCATCAATTCTTTGCTCTCACAATTGTAAGACAAGCCTCTGGAGCTGTAGCAAAAGGAGTAGCCACCCATGCATCACTCCTTGTTAGAAATGGCCTGTGCAAAATGTCACATTAGGCCCTTGCTGTCAGTGATCTCTTGCTAAATAAACTTTTTTTCCATGCTTTTTTCGAACATGTTCAATTTCTACCAAGTCCTTTACCTCTTCCTCTTTTCAAAAACAAGCATTTAACAGGTCTGTTACCTTCAACACACCTCTTCCCACTGTCACCTGTCACACATTACAATCACAGTTATTTGGAAAGTAGGGGCCCTTACTGTGAGTTTGGGGGAAGGTTTGGTGGGGTTTTTTTTAATGGCAATATTTTCTAAAAATTGAAAGCTGAGTCTGAACAGGACCAGGACCAGGAAAATATTATCTCACTTTCATCTGATTCTTTACTTCCAAGTCAGAACAGGACTTCCTTCCCTTCCAGGAATGGGCTTTGGCCCAAATGTGATGTGGGAAATTAATTGGCAATAGATGTGCATGCGAACAGTGTAACTGGCACTGGCTCAGCAGGTGGCAGGATGAATGAAGTAGTATACAGAAGTGTGCTCTACCCTGTCACCTTCACCTCGGGGACAATTTGTGCTGGCAATGGATTGGCTTCTTCATTTAACAGAATGAGGGGACACGGTGGTTGAGATGTCACCTAGGAGAGCCCATCCATGTCCTGTTCTGTCACACCAAAGAGCTCTGTACATCTTCACCTCTGTGTTGCTAAGATTTGACAGTATTTTTCCCAGGGAAAGGTGCAGAGGACAGTGGCAGTCATTAACCATTAACTGCAAGGCCAGTCTCCATTGGAATAATAGACAGGCTAATTTAATAAGTAGCTTTCATTCCTGTTGGGAAAGGCTGTGTTATTTTTAATATAGTAAGTAAGAAGCTTATTAAATTATTTTTTGCTTAGCCCCTATAATTAGGGAATTCTTTGATTTAGTGATGTTCTTTGGATCGCAGATGTGCATTCAACTTACTTCCAGAATAACATTAGCTGATAGATACTGTAAATTTGGAGAGTGCAACTGCCACCTCACACACCTGGAGAGCCGAAGGGGAGCACCATGAAATCTCTAAGTGGCTGTTGGTCTCCACGTGACAGTTTCATTGCTGCTGGTGAGTACTGGAGACCACAGTTGTATTTATATGCTGCACTCATGAGCATCTTCGTTAAAGGAGCAGTCAGCAGTTATCAGGGCTGTATCATCAGCTGATCTGCTGATAAGGCAACATCAAATGTCTTGGCTTAGGCAGGCTTGCACTCATCTCAGGATGTTCTCCTTTTCAGATGATTGCTGTAATCCAGCTGCCCCTCCATAAACATTCTGCAGTACTTGCTATGTTGAAGATGCCTCTGAGTTTGGACCAGCTAAATCATATCAAAAAAAGGGAGGGAAGGCTCATCATCTGCACCGATCTGTGATTCAAGAGTAACATTGGTTTGTCTTGCATGGATAGATCGCAGCAGGAGGAAAAAGGTAAAGAATAAGGAACTTGTAGCTGAATTTGTTTCCCAGCCAGTAGCCAGACCACAGGGAGAAGTGTGGCAACTGGTGTGTGCTTGGGTGTAGCAACCCTGTTTTGCAAGGATACTCCTCTTCTACTCCCTCCTCCTTTATAAATACCACATGCCAGTTTGCCTGGGCTTCTCTGCCAGGAAATATGGGTGATCTAGAAGATTTGGAAACATGGCAGGAGCACCAGGCCATTAAAGCTTGAGCTTTTCCAGTTGGATGTACGTGCAAATGTGGGAATGCTTACTGCTACTCCTGAGAGGTGACAGAGCTCCCCTCAGTGCTCAGGCACTCTGGGTTCTGCTGTTACATTTCTCTCTGCACCAAAGGTTTCTTAAGCCCTATATTTTTCTAATTTTGAATACCACCATTATTGTTTGGGTTTTTTTTTTAGTTTCAGCTCTGAAATAGCCAGATAGGAGAGATTATCCTCACTGGTTTGTTTTTTTTTTAATTATTTTATTTTCTCTCCCTTCTTTGATCTGTCTGGTATTTTTTACTATGGCTTATTTCTCCCTACGCTTCCCTCCCCCAAATCTTTCTTGCTTATCTTTAGTCTGTCTTGCCTCTGCTGCCTTATGCTGCCATTCCAGACTGGCTCCCCTGTGCACCTCCATCTGTCAGGGCCATCCATCAAATGCCTGTCCCCACAGGCAGCATTTACCTGTGGCAGTACCTGACCTGCTATAGGCAGCTCACAGGAATGAATGATTTCATTTGCTCTGCTCCAAGTCTGTGAAGGACTCCTCCAGCTCTCCCTGGCAGGCAGCAGTGGGGTGTGTGCATCCCTTTCCTGCTTCTCTCCACAGCTGTTGTTCTGTGAGTCTGGCAGAGGTCAACTGTGGTGCTGGTGTGTAATTTGGGATGGATCTAGAAGGGAACATGACAGGCTTCGACTCAATGCAGCTGAGAGTTTGTGAGTCTATAGTAAAACCAGGTAACAACTAACCTCAGCTTGTGCTGTTTCTTATCTGATTGCCAGAGAGATCACATGCCAGCTGATCTTGTAAGTGTCATTTATACATCAATTTTTTATAAATATATATCTACTTATGGGGCCAAGTGTGTGTGCATGTGCCTGTCTTTTCCTTCTCAGCCTGCTATGAACAGTAAGGTTCAATCCCAGAATCAGAAAAGCCATTTATATCCTAATTATAGCTGAGGTGTGAGTTGACATTTTTGATCCTTTAACTGGAGACATTTAATAGGTTTCCTTTTTAGATACAGCTGTGCACTTCCCAGCAAGAAGATGGCTGGCTGTGTTTTGTACTCAAATAGCAGGATTCTGACTTCAGAAATATTTATATTGTGACTTCCAGCCAGGAAGGGTTTTTTTAGGTCACTGTAAGTCAGCACAGTTCAACTGAGAATCAGGATTCTGTACTCCTTATAAAAGCAAGATTGGGAAAAAAAGATGACAACTTTAAAGGAAAAAAAAAGAGTAATAGTTAATAAAAGCTGACAGTTTTGAGTGTGTGTTGGAAAGCAGGTAGCCTTGAATATATGTGGAATAATACAGCCAGTGAAGACAGATCACTTGTACTGACCCTGATGGTGAGTTTAGCTGGTGCATTTTATCTATGTGAAGTTGGCTGTGCATGGAGCATGATCAGCAGCTGAGGAGGTTTATGGTTGGACTGTGCGGGCAGAATTGAACACAAACGGGATGTGAAAGAATCGGATGTTAAAATGATAGCAAGATGTCTGTGCACTTGAAATACCCTCTTTCTTGGCAGGAGGCTCTGGGCCCTATAAACTCCTGGGATATAGCTCAGCACCAGCAAGGTTCATGTTATCAGCAAAAAGATGTATTTTAAATGGTAATTTTACGATCTGCTAGCTGCTTCTCATTTTCATCAAGTGTGATTTCATCAGCAGATCATCACAGCTGCCTCTCTGTAAAACACAGTAAGCAACTTGAATAGCTCCTCAGGATGGGAACTGAAAAAAAAAAGTCTGTCAATTAAAAGCATGCAAGTCCATTGTGGAGCCTGAATCTCATGAAGCCAATGGGAATTTGGTCAGCTTTCACGTGCAAGTAAGTCTGGCTAAGTCCTGTTGTCAAGAACAGTTTATGCCATTGCTCTCTGAATCTAATTGGCTTATGGAAAGTTTGGGTGGGCTACTTCCGATTGCCAAAGCACTTTCTTTAGAAGCAGTCTGCCCACGTAAGTGACTCAGGTTTGCAGTGCTGGATGGAGCTGTGCCAAGATGCCTTTAAAGACTTGCTGAATGTCTGCATGTCTGTGGAGGTTTATAGAAACCACATTGCAGGACTGTACATGTGTGCTTGTTGCCACAGGAGAGTCTAAATAAACAACTGCTTGCTGCTTTGTGTCCTCATTCTGCCATGTAGGTTACTCCACTAGTACCTTACAAGCCCACAAGTGAAGCACAAATAAAACCTTCTGCCTAATGCAATGAATTTCTCTTAAGGTAGAAAGGAAGTGGGTAGTGAAGATCTGCTTTGTTTGGGAACAGGTAAATGATGAAGTGTTCAGTAAGATTCTTTTTTTGATCTATTTTTTTCCATCTATTGTTGGTGAACTGGCATTTGGAACAAGATTGGTCACTTTTTGCAGTAAAATTGGCCTAACTAAAACATACTTCTTTTACTTACAGTGTTTGCATTTATTATGTAGCAAATGGTTTCATTACTTATTTGGGAAATATTCAAATACTAGTTTGTTTTTTTGATGTTGCTCTTTATTTGCCCTTAAAAGATACATTAATAAATTACAAGCACCAAGAAATAGCAGAAATAGCAAGACGTAAGCCCAGGAGTACAATAGAATCTAATAAGGTAAGAATGAACCCTGGCAAAAGCCAAAAATGGTGTCAGTAAAACTTTGGGAATTGGCCAGTGGCCAAAGAACAACATATCTGGGGCAGCTTCTCTGTGGTGCCACTTGTCCTGTTGTTTTCCAAGAGGTATCAGGCCTGTGCACGGTGTCTTCCCTTCGCATCTGTTGTGTCCCGCTCACCTCAAAATGTCACCCGGTGCCAGACACACTCCTCATTTTCTGTGCCTATGAATTTTTAGTGATTGTCCCCAGAGAAGTGCTGCAGGTCTGCCAAACTGAGAAGGCAGAAGGGCAACTGCATTGCGATTGTCAGCAGTAACTTTGGGCACTTCCCATTGGATTTGCACTCAGTCGCATGGAGCCTGTGAAAACGGCCCTCAGAGAAATGAGAGCAGCAGCTGGGAGCTGTCAGCAGCTGCACTGAATTTCTGTTGCAAACGTGGTAGCTGCATTTTGTGAGATGAGGATTGGTGGCTGTATAGTTTTATTCCTCTGTTCCAAGCTAACACCAGGGGTAACCAAAGGTAGATATGCATTGTTGGTCTGTCTAGCTTGCTTCTCACCACTCCCAAAAGTAATAGGGTTATTTAGGCTGACTCCTGCCTCAGGAGTCATGGTGAGATTATTAGACTAAAGAGAACTATTTAATTAAACTTATAGAGATAACCCAAAACCTCAAACACCCCAGCGATTAATATAAAAGTAATTATATAGTAACTGTTTAGTCTGATGGGTAGCAGCAGCCATGCAGTCAGAGTACATGCAGAGATACTAGTTGACAACTGTAACTACTCACACCGCAAAGGAGATATGAGAGATACTGGGTTTTTTCCCTTTTTTAATTTCCTTCACAATTCAGTGTCTGGCTGATTCCCAGTCAGTTACTGGGTCAGAACCTCAGTGCAGTGTAGATCAGTGTGGCATCAAGGGGTCATGACAGGTGACATCAATGAAACATCTGGTTATGAGCCTGTATATTCATTTTACTGAAGGAACGTTAATAAATAGAATACACAGAGTTGCTCATTTTACATGTCAAAAACATGTGACAGATTATTGAATTAATTGTTTTGTTATGAGGTCTGGGAATAGCTGGTTTAAAAATTAATTGACTATAATGTTTCCAGCTGGGATTTTCAAAAGAGTGTAGGGGATTTCAATCTCCAAATCACACTGAGATTCAGGGACAGACTTTGATTTGTGAATTCCTGAGGGTCCTTCAGAAATCCAACCTCAGGAGTTTATAGAGGGAAAAGCAGTCAGCAGTCGGAGGCCAATAAGGAGTATATGTTGATAGGAAAGCCATACTGTTAAGTTTATCAGGAAGGTGTGAGTGCAGCCAAGAGGTTTAGTTTCCCTGGGCAGCTGCCAGTCCAAACTGACTTTGCCTCTCGTCTTTTAGTGCTTGGCTTTGTGCTTCTAGGAACTTCTTCCTGCCAAGCGTGCAGGCGCAGGAGCCGTAGGGAGTTTCCACTGGGATCAGAACCTGAGGGGGATGAGCACAAACACAGAGGTCATTTCTGAGATGGGGATGTGCCAGCACCATCACAGCAGAAACTGTAGCTATTGATTGACCTCCTCAAAAAATCATGCCCAAGCCTTTTCCTTCTCTTACAAGTATCAGTGGCAGATGTTGCTGCTACCTCAGGTGAAAGTGGATCTGCCCACCTGAAAGATGGCAAGGGTGGGATCGGATGGCAGCAGTCACAGAGCTTAGGGAGGGACTCTAGAGTATAAACAGACCATAGACCATCGATGCAAAATGGAAAACCCCTGTTTCTCTCTTGTGTGAGGGTAGCAGAACAGTTTCAGCTGCAGCCTGCTGTCAGTTAGAGCAACTGTACAGGGAGGAACAAATATTGTCTACATCTCTCACCCTCTGCCTGAGCCAAGGCTTATGCCTTGTCCACTGTTGGACCAGTTTGCTTTGGCTCCAAATGGCTACTGAAACATCCCTTCATGGTTCCCTTAGGGTGCTGGTCTTCTGTCCCCTAGAGCCAGCCTGTGGAGTAGCTGACCTACTTGTAACCCCACTGCACCAAGGATAGTCCTGGCCTCAGTGGTGCTGCCAACGGAGCAGAGAGAAGAGCCACAGCTGGCTAGGTTTTCACCCTGCCTGGCTCTGTGAAAGGATGCCATGATGTGTTCTGCTGGGTTAAAGCTGCACAGGTTGACATTATAACTAAAGGCTAAATTAATCAGAAAAAGCAGGAATGATTTTTCAGAGGTAGTTTCTGTAACAGATCCCTTTGATCTCCAAAGCATTTCATTGGTCCTTCAGTTTTTAACAACAACACAGGGTGGCAACTCTCCTGTAATCAGTGCAAATATCTCTTAGAGGTAAGGTGGAGAACTTACAGAACTGCTGCTATGCTTTAAGGCTGAGTGTTTTTAGAAGAAAAAAGTCCAGGCAAGTTGTGCTTGGAGCATTTACTTACTTCTTTGTCATTGGTCAATCCTAGATTCTTCATGTCTAAGACATTATAAAAAGTGTTGTTCAAGATGACTTCAATAACTTGTACCTGAAACCACAAACCCAGATGAGACAATGAATTAGGGTGCCTTTTCAGCCAGCAGCCTGGCAGCCTTTTCACCCACTGTAAAGAAAATCAATGTAGCCCTCCTGCCTCTGCCCTACGTACTGTCGATCAAATCTATTCACAGAACCACATAATGTCAGGGGTTGGAAGGGACCTCAAAAGATCATCTAGTTCAACGCCCCTGCCAGAGCAAGATCACAACATGTAGGCAATGTTGCAGCACCCCTTTCACTTTTTACTCCTGTCCTGCCACGCACCAAATGATATTTTCCCCCATTGTGTTCACAGCTGTGGAGCAGCATATGAACTCCTCAGTGTGTTTGTATTTTTTCAGACCATCCAGCTGCACCACCAAAGAGTTTCCAGTCTTACTTAGAACTGCCAGAGGAAATAGTAGGCTCATTTTTGTCTTCTCAGTGGTCTGATTAACATTCACTACTGTTTAAGAAAGACATCAGCAGGAGGAAAGACGATACCTGTGATACTCTGGAAAGGACGAGCATCTGGATACTGTTGACAGTTTTCTGGTAAGATGGTGAATATTCCCCACAGTCGGGTGGCCCAGAAAAGGCTTCAAGGATGCATTCACGGGTTTTGTTCCTAGAGGAAACAGAGGTTCTTAAATGGCCTTGAATCAGCTGTCTCTAGCTAGATCCATAATGTTTTACTGTGGATTTTATTTTTACATTATTTTTTCCATTTTTTCTGACAAATACAAAGCACGTGGGCTTTTATGGAAAAACAATTTCTTTGTCTCATCACCCTCCAAATTCCACAGTCCACCCCTCCCCAGCTCTATCATTCACAAACAGGTGTTTTACTAAAAGTATTTAACAAATCAGTATGTTCTCCTGAAGTGCTCTGTGCTGGACACTGACCTGTCTGCACACCCTCCTGCCCCTCACCCAAGGGCTAACCCGCACAAGTGCTCAGCACTGCTGCTGCCATGTGTCTGTGGGAGTGGCTGGTGCACAGCAGCTGCAGATCTGGCCCTTACGTCTGCTTTATCGTGTAGAGGGACTCTGGGGTCATGGAGGGGGTAACAAATATTATTTGATTTGGCATATACCATATGCAGTCAAAGTCAAAATCCTTGCATTCGCCGTATGACCATTTGCAGAAGAGCTCTCCACATAAAATCCTGTCGTTCCTTTCAGGAAGCGTGGTGTGTTCATTCTTATAGAAGCCTTCAAATCCAGACTGTGTTGTCTTCATAAGTTTCAGATCTTTAATTCCGGCAAAAACAACCAGAGGACCTGTGATCCAAAAACACCAGACAATATGAGCTCCTTCTGTGCCGAGAGACAGAAACCTCTGGGTACGTACTTGCGGTGACAGCTCCAGAGCCTCGAGGCAGGCTCTCCAGCACACGCTCATCGCTTCCTCTAGCATGCCTAGCTACTTCTGAAGATGACTTTTGGCACACCAATGTTAGCTGAATGGTAAGAAACAAGGTAGAAAATCCTGAAATCGGAGCTCAATCTAGAAAGCCAAGAATCCCATCAAGTGACCTACAGTCAAGGATTGCTAAGGACACCCTTTATCTCACCTCCCCAGAGCTGGGATGTGCATTGGGTTGTCTCCCACTGATGTCAGTTCAGGGACTGCTAATTGCTCTAAAGGGAAACGAAATAGGCTGCTAGTGCCGCAGCCTACGGAGAGGTGTGGTGAGTCTTTTTTAACAACAGACTGTGCTCAGTCAGAGAGTCGCTTGCCGTACCCATCCCGTTGTGAGTTTTGCATCTGTAAGAGCGAGAGGGCAGGGAGCCAATGCAAATCCCTGCAGTTCGGGTAAGTAGCAGGAACTGGCACCCATACAGATGCCACCCACGGGTTCAAACTGACAGCAGCTCTGCTCTTAGCCACTGTTTATAAAAGGTGCTGTTGTAGATCATTGCTGCATGGGTGGGTTCTCACCTTGTAAAGACCAAACAGTTGTGTCCTGAACTTTTTCTTCTGGCAAACTTTTTAGAGGGCAGCTAAAAAATTCCAGTCAGTCATTCAGAGCACACCAAACCCTTAACCAAAAAATTCACTGACCAGAGCTGCCAAAACAGCAGATTCAGCAGCCCTAGCTGCTGTTTCTGTGCTGCTTTTGGTGCTCACAAAATTAATCCTGGTTTTGGTGCTCAGTTCAAAATTAATCCTGGAATACATCTGGCACGTAGTAAACCTGCCTTGGGCTGGGAATGCTGACAGACTTTATCTTTGAACCCTGTCTTTGCAGGAATTTGTACTGGAAAGAATTGTACCTGAAATGAACATTCCTAAATGACATCATGAGTGTTCCCAAATGACATAATTGTTCAGTGGTTTGTGTTTTTGAACTACGCTGTCACTGGAAATAATCAAAACTATATCTTACCTATTTCTTCTTTTCTTTAAGTTCATTACTGGTTTTGAATGGCTCCAAGGAGGTATATACAGTTTTGGCTAAATCCCCCTGTTACTTACTGAAGTTTTACAGCAACTTAAAGAAGATGCTGCCCTTAAACAGGCTGTTCTGGGGTTTGTTCAGATCTTGATGAGTTCACTGCTTGGGTGCAAGATTGTAATACCTAGGTATTAATGTAGCACAGATACTATCAGTGAACCTGGAGATAAACTTATCTCATATTCAAATACCTAGTTTTGTTTGCAGGAGCTCCTGCACTGAATGATTTACTGAGAGCCTGGCTGGCAATCGACCTGAAACTCGCACTGGAGCACATAATGCCTACGCAAGGTTTTGGAGGTGAACAGCCTGTGCTGTGCTGTTGGTACGTCTTGTGCTCGTGCTGCCTTTTCAGTTGTCAAATGTTGACTCTGTTAAGTTACTTATGATGATTTCAGGCTCCAAAAAAGCTCTGAGCCAATTTATCAGCTGATATAATGGAAAAAAAATAAGCCTATAATTCTATTAAGCCACACTAGGTTTCTTTTAACGACGAGAAAAGTGTTAAAAGATAGGATTAACTGAGAAATAAATTTCTGTGTCTGGCTGATAGGTGCATAGGAGGATGCTAAAGATAGAGAAGGCTCTCTTACAAGAAAAATAAAAGGAATTTGAAGCTCTTCACTTTGGTTATTGTTCACCTAGGCAGGGAATCCTAAAGAAACAGCTAAAAGGCTACATGAAAGGAAGACTAAGAAGGAAAGGCAGTTTCTTCAGTAACCCTCAAAGGCTTTTTGCTTATGTAGAACCTGAAATTGCAGAATTTCACGCTGAATTTTTGAGGTGATGGAAAACTGAATTCGGTCTGGACATTAAGAGCAGCGACTTTTAAAAAAACTCTTGTCCCTTCATTTTTTTCTTTTTTTTTTTTTAAATTCAAGTTTGTTTCTTAACATTTTCTAGAAACCAAAGCCAATACTATTGAGGCTGCTCAAATGCAGCAGTAGTTAATGTTACTGGGAGCATTAAAAATTATTAGGCCAAGAGGCATTGGACACTTACATGAGCTCTATCTTCTCTTTCAGCAAGAACACAGGGCAAAGCTCAAACACACCTTTTCGGACTCATGTCCTGCCTGTAGGTGAAACTGCTCAACCCACCATGTGACATGATGTAGTGGTCTCAGTTCAGTTCCCAGTAGTCTGAGAGATGGGTTAAATAAAATGTCAACACAGTCTGATTGAACTTGCACCCCTGTTGTAAGTCATAGCCAGAAGAGATAATTTTCACACTCCTTTTGGAATGCCAAGTTATGGACAGACATTGGAGCTTGAAAGTTTGTGTCTTTCATGTATCACAAAACTCTTAGTGAAGCCAAATGGTGCTTACACACGGTGTGTAAAAATAGTAAGTGCACTTTGAAGTATTGTCATGTGAAAATTGCACATAGACCTGGGTGCTCAGGACGTTCAGTCCAGCCTGGCTTGTCACGGTGAGACTGCATCTTTCTTAGCAATAAAACCAAGGCACGTTGACAGAGCTTTGAAAATAGCTGCAAATGAGGGAATTGGCCTACGGCAGTGGGGCTTCATGACCCATTCTCTATAAGGTAATGATAATGCTGCAGAATATAGTATAATGTAAAAAAAAAGTCAGCAGGCCATTCCCAGGAGGCTATTAAATCTCTTTACAATATTTAGCAGTTCTGCTGGATGTGCTTTTGTAACTGCTAGGTGTCTGGGACATAGAAAGGTGAGCTACATCAGTTCTTCAGCCATGCCTCTGAGGTCAAGTGCTGCAAAACAAGACTACAGAAGTATTCTTTGGCTTAGACCCCTGGAGTGGTTGGGCGGTGCTGTAAGCCCTGGAACACCTTGAGCTGTCTCTAAATCCATGGTCATCTCTCATCAGCAGAAATGTTTACAGAGAAGCAGGAGAAGTTGCAGATTCCTTGCTCACCATTTCGGCACTGCTCGGCTTCACAAAAGCGGATCCCATCGGGAACGCATATGAAGGAGTGGATGTGGGGAACGCCATTCTGCAATTCAGAGCAGACACGTGAGTCAAAGTGCAGTAAATGCTCCGTTCACTTGCAGACGGGAACTAAGAGAATGCCAAATGGCTCCAGCACAAACAAACTGAATGTACTAGTATTTTAGATACCTCGTGTAGACGTTGCCATGGTACTTCTTGAACGTAGGTTTTGACGTACGCCACTTGGCAAAATGTTGTCATGAAGTGTTTGCAGATATCTATAGCAAATTGTTCTAAAGTGGGGATCTAAGGCACAAACAGTATTGTTAGAAAGAAGCAATTACCTTGTGTACAGAAGTAGATTGTTCTGATTGTTATAAATATTTGGGAAGGATCAGTGTTGTTAAAAATACAAATTTCTCTCATTTCTGGTTTTGCACGCTGTGCCTATTTGTTGATCAACTTACAGCATGCACTGCAAATAGCAGGGTCACATCTAAAATCTCCCATTCTGCAGTCCTTGGACTGAGAGAAGCTGCCACAGAAGCCTTATGCTTTGAGGGTATATTGCTGAAATAGCCGTAGAGATAGCCTGTTGAATGAAGCTTTGCAGGCTAAAGATGGGATTTCGTTACTGAGACAGAGAATGTGCGCTACAGATTGTCATTGCAACAGATGCAGCTGAGGGAGGTAAGAACACAGTTAACAGAATTAAGAGGTCTCATTTACTTTGAGATATTCTGTTTAAAAGTGCTGTATAGGAATAATGCAGTATAATGTGATGTTAATTTATTTTTTTTTAAAACATAGATCTTATATGAGAAATCTACAAAAAGTACTGCTGGCTCTGTGAGAAACAAGCACCTTTGGAAAACCAAGGAAGAGTCCCCAGGATAAGCACAGGAGGATGAAAAATTATCTCCTAAATCAGTGAAGGGGACTTTGCTATCGATCCGACATGCCAGTGTGGGGAGAGAATCTTCACATGCATTTTGAAAGTGAAAAGTTAGCATAACAAACACTTCCAAATGAAGTCATTAGAAACAGCAAGGCTAGTTAAAAATTTTTAAAATACCCCATTTTTTTTGGCCAGGACAAGGACGATATTCTTTATGGTGTCTGTAGGTATCACAAAAGAGTTGTTTCCATCCAGGTACTCGTGAGCAGAAGTCAGCCGGAGGTGCGTGCACACTTCCACTTCTTTAACAAAGTGCTTCTTCCCTTCTCTATGAAGGCGAAGGAACTTGATTGTGTTCTTGCCATATTCGCAGTTGAGGACTTCTACATCTTTAATCTGCAGAGAAAAGACATGACAGTTATAAAGGGTCTCAGCAGAAGCGTGAGCTATGCTCAGGCCATGAAACCCAGACAGCGTTTATGGCCTTTATTTCTGCAGCTACCTGTGATAATGAAAGCATTTCCATTATAAATCTTGAACTCCTGATAGCTTTTGGAGGCTATCATTACATCTGTAGCAGCTGTGACAGAATTTTATGGTTTTATGGGGGGCAGATGGTGTAACATGAGTGACAGGTAGTCTCTCTCGTTCATTGTTTTTCCAGTAGTCCTGACTATTCAGACCTTCACCGCGTCTTCCCTCCACCATCTCCTTCTGAACACAGTGCATGGCAATGCGTTCAGTCACCAGAGACGCAGCCACGCAGAGGACAGGTGGTACTCATGCCTGTGCCCTCTGCAGTCCCTGGCTCTGCCAAGGCCGGACTGTGCCTCTCAAGATGCAGCTCCAGATTGTGCCTGGCACCGGGGACAGACTGGCACGTCCTCCTCCAGCCCCAGCTCTCGCAACCGCTGTCAGGTTCCACGTGTGATGCGCTGAGCTGACATTTTGTCATAACCGTGCCACAGCGCTGATCTCCCACAGAAAGGGATCAGAAGCACCTCTGTGGAGCAAAATTCAAGTCTCGATCCACATCTGCAAAATCCTGGCTCTCTGGAATGGTTTGGTTTGCTTGGGCTAAGCCCGATTCAGATCTATCCTGCTTCTGCAAAACGCACCCCAATGACACACCTATTACCATGCTGGGGAGGGAGGCAAAATGCTGTGAAGGCTGTGAGGATTTCTGGTGTGCTAACATATCCAGAGCTTATCACACTGGGCTTTCCCTGAGCCTGAAATATCCCGTAGTTGGTATCAACACCTTTTAATGGAAATCAGCACCTTTTACTGTGAGCATAGCGGGGAGGAGAAAGAATATTTTCCACACCAAAATGTAAATGGAAGCTCTTTATGCATGCATTGCTGCAAACATTAGCACATGTAAAATTGCTTAAATCAGATATGTTTGTTCCTGAAAGAAATGCAGATGCATTTAAAAGCTGATTTAAGAAGTAATTGTAAATAAATTCCTGTGGCTTAGAGACCCCAGAGCATTTTCTCAGGCTGTGAGTCCCTGCGAGCCTGACCCCCACGGACAAAGAAAGCCCCCGCTGCCAGAGCTCAGTGCTTTGCCAGAAACCCCCTTTGCAGGAGCACTGCACAGCCTGTGCTCGTGTCGAGGGCTGGATGGAGAAGTAGTGAGTTGGAAATTATTTTGTTTGGCTTGTCTGAACACAGAGTTTTATTCAGAGACTTGTAAAAATTTCATACTTAGTCATGCAGCACTAAGAAGAAAACAAAAGGGGTTCCGGTATCTGCAGCTTCTTTTTTTTTTAAAAAAAAAAAAGCAGAACTCCTTGTATATTCTGAATATTCAAAATGCTGCCTCCTAAAATACAGAGGTAAGTTTTCTCAGACCCATAACTTTACAACCGCCATTTTGCTATTTCATTGCCTGAAGAAATCGCGTGTGGTTTCCAGCAGCTCCCGGGAGCCTTGGCCCTGCTGCCTGTGGCTGTCCCTGCTGTGAAGCCCGACTTCTTGCTGGCTCTGCTGTCCCGGGCAGCTGCCTGGGCTGCACTCACTGCATCATACAGCAGCAGCTGACAGCTAATGCAACACAACTTCTCCTTTCAGAGCCTAATCAGTGCTCGCCCTGTGCAGCCGAGAAGCCAAAATGCCCGTGGGATCTGCATGGTGTCAGCCTGCTTTGCTACTGCTTCTCTCCTCTGCGCCGCTGTGGGCAGCTGAGATCTCCTGCAGGAATGAAGACGGGAAGGCAGTCGATTGGTAAGTCAATACCACGCAGGGCAGAAACGCTGGGTAAGTAAATAATGCCTGAGATTAAACCACGAGGAGTAGGTGGATCGCTGAGACGTGATGCATGGCAGCCACTGTTTTAATCCTGTTTGCCTGTGAGTAGTAGCTGAATTTTGCCGTTGGAGAGCCTGGGATAGGTTATTGAAACACGATTGCATTTCGCTGAACCAACCGCCCTACTGCATGATGACTAACTGCAAAATAATCACCGTTTTACAGAGCGTTTGTGTCTCATCATCAAAGGGAGTGTAACCTGTGTTCGGGTGCCAAGGCTGTGCTCACTGGGGCACCCGGCCAGGGCTCCAGCACGGGGCTCAGCTGGCAGAGGGTGCGGACCTGAGTGGGGGAAACATCTGTACCTTGCCCTTAGCCTTGTGCTCCCGCTGCTTGTGGTGGGACATGTCCCCTTGCTGCTGTCACCCAGGGGGAACGCAGGCTGAGCCGCCCCCAGGAGGGATGCAGGGAAGCACGGGACAGGGGTGGCAGCATGGGGAAGCACCGTCAGCACCTTGGGACTGTGGAGCAGAGGTCATTCCCCACTGCTGGAGCTGCCAGCACCTTACAGCTGGCACCATCCCACTGCCAGCAGTGAGCCTGAGTTTGGGTATTAAGTGATTAATTGGATTAATGTGCTTTGAAGATGAAAGGCGTGAAATATAATGACATAATATCCAACCCAGGTTTAAAAAGTGAAATGAGTGCTCTTTGTAAAGAGTATGGAAGCCTCTCAGAGACAAATAGCAACTGATTTTTAAAAAGTAAAGCATCTTTCTCACAGCACAACAACTAGTTTGGTTAGAAGACAAAGAAGCAGATGCTGTTCTCACACACCCCGTCCCTTGCACATGGAGCTAACTACAGGGAAAGCAGGAGTTCCTCACACCAAAGGCAGGCTGCTTAAGCAGGGGCATAAAGCCGACTTTGCTTGTATTGCCATTGTATCAAGCATATGAGGGTCTGGTCCTTCCCTCTAATTTGTCGCCGTTGCCAAAGCCCTTCTGGATAATGTGATTTTCTTCAGGAATCAGACTCTTAGTTGATGCAGCCACTCAACACCATAAAGGTACAAGAAATTTCATTTCTTTGCAAGCTGCAATTATTCCTTGCAAAATGAGCCTCTCTATGCTGAAAATAAAAAAAGGTGTGTGTGGCCCAAAACCCAAACAAACAAAAAACCAAAACAAAAAAACATTTTCCATCCATTTCTTAAATTAACACAATTTTTGTATCCCAATTCTCTGAGAAATTCTGTGAAAGCAATGGTTAGAAGTAATTGGATTCATTCCAGATGGGAATGCGGGGGTCTGCACCGGTAAAACCATGTTCTCTTCTGCCAAGTTTAGCAGGGAGGACTCAAGGGGGTTCCTTTCCAATGTGCCACAGTCAAATGAATGACAAACTTGCCTTTCTGTGGTGGTCATGACAGTTTGTTGACAAGAAGTAGCCAACTTTTGCCTGATCTGGATTTGTTTTCTGCAACACTGATGGGAGAAGCAGAACTGAAACTGCTGAGAAAATCTTACTCTTAACCAAAAGATGTCAATGTCCTTTCAAATAAACACAGCACTGCAGGTTTTATATTCAGTTAGCACGAGCTCTGTGTGAGTTCCTACTGCCCAGTGATTGCATCCCACAACATTCTGTAAGTACTCAGTATTAACACACCCTTTCCTTTGCCACTAAACCAGAGGGATCACTTGCTGTATCTGAGCTGATCCTATGTGTGCAGTCTGTCTGTGCCTGCAGGTCTTATCCCTATGCAGCATCTGGGCTGGCAACAATCTCCCCCATGTTTCATTCCACTCGGAAGCTCGCCCTGCCATCCTCTCAGCACCTCACACAGGGGCTGCCAGGGCAAGCAGCCATTGGACTGGCTCTTTGAGGAGGGCAGAGTTGTTTCTTTATTCATCCAAGATCACTGTGTTCTCTAGGAAGGGTTTCATGCAAATCAAAACCCAAACTCTGCTTTCTGAGCAGTGTTGAGTCTAGGGCTGAAGCTGTGGGTGCACATTGTTTGGGTTTTTTTTGGTTGGTTGGTTGGTTTGGGTTTTTTTTTTTTTGGAGGGGGGAGAAGTAAAGATGTCATTAAGAAGCAAAGATGTAATTATTTGCAGTACCTTTGTGTACAGTCACAAGCAAACAATGTGACAATGCTAATTGGGTATAAGCAGATTTGCTTTTCCTTGGTTCTCAGGAAAAAAAGTCACTGCTCCCACAAATGCCAAAACTCTTGGGAAACTTCCTGTGCACAAACAGCAGTGAAGACTTTTATACAGCTTTAGTTGCTAATATGCTCAGCTGGCTTTCTGAAAGGGCCAAAGCACATATCCACTGGGGATCAAAGTGATCTACTGACAGCTCAACTATTAGCAGTTCTGTAAGTGTCCCTGCTAACGCCTGCTTGTCAGACTGTGAACATGCCGAGAGCATAAACTTTCCAATGTAGTGTGGAAAGGCTTTGTATGCTAATTCTTGGATCAACTCATGCTACTGTAACTACTGCTACTCCTCCCTTTTCCGAGCCTTCATTTCAAGTAAAGGTGTGATCAAGTAAAAATGTGCCTCCTTGTGCATGAACAGCTCTCCCCAGCCTTGCTGTGTCAATCACTTCCTTCTCTTCTCTCTGATCTGTCATCAGCAACAAGCTTTCCTGAGATATTTAAGGAACATCACTCACTCAGTGCCAGCGCAGGTGGATTACCAGGATCACCGTTGGTGTGTGTTTCTCTTCTGTCTGTACATTTCCCATGGATTAAATGTTGCCCTGCCACTTCTGGCCTGCTTTCAGAGATGCTTTTTTTGACCAACTTGAGTCAGTCAATCAGCTGGGCAAGGTTTGCTCCCACTGATATACCAGGAGGGTTAAGCAGTCAGGCTGCATTTTTGTTAATACAGGATTGAAAATAATGTCAATCAGTTCTTACTGCTGATGTAAAGAACAAGTTACTCAAGTGCAGCACTCAAAGAAAGTGGCTCGATTAATTGTATTGCAATTAATCCCATGGACTTGTGCACTGGGAAAACCTGTTTGCTTCATCAGGGACATTAATATGAATGGAACCATTTACTGACAAGATGGAGTATTGTGTGATCTAGAGGAGATTTGTGTTTCTGGCTAATGGTTTGCAAATATCTGGTCTGCAACTGTTCAGCAGAGAGCGACTCTGTTAGGAAAAGTAGGACTGGAACATTATCACATGGCTTTATGCTTATTTTGTGGTATAAATATAACACTATACATTTTTCTAATTTTAATACACATTTTAATCTATTTCGTATAAACTTATGTTTACATGCTATAAAAATGCCCTGGTAAGAGAAGTCAAGGCTAGCCATGAGAATGTCAGCCTAAGTTTGGGACCAAAGGTTCTCTACCAGAACTGGGAGCAATAGGGATTTGGTGGATGAATAGGACTCCACACCAGCACTACTTCCAGTTCTTCCAGGGTACCAACAGCAGTCTGGCCACAGCATCGTGTCTGGTGCCAAATCAGCCTCCCTTGCTTGCTAAGCAAGTCACCCTTCTCCTCAATCCTCTGGTGGGAAGCAGATACTGATTTACATGTTCAAACAGGATGGTTGTAAAAAAAACAACTGCTCTTCACTGTTGCAGGTTTGCTCTCTACAAGTTGCCAAAACATGCCAAAGGAGAGATTCCCATGCTGGGGCTGGAATACATGTACATGGATGCCCTGGCCCCGCAGTGGAAGCTCAGCGAATACCTCATCAACATGACACAGGGAGCTCTGGGACAGACACTGGAGCAGCTATATGAGACATACAAATCTGAGGCAAGTGACATTTAATTATCATTTTGTTAGTACACTTACTTGATATTTCATGCAAATGAAATGAAAACAGGCAAAATAAGCATGTAGAGGTATGGTGGACCTGACTGACTAGATCTACTAAAACATGTCAAAAGGAAAAGGGAGTGTCTTGACAGCTGGGCAGATTATTTGTGGGTTTGGTCACAATCAGAAATTATCCTTGAACTTCTAATTTCTAGTCAGGCCCTTCACACACAGTATTACCCATCAGAAAAATGAGCATTGGTACACAGTCCCTTTGGCTTCTCCTCTGCAAGTCATGTTTAGCAACATCTGAAGCTGTGAACAACTCTGCCAGTGGTGACTATTATGGATGCTTGTCCTATGCCCTCACATGTAAATGTGTTTCATGCTTTGTCTCAGATCAGATCTAGGCTCTGCTTTCCTCCCTGAAATCACTGTAGCTGCTTCAGCAGTAATATGCTGCTTGTTAGGGTTTTTTTCCCCTCCACAGTCAGACATCTCATTTATATTTGTGTGAAGCAATTATAAAATACCACAAGATCTGCCTATGTTCTTTTACCATCTACATAATATTCTTGGGAGTCTGGGCGTGTCTTTGCATTTCTGCTGTGGGTTAGTGGTAGTGTGTCATTAATTTATATGTAGAAGAGATTCCCAGAAGTCAGTCAATTATTGGCAATCTGGTCAATTGTCCTATTTCAGGTCTCTGTAATTGCTTACAAACTCAAAAGTGTCTCATACTCTTTTGAAGTTTTCTATTCAGGATAATAAGGTGTGGCCACATGCAAATATTTGGAAAAAAAAAAAGCATTAACTGCTTGTCCTTCATAAGAACACTTGTCATGGCTATTTTTCCTCAGCAAACATTTTCACCAGATCTGGTTGCCAAATCAGACAGAGGCACAAAAACAGGAGGTTAACTCAGTTTATTGTCCTAGCAAGTGTATTTGGCCTCTTGTGGAAGGGCCTCTGCAGTCACCGAGAGAACTTCCACTTCATGTTAGCCAGGAGCCTAATGCTGAGTCTTCAGGTTTGTTTTACTGTAACTTCTGCGGAGTCAGCGTAACTGGGAGAAGGATTAGGCTTCTGCTGTTCACACAGAGAAGTCCTGAATTCCTTCTTCTTTCCCAGCAGAAGATGTGTGCTTAAATGCCTTCCTTTCACTGAATGTTATGTTTCAGAAATGTGTGTTTTCCTGCAGAAGAACAACGTTGCATATGTGCTATACAATGATGAGGTCCCTGAATCATACTCCGATGGGTGGAAAAGAGGACATACCAAAGGTACAGGGAAAGTCCCAAGCTATTATTTTCTCCCTTCTAAACTTGTGGATAGCATCAACTTGTCTGTTTGTCTATCTGCATATCTGAAATACCTGCCTAATGCAGAGCTAGGGAATGATTTGCATGATGCATAGTTTGCTGTGCTGTGTAGTTATATATATTGCAGGTTCTGTTTTGGCTTTGCAATAGCTGTGCTGTGCTGTGTTGAAGGGCTTATGGACATTTTGTTCCAACAGTTGAAACTCATACAGCTCCTTGCGGGCCATGTGGTCCTGAGCTTTTTTCAAAAGAAACATGGGGACAGTTTGAGTTGAGTTATGCAGAAGAGAATTAATGCAATTCCATTGCAGTATCAGTGTCTCTTATAATCCATTAATCTACTCTAGAGCCAGTTTACTATAGCCATTAACACTGAGGTGTGATGTCTGCGGCAGCAAATCCAAAGCAGGACACAGCTCTATCATCTCATGTTTTTTTCATGCCTAATTTGATTGCAATAACTCTTCTTTTTTGTTCCCCCCAGGATTTCTGCTCTTGGACAAATCACAAGGTTTCTGGGTGATTCACAGCGTGCCCCTGTTCCCTCCCATCCCTGAGGATGGTTATGGGTATCCAGCTACTGGGGAGTCCTACGGACAGACAGCCATCTGTATAACCTTCAAATATGACCAGTTTACAGAAATAGGTATGAAAAGCTACTCCCTATGAAAGCTTTTGCCCACCACACCTCTCTGACTGCTTTCCTTGAGGCTTTGCCTCAAAAATTGCTTTTCTTGTCCTTCACTGTCAGAGAGGAAACCAAGTGGGGCCTGGAAACAGCATTGTTGGCTTCAGTGATGTTTATCCAATGATTTCCTGTGCGAATGTGGGAAATTCACTTCTCCACTCTATGTCCATCCCCCCATGGGGACTATTGGGATAAGAATAGTCACAAGTGCATATTGAGGGTGAAATCAGTCCACGCACACAAAATGCTTTGGAAAAATAAATTAGGATGATTAATAATTTTTAACAGTAATAGCTCATTCCTCTGCAGTTCTAAAATTGAAAGAATTTCAATTTTAGAAATTTTCACTGCTTGAGCTGGAATAGTAGTCTTGACTTGTCAGAAATAGGAATGATGGAATAATTAGCACCCAGAATTTCCGCCGGTACTTTTTGCCACATAAAACACCAATACAAAAAAAAATCCCCCCCAAAATCTCTACCTGTAAGCTTCAGAACAATGTGACAGTGATCAAAAGACATTACAAGAAGTCACACTTGGCAAGTTCCTTAGCACTTTTCGCACTGTTTTTCATTTTTTTCTCAATTACAAACCTCAAGTGACAATAATGAAAGAGATATGCTGTGCAAATGGCCAGGCTGGCTGCACCCCAGAGTTATCCAACCCGGTTCCTGTTTGTGGAAGCACATTGATGCATATGTTTGGTGAAAGAGGACAAGAAAATGAGATGCACTCATAATGCTTTTCCTGCTCCATCCTCCCAGCTTCTGGTGATCTGTGGTTCAGGGATTTCCTGAGCTGGAAAGACTGGAAAGTTCCTGATGAACTGGTCTTCCATGAACTCATCTAATGAGCCTGTTTGTTCCCGGGCTCTTTATGATATCCATGGTGAGGACTTACAGAGCTAAGCTGCACACTGTACAGAGAAGTAAATTTCTTTTGCAAATTCAATCCAGATGCTGAAAGTCAAGCTCTGTTCTCCCTAAACCCCAAGCAGACCCTTTGGCAGCCCTTCTGTTTGCATTTGGCTTGGCAAATGTAACTGGAAACTAGTCCTGTAAATATGGACAGGCTTGGACTTACACACATGCTGTGTGAGCACGATGTGACTGCTTGGAGGCTTGAAGATGAGCATGGGTGGAAGCCGCAGTGGGCCAGGACCACCGGTTAACAGCTCTGCTAAGAATAGTGAGGTGTGAGTGGAAAAACCTGAGCGGACTGTCCCAGACAGTTTACCTGCTGCAGGCCAGTCAGAAAACAAAGCAATTAAACGTGGTTTTGGCTGCTAAAATAAGGTACTTTGACACTGAACTCCTCCAGAAGACAGGCTGTGAAGATTAGGGAGGATTTAGGTTTCCTTTCCAAGACAGAACTTTGCTCTCTCGATTCCTTTGCTTTATCTCATTTTAATTCTGCATGTGTTTGTTTCTTTGGGTTTTTCCCAGACCAACAGATGCTGAGTTCTAATCCAGGAATCTACAGCTGCTCCATTCCTAACATCTTCCAAGCAGACCTCCCAAACCTGCAGAAGCTCTGTGCAAAGTCCCGGCTGCCCTCGGCCCCCTTGTACCACCTCTCCAAGCTCCAGTCAGCTCACGGGGAAGCCTTTCTGCACTTTGCAAAGTCACACTTGTTCATAGATGGTAAGAGAAACTGTTGCACTACCTGTCACACCTTCTCAGAGAAGAAATAAGTAGTTACTGTATTCCTTGACAATTAGTCAAGGGGACAAAAGTTCAGCTTCAGAAATAAATGTAACAGGGCCAGGAATGCCATCCCATCCCAGTATTTTCTGGGCCCTACAAAGTGAAATCTGTCTGGGTCTTCAAATGCCTTAAGGCATTTGGCCCTGGGATTGTCAGAAAGTGCATTTCCTGTTACTCAACAGTAGCAACAAAGACAAAAATGGGGGTTGAATTATCTGGCTTTTTTGTTAAGAAGGTAGCTTGAAAATCTTTTTTATTTCCTTTTTCTCCTGCTGAATGTTTGTAATAGGCTTTCCAGGAGAAGGAGGAAATGTGGAAATGAATTCTGAAACCAAAGGCAAAATAAGGGGAGGGACAAAATCCCTGTTGCCTTACTTTATGCACTGGAGCAAAAAGAGCCCAGTTTAGGTGATGCTTTTCAGTTCCTTCTTAAATGAAGGAAATGAAAGCCTAATTTCCCACACCCTGTGTTATTCCACAGATATCTATGTGGCCTGGATGGCTCAGGAACTGAAGACTGATTTGTTGGCTGAATCCTGGCAGCACTCTGGCCAAAAACTTCCCTCAAACTGCTCTCTCGACTACCATGTCTACAACATAGACCTGATAGGGACACCATTGAATTCCACCTTTCATTCCATTAACGATCATTCCAAATGGGCTGTTTCAAGGGAATACAAAGATCAGTGGGCCTGCATTGGAGACTTAAACCGTGCTGCTGAGCAAGCCTGGAGAAGTGGTGGGTTCATCTGCACACAGAACGAACACATCTACAACGCCTTCAGGCGTTTGATAACCCACTACGAAAGCTGCGCTGATGCTTCCACAAGGGTGTAAGAAATGATTCCTCCCAAGCAGCACAGCCCATCCATCCATAGAAAGCATAGGAAACGTCTCTGGTAACCTATTTTGCACTGAAAAATGGTCCTGAGAGTTGCCCGATGTGCTGCACCTTCACCTTGTTAGCTGTAAAGCTGGTGGTCCTCAGGGGAATTACAGCTGTGTTCCTCTGGGTGCCAGACCCACAGGCTCTGCTCAGCCAATAGCTGCTGCATGAGGCTGAATCAAAGAACATCACTGTGAGTGACCATGCATGGGCATCCCTGCAGAACTTGTGAGTGATACATGGGATGGGAGGAACAACAAAAACCTCTCTTAGCTAGGGGCTGGGCAGTTAGCAAGAGAAAAATATCCCACAATGCTTCCACATCACCCCAGGTTCCAGGTGCTATTGAGATCAGTCACAGCATTTCTGCTCAGCTTGGGGAGAATCTCTTAAGGAACTGTATGTAATTGGCTGCAGACAGGGAGATGAGTAGATCTGTGGACAGGATGGCTTCGTTTCTACATGATGAATATTTAGAGAAGCAGTGAGCTTTAAATCATTTGTAACAGATAGCTTGGGAGTATTTCTTGTGCTTTTATTCATGTACAGCAATCTCATAAACAATTAAATGTGTCTAAAATATGTATAAGCAAAATAAATTAAGATCAAAAATGGTCTGTTTACAGTCTCCCTCTTCCATCTTTAAAGTTATCTGTGTTTGAATACAGTGTTTTACAGCTGCCAAAGGAAAAATGGAGACAATTAGGAAAAAAAATTAGAGAAGAAAATACTGGAAGGCAGATGTATTTTCACCTACACTTTTACACTACAACAAATGTGGCTGTTAAAATTTAACACCTACACTCTCAGGCTCAGGACCTGAACTTTGCATGGGCTTGCTCTAAAGAAAGAGCAAATACACTGCAAAATCCTGATGCGCTCGTGGGATTTTGAAAGTGTATCTGTAATAGCACTTGGATCTTTTTTTTTTTCTTTCATTGCACCCAATCTGAGGAGTTGGCTGCCCTGCTAATATTTCTGGTTTGCTGTGCCCATCATCCACACTGCTGATTCTCCACACCAGATATAAAGAAATGCCCCACAACCACAGGAAGGTGTTGGCTTCCTTCCCTTTTCACCCTGAAAACCCAACCAGCCGACAAAGCGTACAAAGTACAAAACATTTAATTTTGGAAAAAGTTTGTGTGTTCTTCTTGAAGAAATAATGTTCCTGACCCACTTAAAGAGGAGAATTGTCCAGGAATAGATTTTATATTTAGTTGATCTGGATTGGAGGCAAACAGTGGAAATAATGTAAACAGTTTGGACATTCTATGGAAAACAGGACTTTTTTGCCCCCTTGCATATGACCAAACAACATTTGATAAATAATTTGCTTGATAATTTTTTTTTCCTCTGATGCTTGTCAAATTGTTTTACATATCTTCATTGTTTAACTAGCTGTGGTCAAGCAACACCTATTTGTGGCAGAGAAAATTGCCAGTGACAGAGAACGCCAAGCAGTGGGATGGTAGGGCATCACTCTGGTAAGCCAAGATAAAAGTCATTTCCCTTATCCACCTCTCCACTAACCTAACCTGCCTGAATTCTTGTATCTTGCCTACAGCCCTGCATACACATGACCTCGGTGTGCAGGAATGGTGAGAAACCCTTCGCTGAAAACGCTGCTGGTGAGGTTTGCTGCTGTGCATCAGAGGACACCTGGACCTATGGCACAACCTGCATTTCTTATGGTAGGTGCTCAACCGCAGCATTTGGGTCAGAGTTCAATAGCGAAGAGTCTCCATCCACTGGCTGTCACAACAGCATGGCCACAGCCCTACTCCAGGATAGAAGTCAACTGCCCATCACTTTAAGCACTGATTGTTACCCTTCATTATTTGATCAGTCGATAGCTGTCACAAAGCTTCACGAGACTGCTGCCAGCATTCCTCTCGTTATACCCAAGACTGTTACCCTCCATTTCAGCTGTTGCTGTGGAGGAATAAAGAGCAGTGGGAAGATGGAGAGAAGCAGTTGTACTGAACAGCATCACAAGCACCTAAATAGCCAGCTTGCGCACACGCTCATGTTGGTGGTGTAGCAATAAAAAGGCTGCAGTTCTGGTTCTCTCATTTTTTGGCTGTAAACAGTTTTAATTCAGATTTGCTTTCATTGTGTAACTTCCATATTTGCATATCCTGGTATTTCCACTACATGCATTATGAAACGTGGGCAGACTCTTTGTTTCCTGAAAGAGACTGATGATCAACAAGAAAAACCATACAGATTTTTAAAGGGTTTGTAACTCTCAGCTTCCTGCACAGAGGCAAGACCTCTTACTCGACCTCGTGTGCCCTCACAGCATACCTTCAGGTTACCATTGGGGCAAAATATTTATTTTTGCATGTTTTATGTATATAGTCCTAGAGTTGTTAATTTTAAAATGTGCTGTTCTTTTTCAAAATGCCAAATGCTCAACAAATATCTGCCTTCCCTGGGTGACTCTGTGCTGCCTTTGCTCTCACCGTGACCCTCTCAACTGGACAGACCTCCCCGCAGAAGGGGACGCATGGCGCTGCTCCCTCTGCGATTGCAGGACCCCAGCAAAGCTGGTTCTGCTAAAGGGCAGAAGTCTTGGACCCTGGCATGGAAAGAGGAGAAAGCCAGTCTCTCTTCTGGAAGCCCAGAGTCTCTTCTCAGCGTGCAGGTATGGCTATTCTGACCCTTGGGCTCTGTTCTAGTTACACTAAATGAGAACATTTATTATACATGAAAATTGTTTGCCGAGGGAGTAGGAGAGGCCAAAAGCAGACATTATTAATCCACTAAACATTAGTGTACTGCAGCCAAGTTTGTAACAAACACAACAGTAGGGATCATTGTTTGGTATAAACTGCCTTGTAATCATTTCCACAAGCAGGGACTCGGTCCCAGCACGCCCGACAAGCTCGCAGAGGGCAGGAAATGCAAATACAGCCTCTCGATGTACACGCCTGCCGCTCTCACCCGGCAGGACGGATGTGCCCTCACCCCCACCCCTGCCAACCAGAGCGAGGGCAGAACTCTGTCACCCTGTCACTACTCCAAAACAAACCCTGACCATTTTTCCCTAAACCTCTGTATCCCCGAGGACGCTTCTTCTGTAACACTGGTAATTGTGGATCGTTAGGGTAGTGGTTCGCTGTGCTGGAAGGACGCAGTTTTACACAGGCTTAATGCAAGAGGTCACAGGATTAGACGTTAACATCACTAGAAGAAAAGCCTAAATAAATAAATAAATGTATGAAGGCAAAAAAGGCTTAAATAGCGTGAAGTTTAATTCCAGCTGGGCATTTACACTAAAAAATGGGCACAGGCATCCCAGCCTCAGCCCACATCAGAGGGCAGCCTTTATGGTGGGATCGTTTCAGGTGTCTCCACAACTGCAAATATACTGACCGAGCTCTCATGATGGGAGAGATAAGCAATGTATCGGAGGATTTCTCAGGGATGCCTGGGGCTCCATGCCAGCTGTCTGCCAGCAAGTCAAGGGAAGCTGTAGGAGAAATTTCCCTGACTGAGCTGGGAAACTTCCCTTCTCCAAGGCAAGCTAGTTTAGCCCAGCACTGGGACTTGTTGCAGAGCTTCCCGGGTGCATTTCTGAACCACAACAATGTCTGCCTCAAAGCTGCCCCACTGCACTCTCTGAAGTGCAGAAGTCCTGTGAAGCGCAGGAGGTTTTGACCATTTCACTGCCAGTAATGCCCATTCTTCAGCTGCCCTTGCAAACCACATGCGCTGGTCCCCTCCCAGCACACTTGGTGTAGTTTTCTGCTCTCCAAATGGAAAGTTTCCAGTAAATACAGCCAGGTGCCTGTGCCAAACAGGGATTCCTCAGCCTGCCTGCGGTGGGAAGGCAGAAGGGCTATTTTTGTGAAAGGCATATGGGCCTCTTGGATCCCTCTCTCCCGTTTAGGTATATACACTCCTCACTCCTGACAGTAATGAAATTCTCAAGAACATCATTGTGAGCATTTATTTTAATGTATCAAAGCCTCGTTGGCGTTATTAGCATAGTCACATAATTATCCTCAGAGAAACTTCCACCCATATGTTAACGCCCATGAATTATTGTGTGGCTCTCTTTTATACCTTTATTTTCGGTTTCTGGGAAAGATTCATCACTGGGTATTTAGTATAGTAATTGCTTCAGAACGTGTAAGCTGCCTATGCCCTGGGTAAAATGTTCAGGAGATGAAGTGGTGCTGGCAGTGCCTTCTGAAAGCTTGGTGTAAGCCACAGCCTAACAGTGCTCAGAATGTGATGCAAGAATATGACGCGCCTCTCTCATTTCACAAGGGATTTCTTAAAAAGACATGAATTTAAAAATGAGAAGAGAGATGAGTAGAAATTCATTAGGCAACGAGTGGAAAAAGAACCCTTGTAGTAAGGAACAAATTCTTCAGAGTACAGAGCAGAGAGCCTGACCTGAAATTTCAGGCTTGGATATTAATATCAGCATTTCCTGCATACCCTAGTGCCCTGAGTGGCTTAGCCTTATCTGGCGCTTTTCTATTTAGATTGGAGATAGGCGGTTAAAGGCCTAATCTGCTGAATTTCCTCATAATCCTTATGAAGTTGGCATGAATGCAGCAGAAGAAGCTGCATACAGACTCAGAAATCAGTTCTAGCACTTTCAGGTTGTGGCCTCGGACACGAATTAGCTCAAAATATAATTTTTAATGCAGGTGCATTGTATGCTTAGCTTTATGGTTTTAAACTGATTTATCCCAGTATTAAGAGTATGCTATTCCATGAGTATTTGATATGTTGCTTTACTCGAGCTGTTAAATACAAAGCACTAGGACTTGAAAAAATGCATCTTGCTTTTTATCAACACCCGTGTTACACTTTTACTCCAGCGATCTTAGCAAATCCTCTTGATTTTATTGTTTCAGTTGCAGGAGTTGGACATCGCTGTAGGAGGTAGCTGGTGACTATTCTGATTCTCTTGTGAGAGGGTCAAAAGTCAGGAACACGCTTCCACTCCATGGATCAGTTTGCAGTTTGGGAACTGCAAGCTGATACTCAAGCTTTACAGGAGCAGAGCATGGTATGTACCGTAGCCTGCCGGAGCGCTGGCGGTGGCTGCAGTGGTTCGCTGTGGTACACTTGTACTAGTGTTACCTAATTTCTTAATCATAGAAGTTCTGCATGCAAGTTGGCCCCACACTGTGCATCATAATCCAGCCATGCAAAAATCTGTCTTCACAGGCATTAATGCCTGCAAATCAGCGTGTCGCATTACAGCAGGACACGGTTTCCCCGTGACACTCTAAAGACTGCCAAAAGCTCACTAACAGCCCCATCAGCAAGTGTTTTCTTTTGGTTCCTCACTTCTGACTTTCTAAGGTGTGAGAGCATTTAGCTCCGCGGCTTTTTTTGTGTCTCTCTTTTTTCAGGCTTCCTTTTTGGACTAAGATTCTGACAGCCAGCAGTCAGTATTTCTCCTGCTGCCGTGCAGTGTCACAGATGTGGTTTTGCACTGGTGTGCACACGCTCTATACACTACTTGTGTTCAGGATTAGAAATGCCCACCTCAGTACACATTTCAGACCGGTTCCTTCCCTCATCTGAAAGCTGCTCCAATCCTTGTACAGTACAAAGTAAGTCTGCATCTTTTCCTCTCTTGCTTTCTTAGTGCTCAAAATATTTCTTTCATGAAAGTTAAGGTGAGAGTGAGGGAACAGACAGCTTTGCATGGGATATTGGAAGAAATTCTGCACTGCAAATAGGGACAGCCACTACCGTTGTGTTCCCAGCTATCCACCAATCTGCCCTCCTCTGTACTGCACAGAGATGTGAAGAGCCTGAGAAATGGAGGCAAAGACCTTTCAAGAGAAACAGAGAAGAAAACTCAAAAGGGAGAACGAGACAACTGAAGGTGAGCAAGAGAGAAAAAGCAAAGGAAGAGCAGAAGGAACATTGTGGTGGGTGACACCAGGGAGGTCAGAGACCCTGATTTTGGTGGCAGAGAACCATGAGGAGTTAACTGGGCGGAACCCAGTTAATAGGATGTTTCATTTGCTCATTTTACTGATACAGGCTCCATAGGCTGTGCCACAGAGGGGTAAAAATGGGAGGCATAAACTGAAGTGATTTAGCCAAGGATTAAAAAAACCCAACAAACAAGCCAACACTTGGAGAGAAAGTCGCTACCTGTCTGTTACCAAACCTACAAGAGGTGGGGCAAGGTGAAGTCAAAGCATTAAAGATGTAAAAGTAGGAGGGAGAAATTCATAAACTAAGCTAAACAGTTTGAACCACACGTATTTGAACATGCTAAACTATCGGGGTTTTTTTTAAGAAGGAAGCTACAATTAAGGTTTAAGGCAAATAAAAAAATACAAGGAAACAACAGATGAAAATGTTCACAAGAGTAACTGCAGATTGCCTCATTATGGATCGTGACACTAAAGCTACCTTCATTCATTCATTCACTGAGAGATCTGCAGGCAAAATAAATACAGATGCAAAAGAACATAAACAGAACCTAGACAGCGATTAGCAAACTGGTGCCTTTAACACTTCACTCTTGGGATCATTATTACAGATATATCTACAACATAAAAACCAAACATAGCTCAGACATCTTCCCAATTTTATATTTCCTTTGGTTTCATCTCATCATACTCCACTTCCCAGCACCAAATAAACCCTGGTCTAAACCAGTTGCTTCTCGCTGCACTGAGGGAAAATCAGCAAGCATGCCAAGATAGTACTTACTGTCACTTGGCTCATGGTGGCCTGCTGTTTTGTCACCTCCTGGTCTTGGATCCCACAGAGGAATAATGGCAGTGTAGGAGCTGCAGCCCTATTAAAAAGTGTCATCTTAATATCAGAGGAGGAGCTAGGCATTAGGGGTTGGCTTCACAAATGTAAATATTTCATAATTTATTTAGTAATGTGGCTTTTCTTTCCCCCCCCAGGCAAAAGCTTTAATAAAGGAATAGGTCTACTGCAACAAAGGAAACAACAGCAAAAATAGAGAGGAGGACACATCCTAACCCCATTAATATCAGTGGGAATTTGCCTTCTACTTCAGTGGGAATGGAACTTCAAAGACACAGGAATCACCCATAAAACCTGAAGGATAAAATCTGAACCTTTTGTGGTCTATGACACAACCCATGTTTAGAAGATGGCAGTGTAGTCCCGACACGGTGGAAATGTCCCAGCAGCAGTTTCACATCCTTGGCTTGACCACAGCCTTGTCCCCAGCACTGCCAGGGTGGCTCTTAGGGCAGATGCTGGGGGGTCCACCTATGTGTGCAATTTCTTTGACAGAAGGACCTCTCTGAGGCAGGACCAGGAAGGAACTGGGCAGAGATGAACCTCCTTGTGGTGACCATTCTCTCTCTTGTTGTTCCTGGGTCGACTGTCAGTGCCCAAACCAGTAAGGAGTGATATTCCCACCTCCAGAGGTATTTTTTTTTTACATCTCAGTAAGTTATGGTATTCTTCCAAAGCCTGTCTCTGGCAGAATGAAGACAGTAAAATCCCTGTCTCCTCAGTCCTACCTTGTGTTGCTAGAACCAAGGAAGATGAGCGGTTTAGTTAAAAAGAATCTTTCCTTCTCCTGGGAGATTCAAGACCTCCCTCAAGAACTTAGGGCACATCCTGGGTGCACTCTGCCCACTAAATGCTGTGAAAAACCAACGTGGGGAAGCCAAGAGGAGGGAACTCTTTCCTCAGCATCTCTGCAGGTCTTGTTTTGGTACTGGCACCACATGGCAAAGTAGAAATGAAAAGGAACAGAGGTACTTTCTTCTGCTAAAAGCAGAATTCATTTACCCCTCTTTCCTTTGGACAACTTCTTCCATCCCTGTGACGGTGTAGTAAGACACAGGATCAAGTCACCCCATGAAAACGTGTAATGTACAACCAAGAGAGGTTGTTCCATTCTGGATGGGTGAATTAATCTGCCCTACAAACACACAGATCCACATAGTCCTCTTTTAGTTCTTCAGGCAAAAATCCCTCCCTGTCCTTCACTATTGGTCACCAAAGTAAGACTAACAACACAACCTCTTCAGATAAACCAGGTTCCAAATAAATAATGGCAGGTATTTCAGGAAAACAGTCCATGGTATGTGGTACCCTAACTAAGGTACTCTCATGAATTTCAAATTATGTTTCATATGGGATCTGCAGCACCACTACATTCCAGGTCACAGCAGGAAAAAATGGCAAACATTTTCAGAAAAGCCCCTTTAAGAAATGCATTTACCATGTGCTCATAGGGTGCATCTGTGTACTGCACGGCAGCGATTTTCAGTCCCTGGGTGTAGAGAGGTCTATGGACACCCTTTAAGAAAGCCACAAATATGACTACAAAATACAAGTTCACACATATTTTCTATACATTTCTTAAGGAAGCCTGTGCCACTACTGGAAAACTATAGGGAAATTTCAAAACCTCTGCTTTTTGCAAGTCAGACCGATGCTGTGTGTCAAAGTAAACAGGTGAGGTTTTTGGGGTTAGGTTTTTTCAGAGTGAGCACAGTGCTCCTGCAGGAGCAGAGAATGTATGGGTTCAGTATTTTTTCAGGAAAAAGCAGTACTTCTTTGAAGCTAAAAAGTCCTTTGGTTTCCAGCGCCCTCAGTTTTAACAATCAGCCTGTACACAATCTGTCTAAGAAATGAACGAAGCCTGTGGTTTGGCTGCTTTGACAAATCGTATAGTAATGCTGTGTGAGGTTGTGGGCTCAGCTCGGATGTCCAACTGCAATGACTGTCAGCTGACAGATAGCCCAATAAAAGTGAAACACAGCTGCAGATAAGGAACTAATCTTTATTCCACAGTCCCAGTCTTCTCTGGGTAGACAAGCCCAGCACTTTGTGGGATCAAGTGACACTCTTAAAACACAACACATTGAGCACAACCAGTTTGATGAGATTAGTTAAACCAGCGTGGTAAAGGCAAAGTGAAACCGAGCAGTTTCGTGGCCCTTACCACGTACACCATAAGCACGGCATCTTCCCTAAGTGAGGGAAATTTCAAGGGCTAAATAGCACTTGAAGTAAGTCCAGTGTAATTTAAAGGTAGCATTGTAGGAAGCATGACAATAAGAACAACTGAGTCAGAACCTAGAAGAGTTAAACTCTGGGCAAATCTACAAATACACTGCAGAGATTAATACATACTTGTGCAAAGTGTTCAGGAGAAGAGAAACTTTTTTTTCTAAGAGGATGTAGGTGTGGCTACCACAGTGTACCAAAGACATTTTAAAAAAATGAAATCTGTTGATGCTGTGTTCTTGTTGTGTTTGAAGTACTAATTAGAGCCTGGCGTCGAGTTTGAATGATAACTATTACTTTCTTCACACAGATTTTCTAAGCTTGAGAGACCAGTTTTCAAAAGCTCTCTAGCAAAGCTATGGTGTTACCAGTATTACTCCATCAGAGGCAACTGCTAAAGGATGATCAGAAATACTGAGGGTGAGTCCTGATTTTCCAGTATCTTCTCAGGATTTGGCTTCAGAAATGAAAGTCAGCTTTTCTGTCAGTAATCTCTCATAATTACAACTGAAAATTATGCAACTGGCTAACTCTCAACCGCCTTGGAAACTGGATCTAATACACTCAAAGGCATAAGCCTGTAAAATATTTCACACAAAGACACATTTCACCAATAGTCTCAGTTAGAACTCATGTTTTTGAGCTTAAAGAAACAAACACCCCAAGAAACAACAGGATATGTCTTTCATTGCTGATACAGCTGATACAGCTGTGTATCTGTTACTGCTTTGAATTTTCTGTTTTGAATACTCCCAGGAGGAGGTTGTCACTGCAGATGCCCCAGAGACCGATAGATTTCTATGCAGTGAAGTAATTTCCCTCCATTGCAGGGATCAGATGCCCAGATACTTCACCCTAACTCCAATTTGTGCCCTGTGTAACTTTGTTTTGACCTGTGTATGGCTATCCTTTACAACTGGCCCATCTTTTGTTCCATGCACCGTATCTACAGCTTTCTCAGGTAATGGGTACAGGGTTTGCTGGGTTGTAATCCTTTTTATTGGGTGTATATAGTATAATGTATAGTACTGTATAATCCTTTTTATTAAGTGTATAGTCTCCCGGTCTTATTTATTGCTCATTAGCCTTCTCTGTCCCAGAACCTAATTTAATCAGGGAAGAACCCCCCAAAGTGTTATGGTTGTCAGGTTCTGTCCAGGATATGTAGTAGTGGTACAAATAAGACGTATGCCAATGGTGGAGGGATAAAGAGTATTTACTATTAACAGACTCTAACCATTCACTGCCTTCCTTCTGTGGGTTCCCTTCAGGTTTGCCATTGCAAGTTTGGCTCCTAAACAATTTTTCTGACTTTAGAGTCTTATTAGTCAGAAATACATCCTGGCTTCATGCTAAGCCTTTACATACTAACTAAGCTTTCCTTAAAGCCTGCTGAAATGCTTTTCACCCTAAGCACATAATTTGGTTTCTGCCACACAGTCCTCTGCTAGTACTATACATGTGTAAGGTCTTTTCAAGCTCCAGTGGGTGAAGCTTGGTTGGAGAATACCCTGGAGCACCCACTAGCACTGAACTTTTCCGCAGTGACTGTTAAAAATTCTTGGCAATGTAAGAAGTATTTAAAAACCAGGTGGCTCAGGAAGCTAACAGGAGATTAACTGGCACCAAAACGGGGGACAACAAAAAGGGTGAAGAGCATTATCTGCAGCAGCTTGCTTTCTGAAAGGAGAAAAACTGAAACAATTCATGAATGCAAACGTGAAGGCCATGGCACTTTCCAAAGAGTTTTGAGCTGCAGAGTTGTGGAGTGCCTGCCTCCTCCTAAGGCAGGGTGACACCTCGACATACAGCTAGTAGGTGAGGGTACCAGATGGACATCTCACCTGAAACAACAAAATTATGTTCTTCAATTTCTGCCAGCAGGCCTAATGGAATGAAAGCTCCTGAGCCCAGAGGAAAGCAGATCATTGTGTCCCCAAAAAGATGGACTGCTTCCTCCTGAGATAATGTTAAGGACGGGCTGCTCTCCGTGCAAAGCTGGAGGGGTGCCCAGAGAAACAACAGCGTGGCCAATGGATGCGATGATGTTCATCCTTGTGAGGGTGGCAGTCTGTTCCCAGGACTACCAAGCACAATACAGCTGAATGAACAAGTGAGAACAAAATTTTAAATACCACCCTGAGCCCGGATAAACGCCTGGAAAATTATACATTCGGTTGTAAAAAATCTAGACTGACATGCTAAAAATCCTCAACAGAGACTTGCAAAGAGACTACAGCCATCTGAGCAGTATATTCTAGTAAATTTTTTAAAAGTACAACAGAACTTGGTCTGGATAAAGCATTTACCCAGGAGCTGGAGCAGTTTTGTTAGGATCCCTAGCAACACCATCACTCCACCTCTCAACAGCTCTATGGTTGGCATTGTGTCAACAATATTAGCCCTTCAGGTTGTGTAACAGACTAATGATGCAACCCTTAGGGATGAAGGTGGAGGTGCTGGTACGATGACAAAGTCCCACCACCCACATACAGTAAGAAATAATGGAGATTAGGTGAGGCTGCAGTCAAACATGAAACATTAAAAATACTATTTATTAACAATCACAGAACCAATTAAAGTAAATTTATATAAACTATTTAATTAACAGATTAGAAAGCCTGAAGTGACCTATGTGATCTTCTAGTTTGACTTCCTGTATAATGGAGAGTAAATTTCCCTGAACTAGTTCCTTTCTGAACTAGATTTTTATCATTTTAAGGTGGAAACATCACTTCTTGATATAAATGGCAACAGAAAATTTACCATAATTCATGGTAACCCTCTCAATGGTTAATTATGGGTAACTATAAATTAAGATTGTAGGTCTTGGATCCTTGCTAGAGCTAAGGTATGTATTTTTAAATGAATATTTACTACATAGAAAGGTACGTAAAGGGCCCCCATTAACCTTCTCTTTGATAAGCTAAATAGGTGGAACTCCTTGAGCCTCACATTAGAAGGAGACCATCCTAATCCTTTAATCATTTCTCATGCCTATTCTATGAATTCCCTCTCATTTTTCATCACTCTTTCTGAATTTAGGACACAAACCCCATGTACAACATTCCAATTTGCCTTGCATCAGTGCCAGGTACAGAGGAAGTATAAACCTCTCTGTTCTTTCCCAATATTTACTTGCTTGAGCAATCAAGAGTTAATTTCCCTATTCTAGTCACCATGTCAGAGAAATAGCAATTGTGGTCTATGAGTCTCCAACTCCTCTTTAGTGACTCTGCTTCCCAGAAGAGAACTCCCCATGAGATTTGCTGAGCCCTTGTTCTTCTCTCTAGAATATATATTAAGCTTATTCATCTGTATAAAGCAAAACCACTTTCATACTGATTTTGAGGAAGAATAAGGCAGGAAGGGACTTATCAGAGAAGACCATGAAGTATGTCTGAAGGAGGACAAGACAGGTCTTCCAAATCCGATACTGGCTCATTAACAGTTCAAGTCGAATTGCAGAAGCCATGAACAGATGCATTGTCAGCTGATGGATACAATCCCAGTATCAGACCAAATGCTGCCATTTCTTTTCACATGCACTGAAAACTCTCCTGCTGAAATACAAGAACAGGGCTTGAACCATTTAGCCTAACCCTCTCCTGCCAAAGGTAACCAGATCGTACTTTCCCTGTCGTAAATAAGGTCACACAAACTTGGGAAGTAAAATATTTTCTCAGGCAGTAGGAAAATATGATCAGAGTGGAAATACAGACAAAGGAAAATATCACAGCTAACTCTTCCTTGTCATCTTGTACAGCAACTTTTACCAAAACGGTGGGTTTGATTCTGTCCTCTGGCTCCTACTGCAGGGGACAGAGATACTCTTCAGCATCAGTCTGTGCTGGGTAGAGCTCCAAACTTGCAGAACCATGTAGACCAAGCAAAAGAGCTACTGCACTGGAAAGGTCTAACTTAAGACCAGACTTCACAATGAATTTCATTTCTTCCTTCACTCAAACACTATGCACCAGACGGGATTGGCTCTGACAAGCTTCTACTGTAAAATGGTATAAAAGAGGCTGAAAACTAGGCCAGAGCTAGGGATAGTTCTTGGGAAGCTCTCTGGATTTCCTGGAGGGCAAGGTGTGGCTCTGTATGTGGGAGGTAAACAGCAGTGATTTTCTGTTACTAGTAATTAGGTGCAGCTTGAGTTTCATTAATAAGAGCTACATATGCATACTGGAAAAAAAAGAGTTTATCTGACACTGGGATTATTACATGTTGCCAGCTAAATGTCTTACAATGTTCATTACCTTTGTTATTTTGTGATTAGCACTTATAAACATCCAAAAACGTGTTCATATTTTATCAACACATAAGAAAAAAAGTTCTGCCACTAAGAATTTATAAAGTAAAAGAGAAGGAAATCTCCTGGTAAATCTCCAAATCATGTCTGATATTTTGGATTTTCTTGCATTAGCATTTGGTTTTCACTAACTTTAGTCCTTTTGATGTTATGATCACGATAAATATAGAAATGTGATTTCCAGAAAGTTATCCTAAGGTGAGTAAATAATAATAATGAAAGAAATGGAATCTTGTTGGTGAAAGGGGCTGGGTAGCCTTAAATGCAAGAGATACTGCAATTCTGGTGATTCTTCATTGACATTTAGCAATTCAAACCCTTTAATGTAGCTAAAATTGGCTGTTAAATTATTGTAAAAATCTGTTCATTGCAATCTCTAATCGCATCCTACCTCAATATTATGGCAGGTAGTCTAAAATATTTCAGAGGGTGTGGGGGTTTTTTGCTCCATTTTGGTATTTCATAGCATCATAGGTTTTCAGGCCAGAAGAAAGCACCGTGATATTCCAGCCTGACCTTTTGCACAGTACAGGTGTCAATTAGATCAACTGATGGCTGTACAGAATTCTGGCGTAGCTAGAGCACTTCCTTTGGAAAAAATCCACCTTCTTGATCTAAAGATTTAAGGTGATGAGGAATACTTCACAGGTGCATCATTGTCATTTAATTTTTTCAAGGCTTAGTTAGTGTAAGGGGTTGGTTTGGGTTTGGTTTTATAATCAAAAAACATCTCTCAGCTTTCAGGTGCTACATGTTTTTAAAAGATTTGCCTGCTAAACTGAAGATTTCTATGATTGCAGTTACTCTCTTCTGTAATTCCCAGTGAGTTAGCTCTTATGTGATTCACTGATGGGCTAAGCAGATCAAGTTTTTAAAGTCTCCTCTGGAAGAAGGGTTTCTAGATGCCAATCAACCACATAGTTCTGTTGAACCAGTTTGTTGGTTTTTGTATTGATATCAGGCCATGACATACTGCTTTTCCACCAGCAAAATCCTTACTGCTACAGACAGTGTGCTCCCCACATTTATCCACAAAGACAGCTTTTCTGTGTGCTCTTAATTGCTTTTCTTAATTGCTCTTCATAATGCAGTCCTCCATCAGATAACTGATCGACATGTTTCTTTCTTGGAAACATGAGCCTGTGCTTAACTATATTGAAATGCACATTGTTCAAGTTAGCTCATCCTACTAAAGATTCTGGTAACAAATCCTTATCACGCATCACTTCACAAGTTCTGGTTCTTATGCAAATGTTATCTTACAAATTTGGAAACTAATATGTGTTAGTGGCCATCTATGAATACCTCTGATTTCTTAATAATACCAAGGAGAAAGTGGTCCAGACTAATTTTTCCCAATTTAAAATGTAAAGTATCTACTAAGAGCTAGAGAGTAACACATCTTGACACCAAAATGTATTAAAATGCAGCATTTCAGCAACATACTTTGCTTACCTGTTGATAACTTGTCTTGATACCATGGAGTTAAGAGTGATCTGCAAGGGGAACAGCAGTTTCATTGGACATGTTTTACTCTAAGGAAATTGTTACCTTATTCCTTTAGAAACACCTACAAGTTATGTTGTAATAATTTTTAATATATTTTGAATATATCTGTGGGCAACCTGAAAGCAGAAAAAAAGCACACTTATTTGCTATACCAAGTTCTATTTATTACTGAGAAATTATTCCACTACAGCACAAATATGCCTTAATATAAAACAAAGGGCAGTTGATAAATTAAATGAAAACACAAATCCAAAACATATCTGGTTAGAAACAAGTCACACTCTAATGTTGGACAAACTTTCTTTGTCACTATGAAGGAATGTTTTCCTACAGTAGCCCAATCCATGTGTAATTGCCACCAGCAGAAAGATACCAGGATTGCTTCCCACAAAGAGAACCACCACCCTCCCCAAGAAGTTTTTCTACATGCTCACAGAGTTGATGAAACGTTGCCACTGACTCCCTTCCCTTTTACGGGACAGTTCTTTAGAAAAGGATAGTTATCTCCAGGAGCAGCAAAATTAATTCAGCATTAACACCAGGCTAGAAACAGTAAATGCTTCTCCTGTATTTTGCCATGGGTAGCCATCACAGAAACTTCTCAGAATGTCTAAATGCATCAAGTTACAGTTTTCTTGTGCACAGAATTTCTGGTTGGGGAAGTATTCCAGTTTTTGGCACTAGGTGCTTGAAGCTCCAGCAAACTCCTTTATCTTTTTTTTCAGCTTACATAGAATAAATGCATTATCTAGCAGTTTTAATCTACTGACTAACCAGAAGTGCTGACAGACTTGCAGTAAATCAAACACCCAGTATTCATCAGGCTGATCAGCCCAGATTAGGATAATGGCCAGCTATGCCACCTTGATAGGTCCTGTAGGAAGGAATTATTGTAATGTCTGTTATAACTACATGTTTATAATTGTGTTGACATCCATACATAAAGGAGCTGTAATTCTTTTTAAATCTAATGAGCTTTAGAACTGGACACTTACATGGAGCAGACTACAGGATTTCCCTAATTTTTAAATAAGACATTTTCTGGTTTTTTGTAAGAATAGCACATAAAGAATACCACTCTCCTTTGCTGCATTTTTGTTTAGATTGTATTTAAGTTCTGCCCTCTCTGGCTTCCAAAACCTTTGCTGCTTTTTCTTTCTTACATGCACACACATCCACCTTCTGAGATGTTAGACACAGACTGTGTAAATGCATCAGCAACCACTGCTCGAACCACTGAGCTCAACTGCCACAACTTCAAGAAGGGCATGGAAGACCCAGGAAGAACAGGTCTGTCATCCTCACCTCCGTCCCTGGGATGACTGCGGAGTGAGTACTCCAGGAAGACATTTCCAAGCACCTGAGGGACACAAAGGTGACTTAGAACAGCTGGTGGGTGTAAAGTGGCTTTACCATTGGCAAACCTTTGATGGGAAGGCTGGCTTAGCAGAGGAGGAAGAGCAGTGTATCCTGTTTACCTCAACTTCAGGGAGCCCTTGGACATGGTCTCCCACAGGACCCTTACAGTCAAATTGGTGAAAGACGGGGCGAAAGCAGGTACTACAAGGCAGGCGGATAATCGGCTGGGCTGTGGGGCACAACGGGTGTTGATCAGCAAAGTCTACCAAAAAGGTGGCTGGTTACTAGCGGTGCCCCTCAGGGACCCTCACAGGGGCCAAGCTCTTAATGTCCGTATTAATGACCTAGACAAGGTGACAGAGTGCACGTTCAGCAAGTCCTGGTGTGATACCTGGATTGGAGGCACCAAAACTCTGGAAGACAAAGCTGCTCTTTAGAGGGGCCTTCACTTTTCACTTATTTTGCCTTTATTTGTTTTTAAATCTACAGCTTTTAACATAAAAGCTATAAACCCCACAAAGATCATAAAGAAACACTCAAAAGTGAGAGCATTACAGAGCAAAAACTGACTAAGAAAATTTCATTTAATGTCCTTATTCACCCATGGTACAGCAAACCTTAATTTCCTTTTAGGCACAGACAAGTAAGTCTGCATTCCTCATCTGTAGGTGCTCAACTTGAGATATCTGGAATCTGGTATCTAGAATGATCCTGGGCACAGTGAATTGTGAATCTAACTGAACCTACCTGTGGTTTGAACATATGGTGCTAAATATTCTCAAAATATCCAGCACTGGTGTCTTACACTGGGCATTCTAACTTCATAGATACATTTGATAAAATAGCAAATGTGTTTAATTTTCCCACATGTATAATGGACATATCTTCTTTCCAATAAGCACTTTACTGTCTGTACACAGCTCAGCTACTGTAAAGGGTAACCCAGAACAGTGTATGAAAAGAATTAATTTTTCTGAAGAGCTTTGGGATGAGGGCAGACACTGGGAACACAGCATAAGATCTAGTGTTTGCCCTGGAACATTAAACGAGCTTCATTGCGTATGTTCCCCATTTTATCCATCAGACAGATTGCCCTGGGTGACTGAAAATACTGGAATGGAGATCCGCTGAGGAATGCAAGCCTCTAAGTCCCTAACAGGTGATCCTGAAAACTGCCCACAGAGATCCTGTGCAGGCACCCTGTAATTCTTGTTTGCTGCCCTACGTAATGCTGCCCTGGAGAAACAGCTCTGGGTATGCCCACGTCTGGGAACAGTCTGGAAAGGGCTAAGCACTTTAGCATTTATTTCATGCTTCTGCTGAGCTGGATGAACAAGAGGCTTTTCTACAGCAGAGACCTAGATGGCTTGGTACAGTGAGGCAGAACAAGCATCGCAGGCTTTCTCTCAGAAAGGGATGGTAGAGATGTCTGTTGTTGGTATGACAGCATACTGTGGCGCGCCCATGTTCAACTCCTCCTCGGTTAAAGGGATGGATCAAATAAGACTCCCCTGCCAGACCGAGCATCTCCCACTCCTCTGAATATTCCACCCTAGTGAGACCACGTCACCCTTTCTTTTTTCACAGTGCAAAAAGCCTAAGAGAGCATCGGACCAGGAGTGTAAGAGGAACCAGACTCCAGCCCCCGTGCTCAGGGCACACATCTAAAGACAACCTGGTTGCAACCCATTCTCTACAGCTTGTGTCTGTATTGCTGTGTTTAAACTAAACTACTGGGAGACTATGGAGACCTGGCCAGAAATCTAACACCCCATCCCTTCAGGAAAAGCGTGACCCAGCCACCAGCTATTTGGTCCAGTGTTTTCTGCACCCTCTCCAGGCAATAACTTTGGTCAGAAGAATGAAGAAAGTTCTCACCTCTGAAAAACCTGAAGGCCTGTGGTTTGGTTGTTCCTGTAACAGGACAGATGTTTTTCTGTCTCCAGAGGCTGAAAAATCCTGTTTTCCATAACAAATGCAAATACTTTAACCTTTGAACAACCAGTTAAGGAAAGCTACTATCACTAATTTTGCTATAGTCAGTGCTCTTAGTCCTGGAGAATGCCTACAGAGAGATGCTCCAAGCAGGACTGCAAAGAACTTCTATTTTGAGGGGCCTGGAAAGCCTCAGACATGATGATCAAAGCTGTACTAACCACTCTGCAGTCTCTAGGCTGAGGTGCTTACAGGCATAACAAAACCCAGACCTTTGGGGTACAACTTCGTTATCTGCACAGCACCAAGAAGGCATGGGAGAACTGGCTTTGAACCCGAGTAAGAGGAGTACACGTCTTAGTTCAGTAGCCTGCAACCCTGAGCTGCCTCACTGCTTACTCGTGCTTTGATGTGACCTCATGTTCTGCGTATTTCCCTCTCTTCAACACTTTCAGATCCGTGACAGCACTGTTTCCAACTACAGAACTGGGGGGGGGGGGGGGGGGGGGGGGAAAGGGTTGTGCTAGAGGAACATCAGTCACTTCTCCCCAGCCTCCTGCTCTACTCGGAACTGGGACGCTACAGAAACTGCGCCATCAATCGCATGACCTTCAAATTACTCCTACCAATTGGCAGTCACCTGCTTTAACAACAACCGCAGGGGACTCTGGCTTGCTGGGTCCGAGGGAGATGCTTTGCCACTCTAACATGGCAAGGCATCTACAGTCAAACTGAATCAATGTTAAAAACATACAACAGTTCTTTATTTTTTGAGTGAAAAACCAGCATTCTCTGGGAAGACAGGGAGAATCCTTTTGTCTGTATTTCTTTTCCAACCCTAGCAAGGGTTGGTTTGGGTTGGAGCCCTGCACTAGGGCATTTTGTTCGGTATAATGAATCTTGAAGACAAGTAGTACACCTTCTCATTACCTCATTTCAGGTAATGAAATGAAGGAAAACAAAACAGGAACATAGCAAACTGTTGGTTATTACATTTAGGAAAACAAACAAACCAACAAACCCATTTCTCTAATAAACTCCTGAATGCAGAGCCACCTTGCCCTCTTTTCTCGTCTCATTCCATAAATGTTTTCTAACTTAATTTCCTTTCCCCAAGCAATTCTTTGTCCTTTCAACTTGATCCCAAGATATTTTTCAATTGCTTAAAATGTCAGAACAGCAAAAAACTCCAGTAGTCTATCAGTGCAACTCAAAATGATGCTTCCACTACAGCAGCTGGGTCAGTGGTAATTTACAGAAAGGTTTCCTCCAAAATTCCTTTAGTGCTGACACGGAATAAATGTCTTCATTCATCACTCTACTGGAGAACTTACTTGGTTTGCACAAATCAAAGCTACTGGTGTTTTCATGGTGTTTGTTTGTTTTTTGTTTGTTTGTCTTTTAAACCAACTTCTTCCAAAAGATCTTTTCCTGGCAATGTTACATTAGTTGTGTGAAAAAAAAAAAGTATCCTGGTGAAGATGTTTTTGCCATAGAGTTCAGAGTGAAAATACACAAAGACCCAGGGACCTTCTCTATGAAGAAATTAAATTAACGCTATGCATGCATTTATTAGTTGGGCCTCCTATTGAAGTCATAATTGTACCCTGTTAATGATCTTATTTTTACCAAGTCCACAATGCATTTCTGGTGTCTTTTTATTGCCCCTCCCCTGCCCTGGGAAGTTCTTGCATTACTGTGTATCATTATTTTGTTCCTGACAGTCCTTGGAAAAAAAGCCTTTGAGTAATATGAGGAGGTTGTCTTCCCACTTCCTGGGAGGAAGAAAGATAATGTGTTTTTTCCACACGTAAGCACTCAGCAAGCTTCACACAGTGATGCTGCACACTATTTTGCCATGATTCCGACAGAAGCAACATTGCAAACTGCAACTACGAATAACCTGGAATTGCCTATTCGTTCTGCTAACAGCAGTGATGAAATTCTCTGCTTAAGACTTTGAGACGCCCTTGCAATCTCTGATAGTTGAATCAGCCGGTGAGATAGTTACAGAAAGCCCTTGTTTAACATCCTCTTAAGTCAATCCCCCAAACCTTAATTACCATGGAAACTACTTATCCTTAAGGCACTGAGGATAGCTGTAGTATTTTCTCTTGACAAAAATGGGAGCAAGGCCAGAAGACTATGGCATTGTGCATAATGAGGCCTTTGATCTTTCATTTAAATCCATGTTAAGTGGAAATAACCTCAGTGAAGCAAGTTGAGTTATGGAGTTAAATTTGTTTATAGGGGAGAAATAGGTTTGAAACATTGTCTAGTTCAGGTTACTTCTAGATCTTTTCCCACTTTCTTCACCCATTTATGCCGCAGCTTTCTTCTTCACTTTTCTAGTTGAAGAATCTTCGTAATGCCAAGTGGTATTTATATGGGTATTTAGTAGGCACCTTCCAAGCTCTGAGACACCCCTTGGGACAAACGGAACCGATCAGCCCCACCAGGGCCCAGAATTGTGCAGTCTGAGCTCGAGAATGCCTCTGGCACAGCCCAGGCTTCCCAAACCCCCCAGGTACCCGGCTCCTACACAGCAGAGCAGTGTCTCAGCAGTGCAGCCATACCCGCACACCTCTAAGCTGGAAAACCAGCTCAGGAACAGACTGCACCTCATTTCCAGCTTCACAGAGCTGGGCCTCTTTATTTAGCCGCAGGGGTTCTCGTTTGACATCAGTTTTGAGGGCCTGCAATGCAATGCGTTTTCAGGGGGGCTACCGCGAGAAATCCCCCCGGCTGCCTCGGGCAGCCGGTCCCGCAGCCTGGCCCGCGGGGAGCCAGAGCCCGGGCGCGAAACGCGCCCACAGGGGAAAACACAGCTGCGTCACGTCGTCCCTGGCGCCCGCGAATGCCCGACCCCGCAAGCTGCACGGCGGCGGCAGCCTGCATGGTGCCCTCTCCTCTCGAGGCCCGCCCGGCAATTCGCCAGCACTTCCCAGGCACCCGCGGCGCCGCAACAGCGGAGCCCGCGCCACGCCACGGCCCGGGGAGCAGCTGACAAACACCGCGGACAGAGCCGGGCTGCCGCCCGTACGCCGGAGGAAGCCAAACCCGCCAAGCCCCGCTGTGCGTGAGCCCAGGCACAGCCACGACACTCGGCGGAGAGGCTGTCGCCAGGCCGCATGCGCGGCGGCAGGCCTGTCTTTCCGGCCGGCGGCCCCAGCGCAGGCGCAGCGGGTGCGGAGGTCAGAGGTGAGGGGTCAGCTCCTGACCGGCGGCGGCATGGCGGGTGGCGGCCCGGCAAGTGGCGGCCCGCAGGGCTCCGCGGCGGAAAATGGGGCGCCGCCGGCTCCGGAGCGGGTTCTCTTCCCCCCGACCTTCAGCGTCTCCGAGATCAAGAACAAGCAGCGGCGGCACTTCATGTTCCTCCGCTGGAAGCAGCAGCAGAGGAAGGTGCGGGAGGGCCCGGGCGGAGGCCGGTACCGGCGGCGGGGGTGGGGGTCCGGCGGGGCGCGGCTCTGACTAACGGATCGCTCTCGTTCTCCCGCTAGGAGAAACTGGCCGCCAAGAAGAAACGCAGGAAAGAGCGAGAAGCCCTCGGAGACAAAGTAAGTGCCCCGGCCGCAGGCGCCGCGGGCCCGTCTGGCGGCGAGGCCGCTCCCGCTGCAGGGAGGAGGCGCTCCGCCGCCGGCGGGAAGAGCTCGCCTCGCTGGCTGCCGGGCCTCGGCTCCCGCGCGTGAGGCGGCCTCTCCGCAGCCGAGTCCTGCGGGACGGGGGCCTTCAGAGAGGCGGCCTCGGGCAGGGCCGTGTCCGGCGGCGGGGCCTAGGAGCCGCGTTGGTGCCGTGTTAAGCGGTGCTGCAGTCGGGCGGGATCAGGTTCGTGCTAATAGCGGTATAACAGCAGCCCCTTCCTGAGAGCCTCACCCGTCTGATGCGCCTGCGGCGGCGTTGGGTTGGTGGTACTGGGAATTAGACTCCAGTATGCCATTTTTGTATTAATGAAAACAAACAGATCTCACCTAACCCTGCCCAGGCTTGGTTGTCTGCTTGTTTCCAAGCCTAGCCATGAACAAGGCTTTTGCTTCTTCCCCTGAACTACTTCAAAAGCATATTGACAGCTGAAGACAGTCAGTTGTGAGCTCCTCCTGCATTGCCGTACTCTTTTAAGAGTAGTGTAAGTAACAGGGTAAATGTATGCTATTAGTGTTAAATTGTAGATGTCGAGGCTAAAATGCGTTGCTGATGGAAGTTGAGCTTTTTTCTTCCACAGAGAAGTGGAAAGACCCCCTTTTTTGTTGTTTGGTTTGGTTTGGGGTTTTTGTAATCCCTTTTCTTATTAGACTGAAATTAATCGGTGACACTGTTGTAGTGATGTGTCTCCTCCATATGATCCACTCTGAGGCCTCAATACCTATGTGTATTTTTAGTCAAGATGATGTTGTGACTTTTTTAAAAGCTGGCATAAAATAACTAGTACTTCTAATTCTAATATGATGGTAGGTTGAATGTGTTTTTTGCATTAGACTTAAAAATTACATGAATGTGTTATGCTAATAAACTGACTTATTTTAGGCACCTCCAAAAGCCGTACCAAAGACTATTGAAAATCAGAGAATCTACGATGAAACGACTGTAGATCCCAATGATGAAGAGGTAACCGCTTCGTTTCTGCATGTGCTATTAAGTTATCCATTTTTTTTCCAAGAAAGGAAATAAAATGGAATAATGAAACTTAACATTCATCACTCTCCTGTTAAGGTGCTGATGAATTACTTGTGACAAGTGGTGGGTTCACTAAGAGGTGATGTCATTCTTTTATTACCTACATTGGATAACTGCTTTTAGCATTACTGTTATTGATGGTAAAACCTGTCAATGTTCATCACACTATATTCTTAAAAATGTAAAAATGACGTGCTTTGTGATGGTTATTTGTAGGATAGATCTTGTGAATTGGCATTTTTCCTACTAAATTCAATTTCATCAGACTTTAGCTCAGAGTGAAGAATTGATGTTCAGTGATTGCATGTATAGCAGTTTAACAAGATTTGTGTTCTTCCAGGTTGCTTTTGATGAAGCAACTGATGAATTTGCACCGTACTTCAACAGACAGACAGTTCCCAAGATTCTTATTACAACATCAGACAGACCTCGTGGGGTACGTATGCTTTACTTGGGGAGTTCTGAGCAATCAACTCGTTCTGAGATAGCAAGATTTTCATATTCTGCTTGGTATATTGAAGCTGAAAATAAAAGCTTTCACGTGGATTTTTTTCCTGCTGTTGTATGTAGCAACTATTAGGAACCTCTGTGAGTATGTAATCTATTAATTTCTCTAGCACTGTTTTTTTCCTTCATTAAAAAAAAACCAAACAAAACCAAAATCAACCAAAGAAAACCAAACACCCTTACCCCTCCCTAAACAAACCAAAACCAGCCTCATGCATATGTTCCTGTGTGCAAGTGATCTGTATTATCTAACTGAGGAGATTACTGACATTTGTGAAAGCTACAAAGAAAGTGTTTTTTTAAATAGGAAAAAGTTTATCTGGAAACTGGGACATTAGTACTTGAACTAATAGTTACATTGTATTTTGAAATGTTACAAACTTGTAAGTGAATATCCTTAATAAATACTTGGTTTGGGGGTTATGCTTTTGTAATTTTCCTGCTTTGCTGTGATTGAGAGAGGATGAAAACATCCTTAAATAAAAAAGCCCCTAGTGTGCTGTAGTCTACTGCAAATACTATTTTTTTTTCACTGACCAAATGACATAATTTAATAGTTTGTCTTCAAATCTTTATCTAGATACTGGAAGTAATACATCATCAGGGAGGGCAGTTGGAACAAGCAACCCTCCCTTCCCCAAGTACTTGAATTTGACATTGTATTTACCACGTTGCAATTAAATCTCCTTTTTTTGCAGAGAACAGTGAGATTCTGTGAACAACTGTCTACAGTTATACCCAACTCCCATGTCTACTATCGGAGAGGACTGGCTTTGAAAAAAATTATCCCACAGTGTATTGCAAGGGACTTCACTGATTTAATCGTCATTAATGAAGATCGCAAAATACCAAGTATCCTTTTGTGTGTTTATTAAATAGATACACTAGCTTTGGCCTCACTGGGGAAAGAACATAGTTCTTTAGTGTGTTTTAAAGATATACTTAATTCCTGGGTTTTTTTCTCTTCAGTGTGCAGTTTACAGTGTAACTGCAGTTAAAAAACACTGTGCCAACTCGATTGTATGAAACTTGGGTAATGAAACTCGGAATTATTAAAGGAACAGTGTTGGCTTTTTTAAGTTTAATTTATAATGCATGGATAAGCACTTACTATTTCATTAAACCTAAGTTTGATTAATTTACAAGTTTTTCTGTCCAGGAAAATTTAGTTTTGCTAATAATCAATTATTAGTAAGTGATAAAGTGATAGAAGATAACCCTGGTTAGCTATTGAAACAAAATTTAATGGACATGCTTCAGAACACTAGTTAACCAGATTATGAGTGTATATTTGAAAATATAATGAAACATTGTAAATCAGGTATAGATGATGAATATAATATTCTAATGGAACAGTGTGCTTTGCAGATAGTGTTCCTTGGTAAGTTACACCTTGAATTTTACCAGCCCTTTTTTTTAACTCTCTGAACAGATGGTCTTGTTTTAAGTCACCTGCCTGAGGGTCCAACTGCTCATTTTAGAATGAGTAGTGTCCGTTTGCGTAAAGAAATAAAGGTAAGACTCAACCAAATTGAATAGATGTATAGTTTTTTGTTCCGAGTGTTGAAAGTGCTTGTGCTTTTGTGCCATTCAGCTGATCCTGTCAGTGGTTTTCTGTAAGCTAATATGAGGCCAAGGACTACCTTCATAAGCAGCATATTTCTACTTTGATAGCTATTTTGTGAATTTCTTTAACTGTCTGCAGTGTAGTTTTGTAGTTGTGTCAGAAATAGCAGCTGATAACCTGCATCAATTGGGAATACCCAGTGTTTACATACACGTGATAGAGTGTATAAAAATCAGCAGTAAAAAGGTTTTAAATGGATGTAGTTCCTAGTTTTGAATAAAACCTAATTTTTCTTATTCCTACAGCAGTCACTCCTTCTGTAGTAAGCATTGCTTGCTTAGCCCTGCGTAAATTGCAGTGAAATGTTTGTTTTTCTCTTTTTTTAAATAAGTAATCTTTAAGCTTCATCTGTGCTTAGTGTAGAAGAATCCTGTGTTGGTTGGTATTAGTGCAGAAAGGAGACTCCTGTGATAGGCAGACTGCACTGTTTGCTCTGAGGGTGCTTCCAGGAATGGAAATTGGTGTAGGAGGAATGAAATGTGAAATTTGTGCTTTTGTATTCAATCTGTATTGTTGAACTGAAAATCCTGGTGTTACCAGATGCTATTTTACTTCTATATGAGTTTAAGTAAGTTGTGTGTGAAAAAAATGAGTAGGGCGTGTTACCAGCCCTGCTAGTAGTAAGCCCTGGTTGTCTTCCTCATATTTGACTTCAGACTCTTCTTTGATAGTGCATTAAATTCCTTTTGTATTCGATCTGTCCTCTGCGTTCCTATCTGCCGCTTTGGTTCCAGCGGACAGGGAAGGAGCCCACGGAACACATCCCTGAGGTCATCCTGAACAACTTCACAACGCGACTCGGCCATTCTGTTGGCCGCATGTTGGCTTCTCTCTTCCCACATGACCCTCAGTTCATCGGAAGGCAAGTGGCAACGTTCCACAACCAGCGGGACTACATCTTCTTCAGATTCCACAGGTGACCTTTGCCACAAAACTCACGAGTGAGAGAGCTTTCTAGTCATTTGCTTCCTGACTTGTATTTTCTTCTTCCTCAAGATACATCTTCAAGAGTGAAAAGAAAGTGGGGATTCAAGAACTTGGGCCACGTTTTACATTAAAGCTGAGGTCCCTTCAAAAAGGAACTTTCGATTCCAAGTTTGGAGAATATGAATGGATTCATAAGGTATGCCCAAGTAATGGTAACAGTCCTGCTTGTGAAGGGAGACTGACGCTGACATGAAATGCAGTCACACATCTTAGCCTAAAAAAGTGTCATGAATGCAATTCTCAACATGGAAGTGTTTGCCTGAAATACATAGAGGTATGTTTTGAAAAATACAGAGCAGAAGAATTCTGCTATACTGCAAGTTAAAAATAGCAAGGATGATGAGTATCAACATACCACAGCTACTTATTTGCAGAATGTAATTTATTTAACATTTACAGATAAAAGGAAATGTAAAAACTGCTCCCCTTGGTATAAGCTATTATTGGAAGCACAGTAAATTGACTAGAGCTATTTTTGTGCAAGGTGAGCGCAGGAATCATAATGTAAAAATGATTAAGCTATTTACATAAGTATCAATAGCAAATCAAAAAGTAACTGACCCCTGCACATCTTCAGGTGAAATGGACTCTAGTCAAGGATAAATTGCTTTTCTTGTCATTTTTACCATGGAACTGCAACTGATTAGTAAAACTTGTGAGTACCCAGGGGAAGAAAACTAATACCCCTGCTGTAGTACATGAAATGGATAATCTTGTTTAAGACGCTTTGTCTACTGTTGGCAGACAGAGAACTGCTGCATGTTCTTTAGTTCTAAATCACTATAATTCTTCTCTCTTGTTAGTCCTGAAAAGCTGACTACAGACTCGACTGCACTGTTAACTGTGACACATTCCACTGCCTACCCTGCTGTAAATGGGAGCAGTCATCCTTGTTTGTACCCTGTTGCATGAAGCTGCTGGTTAATAACTTTTCTTTTAAATTTCAGCGCCGAGAAATGGACACAAGTAGAAGAAAATTTCACTTATAAGGGACAGCTTCCTGCCAGTTGCTGGTGACCAGAAATACAACTGTTTTGAACTGTGGATCATCTCCAACTCTTAACTAATGATAGCGACACTGAACAGTACTGTCTGCAGAAAGACAAACTGCAAACATTGAAACTTTCTACATGAGCAGATCAAGTAGGACTGAATCTTTCTTCCTGTGTTTGTAGCTGAATCCAACACAAGAAGTACAGTGACTCTTTCTCCAGTTTGGCAGGAAAAACAATGCCAGTGTCAGAGCAGCTTGTAAATTAGCTATCAGTGAAAATTTGCCATGACTGCTGCTGTACTGTAGAGATAAATTACACTTTGCAACATCAGAGACAGTAAATATTTTGGTTAAATAAAGTATTTCTAATTTGACAGTTTATTTTGCTATTAAGTAGCTAAACCCACCCAGATGTCTTCTATTAATCAGGTAAGAGAGAGATATTTTATTACAGTATGCTGTTCCCTGAAAGTATGGTGATAGCTTTCCAAAAATGGTCCATTCAGAAGGCTGGATGCAATCCAGGAAGTCTGTGGTATTTTATTTCATTAACATCTTGCATAAAATAGCCCTGTTGCTGAAGTTACAAAAATAACATGCTTGACTCCTACAGGTATCTCTTCTGTAAACGTCATACTCAGAAGAGGTATGTACCCAAAGCAGTAGATACTCCTGTATATAAAAACAAATAGACACTGATGGGAAAGAATTCAAAGGCCTGCTTACAGGAAGCACATAAAGCTATTTCATCTGAAAATGCTGTTGGGTTAAACATGTGAGGTCTGAGCAAGGTTTTCTGTATTGGACTCTTAAACACTTCTTCAGCCTCAGAGCTGTACTTGAGTTGGTATTACCTGCAGAATAGGCTACTCTTCTGCCTTAAGTTTGCACATTCTCACTAGAAAGCTGCGATTTCTTTGAATTACTTTCTTTTCCTATGCAATTCTACTAAATTTTTTTTTGTCTAAAAAGCAAGGTGGCTCATACAGTAAGTCATCTACTAGGGTAGAATTACTCTTTAAGATAATTAAGTTACTCCTTGTCCTTATTTAATATTTATGATACGGGACAGCTGAATAGCTGAATTATAAACTAACAGCCAAACTTTTTTTTCTGTTCTATTATGCTTCTAAGTATAATGAAATAGAAACCTTGTTGCTCTGTAACACTGTCAACCCAAGGCAAACCTGCAACAGCATGGAATATTTAAACAGAGTCCTGTATATGCTCTCCAGCTGCTGCAGTAACTGGTGAGGTGTCATCGTATCCAGAAGTTTATCAGTAATTTCAAGACCAAACTCTAACTCAAGGACACTTTTATTTTTTGCTTGGCATATAAAACTGATTCCCTTATGAAACAGAAGTATTGTAACTAGCATACAGTTCATCTGGAGAGGTAGATGGTAAGAGGTCTGACAACAGTAGCAATTTTACAGTTAGATTTGGCACGTTGAAGCTAAGCATTTTGTACAGACTTCAAACAAGGCCACTCCTTGAGGTACTCCGCCTCAACACATGTCAGCAGTTAGGAAAAGATGCTAAAAGATCTGAAAAACAAAAACCAAAACACAGTTAGAAAGATATCAGTGTTAAAATGCAGAAATTAAATTCAGTTCGCCATGGGTAACTATGAAGGGAAAAAAAAACCTAACCCTCTTTTCCACAGCTATGTGGTTTGTGAAATAAATCCATGTTAAATCCATGAGGCTGTCCCCAAGGGTACAAGAAGATAATCAAAACAATTATAAAAGAACTGAAGCTTAGTGTCTTCTGGCAGCCAAACTGCTAAGTGGAAGGACAGAAGTTGTTCCCAGTCACTTGGTGCCCACAGAAACAGCAGGTGTATACTCTGCCTTTGAAAAGCAAGGGGAGTCACTGTAACCAGCAAATTCACTTCCTCTTCACTCCTGAGAGGTGGTTCTGACTGCGCAAACAATGAACTCTATTGGCTCATCATGAAAACACCAGGATTACCACTAGAAATCTGCCTATTTTGAGGAAGTGCTTGCAAGAGATACAGTGAAGGGATTAAATTTTCTATGTAGGTAGTGTAACTAAACCTGCTGTTATGATGACTTCAGGGGGAGGGGGCTTGGGGGGCTGGTGGTTAGGTGACCTCCGAGGTCCCTTCCAGTCCCTGCCATTCTGCAGTTCTGGGACTTCTGCCTGTAACATCAACAGAAACAATTGCACCATTCCAAAACCAGAAAGGGAAGATAAGGGCTGTAATTGAGAAGGAAAATATTAAGCCTCTTCTGCCCTGCGTATGCACACGTGTGTGTGAGACACAGGAAACGCTATTTCCCGACATCCACACCCAGGAATTAGTAGACTTTGGCAAAGCTCAGTAGGAAAGTGTATGTGTCACTGATTAAAGTACAGTTTATTTGGCTTTTTATAGGTCATGAGGCTACAATGCTTATAGATTATCTTATTTCTTCCTTGAGTTACTGGTTAAAGCTGATGCTACAGTAGGGTGAAGGTAAGTCAGTGTCCAACAAAAATACCTTTTAAATAAAACAGTTGATAAAATTCATGATAGAAATACCTCCAAAAGCTACAAGAACTCTCAAAGCACATATCAATTCCACTGCTGGATTTTACTACTCAAAACAATGGAGGAAGTGTCTTAAATAGTTACACATTCACCTCGATATTGTTATTACTCTGGTCTTTACTAGCACGAACCATGTTGTTTATACACAAACCTTCTGGAACCTTTCTAAGGTCTGCTTGAGGGGAAGAACAATTCTGAAGAAATTTCAACAGCTCAGCCTGGGTACAGTCACCTTTCTATAAAGCTGCCGAAGTAACACAACTTAAATCCAGCAAACTACAACTCTTTGGATGATGAAAGTCAGCTACAAAATCAGAATTATTCAAGGCTAAGACTTGCTATGAGATTTCTAAGGATAGTTAACTATACTTAACTGCACGTCAGGCACTGCAAAATAACATACACGCTCTTGCCCCTAACAGATGCCTGTCAGGAGGCACTGGAGAAGGACATGGTAAAATTACCATGCATTTATTGCAGGCAAATACCAAGCTACTGTGACTCTGAGGGTCTTGGTGAGACCACTGTGGATCTGAAATTCACCTTTCCATACAAGTTAGTCTGAAACGTAAATCACCAGAGTTTTCAAGGAATGCCAGATTAATCTTTGTAATGACAGCAACAGCATTAATGAACCTCTATAAGTTTGGAATGAAAACCTAAATGAGTATTGAACTGTTTCTAGTTATTTAAACTGTTATTCATGTAGTAGCTTGGAGTGGAGTATAAGCCTTGACACGATTCCCGGAGTACGTACTTCTTCCTTTTGGCTTAAAGGGTGTGTCCTGCAGTGCCCTTTGTGACTGCCACTAACCTGTCTTTGGAAGGGCTCTTTGCAAAGTCCAAGATCTAAAGTCTTGCTTTGTGTGTCACAACAGGGCCTTGGCAGGATTACCTGCCTGACAGCATACACATGTGAGAAAATGGAAATAATATCCTTACACAAAAACAAGAGCAGAATACAGCCAGGTTAGTCCAAATAGCACCTCAGTAGTAGCTGGCCCCACTACTACTTTGCTGTAGCAACAGAAACTGGTTGAAGCTCGGCAACAGCTAAATGAGCTCATGCTACTCATGAACAACATTACGTCCACTACAGAGCTACTACCAGAACAGGGGAGGAGGGGGCCAAAACAGGGATCTAAACCAATACCATCTGCAGAAGTACCATGTCTGCTCTGAATGCTTTTAATACAGGCAGTCTGATTTAAAGCCAGCTATTTTTAATGACAGAACAGTTAATGAATTGTAATTCAAGAACTTACCACTGAAAGGTATCAAAGTAGTTCCCATTATTACAAAAATGAACAAACTTTCTGGGGTCTGAATGGATTTGTACTTGATGATACTCCTGTCAGTAGGGGATCGTGTTGTGCATTCTGCAGGCAGAACTGCTTCAAGTCTGCTGCAGCCTGGGAAACCTAATCATAATAAAGGTTGGCATTAGAATTCACTGAACGCTCTGGTCAGAATGAAGCTACATGACAAAGTACAAAGAATACTGTTAAAAGATTCTGCAATATAGTTTACGTAGATTTTATACAAATTTCACCATAGTTTTTTTGTTTCTAATGACAAGTTGTGCAATATCAGAGTAAGAATTAATTTGGAACATTTTCATGTTAAAAGCATAAAGGTTAAAAGATAAGGAACATCTTGGAGAGGGCTCTGAAGACCCTTTTTCTAGCATAAATTGTTCAAAACCACAACCCACAGTGTAAGATGCTCTACTCGACTATAATGTCATTTCATCTCTTCCCTTGGAAAGCCATCCTTATGATGAGATAGCGTATGGGGTGTTGCCAGGCTGTACCTCCCTAACAGTGAAAAAGTTCTTTGTCGTGCTGTAACTCTGAACTCTGAAAAGACAAAGTTTCAGAAAACAGCATCTTCACCGATTACCGTGTACCTGCAGTTTGTCAGGGCTCCTCTAATGTGCCAAGGCTCAGACTGACGCTTTCAGAAACACGCAAGCTGAGGGCACAGGTCTCCATTTTACAGTGCCAGGCCAGCCAAGGCAACCTGTGGTCGAACCCCCGACTCCAGCTGCTCTTTTCACCACGGTCCGCTGGGAGAAGGCAGTCCCCGGAATAAGGAAACGAAAGGGGAGTGGGGCACGTCCGTCGCGCCGGGGCAGCGCTTCGATCGGGGAGCGGCCCCGGGGGTCCCTGAGAGGCTGCAGGAAGCGAGCAGAGGCGGCGGGCCGGGCCGGGCGCCGCACGGGCCGGGCCTTGGGGAGGCGGCGGGAAAGGGAGGCAGCTGTGCAGCCGCCCCGGGGCGCGGCCCGACGGGCCCTCGGGGCTAAAGCCAAGGAGCGGGTCACCGCCGGCATGGAGGCTCGGCGAGACGGGGCAGGTCGGAGCTGGCCGCTGGCCCCTACCCGGCGGGGCGGCCCGGCCGCCTGCGAGGAGCGCCGCGGGGCGCGGTCCCCGGGCCGGCGTAATGGCGGCGCGTCTGCCCTGTCCCGGCGCCGCTTCTCACCTTCACTCGTGTCACACTGGCCTCCAGGCGCAGCTGCTGCACCACCTTCTTCATGGCCGCCACGTTGGAGGAGCCGGACATGTCGGGAGCGACTGTGGACACGACAGGCGGCGGCACACCCAGCGCCAACTTCCCCGCTCTTCCCAAACTCTCTGTCCCGGCGGCGCCTGCGCAGCTACCGCCGCTCCCCAGCCAGGCCCCCGCCGCGGGGGGCGCTGCGGGGCCGCAAGCGGGCGGCGGGGCGGCCCTGCGGGACGGGCCGCTGACCAGGTTTGCGGTTAGCGCCTGCGGTTCGTGGCTGCCCGCCTGCGAGCTGTGTGCCGGGGCCGGGACCCGCCTGGAAACACAGAAATAAGGGAGAGGTATCGTGCGGGAAGAGCTTGTGCTGTGACCAGCCCCGTCTTTGGTTGGGAATCACTGCGGCGAAGCGTTCAGTCAGGTCACTCGGGAGAGCTCGTTGCGGGGTGTTGGGAAGAGGCAGTAAGGACACGGCCCCGCTAAGCGGGTGCGTCCCGCTGCAGGAGGACAGCTTGAGCCCACCCCATGGAGCCGGGCCGAGACCGGCAGGGTCCTCTGGAAGGTCTGGTCACTTGCGCTGAGGAAAAGGTGAATTAGGCGTCGTGGGACTGCGAGGGAGAGCTGCTGAGATGACCTGAACAGCCAGGATACTCAGCAGGCTGAAAATCTGAGGGAGGTGTGTAACCTCTGAGGTGCTGGAAGAGCCTTCAGAGTGAGGGCACAACACAAAGTCATCACAAGTTTAGGGCAGAGATGGAGTTAAGGGCAGGATTTTTCTGGCAGGGTTGCCCAGCACAGTCAGGTTCCGTTGGAATGCCGTGTTTGGTGTGCAGGTGGCTTGGCTGAAGTTCACCATAATTGTCCCTTTATCAGAGAGAAACCCAGACCTTTCAGGAACCCCTCTGTGTGGGGATTTAGGTCTGTGTCTTTAGGAAGACAATGCAATTGTGTAGGAAATTACATACAACCAAAGTATTTTTGAAAGGGGAGAAAATGTGAAGAGGAAATACTCCAGGGCAGATCTCTTGGAGCTGCCGGGCCGTGGTTTAGCCATTCCCCCAGTTACTTAGGTGATACTCACTGGTGTAGAAGGTGTGGTTGTGTCTGTTTGCCTGTGGTTAGCTGGAGGCTTCTGCCTCCGCACAGAAACAACTTTTCCATCTTCATAAATGGAAAGAACAGTAAACGAAGGCGAAGGGTATTAATGGGTTAACTTCTCTCGTAACAGATTATCATGCAAGTCATTCTGAAAGAATACTGTGATCAAAAAGAAAATAAGAACACCCACCTGGCATTCACTGCGATCAAGTGCAGCCACCAACATGTTCAGTCAAATGAGACCTCGAACTTCACAGGTGAGAGTTTTTTAACTTCTCCATTGAAATTTTTTCAGATTTCACAACTAAAAGTAAGAAAATATTAAAATAAGTGGCACTGCAACGTTTTTAGACCTGTGAGGAAATAAACTACATTTTTAAAACATAGAATATATATAAAGCATTTCTGGTTTATATTTATTAGCAATTGCAGAAATATGTAATATAGCTTATTTGCATGGCTTCTAGTTTTAGGGAAGTGCATCATCATTGTTAATGCTATCTGATTTTTACTAAAAATATCAAGACCCAGACAGTAACAGTCCCATAACTGCTACAGGTTTGAACACAGTCTAAGTGAACCTTGCTCAGAACAGGCCTAATTATTTGTGTGGCAGACATTACCAGGAGCATTTAAGTGCTTCCACTGTAGCTAAAATTAACAACTGTTGGAAATATTTCTATTTCCCCCTCCTTCCTTTTCTTTTTCTCTTTTTCTCACTGGCAAGGTTATGTTGTGCTGCTGTTTGGATCAAGCTTTCAGGGCTTTGCCCTTTTTATGAGATGAACAAAGGTAGGATTTCAGCTGGAGTATTTTTGTAACCATGACATGCTGTAGTGTATCAGCTGGTTTTGGTAAGCTCTGTCCGTTGCTGTCACAGTGACATACAGCAGTAGCACAGGCTCTCTTCTCTCACTTCCATGGTTGAGCTTGTTCTAATGTGTCTTACTTTGATGCTTTCAGCTGGTGTTCAATCACATGTTGCTTTACTCATTGCTGTTCTCGCTCTCTAGTCATCGTCAGACAAAATCTCATTCTTCTAAGCCATATCCTAACATCAGAGAAACCATTCCTGTCTCCAGAAATTCAGAGTCCACCTAAGCATATAGGAAGATGGTTGTAATTTCTCTACAGTTACAGTCACCTTTTCTTTTTTTAGTTGCTGGAGCTCCATGTTTTTTATGTCCCAGAAGAAGTGTGGAACTTCAAGCTGAATACAGTTCCCATAGCTCTTAGTAGCAAATTCATCTCAGCTGGATTTATAAGGTGGGTATAGCCTTAGGCTTCATGTACAGCATAGGTCCTTTATGTTGTCCTTCACTCATTTGGTCTGTTGCTCTTTAGAGAACAATCTGTCAAAGAGGTTTGTTCTCTAATCAATTCTGGAGGGCAAGTGGTGCCCATGACTAGTGTTAGATCTCTTTGGACTGTTTCAGGCTTAGTTCCATGGCAACCCTTGATGTAGACCATTGAAATGCCCTTCCAGAGTCATGCTAGTATTTCTGCACAATGGTTTATATTGTAAAATCACAGTCTTGCATTCATTCTGTCTCAAGGAGACATTAATTTCTAAGGAGACAGAATGAATAGAATCTTGAATTCTTTTTGGCAGTGGGCCAGCGTCAGGACAGAGTGGCTGAATGAAGACACAAAAGTGTGTCCTTTGCCTGGAACAGGGATATGACAATCTGAGCTCAGTCTGAAGGAAGAGCTTAAGCCATGTTTCTCAAGGGGAAGCCCATGCAAGCACCAGCACATCTTCTTTCACCTTCAGTAGTATTTCTAGAAAGTTGTCCACACTACCATGTGCAACGTGTGCTCACAGGTAGCTGTGTAGAGGACTTTGTGAAAGGATACCCCAGTCCTAGTCTCAAACCTGGCACAGAGAGATGCAGTTTTAATCTTTGATAACTTAGAAAGTTTGTTTTGTACTCCTAAACACTTACAAAATCTCTGTGTATCTAGTGGTAAGCAGTTGCAGAAAAATCAAATAATGTAAAGATGTGTGTTGAAATGGAGCTTTTATGTGTACCTTGTCTGCTCTTGTGCAAAAACTGTCACCTTAAGCTGCAGAGAATAGGGTTTTAAGCTGCAGGCAATATGACTTTTATCTCATTTAAATTTAGGCTTGTTCACTGAAGACAGTGTACTGTGTAGCTGGACAGTAGTCAGGTATGAGCATGCAGGGCTGAATGTATTCATTCTCACAGCGTCTTTTGTTGAAATGTTTCTCAAAACCAGATTAAATAAGTACCTGTACCCATTTTGTTTGCTGGACTAGTCTCCAGCAGAGGTGTGAAACGCATGCCTGCAGCAGGGACTTCAGATCATATCATGTGACTGGGCATCTGCCACTGCTCTCTGTTCCCTAGTGTAAACTTATTTCACTGAGGCTCTGAGATATCAAATTAGCATTCTCATCAATTTCAGTGGGTTTATATCTGTCTGGGTATTTGTTGTTTGCTGACGAATCTTAAATAATTGTTAATTTTTCTACAGGTACTATGCAATGCTACAGTACTTAATCTTAGCAATAACTGTCATTGGTTCAGTGTATCATTGTTTTTAAAACCAAACCCCATATTTTAAAAATATTGTCTCTTATAATCCGGGAGAAGGAAAGCAGCCTTGCTGGCACTCATGCTGTCCGCTCAGCGTGACAACCTTAGTGCTGTCCAAGTCAGCTTAACACAGGATTCCTAGTCTAAGTACAGGCCACTTTAATTAATCATGAAATCAGAGGAAAATATATAATTGTCTATGGCCCTCAGTTCTTGTTCCTGTGAATTTGATTTCTCAGACCCTGTGATCTTTTCTTTCTCGTTCCTCACCACAGAAGCTATACTTTTGTTATTTCTAGATGAAATTGCTGCAATAAACTCTAGTTTGCATTACTTTTAAAGGAACATCCTGAAGCAATTGACTCAGATGTGACTAGTTTTCTGCTAGCCAGTGGATGCAAGTAAGAAATGTATTATATTTTTCTAGCAGCTGCACTGGCAAACAATTTTCAGGTACATTTTCTGCTGTGCATCTCATGTTCTGTATACCTAAATCATTTTCTCTCACGATACATCATAGTTACCTAGATGCTTTCCCTGCTGTTCATGCATGCATTAGATTTAGATTTCCATTCTGGTCTGGGAGGGCATTATCAGTGAAGGATGTGCAGTTTCAGAATTGCCTGTGAAAGAGCTTGCATTTATTGGGTTTCAGAAGGCCGTTCAAAGGGCATATCTTCCCCAAGACACCAGCATGAGGAAAAGATAGCTAATGAGAGAGATTTGAATTATAGATCAGCTCAGTTCTCATGTAAGACCTTGGAAGAATGAGTTATGAATTATGCATCTATCTCTCTTTTACATATTTCTTTATACATTTGAAATAAATAACATTAGGGCTACTGTCTGCAGCAAGTGTGGGCAAAAAGTGGCAGTGAAGAACCACACAGGAGCTAAATGTAGAGGGACCAACAGTGTGGCCTAGGTGTACCCACTCTGCAGACGTGGGTCACTGCTGCTTGTCTGTGCTCCAAGGCAGGTTTGTCTTCCTGAGAAGGGCCCTCTGAAGTCCAGGGTGTTTGCAGCAATGCAAGGGAAGCATTGCAGCCCACTGAAGTATTGATTCTATGAAATGAAGCTGAGGGTGTTTTTACAGACATGGGGTGTGACATGAAGGAATATATGGCTGTTTGAGAGAACAAACCAACCCTGACAGGTTCATGTTGACCTGTCCAAGTTGAAGGGATAGTATGTTCTTGTCTGTACTCTTTATTGAGAATGGCATGTGCTATCCCCCAGGCTACCTCTGTACATTGCTTGAAGAGCAATGTACTGCTTGGGCCCAAGTCATGCTTGGTAGTATACTAGCACTTAATCAGCATGGGATAAGTCTCAGGCCTTAATGTGTTCCCTTGTTTATTTTATGTGGCATGGGAGCAATTAGAATTGCTTATGCTGTGCTGCAGAACTTTTGTGTGCCTCTTGCACATTTGGCTTTATTCTGCAAAGGTGCTTTTTATTCTATGGTGATTTTTATACTGAGCTCATTACTTGAATATTTGCATAGTTTCCAGTAGTACATTAAGTGATGCAATTCATATTCGTGTCAGCTCTCTCATCCTCAAACTATGGTGGAAATGTTCATGCAGCAGTGTTTGGTTTTGATTTAAAATACATTTGCATGTACACATGCACACACCCAACTGTAAATTTGTGCTGGAGAACACAAAATCAAAGGAATGTGCCTGCTCCCTAAAGTGGAAAGTGATGAAGACTCCTCTGGCACTTAGTGCTTGAAGGAGAATGTTCTGCAGTCCTGAACTGGCCTCACGAAACTTTGTCACCTGTATGGAAAAGCCTGACTGTAGTTTCCAGTGTTCTTGTTACTCATCTGCAAATGAGCAAGAGCGTTCTGAAGAAGTAATTTTCAAATTTCAGCTACTTCTGTATTCTTCCTTTATATGCAGGTCCTAAAATATGAATATTGCTAGTTAATGTTATGACAGCCCTTGGAATACATTCTGCCATAACATAATACAGTATTCTGACTCAACCATACCAAAAGCTTCCAGCCTATATGTAACTAGAGAACAAAAGTGTTCCCATATTTGGCCATTCTGTCTGTGCAAGCCAGTATGAATATAGCATTATATTCCCCCTATTAACTAACTAGCCATCGCTATTTGATCTTACAGATGTATTAATGAATAACAACATTCTAGGGTGTCTCCTCACATGACATTGAGTGCTACGGGAGAAGCTTGGAGAGTACCTGGGTGGAGTTGCAGTTGCAGATAAATTCAAATTTTTAAAATGCATTGGGAAAAAACTAGCAGTGGTAAGTCAATAATTTTTTTCTGCAGTGCTCTTCAACTTTATAAAGTAAAGGACAGATTTCATTCCTGAAGACTGGATAGTATCGCAAGAAAACAGATGTAACTTTAAGAGCATTTGTTTTTAAGAGTTTTTTAAGAGTGCAGGCTCTTGTCAGAGCACATCTACTTCCCCAAATACAAAGGTGCAGCTGGACAGGTATATTAGAAACATCCTTTAAAGCATCAGATGTAATTAGTTTCCATCCAGTGAAAAGATGCTGGTTTTGCTAAGGCATTGGATTAAATATGACAGATCAAGTTGTATTTAAAAAAAAAAAGATCCCCCTAAGGTGATTGTAACAATTACAAGGTTGGGAAAGTGGCACTTGAAGAATTTGCAGTGAAAGCTGAAGAAGTCAGAGTAACTCTACAAGCTCTTTGTGTGACCCACACAAAAGCCTTTAAAGATTTGTCTCTGAATGGAACCTTCTCTGGATGTACATTTGTGTTCCACTAGTTAGTCCAATAATACAGCCTGAGATTGATGTAATCAAAACTCTACATCTCTGAATCACAACAGTTCCTCACATTGATGCTCTTCCATGTCAGACACACAGACTCACGTGATGTACATACGTATAGAATACTCTTGTCACTTCTCATTTCACCTGTTATGCATGGATTTGGAAATTAATTACAAGCTGGAAATCAGTGCTGCTGTTTACTTCGTTTGTAGTTGAGTTATCACTAAAGTTCCCCCATAGAAGGGTATGATAAATAAATACATAGAAACTGAAAGATCATGACACAATCTGAATCTGAAAATGCGCCTGTGTCTTCAGAGAATGGAGGAACATTTAACAGCATGATAGCAAGTAAGATGGCTTGTTTTCTTCCTCACTGATAGTTCTGAGATAAAGAAAATTTTCCAGCTTCCTTTAGAATGTCAGGGATTGAATAAAATATTTTACCTTAATAGATAATTAAAGATATGGGTCGATACAAGTGGAGATTTTTAGTGACAAAGATACAGTTTTAATTTGGTGTATTTACCATCGCTTGATCTTTAACTTTATAACAAAGTGCAAAGCAATAAACTAACTAACTGTTTTATTTGTTGTTTAGGGTCATGGTAACCTCATTGAATTACATCCCCATGATCAAATATTTGTTGAGTGGTTTCTTCCCCCTCTCCAGTCTTCTGTTTCATAACAGTAACAATATGAGCAGTGCTAAGAGTTGTACCCTACCTGCAAGTAAGGGTCTTTAAATGAAAAAGAAACCAAAGTTGTGTTCCTTTGCTGATCCTCTTCTTGCATATAGCCTGTGTCTAACAGAGAATCAATGACATTGCCTGGTTGTTATTGACAACAGACTTTGGCCACATGCTTAGTTCAATTCATTATTTAAATGTAATATCAGGTTTCTTTTTTTTCTATTTCCCTTTTTTTTTCTGTTGGAGCACATATTTCAAATCTGCATTGATATTCTCAGACTTATGGTTTTGAAATGTGAAAGTGTGTATCACACAAAGAGTATCGAGGCAACAAATACAAAAAGACATTGGAGAGTAATAGATTCTTTTTTCCTTAATACATTAAATATTTTGCAATATTGTGTCAGGTGGACAGAAAAAAATATGTAAGACAGCATTTGTGTTCAGATTCAGCTTGAAGCAACTTCTGATACAGACAGTCTAAGACTTTCTTCTGCTGTGACTGTTGGATCAGGTCCTTGGTACCACAAGGGAAAGCGCAAAGATTAAAAAAAAAAATAAATCAATACATCCATGTGTTCTTGTGGGTCTGAATCAACAAAGTTCCAGTGCCATGTCAGATAATAAAAGGGTAGCCTGTGTTCCTTCTTCCCCATCAGGCCATTACAGAAGGTAGTGCTGGTTAAGAGAAAAATGTAGTGTATAAAGGTGATGATAGAATGCAGAGATTAAGAGATATGCAATGTTACTGATAAACAACTATTTTGCTGGTTACGTTTCCATTCTTTTTATTTCAAGGTCAAGCCAAAGCAAGAAACAGAACTGGAACTGGAAGCATTTGCTCCTCCTCATGTATGTATTGTATGGCTTTTAAGGTATCAGTTTCAGCAACTTTTTACATGCCACATTTCCTCTTTTGCCCTGTCTGATGAATATACTGCATATTTTAGGCACTTTGTCCTGAATTATACTTACTGCCCGAAGCGGAATACTTGGAAAATATTTATCCATTATCATCATCAACTCCACAAAGACTTCACTTTAATGCAGAAGCTAATAGGTTTGGTTATAGATCAAGATTATCCAGTCTTCCCCCACCAAAACCAAACCAAAACAGTCAAAATGAGGAAGTGCAGGGTGCTGTGGAATATGCTGAGAAAGAACCTGTTCCAGTGCTGCACACAAGCCATAAGGGAGACCATAAGAAAAGGGTTCAAGAAAAGCAGACATGGTTTAGAGAAAAAGGTAAGTTTAACCAAGTAGTGAAGGAGGATAATGAAAGAAGAATGGTTAACACTTACAGTAAAACAGTATTTCTATTATTATGTAGATCAAAATGGATCCAGTGGATCTCTCGTCACACCAAGTCATTCAAATCCTGCAGACTGGGAGTCAGGAAAGAGTGATGTGGTATTACAGACCCCTCTGCAAAATCACCTCAGCCAGGACCAAAAAGAGCATCACAGTCCTAAGTGGAATGGCAAAGCCAAAGGAAATGCTCTTACTCTTCATGAAAACCACAGAGATGAACAAAGCCAGAATAACCAAACACCCCAACATCACATTAAATATCAGAAAGGTACAACTGGTCATTGTCATCTTTTTGCCAGAGCATGCTTTTTAGAAAGTTGGCAGAGTAAAGCTAAGTTTTAAGAAAATTGTAGTTCAAGCATGATTTGAAATTTGCTATAAGGACAGTATTTTAGTTTTTAAAACAATTATAATATCTTTCAAAGAGCTGCAGTTTTTACAAAAACATTAAGAGCATAAACATTTTGCTCTTTTCTACAAGCTGGCTGCAGATTGTAGAGGATCTTTGGTCTCTGAAAAGCAGAAATTGTTAGATACAGAATTAGTGTAGGGAAGGTGAAATAATTAAGTGTTTTCCATATCTGTGATAATGTTTCTTGTACCAGAAATTACTGGGATTAGTTAGATACTAATTCTCAAAACAAAGATACCTTCTCCCCATTTATTTCTTTCTTCTGGTGTTCATGCATTCCCAAACCCCAGAGATAACATTATTTATTGGATTGATGCACTGCATAGGTTGGAAAGTCCAGGCATTGAGTCAAAATAGCTTTAATGTTGTGAGTGTAATCTGTATATTTTGATCATTGCTGTCTTGTCACAGAACTAACGAACATGGAAAATAACGACAACCAAACAGGTACTGAACTCGAAAGAGACAGAACACAGGATGCTGGAATTCTTAAAATAATAGAAGAGCAAACCACAGAATTTGTAAACAAAAATGAAAGGTTAGCAAATGATGATCCTGCTAGGATAATGGATAATATTATTTCATAGCTAGAAATGTTTATTGTACAGACTTCAAATAAATGAAGAAAGAAAATGGGGGGGGGAAGCCCCCATTTAATTACATGAATTTTCACTTGCTGCTTTGATTTTATCTGTAGCTTGCAGCAATACAGAACTAGCAAGTCTATGGCTGATCCTGGTGAAAAAGTGGAAAATCAGGTGTGTTCTATAAGGTAACATTCTTAGTAATCTGGGGCAATAAACATATTCCTCCACCTAGAAATAGTCTAATTTGATAAGGCAGGTGTCTCGTTAGAAATATGAAATACTCAAATGAAGACTTGAGAGTAGTTGAGAAAATTGATTCATGCATTGCTACTCTGCATATTTGCTAATGAAAAATCAGCTGTTTCTAAACAATGAAATCATCAGAAGTTATACATCTGGGATAATTTAACTGGAACTACATATAAAATATCTCAGATTTATTAATTGTAACATTTTCAACAGTAATGTTTTACTGTTTTTGTTGGTGACATTTTTATAATTTCATATTTCCTGTGGGGTAAATCTGTCTTCTCTCAAGCCAAGCAAAACTGATAAAATAACCTATAAAATACTTTAAAAATACATATGAGATAATCATAGCATCAGAACTAGAACGTATTTAGGAAGACCCAGCATCCCCATGCAATCATGCAGCAAAATAGCCATCGACTGTTAACTGTTACCTGTGAGCTCTTGTGCAGAAGTGGTTGTGGTGGAGTCTTAAGAAAATAATTATGACACTGAAAATCTGCTATTATAAATTTTAGTGTAGAAATTGGCGGTCCAGATGGGTCAGATGGCAGTTTTAATGCCCATTATTCCTGTTCTTGTCTGGGAGTGTCAATAAACTGTGAGGTTATGGACGTGGACAAGAACAATGGGTAATAGTTACATTTTTTTGTCTCTATGTTCTCTGTGATTTAAGTGGTCAGTGCTCTGATTTTATTTGCAGAGGTCCAGCTGTTTGTAATTCAGTAATCTTTTGTACTGGTCACAGAATAAAAAGTTCATATGCAGAGTTCAGATTCAGCCCCTCCATTCACTCAGGCCGCTTTTGGGACATACAGCTAAGGCAACTGCTCAGGATTGTGCGTTATGTACTTACAGTTGTGTCTTGACTCTACAGGCAGATGAAAACAAGCAAAGCCATCTTACTATTCCCAAAGAACCTACTTTGTCTCCTAGTTCGCCTTTCCCGGCACTCTCTGTAAATCCAGCTCAAGTTCATTCAATTCAGACAGCAAGTGAGTATATAATGCCAAGAAATGGCAGGGAAGTGAACATTCAGTCAAGACAGAATAATGAAAACAGAAATAGCTACTTTATGAAGGAATGTTTATGCACATTCATTCAGTGTTGTTACAAAATTTTAATTTGTGGTGGGAAGACTCCAGGCATTCATAAGTGCACGGGCTGTTGGCAGAGCATGGCAGCTTCCCAACTTGTGGATGAAGGAGAACAGAGCAGGGATCAGAAGAAAAACTGCTGGCTCCAGTCAGAGTGTAGCAAAGAAAACTATTAGTAGTATTGCTGAGGCTGCTCCTTTGAGGTGGAGGAGGACGAGGATAGTGAGAAGGTAAGTGATTGACCCATGTTGCAGACTAGTGAAAGTCTGAGATACTCTCCTGCCTATGACCAGGTGGAGTTTAAGGCCAGATTTTGCTACAGTTTATATCACCAAGTATTTTGATCAGGAAATAGTCTTTTGGAGGCTTTTTTGGCTTCATGTGGAAAGAGTTTTCAGTGTATGCAGTATGTATGTTTATCTTGAGTATAAAGTTTTAGTAATACGTTGTCTGGGCATATAAGAAGGTGTTTACTGGTTTGTATGTGTATATAGTGCCAGGATGCATGCTGGATGTCTCAATTTTTTCTAATGCACTGGCCATTTTGAAAAGTTAATTTATTAAAGTAAAAAAATTCTCGTGTCTGTTCTTACAGAGCTTATGTACTGATTTATGATGGGTGCATTACAAAAATTTGATTGATCCTTCCTACTTACAGTGTCCAGGTGCTTGCTAAATATAATTATAATATCTTTAGAAAACAAGATGGTAGAACAATTGCACCAAATGAAGAAAGACAGAAGGCACATGGAAAAAAATAGGGAAGAACTGATCAAAAAAGCTAAAGGGCTGCTGGAACAAAATAAGCTGAGGAGATACCAAGGTACACTTCTAATTTATTTTGGAATTTGGAATGACTGAGAAACATTTCCACATTGGTTTCAGTGTCATTTCTCCTTGTCAGTGAGCTTAATTAGAGAGAGAGCAGCTTGCTAAGCAATAGTTCTGGGAAGGTTCATTTGTACAACAGTGTGCTGGAAGGATCCAAGGTTGCTATGTTTCCTTCTACTTTTTTGGTGGCAGTCTTCCAAATCTAAGAATATCCTGGCTTTTATAAACTATTCAAGTTGTGTCCCATGTATGTACAGTGCCCAGAGAGCTATTGCAGGCTGCTTGAGGCCCAGGCAGGGCTGCTGACAGTTTCTAAACCTGTCTTTAGCTGGTGCTTGCAGAGGTTTTTACTGTGTCCATAAAAGCTTCTAGTCAAATTGCCAGTATAATACTTTTTGTTTCTCCTATCTAATGGTATGCAGCTTATGGCATGGAAGTTACAAGCCTGTTGTGACAAGTTTGATAAACCTTGTTTTTTAACAAGGTAAAATCCCATTAAAATCCCACCCAAATTTTCTTTAAACAATTATTTTCAAGTTTATACTTAGTAAACTATCATCCCTAAGTTACATTCCTGTTACACAGACATAAGGTTTAATCACTTTGATGTTTTGAGAGCTTTATCTTTGTACTTTAAATATAGCTAAATTACTAGGAGTCTCAACTATTAATAGCAGCTTTGTTGAAAGAAGAAGGCAAGCCAATTCTTTAAGTTATTCTCTAAGGGCATGGCTACACTGCACTCTGCAGCACGCAAAAGTTGTCTTAAAACCACCAAACCCAAACTTGGGTACTTGAAGCAGTGGATCTGTAATAGCATAGAGCTGCAAGGCAAGCTAATTTACCCTGCTGAGATAAGCCCTAAATGGCTCCCACGTTGTCTTAAATTATGTTACCCACTTAGGTAAAGTAAAGGTTATTTCATAAGGATTCAAACAGCTTCTGCAGGTTCTTTTAAGAAGCACCTCTACCTCTGATTTATTTTTATTAGACCTGTAGTGTTCCATCACTGCATTTGTGAACATGTTTCTTCACAAGGTCTGAAGGGAAGAGCATACTCTGTAGTAACAGTGGTCCAGTCTCTATTTAATATCCTCCTAAGACTGCCCTGCTGATGGTCACTCTCAGTTACATACAGTATAGTCCTCCAACAGCTGGGTTCTTTTTGGAAAGTTTGTAAGAAGCAGTTGTCCTGATTTCCTAAAATATGCCTTGGAAGAAAGAATCATTTAAGATGCTTTGTCGACTAGTATGTGGCCATAAGGCTGCCACACTAGATATGGACAGATTTATGTCCCAGCTGTTGATAGCACATTAACAACATCAGGAATCACCGTTAAGTACAAAGGTAAATAACTGTTTCCTATAATCTTGGGACTTTGTGTAAAACTGAGCTGTCCAAAATCACTGTCCCTGCAGAGTTACAGCCTTGTGTTCTATCTTGGTGGACAGATAAAGCCTTTTGTTGCAGGTGATGGTGAGAAAATTGTTGCATTTATAGTGAATGACATCTTAATAAAGATTTTTCTCTTTTTTTCTTAAAGAAACTTCTTGCCATGTTTTAATGTGTGCATGGGCCATTGAATCTTGTGAGAGTGGTTGGTCATTGCTGTCTTCACCAGACCTTATGTTAAGGTGAACGAGACCAAACAGTGTTAGTGTTTTCCTCTGCAGTTCGTGAGGAATGGAAAAAGAAGTACTTTGAAACAAAGAAAGATACAGGTGCACTTGAGGAGGCTTTAAACAAACTGCAACAAGATTTAGAGCTTTACCACCAGAAATTACTCTTGCAATTGGAAGCCAGAGATAGCCGAAAACAACCGAACAACATGGTAAACTCCAAGGTATGTTCTTGCTTTAACCTCTCTTTTTATACAGCTCGGCTGTTGGTTTGGGGTTTTTTTTCCTATTTTATACAAATTAAAGTAACCAACTCATCACTAACAAATGACTCATAGTAGCTTTAACAGCCAAATACCCCTCAGTGATCTAATGTATGATGTATAGAATTGCTTCAGCCCGTTCTTCTCAAAAAGACTAAAGTGCTTGAGTCTGAGCATTTAATTCTTTATGCTTTGTGTTTGTACAATACTCTGTCGTCACAGAATCCCCTTTTGTTCAGTATGGTTAATGAATTGTTTGGTTCAGTGGTGTGTGGTTGTATTTCAACTACAGAGATAATGAATGCTAGTTGTGTTTGGAGGACAAGAAGTATCTCTTGAGTTGTGAAGTGCTTGCACCTGAACTACTGTGCAACTGAGTCAAATCATGGTAAGGTCAGAGAGGAATTAAATAAAAAAAAATCTGCTAATTTTTCTAAGTGTGTTAGTGGAAGCAAGTCTGTTGGTAAATCTGAAGCTAGGCCAGGAAAAATAAATGTCCTTTTTCTGTATCTGAAAGGTTGGGGGAGTATATATTATATATGAATGTGTATTATTTGGACTCTCTTAATATAAGTGTCTGCAATATAACTATAGGGTTCATATTACATCAGAGTACTATCTGTGCTCTGATACATTATTGCTTCTTTGAGGGTGTTTTTAGGTCTCTCCCTGGCTTGGCACAGAAGCCTTATATGAAGGGTAGGCACAACTGACCATGCACACAGCAGTTATTTATTGGCTAGCAGGCACAGAAGGGGACTAGGATTTACAGAGCTGTAAGGCTAAGCAGGGATATGTGCTCTTCATCCCTCATAAACTACATACTACGTTAGTCAGGTGGGAAGAGTCAGGCTTTGAGGAACCAGCTATTACTGGTTTCCCCTCTCCACCAGCTTTGTCCTCACAGGTGACTCAGCTACTGCTGAAATGATGTGCTGCATAACCAGGACTTTATCAGCACTAAACATCACATGAGTGTAGCAATATCAACAGATGTACAGTTACAGTGATAGTAAGCCTGAGAGAGACAAAAAAAGGATTTAAAGTATTATAAATGGGGGGTAGCATAAAAGATAATTGCAAAACAATGTGCCATTATTCAGGAGATCTGATCTGGATCTTAACTTCCCAAAGCAATAGGGAGTGGAAGAACCTCCACACCCAGCTGAAGGGAGCAGCATGCTCTTGGAGAGCAGGCTGCCTACAAACCAAAGGCAGCTCAGGATGCATTAAGGACTGGAAGAAAACAGCGGAGTTGTTGAAAAATGTTTAGAGGATTGTTTCTGAGTGGTGATGTAACACCCAATGAGTGATGAGATGCACTAAAGCTGCATGTAAAGTGTTGTTGTTGTTTTGTAAAGAATTACACAATCATCCGGATTACTACAGTGCAGCATGAACTCGATCAACTGAGGAGGAAGCTGGATAATACAAAAATGAAGCTCATAATAGAAATCAAGGTACCCTGGCTTTTAATTTAAACAGTCAAAATATGTATTAAAACCCCTTTAGATCTTTCCAAACATTAGGTGATGTATTTGCTAAACAGTTCTTGTTTTATGCTGGTAGCTTTACTGTGTTAGTTACCATTGTATCTTTATCACTTCAGCTAAATTACTCCAGAACACACATTATTAGATGATTTTGAGCATATTGCATTCAAGCAGTTGGATTTTTCAAGGCATTATGTAAACTAAGCTTCACAATTTTCATGAAATTCCCATTTCAGTCTAACAGTAATCAAAGGAGCATACTTTGTGAGGCACTGAGCAGCAGGTAACTATGGCTAAGGAAAAAAAAAAGCCCAGACTGGTAAAAAGGGGAAAAAAAACCCTGATATAAAGAGGAAAAAAATAAAAAGAGAGATAATGACTCCCCAAGCAGATGCTTTATTTCATATTGGTGCTGCCTACAGCTCCCTTTGGAAGTAAGGTGATGGTACAGGTCTTCACTGTAGCTGGATAGCTTTTCAGTTTGAATGCTTGAGTCCTTAGAATCACAGAGACTGCCTGTTTACTAGGTAACCTAGAGTGGATGTATATCTCCTCCATTGTATTACAAAGAGTGGAAAGCACAACGAATTTCTTAGTTGTCTGTTAAAAACAGCAAGGTGGAGTACAGAAGGAAGCAGTGATACAATTAGGCCATCCAATTAAACATGTAACATTTTCAAGATAAGAGATGTAACCTGTATTCAGCCATCCTGTATAAAATTCAATCTTGGTTCTATAAACCCATATGCATGTCAGCTCCAGAAACTTCCTTAAATTGCAGTTCCTTAAATTACTTGTTTTTTTCTGCAGATGAGAAAGCAGGCAGCAGCAGATTTACGAGCCCTGAGAGCAGAACTGACACAGAAGAAGATTCATTCAGCTTTAATTGCCCAGTCCAAAAATCAGGAACCTATGTGATTTTTAACATCTGTAAAGTCTTCAGAAGCTCTGTAATGTACACAGAAGCTCAGAATTTCTGAGCATTTTTACGTTCTTACAGGTATACAAAGACATCATCTGGATAAATCTTGTGGAATTTCTATACTAGGCCACTGATGTACCACAGCTCACTTCTTTTTTTAAACCTCACTCTCATTGTAAGATTAGTCAGCTGCTTAAATATGTGGTTTAGCCTAGTAACATGTCTAAAACAAAGTTATTTTAAAAGTGCAAATTAGCGTATTGTGTAGCATCACATTCATTACCAAAACATGTACTAAGCAAAAAAACCTGTAATCCATAACCTCCTGTTCTTATTTTCAGGCACAAGGATTTTTTTTAAACGATTAAAATACATCAGTAGAACTACAGGACCAGTAATCCTTTATGTAGCTATTTACTGAAGTGTATTTTTGTCATTATGTCTGTCTATAAATTACAAATCTATTCTTACCATACTACTATGAAGTATGAACAAAGTCTCTGATAATCTCACCTTATTTCACATGTAGTTGGTTTTGTTCCATCTCTTACATGGACCTTCTTCTGTAGTTAGTGGGACTGCAAGCTTTGTCTGGACAAGCTGTAATGATGATCCTTGAGCTACTTACAGTATTATATTGCATACTCTCTTTTTCTTTACATTCAAGCTCATGCATGTGCTTAGATAACAATTTTCTGAAACAGTAATCAGAAACCTCTTCTTGATAGTAATTTTCTGACTCTCCTCTTTGCTTTTTTGCAATTCCAGATGTTATTTGTTAAGCAGTACAGCAACATGCTAGGAATTAATGTCAGCTAAAAAGCTGATAAGGCTGTATTTATTACTGAGGGTGAAATACTCATAGGAAATCAGTAATAGATTAATTATTAAAACTACAACCACTTTTGCTCGATTCAGGATGGAATCCTACAGCCTGTATTTCAGAATTGTGTCTTATTTAAGAGACAAGGGCAGGCAACTAGCTACTGGAAAATCTGAACCCAAATTAAAAAATAAATCGTAATATAAATGCTGAATTATCTATACATCAAATAAGTTTATCACTTTCTTCTAAAACCTACAGACCAGAATTCTAGTGCAAAACCCCTGATTTTTCCACAACACTTTGTTTTTTTTTTTTACTGTGAGTACTTTCCATCACCTGTCATATCAACCAGTCAGACACTCCTGGGAAGTTCTCCACATCTCAGTAGCTAGTGTGGTAGTGCTGCTCTTCCTTGGTGTTTTCCCAGTAACTATGTAGCAAGGGTAAATAAAATAAAAAAACCCTCATAAAACAAAAATCAACTGCTCTACAACTGACTACATCTATCTAATTAAGTAAATTGTTTAATTAATGGAGTCACTTAAGCAGGACACAGTTGCACTTAATCTGATTGTGAAACAGTTCTGAGAATCAGTGTGGGCTGTAAGCTGTGGAACAAGTAAAGCATAAACAAACACTGTTTACCAATCTTAGTGGAGACAGCATTTTATTTAACAAAAAAAATCCTGTAAACATTAAGTCAATCTTTCCATGACTACAGCTACTATAAAAAGTTACACAGTATTTCTAGACAAATTATTTTATGAAAAATATGAACTAGAAAGAAAATGGAATCTCAGAGACAGCACCACAAACAAACAACAGGCTACTGAATGAATCTTTTGAGTGGAAAATTACATATGCTGTTCATTAAATAAGCTTCTGAGTTTTAGTTTTCAGGAAGTAAAGCAGTTTGAAATGGAGGACCAGATCATCCAGGTCCTCTCCATATTAATATTCTCTCTTCAAGATAAGGTAAAAGATTTTTGGCTTTTGAAACTGAGGAATTTACATGATACACACAGCAAAACTGGAATTTCCTTTCTAACAACAAGCAGCCTGATAAAAAAATTTACTGGCAACAACTTCATGTTACATAATCAGTCCATAAAATAATTTAATCTCTAGTGGAGTAATCAAGCACAAGTTTCACCAAGTTGCACGTAAGCAACAATCCGTCTCTCCAGTGTTCTGTTTCATTTGATTCACGGGTGACTTACCTAAAATAAAAGTTGGGGTGGGAAGTTAGAAAGCTGAGACTGCACCATGTGGCCCTGGAATGGATACCTGCTGCAGCAGGCAGCCTTAGCAGAGGGGCATTATTTGATCCCTCCTGTTAATCCACCTGGTTTTACCCATTACCATAGGCACTGGGTTGTGAAAAATGTGAGCAGTCTTTTAAAAAACCTGCTGCTAAAGCAACACTGGAACTTTCTGAAGAATGAAAATATGGCTTTGCATTCAAAATAAAGTGAATTTGTCTAGTTCTCACAACTTTTTGTAATTACAGTATATTTATATAAAGTCAAAATCCATGATAGTACAAGCCATAATTCAAAAAAATACCAATTTTCATTGTTTTTATGGTGTCAGGGCTTGCCACATTGCTTCAGTTTGTTGTTCTGCTACACCTTCCTTGGAATAGTCCAGACTATTTCCATTCCACATGCCAATGCCCCTTAAACCTCGGTTCCTCACATATGCTGCTTTCAGAGAGATGCTGCGAGGGTCATCATACCATACTTGGTGGAAGTGACCAAGAGAATCCTAGGAAAACATTTAAACACCAGCATCAGTACCTATATCTATATATATAAAAACATGATACATTAAAGTTCATTGAGTTTTGATACATTTTCTGTTGAACATAGTGGAAAATACAAGCAAAATCTCAGCTATTCAAACTACAAAGATTTACATTGTGATACTTTCCTGATTTAGAAATGATTTTTCACACAATTAAAAATTTTAAGTCAGATACTTGGCTATTTTTTTTACTTGTAGAATCTAAGTTATAAACCAGTGATACATTTTACTTAGGTTAGACTTAGCTAATTTTTTAAAATACAGCTATAATCTCAGATACCCTGTCTAATCTTACAGGTGAAATCTGTTAGACATTAAGTACAATAAACAGTTTTAGAAGAGATTGTGAAATTTTGCCAAAGTTCTGCTGCTTTGAACTTGTTTACATCTTTTGGTCATCTATGTGTGAAACTTAAAATTGTGTCTAAAGAAACAGACAAAATGCATACACTGTTGATCACATAAGCACAATCACTCACAGGCTCCTTCACTATCTCTAGGTAGAAACCAATGCAGAAAACAAGCTGGTGCATGGAAGCCACTGGGTTAGAAAAACTTCAGAGCATCTCAGAACCTGTTTTCATTTACATCAATCATCAACTCTTAAAAGTAATTAGAACAGTGAAGGATGGATTTCTTTGTGCCCAAAAGTCCTTTTTGACATGATACAATCTCTTGAGAAAACTGCAAATTAATAAAACCCTTTATTACTCCTGCAGTCTTCAGTTGCACCCCTCTTTTGGATCAGAAATGCAAGATATGGAAAACCAGCCATTCTTTACTACACAGAAAGTAGTCAAAAATACAAACATTTTTAATCAAAGAACTATGGTTCATGAACATTTACTCCACAACATGGTGTCTTAAAGACACTTACTTACCTTGTATTCATAAAATGGAGATTTCTGTACCTCATCCCACATTGCTCCTGACAAAGAGCTGTTCACCTGCTGCATTATGGTTCTGTAGGGGACCTGACGCCCCGCAGCATCACTGCAGGGAGCCCCGCGGAAGGGCACTTTGGAAAGGGAACAAACGTGAGCCTAAAAAAAGAAACAGCAGAAGACACACATGAGTTTTGTGTTACATTGATCTACTGAACTCCAAAATAGTACAGCCAACAACGATGTCACAAAGTGCATTGAGGGTCCCAAAAATGCCAAATTTTCAAGCACCTGGGGCAGACACAGTACTTGTAAACATAAATCAGAACAGTTAAATGTTGTTTACTCTGTAGTGATATGGGATGGCTGGACATCATTCAACTAATACAACTGTCTCTTCCACTTTTCATTCACTTTTGTATTTTTTGTAAGTATAATGTTTGAGACTCCATAAACTGCTAGACTTTAACAGCCATAGGTTTGTTGCCTCTAGTGTCTAAGCAGTGAGCATCCCTGCTTAGAAATGCAGTCCCCCAAGCAGTGAGCTCAGAGACTGGTTTGAGAAGGCAGATACAAAGGTTGCAGTGCCTTGGAAATCATCTCTTTTCATACAGATAAGAGACTCCTATAGCTTCTTAGTCAGACATGGTGCTTGGGTATCATGGGATTCCGGTTGCGTAGGGCATGATGAAATGCCTTGTTTGGTAACACACTGCTCATCAGTTGCCAGCCAAGCAGAAGTCTCTGTCTCAAGTCCCAGCTTTATCTTACCCATTTGACCACGTGTTTATCCAAAGACAGGATCACCAAAATCTAGCTGGCTCCTTCCAAAGGAAAAAATGAACAATACAACTGCAAGTGAATAATCTTCATCTTACCTCAGACAGATTTTGGCAGACATAGTCATAGCCATACCAGGGGACGCCCATCACGAGCTTCTTAGGATCAATGCCCATAGCAATGTACTCTTCATATCCTAGTTTTGATGGAAATAAAAATTAAGATGCATTATTGCATTTTCCCATGTATTTTATTCTTAGAACCAATATAAAACTTGCATGATCCCTATGGCGCAAACTCCTTTACCTCCCACCTAAATGCCCCTACACTACTGCTACAGGTTCTGTGCAAGCAGACACCCTTGCTTTGGGGAGGTGTTTTGTCCTCACCAACTAAAGTCTGCAGGTAAGGAGCATTGGCTTTTGCAATACAGTCCGTCCATATCTGGCTCTGTTCATCATATGACATCACAAATAAGAAGTCACAGGCATCTGCAATCCCAGTATAGTTGTAGCACCTTTTATCTATGCATGATGGAGACCAAGCCACATCAAATGTTACCTAAAGGAAAAAGGCACAAGGTAGTATTGTGTGTGGCAATTAGAGCTCTGCTTTTCTTTTTAAAAAAAGCTGTAAAAAGTCTTTCTCAAATGTTGCAGTGGTTAACATACAGTGATACCAATGAACTACTCAAATGGTAAACACTGGCTAACAGTGAGTGCCCTATTAGTGAATTCAAAGCACCAAAGAAATTAAATACAACATGAAAAACATCTGATCAAAAATAGCAAGTGTGATGCAAAGCCTAACAACTTTAGTGATGGGTTTACCTAAACATAGATGCTTCTGCACTAGAAGGCTGTACTTGTCCTACTTTCAGATTCATTAACCTATACTGCCACAGGCAATAACACCATTATCTACAAACCTCAGTGAAACCCTTCTTTCATTTGAATTCATACAGGTCAAAACTAGTGATTCTTACCATAGCCTATCACAGCCAACATAACTAACCATTTGTGCATTAGATCTGCATATTTATTCATATACTAAAGACCATTCTCAAAACTGCTTTTCATAAAGTTAATGTTTATATAGAGAACATTATTATTACCTGTGATCCTGGAATTTCTCTGTGAAAAGCATCTGTAGTTTCTTTAACAAGCTCTGTTAATGCATAATACTCAGGGGAGGTTTCATTAACCTCTTGCTCTATATCTATGTTAATTCCATCCATGTACTGTCTTTTTGCAAGGTCCACCTGTTGGGATATCCACGCTGCTCTTTTAGCAGGATCAACAATTTCCTTAAGAGGTACATCACCTAGACAAGAGCCCTTCAAGAGTTAATGTGTATTTGCACCGTGGTAATAGTAGGGAGAAAAGGTTTGTCTTTACTAAACCAACTAACATAACAACTCCCCACACTGGTAAAATAGAAAGGAGTGAACTTTTTACTCCAAGCATAATTTTGAGAACCCACCCCAGAAGAGTGTACCAAGCTTCTTCGAGATGGCAATGTTTAAAAAAAAGTTCCTTTTGGATTTTTTTTCCCCTATCATTTTACTCTCTTTACTTCTGCTTAGTATTTTTTTGGTCACTGTAAACTTCTTTTCTTGAAGTCAATTTACTTCCAGTATTTCCAGGGAGCCAGAGGGACTGCGTCTTACTGTTCTGATAAACATACTTCTACATTTAAGCTTTGTTGCTTTTCATGTTGTGATCTTAGATTACGTTTTTGCCTCAAGAGAGCCAAAGCTTGATTACAGCATGTAAGCACATATACACAACATGGACTTTGTTTTTCTAATCCTCAGTCCCTGAGTATTTGTGTTTTAAAACTCAACCACTTCCTCCTAATACAGAGGGATTAATTTAAGGGAAAGATACTAGAAATTACTTGCAGCCCCTTCCCTCCCCTTGTCTTTCAGGTACTGCACATAACGCCCAGAACACAGACCCAAACAGCTATCTACTACAGGCTTGTCCTTTCCTCCCTTCCTCCCTCTTCCGCAGCAGCTGTGATGTTCCCTGTTAGAGAACTTCCATTTAGAGGTCACTGGAATGGTTTTGCTATTACTGGGGCAGAAACCACCAGTGGTTTTCTTTGTAATACCCTGCATACCAGCACATGCAAACTGTCAGGGTATTACAGAGTCCTGTGTGCATCATCCCCTCCTAACTAACCCTCTTACTGGGTTTTAATACTCCGAGTACAAGGTACAGCCATGCCTACCTTACACTTATTTATTTATGTATCACCTAAGTAACCCCATTTTCAGAGTGTAACCAACCTTTCAGCACGACCCTGGAGCCTCTGGAATGAGCGTAGCACATGAGCTCAGGATCGTACTTCCCGAAAGCTGCCACGGTTGTAATTTTGGACCAGTTGTAGGATTTCCAGGTATCCTTGCCCACATCGAACACGAAGACCTTGAAAAGGGGCGAAAAAGGGTATAAAGCACCCTCGATAGCTACAGAGACTTTCTCAGCAGGATGATTATCTTCCACGTGCCTCCCGAAGAGGCACATGATCCCCGCATGCCGGCTTGCGCAGGTGCCTCCCTGCTCGCCGGAGCGGTGGCCGAGCGGCCGGCCCGGCCCGTGTGCGGGGAAGCCAGGCTCGCCCCAGCTCTCGCATTGCCCTGGAAACCCCACGCACCGATTTTTTAACCATCTGCTCGACCCCAGTGCGGACAGTTAAAGCAAAGCAGCTGCGCACGGCGCGTTTAACGGGCCCTCCCTGCTGGCCGGCAGCGCCGCGCCTCCCCGCAACCCCGAGCCGCCCGGGGACGCGCACCTCGAAGCCGGCGGTGCCCGTGACGGGGCGGCAGAGCCGCGGGTCCTGGCAGGGACATGCGGCAGCACCGGCGGCGGGGCCGCCCAGCAGCTGCAAGAGGCCGAGGGGCAGCAACCACCGACCCCACGGCCGCCCCATGGCGGGTCGCCGCTTCGCTTCCGCCTCGGGACCGGCGGGTGCCGGCCCGGCCGCGCAGCTCCGCCCCGAGCCCGGCGGGCGGCGTGGCAGTGGGCGGCCCGCGGCACGCTGACAGCCCCGTGGGCGGCCCACCGTCGGTGGCCGCGTGTTCAGAGAGAAATGAGCCCGAGCGACGGCTTTTGCAGAGTTAACGGTTTATTAAAGGCCGAACGCGGCGAAGGGTGCCCAGAATTATTTTCAGGATCTCAAAACAAGGAGAGAAGGAGGGGCTCTGCAGGGGCAGGGCTGGCACCGGCACCCAGCAGCGCGCCGGGGCGTCACGCCGGGCACGACTGCTGTTCACAGGAACACGCCGTGTGAGCCGAAACGGTGCTGACGATGTCCTCGGGTTTCTGGTCTAGCCTAGCCTGGCTTTCCAGAGTGGCAGCGGAGTCTGTGAGTGAGAAAAGAGGAAAAGAATTTGTGTGAGGTGTTCCTGTGCATCGCGGTACCCGTGGCACTGCAGTGAGCCCCGGGCTTTCACAGGGTCACAGCCGGACTTGGCCGTGCTGTCCACAAGCACCCGTTCGGCAGCCTCACCGGCTGGCACGCAGTGGAAGCCCACGGAGACCGGGACGGCCCTGGTTGCGGAGCAGCCGTCAGCGCAGCGAACCACGGGCTCCACGGAGAAGCATTTTGCTGCCGCCTTCTCAAACGCAACCGGCTTCTCGATTTTGACAAATTTGCGATGCAGCTTGCAAGCTGTGAAACAGGAATGCCCTTAAAGCACCTACGGAATTAATAGAACTAACTTTTTGCACTTATTTCCTAGAATTAGCAACTGAGACCCAGCGGATGAACCAAGTGACTCGAGCTACGTGAGCCTGAGCTGCCTGAAGCGAGTCCATGTCCTGTCAACGGCTGTCAGAAAGCGAGGCGTCTGGGGCGCAGTCCCGAGGACAGAGGCTGGCCTAACAGGCCCTCGGTAGGACACAGGTGGCCAAATCCAAAAAGATACATGTGGAAACCTTGGTCAACTGACACTCAACTTCACCCAGACTGTGACAGCACTTCATTTTGGGGCAGTAGAGGCTCCTAGATACCTGTACATCCACTTCTGCACTGTGCCCTGCGTCACACCTGCCTTACCATGGCTGGGTAGCTTAATCCTCAAGCCTCTCTGACCCAGGCCTTCCGAGACCCATCCCTCAGGAAAACTTGATCTAAGAATATATTCAAAAAATGCCACCACATGCCCAGAGGGTTGGGTTCCACGCCAAACGTGGTGCACCCCAGCATTACCAATACATTCATGTTTTGTTTCCATGCAACCTAGATGGTAAGAACAGTTGTTCCTGGGCTGAAGGTTTCAGATTTAGTACATCTTCACTCTGAGGAAATTAAAACAGGGATTTCCCACCTCAAATGCCCTCTAGTTTGATAGCCAGGGATAGATTTATTTTTTTTTTCCCCTGGGAAACTAAAAGCCTGGAAATAACAGAATGGAAATAAAGAATGAAGCTATTAAGAATGACATGAAATGTCTTTTGTCAACAAACTGCTTACTCTTCATACTAACAGACCATCTTTGTGAGTTTTAAGTTTATAATTTTATCTGTAATACACAAACTTCAGTAACAACATAGTGCATGTGAAGTTGATGTAAAAATGTGGCAAAATCAGAACCTGCAATGAACTGCCAAACTCAGGAAAAACAGATATATATTTTTAATCTGTGGCCACTAAGCACAAAAATAGTGAAAAATAATAATTTTGCTACAACTAATATAAATAATTTATTAATGTGACTGAGTACTCAAAGGTAATGAAATTAATATATGTTAGAAGCTTCATACCTCCAGCACAGGGGTCTTCTGAGATGATCCAGGACTGACCAAAACTCACTGCATCTTTGGCTAAATATCCACTGGGCATTTGATACTCCCTTTCCTTCTCAGCATCGTATTTCCCACAAATACCACATGTTTTTCCAGCCATCCAGAAAGCAACCCGAATCTTTGTGGAAATAAAGAAAAGATGCCCTTAAATGACTCTCTTCTAAAAATAAACCCGCCGAAATTCATTAAAACAAAATATTACCTCAAGTCTATGCCCATCATAATATAGTTTGTCTATGCCATAGTCTGGGGCCTTTAGTGACAGGCCGTCCTTTTCGCTGCTGATCAGCATGCTGGCATCTGCAAAAGAGAAGCAAGAAAGGTGTTTCTTTTAAAAGGAATTTACTGTTGCAGGGTTCAATCTGAATCACTTGTTAATTTCCTGGAGACTTAATGCAGGTCCTAATGCATCTTGAGAGTGGGGGGGAATGAGAAAGGCCCTTCCTTTTCCCACAAGGCAAATCCCTGTGACGCGGCTGTGGCCAGGGGACATCTCGATGCCTGTTCTGTGGTCTCTGTAATCAGCCCAAGGTGCCACAGCCCTGCATTGTTTGGTTTCTGCACAGATACACAGGATCAGCATCTTTCTTTGCTCAACTTTCTTGCCACCCCCTATGAAAGGTAGTGTGAAGGTGTGTTACAATCACCTATGATGAACTGTTTCTCAAATCAGGGCGATCTTTATCTGGAGAGGTGTTTGCAGGATCACGTCCTCGCCTTCTTCAAAAGGTCAGAAAAGATTAAATGACAAAGAAAGCTGAGTCTCTTACCAGAATTAGATGTGTATGGAACATCTGTTGAGGCTTGAACACCATTAATCTTCAACTGGATGAGTCCATTGGAAACATACATGTCAACCTCACTTTACATAAAGGAAATGAGTATAAACAAATGCTTCTCCTTCACCCTATTCAGCTCACCATTTCTACATCTGGTAGAACTGATGCTACAGGATGCTGGTATCATTCGGGCACGAGTCACCTGCTCCCTCTGGGACAAAGTCTGAGAGACCCCAGGAAAGCATGCTGGGAGGCGTGCTCACCAGACACCTTTCCCTGGCTTTACTCATCTCTGAGTGTCTGCTTGTGGCCACAGTTCAGGCAGGAAGACATAAGAGAGGTACAGGGACCCTTCCTGCCGAACATTGTAATTGCTATTACATTTGCATACATGGAAGGTGCTTTGCATTTCAAAGGTGATTTCCCTACGGCTGCACTCTCACAGCCTGATTGTGTATTGCAGGGTTTTCTTTAGAGCAGTGTTTGCAGTGTGTGCTCTAATGAAGAAACATGAAGCTCAAGCACATCAAAAGCACATCCATACAGTTGTATGAAAAGATTGGTAATGATACAGGGATGAGGACTGTCTTTATCATGAAAGATACAGTCTATAAAACAAGCATCCTTCTGTTCTTCCACAGAACAGGTGCAGGGAATACCAGTTTGTCCCTGTTTCTCTAACTTTATGGCACAGTTAGGCACACAATTCTCAGAAATAAATAATTACTTGTAATGAAACCTTACAGATCAAAGCCTGTTTATGTGCTTTGAAGAATACTCCCTACCATAATTTTGGTATGCATAATCCCATACAATTTATAGTATCAGACTATACTTTTAAAGAAGAACCATTGATGGCAGAAGCTCCAAGATGAAACAAAGTGTTTCTTAAATTCATTTAAAATAGATTAGAACATTATGCACCAACTAAGGGATGACCTAAGAGAGTGCCTCTAATCTGGGATAATTCCCTTTTTAGCTATGTCCACTTCTCAACATCTCTGCTGAGATGATTGTGGGTGCTAATTAGTTCTAATTATTAGCTTAGTGTAGGAGGCCAGGCTAAATTATTGCAATAGCCCCTTTTGCATTTGTAGTTCATGTGTCTACCTAATTACTAAGAACTGAAACGAGATGGTTAAATGCTAACAAATTAATGAAGAATTTTGGGAAGTAAAGGCGTCATGTTACTGCAAACCTCAGATATATTTCAGAAGCACTTTTGAAAGACAAATTCCCAAATCCCAGTGACACTCCTAGAAATCTTTCCATCAGTAATTTTTGCATGAGACTTAGGCTAACACCACTCTGCCCTAACAATCTGGTCTCCACGTTTATAGCATATGCAGCTCGACATCTTTTTGTGATTAAGTCTGCAATTACTTACTGGCTGGCGAGCCTGACATTTATTGCTGTAAGGTCAGCAGACTCTTCAAGCCTTTTTATCATCACCAGGAATTTCAGTTCTGGACTACAGTCCTGTACCAGGACATGGTAGCAATTCACAGGCATTGAATAATTAAATTCAACTCCATTGAATGTTGTGATTGTATTTTGGAAAACTGAACAACGACCTGAAAAAAAAAATAAATTCAAAAGCAAGCCTTTTATAATCCACATAAAGACAGTTATTCTATTTTAGATTTGAAATTAAAAAAAAAAAACAAACCCAAACATTTTCTGGTTTAACCTATTCCCATAGCAAAGCAATATAGTTCCTTCAGACAACATATCGGATTTGTAGTAATAAGAAAGCAAAGATTTTCCAGTCCCAGACAGCAGCGGGACCCACTCATGATTCAGTTGCTGTGTGAGATAAATTCTGCTCGGAGCTGGGACCAGTGCATCTCTCTGTTTGTGGCCTTTTGGCTTTTCTAAGTTTGATGCAGTCAAAAGAATTTCTCAAACGTTTTTAACAATTCACATGGCATCAACACTGGAGGTAATTCACTAAAATGCTGCTACCTTTATTGAGTCATAGCCAGGATTACAAGGAGATGAGGAAGAAAAAAAGCCACACTAGAGTAAACATCTCCCCTTTTCACTGTAATGGTATTTTGTTGGCAATCCTACCAGCTCTGATTTGAAATTATTTTCCAACAATTTTAATTAATATGGACCCGTTTTGGTGTTTATCAAAGTAATATGCATAGGTATGGTGTCAGCCCACTGATTTCCAGCAAAATGTGACTTCTTATCCCAGTATTACATAAAGCTTTTCCATTTAGAATTTGCCCTAGGTCAGTATAATGTGATTAGCCCTTAGTACAGCATTAATGAAACAATAATCCCTCCGGAATCAAGTGCAGGACGTGAAATTAATGGGTATATTTTGAAGCTGTCTTAGCTTCTACAGAACAGCGTTTATCAAGCAGAGCACCCCAAACCTGAGGTCACTTAGATATCCCTCTCATAAACTTTGTAATGTTTTCCTTTTGCTTCACAAGCCATCCCTGCAGTGAAGTTTCAATGGATGCGTTTGGCATCGCTTCATCTTACTAATGTGAGTTTCCTTTTCTTTACATCCTCACAGAGTTTGATACAGGTGAGTTTATTTCTATCTGAAGTCCAACTGATTATTTAAGTGAATGTAAAATAATTTCAAGTTATGTCAAAAGTGTAAATCATATTTCTAAAAATGTGCAAAAATCAATCAGTGCTTGTGCAGATAGGTTGATTGCTGACCTTTAAGGTTTTCAATGATTGAAAGCGTTGCTTGGAGAAAGGTGTTCCTGTCAGGGGGTGGTAGTGTTGAAATTGGTGTGCCTGGACTTGATGGGAATGGCAGAGGAAGCCTGATGGCTCTGTCGTAAATTGTGAGCTGAAAATCAGTCAGAAAACAAACAGGAATGTAAACGTGAAACGGAGTGAGGAGATGAGATTGCATTTTCCTGCAATGTTCAGAGGGGACTGCACTGGCTGACAGCTAAATTAGAACCTCGATGTAGGTCAGAGCTAAAAAGGAACAAACTCCTCTGTGAAATAGCTCTACAGTTGGACGCACCCACCATGTATAGAATAGCAGTGCTGTAGATGAAGTTTGGTATTCACCAATCTGCAGCCTTTTTGGGAGTTGTACATCACGTTTGCCCAGAGTCTGAGCAGTTTGCTTACCTGAAATGCTCACCCTCTCCCTGCCTATATGTCGAGAGCTGCTGTTTGGCTATCATGCTTCTGTAGAACCTCATTTATTGCCTCTTCCATGACACAGGAAAACCTATTATCTTCCTGAAGATTTGGGTCTTTTTAATAAGTTATTGTTAAAGTGCAATCAGTTGCGACAGTGGCTTTGTAACCTGTTTTTTTTCATGTGTTTACGTGCTACATGAAAAAGAGAAATGCATTATAACACATTTTCGTAATGGAACCCACTGTGTGAATGTAATGTTCTTGTGATGGGAGCTTCTTTAGAGCTTAAAAAATAAAAAAAAACCAGAATCAGTGGGTTAAACCCCCCCAATGTTAACCCTCAATGTCATAAGTGCTGAATGCCCCAGGATAAAAGATGAGGCTAACAGTTACCTCAGGTAGCTTGAGGACCACATCACAGGTTCTTGGAGAAGTCAGAGCCATAACCAGGGTTGCCTGGTGTGAGGGACCACGTTGTTGCCTTTGGGAATACCCAAGCACGTATGCAGCTCCTGGAAGAAATGAGTAGAACCTGGAAAACGAAGTAAGTGATTAAAATAGTCTGTCTTTGAAAAAAATCGGTGATAATTTGTACAGACCAAAATACCCCCAAAAAGGCAGTATGCCTTCTGTGTTAGACATGTTTTCTATCAGGGTTTGGTAATACATGGCATTGTGCATGGGAGGATGGGCAGGCACGTTTTAACTGTTAATGGGTGGAACAGTCTTCAAGAGACTGTATGGCAGAGTGGTTGAGAAGAAAAGCACAGCCAACTTGTTTTAAACACTTTCAGAGTTAAAAATAGGCACCAAATGCGTTAAAACTGAAATACTAACATGCTAAAAAATAGACAGCCTCATATTACTGTGCCAGTCCTGCAGCAGTGACTTTTAGCAAGGATCCTTCACCAACTAAGATTTTCAGTGAGTTGGTTGAGTTCCCATACAGGCTTGGGACACAGAGAAATACAGAACATATTCCTTTAGAAAAGGCATGGTCTCAGAGCCAGAGAGCTGTATGCTGTGGCTTTGCTCCAGAATAGTCAATGGGGTGGTTTCATCCCCTCTAATAAGGGCAGATGACAGCGCTTCAGGCAGTTCAGCCTAAGACAAGAAATTGTCCTCTTCAGTAGACATTTGTTAACCAAATCACCTGCATGCCTTTAATGTGAAGGCTTGTGCTGCATGCTTAGATAACTGAGTGGCTGTCAGTGTCTGTGCTTTGGTAGCACTATGAGAAATGATCAGGCTTTGGCATGGGTCTGTATGTTAATTGTGGGCAAGTGCAGGTATGAATGCAAGGAGTGAATAAATCCGGGAGATGCTGTATGTGTACAGATAGGCATCTCTGGGATGGAATCCAGCAGGTACAGCTTTCTTACACCAAGCATCGTCACACATTTGCTATTCAATGCTCAGTAAGCCTCATGGGAAGTATCTGAATCACCTTCCTCAGAAGGGGGAGGTGAGGTGCCTACATTAGGAAATTACTCTCCCTGTATGGTCTGTAAGAGACAGACTCCTTCAGAGAACCTGAGTCTTCTGCTCTGAGACCCCATCGCTTAGGAAGCAGTGGGAGACCAGTTTCCTCATTCTGGCACTTCCAATTAAAACTGTACAATACATCAGGTGAATCCCATTATCCCCTTTGTTTCAAGCAGTTTCTCCTGCAAATTGAAAAGCACTACGCTTTGAGGGAATGAATACACAGAAAAAAGAGACACATGTAATCTGGGCTTTTTTATAATATTTTGCTGATTAAGGGGATATTTTCCAGCTCAGAAACTGCAATCTGTAATGATCTGGATCACTGACACAGGTGAATATTTCAAAAGCTAAAGTAAAATCTCACCATCTTGCAGTTGTTCGGACTACTGAAGGCACTTTTGGCCACTGCAGCTTCATCTGCGTAGCTGGGTAAGCGGCGAATTGCCCTGTGGCAATCTGAGCACCAATCTGGTAGTCCTGGCAATCTTTACCCCATTTAAGAGAACCCTAGCAGAGGGGAATATATATATATATGTATATGTAAAAAAATAGTAAGATCTTTATATTTCATTTACATTTGAGCAGCTCATTATTTTAAACTTACCGATACTTTATGGGAATTTATTACTGAAGCATCAGCACAGACTTTCCACCTACTTGATCCTGTGATGCTCGAGACAAACACCTGTATCCTTGTTCCTGTGGGTTGTGTATCAGTGTACAGCACAAGCTGTAATCCTGTTTGCTGCTGGTTTCTGTGGATGGCACGAAGGACTGCAGCCAGTATTGGTGGCTTGCTGTCTCCCAGGAATTTAGGCTTAAGCCAGAAAAGAGGAAATAGAGATCAAAGACACAAATAAAGTGTCAAAATGACTGTATTAAAAACACAGATAAAACACATTTGTAAAGGAAAAGTTTAATTCAAAGAGTCTATTTATGTGAAGCATGGGACAACATCACAGCTCATCACTCAATCTATTCAGTTCACGTCTAGTTTTGCCCCAGTCTCTCAAGGGAGAGCTGCCATGACCTATGCAAGTAAAGCAGTAGTGCTGGGAATCTGTAAAGTCACCTCAGTCTGAAAAAAAGGAAGTATGGAGTAGGGCCTTACTATATAATGAACCAGTATCACCCAGCTCAGCACTGTGCTCTTACCAACCTGTAGCTTAGCTAAGAGTCTTCTTGATAAAATTCATGTAACTGCCTGTTTAAACCTGTAACGATTTGTGTTGGCAGAGGGATCTGTTCCGGGCAGTCCAAAGTGCGGTACTCGCCCAAGGAGCAGCATGTGGCCCCATTCAGAGTCGGGCTGAGGCTGTCCTACAAGAGCTGTGGGGTAGGAGTCCCCATGACCAGGGCAGAGCTGCAGGTGGGCCGAGCCGTGAGGCTGCGGGTTGTCCCTGTGCCACCAGGTCCCGGGGACAGACCCACAGAAGGGCTGGGCAAGACAGAGCTGCTGAGGACTTGTGGGGAAGCAGGGAAAGAGTGAGGCTGTGGCTGAGGAAGAAGGGGGGTGGTGTGTGGTGAGAGCACTGGGGAAGACTGGGAAGAATCCAGGGAAGTTGTAATGTGGTGAAAAGATGGACAAGAGAGGTGAATTCAAGTTACATGGAAATGAGTAGGAAAAGGTAGATCTAGTTGCCCGTTTTTCTGCAAGCTACTTGCAATAACAACTGGGAGCTACTGGTGCAGAGAGGGTACCTCAGCAAAGTAAGTTTTACTATTTTGTATGCAGGTAGGTCATGAAATGAGTGACAGTTTCCATTGATGAGACCTGCACCAGATTCCATCAGTTCGTACAATAGTTCTCACAGAAGGACCAGGTACTATTAACCATGTACCATGCAGTCCTTCCTGAAGAAACACCTGGAATGCTATCAAAGCTGGAGCAGTACTGCAAAATCAAGGTCGTTCCAAAGGCCTTGTATGGTCCTGCTAACAGGAACTCGTCAGTAAAGACCCAGTGAACAGAAGAGCAGCAGAGTCAAGTCCTGAAGTTTTACAGAGAGCTATGCACTAAAAAATGTACCTGAAACCAGTTTCTGTTCAAGCAGGTCAGCACTGCTAAAGTCTTCTCATATTTACAGTGAAGTATTTACTGAGTAACACAAATTTCAACATATCCATCAATAGATTCCAGTTTCATTAAAAAACATAGCCTGTATTGAGTGAATATCGACCAGCATTCAGTGGCTATCTGATGCGCTCTCCTTTGTGAACCAGGAAACATTCCATTTGCTTTCTATATGCTACCTAATATGCTAAATTTTTTAGTTTTCCTATTCTTTTATAAACACACAATAACTGGAAATCCAAAGCAAATATTTTTATTTCTTATACATTAAGACACTCACCTGAGACATGGCACTAAAGATGCCTTCATCACTAGCTGAAGCAGAGGAGAAGCTGATGCTGCAGTTCAGAACTTCCCTTCCTGGGTCCTGCAAAACCAGAGAATCACCTCAAGGCAAGTTTTTTACCACTGGAAGGGGTTGCAGAAGTAATTTCTCTTATTTTTATTCTCAGAGAGCTAAGCTCTAGTTGCAACACAGCTAGTGAGAGCAGTTGCAGGCCCTGCTCAGGGTATCAGCAGTAAATGTACCTGTGCATCTGCTGGCTTGAACCAAAGCCGGTAAATGGGTAAATTTGCCTGTGAAGATAGATAGTATGTAAGAAGATCTAAGAGAAGACATAGGACTAACTTTGGAGAAATGCATTAAAAAGTTCAGTGTTGAGTATAGAAAAAACCCTGAAACAAAATATTTTTTTAAAAACATTTTAAAGTGAAATCTTCTGAAATGCAAAACTTTCTGAACTGAAATGTTGAAAGGTTAAAGGGGGACAAGCTTTGCTAGGTGGTTACCTTGTCCATCCTGCAGCAAACAACCACCCTCAACTCTCTGTTCTCTCTTTCTTTGGTCCATACTCTATGGGGGGAATTTCCTCATGCGCAAAAGAAACAGAAAACAGTCCAGCCTGGGTGAATTACCTTTTGGTGGGAATATTCAGTGTCCCCACTGCAGTGCCAGTCTTCGGAGTGGTCTTCGCTGCTGCTGCTGCTGCAGATTTTACTGCTAGCAGAGCTGACACTGCTGCTGCTGCTGCTGCCCCGGCTGCTGCTCTTGCAGTTGCTGCAGCACCTCTTCCCAGGTCGCCTGGTTTCATCCCTCCCGTGTTCGTTTCCAGGCCCTTTGCCATGAGCAGAGGCAGCAGTGGCAGAAGAGGATGAACTGGAGAAGGGGTTTGCACTGGGCTCAGCCCAGAGGTCTGTCACTGGAGGCTCTTTGGTTCTGTGAACCTGTTTCCTACGGCGGCGCGTTCCGTTTGTGACCTCCAAACACAAGTCAAAGCGTTACGAGGTTGTAGCTTGTTCTAGAACATTTTGCTGGGTGCTGGACAAGCTGCTCAACCTCAGGCTTTCAGTGAAATACAACCCCCTGACCCCGCAACACTGCAGAAGCTGCACTAGAACTCACCTAGACCCGTTCTTCCCCGCCAAAATCCTTGCTTTCCCATGCCAGTTTTCCACACTATAAACCTTTCATTTACAGGAAAATATTTCCCTCTCCAATGCTCAAAGTCTCTTACCTTGAATACATTTTCAAAGCCCAGAATCTTCTTTAGTTTAGCTTGAATGTCCTCCAATGGAGATGTCTCAACCTCTTCTTTAGCCCCTGAGCTTGCTACATCAATTATTTTGGAAGCTGCTTTGGATCCTGCCTGAATCTCCAGCTGAATTTTGTCAATATCAGCATCTGTTTGAACTAAAATCAAGATACTTACATTGCAGGGTTGTGCTGCTTGAGCAGTACTCTCAGAGATTGACAGAAAAACTTGTTGTCATGACTGTACCTGGCTTCAAAACTATTTTGGCTTCAAGATCTCCAACTAATTTGTGCAGATAGGAACTTCTTAAGAAAGCAGAATTTCGTGACTTCAGGCTGAAACAAGTGGAGCATCCCAAACTCTCAAATTTTCTACAGGAGATGTGTGCATAAAATCTCCCTCCTTCACTGTGGTGATGTGCCTCTTCTGAACCTTCCTGGTATCCTTTGGATATCTCGCTAGGAGCATGGCTTTGCTGCATTACACAAAAATACCACAAATAAAGAGATTTTCCACAAAAAAAAAAAAAAGTCACAGCTCCTAAAATCTTTCCTCCTATTAATGAAGGGAATGATGACAGTCCTGCCTAAGTAAGTAAGCACAGCTTAAAATTAGGGATACAAGCATTGGAAGCTGTGTTTTTTCCTCCAAAGTGTTCTGCAGAAGAGGACAGCTCTCCTGCCCAGCCTTTCCCAGGCAGTGTTTCACAAACACACTCCCAGTGAGAAGCTGTAGAGCTCTTTGGTGGGGCTATTGCTCTCCATCAGTTTTGGGTCACTAGTCCTCCTGTTACAACTCAACCTCCCCTTCCCACACCAGCCTCAGAAAGAGCACCTAAGAGAATGGGCTTCTGCAGTCCACTGTGGGGACTGCCTCAGGGTTTGGGAAGAAAATTTATATCATGCCCAAGAGCCGTCTTTTCCACATCACTTTGTCTTGGAAAAAAAAAAGGGACACGATACAAAGGATGCGAAATTCACATGCCAGCCCATGACTGCAGAGAACTAGGAAGACTTGCTGTCAAGGCCACCCTGCCTGCATGAGGTGATGAGAGTGAGTAGACTTTGAACAAACATGTCTGGAACCCACTGGGACTTATGTTAGGCTCGGTCTGGGATATGGCAGGCACCTGCTGAACCTCACAGCCCCTGTGTTTGTGATCTGGTTATTCAGCTGCTGTGCTGGGGGTGCTCAGCCCCTCCGGGGAGCTGTCTGTTCTCTACAATATAGGTGCAATACTGCAAGTGAGAGGCCTCCTTACCTTCCAGCTGCCAGGTCTGGAAGGTCTTTCTGATGGCTGAAATGGCCAGTCTCCTTTGGGGAGAAGCTGGGATTTCTTTTCAAAATCTACTTCTTCCATGTTCCTTGAAACAGCATGAGCTTCACTCCTGCAGAGGTGATAAATGGCACACAACTGACATCTGATTTTGCTTTCCTGCCTTTGCTGGTGCACAAAAGACAGTACTCAGCTTTATGTGGCTGCCAAGGTAGGGCAGAGCCTAACAGGGAGTCAGTCGTATGTTGATGCTTTTATCACAAGGAGCTCATGGTAAGTAACACGTAACAAGCAACTGCAACAAGCTCTTCTGTACCTCACAGCTGCGAGCTCAACCTCCTGACGGCAGGGAAGGGTTTCAATCTTCAGATTTTTCTCTTTAATATTTATCCTAGCATCAAATTTCATCGTGGTGTTGGCACTGAAGTCGGCGTGAAATTCCAGCCCGCTCTGGAAGTACTGTGTATTAATCCCCATCATCGCCCTCACGTGAAAATGCGCCCTGAAAGGGTGGAAATAAAAACGTGCATAATTACAGATTAATATGCACATATTTAACTTTGAAATGCAAAATTACATTTTCACGCTGTTCTGTTCCTTGTAAGAGCACTGCTGATGGATGAAGAGATGTATCGTAACAGGATAAAAACCAGCTGAAGTGCCACTGAAAAGGTGAAAGGATTTGCCTGCTGAACAATGCTGACACTGCTTTGTCACTAATAGAGTGCTTGAGGACAAGCTAACGCCTGAGCCTTCTAGCTTCAGATTGTGCCTTTTAAAATTATTCTTCTTCCTAGTACTGTTGCTTTTGGTTTTGCATTTCCCTTTTCCCCCTGAAATCCCCCCAGCTTGTGGCAGATGGCGATGACATGCTTGTGCGCAAGCACATACACCGTCCCAGCTCAGTGTCTTTTGTCACTGAACAGGTTGAAATGTGAGCATTTTTAGCAGTGGCAGAACAAGAGCACAGCATCCTGTGGGATACAGTGCACATTGCTACGTCTGCAGGGTCATGGAGCATCAGGTCATTGTGGTGCTGTCCTGCAGCTTCACTGCTCTGGTCTAGCACAACTGTCCCAAAGCTGGGAGATGTCACAGCCCTGTGTAACGAAGCGCACTTACATATCTATTTAAAGTATTCATATAAATATAAATATAGATATAAATACGTGTCATTTTTACTTTGGCTTGATGTCAGCATGAATTTCCATGTTGGCTTCCAACAGCTGCGAAGGTCTAAAATTGTCAGGTAGTGGTGGGGATATCTGCATTTCCACTGCAAAAAACAGATGGGAATTATATGGACAGAGGAGCAGCAAATGCTGGAGATACGGTGTTTTCAGTAAGCAGAGTAGTTAATGCATGGGCAGGGCTCTTACATTTTGAAATACTTTAGGTGATTATTTAAAGATGGCTACACCAAACCAGAGTTACACAAACACATCCCAACTGAAACACGTTAATTGCTTCTCAGACCCTTTGGAGGTAGTTTGAATACTGATGTTTCCACATCACAAGAGTACTTTTCAAGATTATAGAGCGATTTAATTTCAGCAGATGGATTGGACCCACAATTATTATAGGGAAACCCCTAAGCTCACCATCAGCCACAGCCTGGGCCAGCGCAGCACCACACAGGCTGAACTCCAGCGGCACACCGACCACTGTGGGGACAGTGTGCTGCAGCTCAGCCACCACCACTGGCAGGGTCCATCGGGCCGAGATGCCTCGCTGAAACTCTTCCAACAGTTTTTTCAACACCAGCTGCCAGTTTGATGATCCAGTTAGGCTCTGAAAACAGAGCAATTGGATAGGTACGTGCATAAGAAGAGACAGAGAAGGGAAATTATTCAGCATCACAGATTAAAAAGACAACAGCCTTGTCAGTACCATCATGGTCTGCTGAATGGCATCTTTATCAATGTCAGCAAAGGCGATCTCTTGGCCCAATACTTTGACATAAGCAGACACCAGAGTCTCTTCAGGAGGCAGTTCTTTCCATCCTGGAAGCTATGGTGTAAGGAGAGATGGGGGAGAAAGTGAAGAAACAGGTAATGTCAGTTAAAAATTGTAATGTATTAGCAAAGAGTAGATCCCATCTGAAGGCTGGGAACCATGGTTCCTTAGCCAAAATCTAATAGGCATCTTAAAGGTCTTTGCCAATGTGGCCTGTCTTACATTGCATAACTGACTGCAGTGGGAGTTTCCTCACAGAAGGATGAGGTAAGAATTTGCTAATTTCTGCTGCTGTAAGCAGGGGGTGACACCCAAGGACTCATGAACAAAAACCTTATTCAACAATCATTTTAAAGAGCAGAGCAACCACTGACTGTATTTTAACATACACTTTAAAACACGTGAATTCTGGCTACCAGCATCATCATCATCTTCTTTTGTACTGAACATTAAGGCCAGACACATGCTGAGTGAAAAGGTGGCATCTGTTGACAGTGTAAGTACAATGTAAGTACATCTTTCCATGACCAAACAGGATGACTGACTCCTCTCTCACTGAAACATCAAAGGGACGACTTGGTGGGTGATGCAACCCTGGCGCTGGTGGGAACCGTGCATTACAAACATCAGAAGGGTGCACAGAGACGTACCGTTTGGCCGAGTTCCTTCAGTGTCCTGTATGTGTCATACTCTGCAAAGGGAATACTCTGCTTCCTGATAAGCTGGAGTAGGCTTTGTGACCGGAGAGCCACCTGTATGAAACACAATTGGGTGTCTCAGCCCAAGTACATGAAGCCATGGAAAACCTCTGTACCCAGTATTACGCTCACTAAGGCTGCTCTAAATATGTGCTTCATGAAGCCGCTGCACTTATAAGGCTGTGTCTGCCTGGCAGATGACTGCAGGCTATGGCTGCAGATGCTGAGGACATGCTGAGCCAGCTTTGAATTAGTCAGCAGGGATAATTTTAGGGCAGCACAGAGCTCAGCCCAGGCTGCAAAGCTTGCCCAAGAACCTGAGTAAATGCCGGCGTGCTGTTACATGGCTTCATGCTGCCCTGGCTGCACTGCTGGCTGAAACTTAATTTGAGATGCTGTTTCCCTGTACTTATGCAAAGTACCCTAGATGCCACATGACTTTAGGTAGGCAGATGAATGTTCTGCTGCGTAAGCTTTCCATTGCTCTGCTGGATTTGCATGCCTATAGTGAATGCATTCATTGATGAATCTGTGTCAAGAAGCCAAATTAAAAGAAGAAGCCCGGGTAAAATCATTATCTAAATTTTCTCTTCCACATCTGCCCTCACAGTCAGAGATGGAGTTAAACACTACATCATGGTCCGAATGACTTAGCAAGGCATACTACCTGTAGCTGCCTTGTACCTTGCTGGCTGTTTGGCTGGATTACTTACCTCGACAATATCCGTTGCAGTATTTGCATAATATCCTCTGACTTTTGTGATTATATCAGATGGAAACATGGCACTGGGACCATTCATTAGATAGGCCCTCCAAATGGCACCAGCCTGATATTGGACTATCATGGGAATAAAAAGCAGCAGAGATGTTGGTTAGGTGTTTGGTGCATGTAAGCCACCTCAGGTACTTGCTGTTCTAGGTCACGAGGGGTTCAGTCAGGACTCAGTCCCATGGATCCTCGAGTTTGTAACCCCAAGATGGGAACTTTGTTCCAGGGCAGAGTCAACACAACCACAGTGATTGAAGGATGCCCAAATCCTTGTTGAGTTACTGCTTTCCCCAGCAGATACCCAGAGGGGAGAACACCCCCTCAGGGGATTTTGCATGTCAGAAGGCTCTTGTGCTTTTCCTGTTTCAAGAGTGCACTGAACCCCCAGCCCATGATATGAGATTTTGGATGAAAATCATGGGACACAATAGATGCATTTGGCTACATACTCCAAAGCAGTGAAGAGGGCAGCTGGTACTCACAGGAATAACCGCCGATGTGAATGACCTTGCTATAGCGATAGCTCAGCCTGTCAAGTCTGGGGCTCACTAGTTTAATAGCAATGTTGCAAGCAGCAGATCTGAGTAATAAAGAGTTAAAATCAAATGAAGGTAGACATCTGTGACTCAATTCCTAGAAAACTGCAAGAAAAAAGAATCATCTGGATTTTTGCTACTAAAAATATACTTCTTCCTCTACTTACAGGCTATAGAGCTGTGGGATCCTGCCTGCTGCCAAAGCCTTCATGTGTGAATATGTGAAGCTGGCTACTTGTAAGCTGGGCTCCAACAGCAGTGAGCTGGCTATAGCTGTTACAATTGGAAGAGACGGCTTAGTTTCGAAGAGGACAATGCAAGCCACCATTCGGACGTTAGGAGCAAGTTTGTTATCCATAAAGACCTGAAGGCAGATCTCCCTGACCTAGAGGAGGAAGGCACAAACCCATGAGTACTTCATAACACCTCGGTGAGAAGTGGTTCCTAAGCTGTGTGTGTATAAGCTGCAGTGAATGGAGAAAAGCCTCAACAGAGACTTGAACCTGAGCTCTGCCACTGTGGCATTGCTGGGTGCAGAGTGAACAGTGTCACCAGGACTAAAGCGACCCTTTAACCAGACATCTGCCAGGCTCAGGTGATGGCAAGAATGTGCAGTGTGAGCAAGAGGAAGACCAGTAGCTGAGGAATCTGCCCAGAGTTCTGAGTGTTACCTGACGGCTTTATTGCTCCTGCATCACTAAGTAAGCTCAAATCACACCCTCTACAACGTTTGCTTAAATAATAATTTCACTTACTTTTTCAGGGTCTTTTCTGGCAATTTTCCGCAAGGCCAACACGGCGTCAGCATGAATTCTGCTCGGAAGTGAAGCTGCAGCAGGTGAAAAGGTTGGCAAAAACTTTGTGATGCGTTTGATACTGGCTGGCTGGCCCGCGTTGCCGATGGCTTTCAGGGCCAAGGCCATGTCTTTGGTGTTGCCTTTGCTGGTGGCCTCAGTAGCAAGGTCATGGAGTGGCTGAAAAGAGAGAAGTCTGTTAATCTTACCGTGTACTGATGCATAGAAACATGCACTCCCACAGCAAACAAAACTGCTACAGGTGCAAAACCCTGAGTAAAGCTGTTTGGGTTTTTCTCCCAGGAAAGGTCTCGCCATCACTGTCAGGATGCTAAACATGGAACATACAAGCAAACTTGCGTTTTCCCTGACACGGTGCTGCAACTGATGTTAACTGAGCTCCTTGGCAGACATCTGTACCAGAGTGCCTGCTGCAAGTTCAAGAGCAGCCCCAAGCAGATGCCCAGTTTGGTCGCTCCCTGGGCTCCTGCGCCAGCCCTGCCAGCCTGCAGTCCCAGGGCTACGCTGCTGCTGAATTACACTTCCGTAGGTAAAACTTAGGGGCCCTAACCATTTAGGTTAGGCCCTAACCATTTAGTCCCTAACCCAAACCTTTCCATGATTCTGTATTTTTCACTTCCTATAGCAACAGCAAATTCACTTAAACAACTTTGCTGTCCTGAGAAGGCAAATTACCCTTGTGGTGGCTTGGCTCTATTTCTCTCATTGTGGAAGATTTGTATCTAACAAAAGCAGGTCGTGTCAGTGCTGAGTCCTTCTGAGCAATGAATTAGAGCCACAACATCCTGAGTATTTCTGAGTGTGATGTGGTATTATGTAGCAGGGCCTCTTTGGAAGCCCTCACCTGCGACGTACCCACAGCTTTGCTTGGATTCACACCTCTGTGCCTTTTTAATCCATTTTTGAAGTACACTCTACATAATGCAAAAGTTGGGAGAAGAATCATGATTGTTTTGCTTTAATCCTCAAGTTGTCCGACCTGAATGCAGTTTCAGGCTGTTTACAGGATCCATTATCCCCTGGGCTTCCACCACTTACATTTGAAGTTCTGAACCTGATTTTTGGGAGGCATCAGCTCTGTGTTTCAAACTGTCTTTGCAGTTTTGCGGGCAAACACAGCTAAGAGTGAGGCATATAAACAGCTAGTTACCCTACTGCCAGCATTGCAAGAGCTAAAAGAAAGGCATTTTTAAAATGTCTTCACCCCTTATGAATAGGAATTAAGAGTCACTGACCTGAAGAAGTTCATTTGGACAAAAAGGAGACTGAGCACAGTATTTGTTTACCATGCTACCATATCCCAGGTAGACAAATATTCGAAGCATGGGTGCTTTCTGGATCTGGGGACAGGTCAGAAAAGTCTGCAGAGGAAAGAATCAGCAGTTGTTAATGTTTCTAGTAGCTAAAGCTGGTATTTAGGGAAAAGTACACTCAAGAAATAAATGAATAGGATCTTTCCTAAATATTTTCAGAAGTCAAGTCAAATGCTAGTCATTCATCTACAATAGAAGTAAATAGCCTTGCTCCAGTTATACAGTACATACTTTAGATTTTGGTTACATTATATGATTTTCTTTGTCTATTTTTTTAAATTATTTTGGCAAAAAGAAATCAATAGCAATTTTCCTAGGCTGTGTGGGTTTTAACATCAAATATCAAAGCTATTAAAAATTTTTGGCAACAAGTGATTCATCACATTTTCTAAAGAGGTCCCATTTTTGTTAATGCCTTGCATTTCACAGCTGTAGAAGAAAATACGTTGCATCTTTCACTCTAATCCTGTGAATTCACCTTTAAAAACAGAGTGGGGAGGAAACAGAAGGAAGAATGATCTGTACTCACTGAGGCAACTTCTAGGGTGTGCTTGTTGGGTGTAACGAAATGGAAGGCGAGCGGGAGAGCCACAGCTGCTTCCCAGATGTTCAGCTTCTCATCATGAATCTTTTGCTTCAGGAATCTGAATGTGTCAGTAGCTCCAGCAGCACAGATGCCGCTCAGGAACCAGGGCCTGCCAGGGAGAGGAGGACTCATTATCCCCACTGCCTGGTATGCCTTGGATCAGAAATCTTGGCTGAAGGTGACAGAGTTACCTGTGGGGAGGCTCGCTGGCAAACTGGACCCACAGAGACTCAATCTGGTCCATGGTCACTGTACGAAAAAGCTGGACCATCTGCAGGAACTTGGCTGAAGCTTCTTTAGTGGCTTCTTCTTCTTCGTTGTGCCGACCTAATTGCCGCAGTGTTTCTGTTAACTATAGGAAAAAGACAGTTGAAAGAATCCACATTAAAAATAATTTGACCTTTAACCTTATAAATAATGAAGGAGTATGGAAAGTAAGCCTCTAATACCTGCAAATCTGGATTTTTAATCCTTATTAAAGGAGTTGGCATCTGGAGTAGCTCTCCTGAGAACTGATAACGAAGACTCCCCTGGTTTTGCAGCTGAGTTTTTGGAGCACTGATGGGAGTCTTTTTGATGTTGACCAAAGACAGTTCTTGTCTTCAGGGGAGAGAAAGAAATGCATCAGTAGCCTTTTACCCTACCATGTGAGTGCAGGACATGTACAGCTCTTGGAGCAGACTGAGGGGTGCCCAGCAAGACCATTAATTTGACCACAAACAGACCGCACACTTCTCTATTTATGCATTACTTGGGATTATCTGGAAGCGTCATGGGACTGGTGAGAGCTCTCATTAGAGTTTGCCAAAGACTCTGAGAGGTTAGACAATTGTTTCAGGTGTCCCCACAGCACCCCCTGACTGCAAGGCATGGGACCTGGCTGGGCATCCTGAGTGATGCACCGTGCAGCAGCACCCTTTGCAGCCCACGGGCCAGATGCTCCTTGTTAACTCACAAACCAACAGCAAGCATGTTTTAGGCATCTCCTCCTGGCTCTTATAATCACAGCTACACTGAAGACATGCACAGCACCTACCTTGCCTCCATGGCTGCTACCCCACTGGGTTCATTGAAGGGAGAGAACTGGTACACCTGCTCAGATGTAGCAGACAACATCAAGGCCCCGCTGTCATCATACTTCATCTTGTAAGTGATCGTCACCGTGCCCTTAATGTTTCTGACCTTCTAAAAGTGCAAAGAGACCCAGTCAGAAGTACACACGAGCGGTAGTTAATGAGCACAGATGAGCCAGACTCCCATCTAACATCAGAGCAACGCGTGAGTGATTAGCAGAGCAGAGGGTCGTGCCAAAGCGTGGCAGCAGGGCTCTGTGCTGCTCCTACCAGGGGGCAGGTGGGGCAGGGGCGGATGTATGCCATTCCCGTGTTCTTCACCGCTTTCTCCTGGCAGTCCATCAGGTCCTTGCTTTTGGAAATGGTGGCACGGTTATTCTTGATGTCATCTCGGATAACGTATCTGGTTTGGCAGATGCCTTCAATGCCAGCCTGTGAGTATTAAAGGCAATGAATTTTCTGTTTGAGATGTCATTGAAACAGCAATAAATCAGTCAAGAAAAATGCCTGGGACGTGTATGTACAGGCAAGTTACTATACAACAGTAAAATGAGCATAAAAGCAAAATCAGAATGGAAAAAACAAACCTCCTGTAGCTCATAGACATTTTGTGTTTTTTTGATGGTTATCTGCATCATGTTCAGAATCCCTCTCACTAGATTAGTGCACAAGATGGGACAGTCCTCAGGGGCATAAATACTTCCAACCCTTCCCTCAGCGTACTCAAACTTGAAGGCTTGGCTGAAACACGCAGAAATAGTCTCTGTGACCCTTGAAGATGGAGTGAAGGGGTCTGTGGGCCAGTAGCCATTGAATTCCTCCAGTTTCGGTGATCGAATCTGTGAACAAAATTAGGAAAACATTCATCCTGTTCATTCAGTTTGAAACAGCAGTAACAGGGAAAATGGACACTGCCAGTCCATGGCTGGACACAAGTCACTTGGTCCGACACCACAGGAGATGTTTTCCACCTCACACCCTTGTGCTGGGCCAAGGAAGCATCCTTGAAAATGCAATTTCCATGAAGGATTTCTGCCAGAAAAATAAGATCATGCAAACAGCATTCAAAACTTCAGCAAGTCTGGTGAAGCTTGTTGGGCGAGTGGCGGGTTTCTCATGCATCCTTTGCCGTCTGTCAGCAGCCTGTACAGGAAGGATATTCACCCATTTTCCCCAGATGTCCACTGGCAGCCAAGCCACTGCTCATGAGCTGCCTGCTTAAATGCATTGGGCACTATTCTGGCTGCTTGTCCAGCATGTCCCAGCCTGCCAAAGCCTCAGCACAGCTGATGGGGAAGCAGAGACAAATGCAGCACCTCGCACAGGCGATGGGCCCACTAGGGAGATGGCTTCTCTGTCATCATTTTGAGTTTAGCAAGCTGTAAAGCTTGCACACAAGCCTCGACTGCTACCTAGTGGGAAGTGCGTGCCTGCATGCGCGTATGTCTCCACTTGCACACACATACACACCCGCCTCCCACCCTCCCACATAAAAGTACAAGTCCCTGCGCAGAGGGAAGCGGTGTGGGTTTAGTGCTCTGCTTCATTTTAGGCATTTAGGATCAAAGCTGCATGGGTGGCTTGTCTCTTGTCATGTTTTCTCAAATTAAATCCTACTCAAACTATTGGTCTCGTTTGCTGGAGTTACAGCACCTCTACAGAGGTCGCACAGAGCCCACTGTCGCAGCAGTGTGCAAAGTTTGGTAACAGGAATTCCTTCGTGCTGTTTCAGTAACATATGCACAGGACTACAGACTGAGTAAACTCCTAGAACAAACACTAAGTGCTCTCTTACAGCTTTCTCCTCATGTAGTGCCTTCTAGATACCTTTCTGTGGTCTTTCGTTCCACGCCAGTGTTCTTAGGCTGTTTGGTTTAGTCTTTTTTGTGAGTAACAGTGCTTCCAGATCTGATATCATTATGCCAAGCACAAACATTATCATCAGAATTTGAATTAATGCCTACATGAAGAACATCAAAAGGAAGATAATGGAGACAGATGGGACTTTCTCATGGGGTAACTGAGTCCAGCTCCAAGCTGGACTGAGTTGGAATACCTGGATATTTCATGCTTGAATTCTCATTTTCATACCCAAGCTTAGTGTTGCCTTTGTAAAACTACCTTAAGGTCATTTCTTTAAAGCAGCTCCCTGCCGTGTTCCTCTCTGTGTGGGGATGAACCCAAGGCAGCTTTAGCAAAGGGGGGTCAGTTAGTGATGGCGGCAGAACTGGGGCAACTCTGGCTCCCCCCCCCCCCCCCAACCCAGAAGCATGGGCTGCGAGGAAGCCTGCAGAGCTGTCTCTATGTCCCTCCCCACAACCCAAAGTAGCTTGGCTACAGCTGCAGACACTCCAGCTGTGCCCTTGGCTCTCCCCCAGCACAGCTTGGGGATAGGGGGTGCAAAGCTCAGTGCCCATGCACACACCTGTGCCCATGCTGAGGAAATCACCGCTGCTGGAGCAGAGACACTTGGTCTGACATCAGGCTTATGGGGTCATCTCAGCACCAGAAAGGGCCCCAAGCTTCTGTAAGATCTTAGCATCGTTTTGTCATTTGTAGCCTGGAGGTATGAACCAAGCATCTGTGTGTGGATGGGTGCGTTCCTGCTCCCCTGGGGATTTACCTGGAGAAGGTGGTCACTGCGAGACACACGGCTGATCTCCAGCTTGCAGGTCAGCCTCACTCCCGCCATTGGCAGGCTTCTGCCAGGCAGCCCGTGCAGGATGAAGCCCTGGTAGCCATACAGGTAGGTCTTGCCGGTATGAAAAACAGGCTCTGTTTAAAAAAAAACCCAAACAAACAGAAACAGCTCCTGTACCGTAACTGTTTGTGATGCTCTCACGAGAACCATCTCTGCAAAGAAGGGAGAGGGTGGCTGCTACTGAAAAATTGGTCTGCCTTGCAAGCAGCAGGCAAGGCACAGTTGTATGGGAGGACACTTACCGAGGTCCTGCTTCTGACCCCCTGTGTGGGAGGAAAGAGAAGGATGCATGAGAAACCCACCATCTCTGTGCACACTTCCATTTATTATTCATTTATTGAGTGTGCTAATGGCTGGCAAACAACCACTAATGGGCTCTGGGGATGCAACCCACACAGTCCACACCAACCCCATTCGCTAGCTGCTGCTTACGCTGCTGTTCCCCTGCTGCTAAGCCTAAGCACAGAAACTTAATAGTTTGCAGCCCAAGTCATAAAAGGGCCTCAGCAAATTAAGCTGTAAATATCCCTGTGGGCCCCGAGAAGATGCAGTTTGCTCAGGACCATGATGGCCATCGCAGCTTGGTAGTGGTTGTAAAGCTTCCACTTACCCACGAGGGTGAGCACCAGGGCCAGGACAAGTCCCTTCATGCTAAAAGCAACTGAAGAGTGCAGGGGAAAACCTGTGGCTTTTATAGAGGAATTATTAACAGGCACAGTGAATTTTGTTGAGTTATCAACTTTTTATCAGCCACTCAAACCCTTTGAGGGAGATGGGGTCAGGGACAAGGTGCTGGGTGTTATTTCTGAGCCAAGACCATCACAATTCTGTTCTCACATCACCACCTGAATACTCTGAAACTATCTTTTGAAATAAGTGTTTAAAAAGTATTAAAATATAGTTAAAGCCAAAATCTTTCTGGTGCAAGAAAAGCTGCTGATTGTCCTCACGCACTGGCAGCCCCAGCGCTGTTGCAGCCTGTGCTGACTTTGCCCGGGTTACCCTGACCTGACCGCGATGCACACAGCTTATCACACTGGTGTTGCTCCAGCGGGGTTGTGCAAAATCCCCCGGCAGCCCTCCTGTGACACGGCACCGATACCCACCCACTGTGTGTGGGACACACCGTCACCCCCAGCGCTGCTCTCTGGGGACAGGAAATGCACCCAGTAACACACCTTCCCCCCCACCATTGCCAAAAAGGCCATGGCTAAACACTGCTGGCAGGCACCTGCCTTCCCTGACAGGGCTGACGCGTTGTCCCCTCACCTGTACCACTAGCCACGGAGGGGTGGAGGTGAGGGTTACCCCTGTGAGGTGGAACGGGTCAGGCTGGCTGGCATTACAGACACAGACCTCTTGGCTTACAAAGGCGTACAAAGCCTGGTTCACCCAAACTCATTTCATGTCATGCCACAAGGGATGGCATCTTCACCCTGCCGCACAGCCCCCGTCTCACACCAGTAGGCGTTTTCCTGTGGGTCCTACAGGCTGCTCTTGGCTCCAAGGTTTGGCGAGGTCCCCTGCCACCCCCCACAATGGGGCACAGAGCTGGACTTGCCGGGGACTGACACAGACACCCGCACTGCCCCTATCAGAGATGTGCACAAGAGGGTTACAGCGGCCCCCAGACTGAGGGGCATCTGTATGATTAAAAATTTTTTCTTACCTTCAAGATAATTTGAAGTCTGGCAAATGCTTCCCCGTGTTTATGCTGGCCTTATGTCCCAATCCACCTGCTTTAACCTCTTCCCTGGCACAACTGGTGGTCCACGAGAGAGAAGCTAAGCCATCCATGAAAAAAGCAGCATTAGTGAGCCGCAACATGGCTTTGAAGGTTGGATAAATGGTAAGTGTAGCTGAGCAATTTGGGTATACAGCTACTGGCAACTCAGAACTGAGGCTCAAAGGGTGATATCTTATGCCATAACTATGCAGCTACGCAGTTGGGTTTTTTTAAAAATCCCCAACCTCACAGGCAGCAAGGACTTGGAGACAGTGGTGCTGCAAGCAAAGTGCACTGCTGTGATGGCAGATTACATACAATAACACTTGTGTTCAGTGCCTCAAAATCATAACGCTACATTGCTAAACCACCACACTAGAACAGTGAAACCACAAATCAAAACACACCCCAAAAAAGGGTTCTTCCTGGGGCTGTGCCTGGCTGCAAGGGCAGGGTATCCCCAAAGTCCCTGTCCCCTCCCAGCTTGGCAGAGTCTCGCCTCAGCACTCAGGGCAGCAATCACTGCATCCCAGTCACCCCAGCCCTGCTGCTGCATCATGGTGGAATCATCTATGCTTCTGCTCTAGGCATAGGCAAAGCATGATGGCAAGGGCTTTGCCTTTGTGGGGGGTGTCTTTGTAGAACAGAACCTTCTTTTTCTAGACCATTTCTCCAGTACATCAAGAATGAATTCAGCTCACGGTGTGTCCCCCGTATGCTCACAGCCTTTCCATGCTTCATATTTCTTCAGAGGATATAATCTGAATTAAAAAGAAAAAGAAAAAAGTCCTAAAAAAACTGAGGTGATGAGCACCTTTGCCGTGGCCAGGATCTGCCCTGGACAGCATCTCCCCCAGCTGTGCTTGGCACTCTCTGCACTGGCACTGGGGAGAGGCAGAGGCTGACTGAGGGATCCCCACAGCCCTTCATGAGGTAGTCACCCAGAGCCTGCATCCCCCCACAGCCACACAGGTGCTCCAGCTGCTGCAGCGGTTGAGTGAGTGACTCTCACCCATGGGTCTCCAGCCAGAGTGTCACTCTGAGCTCATCACGCTCCTCATGCCTGAGCACTGTGTGCCAGCCCTGGGAGGTGGGAATGGAGGAGTGCTGTGAGCTGGCCCCACGGGAGATCGGGGGGGTCACACCAGAGCCCCCCATGGAGCCTAGCTCCAAGGGTTCTGCTGGATCCTGCCCAGGGTTATCTGGGAAGTCTGTGTTTGCCCTGTGCAACTTCCAGGCAGGCAGCAGAGCCCCCAGCTCACTGCCTTACCGCTGCCGCCACTGCCCACGGTCAGCTCTCCCCTGCCCTGCAGCGCAAGGTACCACAACAGCACTTGAACTGCATGTGACATTTGCATCTGTCTTTTAAAAGTATTCCTATTGGTGCCAAGGGCTTTACCTGTCCAAGCTATAAACCCCACATGTGTGCATCCGCTGAAGGCACCAGAGCTCCTGGGGAAAGCAAAAGGACTCTTTTTGTTGCAGAATGTTCTCAAGGGTTTTCAAAGACTAGCTGGCGATTACCTCTCCACTCCATGCACTCATAGGTATGCGCCATCTCCCTTCATCGATTTCTACTGATTTTAAGACCCAAATCACTTGTTTCTCTTTTAGTTAGCTTACTGACAGTCTACATTTTTAACTACTCTGTAGGATCACACTCTGCTCTGCATTAACAAACCCAAAGAGAAAAACAAATGTGTGGTTGTCAGCGACAAAACGGCTGGATGTGTGTGCATTGATTGGAGACCACTGATGAATTAAGGCAGGTAAACTGAGTACAACAATATTTCCATTGAAATTTGTGCAAAACTCCTGATGACTTAAGCTGCCAACAATCTTGGTGACATCAATGGCTCGGTCTGATCCATCTCCTATGGCAGTTCTCTGGAAAAACAAATCCACCCAGAGTGCATACTCAGCCTGCAAGCACAGCCTTAGGGGCAAGCAGGAAACCGTCCAGATGCACTGGAATCCCCTGGACTCCAGTGCTCACAGTGGGTCAGTATATCCCTCCCCGTGCCCGTGCAGAACTGCAATGGCTGAGCAGCGAGCAGAACCCACCTACTGATGGTGGCCATAAAAAGGGCATCCCACCCAGAGACCCTTTGGTGGGTGGTGTGTTTGGGTAACTCCACCGCATCCCATTCAAAGACACCCTACCCCAATTCACACTAGCTTTGCCACGTGGTGCAGCAGAACATAACACGTTCTGGCCTTCCTCGGAGCCACCCTGCCCAGTGGCATGAGGTTCAGGCTCATTCCCTGTCCTTGCTGTTCCCTGTGGCAGCACTGGCGTGTCATCACCGCAGAGCACTATAGCTGCCTTGCTGCTGCATCATGCAAAGGTGATCAGCTCCTGCTCAGGGCACACAGGGTCCCAGCACCGGGGCAGAAAGCCCCAAGGGAAACAAGCAGGAGCCTCTCACCACAGCTTCTGCCACACCACACAGCCCATATCACCCATGGGCCTGGCACAGACATGTGCCTGGAGCACAGAAGACTCACTGACTCAAGAAGTCTACAAAACAGGGGGGCAGAAGAGGCAACACAGACCTCCGCTTTCTGTAGCCAGTGAAGTAAGGAAGCCTTCAGCAATTTTTCCATGCATGGATTTATTATGAAATCAGATATTTATGGGCAATCATAACAGTTGCTACAATAATAAAGTTTAATACTTTAAATTACTTGGGAAGATTCTTAAACAATTTAGTATCTCTATTATCCCTTAAGATGAGTTCTTTTATACCACGTAATAAAAACATTAAAGTGTTTCTGCTTTCTCCTGCACTGCAATGTGCAGCTTCACGCACTGCAGTCTTCGTTCTCACAAGAACACGCTACGTGTGCATCGACAGTGTCCTGCATATCCTCTGACTTCTGGTCAAACTTTGTCTGCTTGTCTGTCAGGCTGGTAGCCGAATCTGATGGGGAAGAAGGAATGAAAAATAAACAGAGTGCTTCACAGGTAGTTTTGCAAGGTACAGAATTTACCACGCACTAGTTATTAATTACAGCAGGCTTGGCTTCTCCTCGCTGACTTACATATTTATACTTGTCTAAGTCACGCAGAGATGTTCCAGGAAACTCACTTAATTAATAAGCCAGTTCTACCTTGAAAACTACTGCTTTATTGTAGAATTTTATTAATCATACATTTAGGAGATGATACTGTGATCTTAAAGGAAAACCAAACTTGGGAAACAGGCATAATTTATTTCTAATGTAATCTCTTAGAATCTACAATACATCTATTTAAAAAAGGCATCCTCCTACATAACTGCTTGTGTGCAGGAATCCCATCCACACCTGTCCTTCTACTGCCTGAATCATCCCAGTGAAATAGGATCATGCCCAAAGGCAGTGATATACAAAAAATGTGCAAAGTGGGGGTCCCTGTCTGAGGGGGCTGCACACGATCAGATGTGGCTGAATCCTCACAGGCTACAATATGGTTTTTCAGCTGAATCACAGCATTGACTGCACTGTCACCCTGCCCCTTACTCCGTTATTTCAAAGCACCATGAAGGGGGGTTCCATTTAGGTATAATGAAAAACATTGCAGAGTTACAACAAAGACACATCTCTCTTGCTAAAGAAAGTTTACATATTAATGAAAACAGGACAAGATTTTCAGTCCTTACAGCAGTAAGTCCATCCCTACCTGTGGATATGTTGGATTATTCAGTCATTTCAAGTAGAACAACTGAGTCAAGGCACAGTCTATTTAGACTTGTGCAGCTCCTATTCAGTAGGATTTCTGTTGACTTACCAGCTGGGAGACAGTGAAACCCAATGGTGACAGGAGTAGTCTTGGTGGCAGAGCATCCTTTCATACAGCGCAGCACGGGCTCTGTAGAATAGCACTTGGACTCTACACCCGCGAGCTGAACCGTCTTCTCAAGCTTCACAAACGAGCGTCGGACTTTGCAGGCTGCAACACAATCATTGGGGATAATGCTTATGTGCAAAGTCTTCCCAAGACTGCCCCATTGGCCAATGTTGACAACTTGCAAACAAGCTTCCTCTGTGAAAACTGTATTGTGATCATAAGTGAAGTAGCATCCCTGACATAAACTTTTCAAATCGGCTAATGAGATACCATAAGTGGATTTCAAATACAACTGGCTTATTTATAGGTTGTCATAGTCTGATACACCTTCTAATAAACACTTTTCAAAGTAAACTGGCTTACAGAATATAACTGCAAACCCACATTCAAAAGCTGTGAATAGTCAGCTGTGGAAAGAAAGGGGGCTAATTTCTGAAAAATATAAATAATCACTGAAGAATTACTCAATTACCAACATCACTCAGACTCAAAATTGCTGCAAAGAGAGACCAAAAGTCATTATGGCCAGCCAGCAATATTTATCTTGTTTTGGATTCCCAGTGCAAGCAGCTACAAGTGTGTGAGAAGCTAAATGGACTGCAATCCAGTCCTATGAGCGCCAGTCTATGGAATTCCAGACATTTCCACTGTACGTTAAACAGAAACACAACGTGTGGTCACTACCAAGCCCTAGAATATCATTGTGTACACACAGGTGGACTCCATAACCATCTAAAGCAGGTTGGATGCCCAGTGTTCTTTACAAAGACAGCGCTAACAGTTGATGTACAGCTAAACACATAGAAGCCATCTCCAGGGACCAAGGAAGTCCTTCCCACCCATACAAGTCTTCTTTACAGAGGCAACGTGCCTCTTCTCCTTGCAGCAATGTGGTGTGCTGTTGCATCATAACCTCAGCTGGGAGCACTGGGCACACCATAAGATCCTAATCTACTGAAACACTTAAAACACAGCTTTTTGATTTCAACCATGTAATTAAGTCCCCGGAACTGCTCATGTAGTTGAATGCTTTGCATGACAGGTTGCACTGGTTGAAAAATCAGGTGGTCAGCCAAGGTAAAATAATTAATAAACCCCATCTGACATTTTTGATGATCAAATACCAGCTAGAAAATGCTGTTGTGCTTAAATCAAAGTGTTCTGTGTGAATGTATCCTTTTACTTTTCTTCTGATCTTCTAAAACACTTGAAACCTGAAACAAAGATTTTGCTTCATCCTGGTTATTTAATGTCAAATGACTTGTGCTATGTGACTTGTAATTTCTTGCTCCTTTCTAAACTAAGTTTTTTTATACTTAAAATAACTTAGTGAAGCCTTTTAAAATACGTTTTTTTAAAAATTCCTATGGATTTTAAATTCTATAAATAAAATCTAGATTTTTCTATGCAAATACAGTAATATATTAAATTTATCAGAGCTTGCATACCTCCTGTACAAGGCTTTTCTTCCAAAATCCAAGAATGCCCAAAGCTCACTGCATCTTTTGCTAGATATCCATTTGGCATCCGATATTCCTGTTCACATTCTGCATCATATTTTCCACATATTCCACACATTTTCCCCGCCATCCAGAGAGCAACTTGAATCTTTGAGGGGAAAAAAATAATCAAAACCATTTCAGGTTAAAAAAAAAAAAAGCTATGGAGCAGATTTTTTTCTTTAAAATCTCTTTGCTAAGTATTTGAAAGGGTCTGACAGTCAGATGTCAAACTGCTGCAGTGCTGCAGCCTTTAAAACCTACTGCGCCAGTCTGGCAACTTAAGTTTTTAGTATCAGAGACTATTAATAGGCTGAAGCTGTTGTCTGATGGAAGTTTTCATGGTACAGGTGATATATGCAGTATAGTGTAGTGATTTCTTGCTTCCCTGTTTCACATTCTTTTCAGTGCAGCCTTTAAAGCACCCATCTGTTCATCTCAAAAGAATGGCTGCGTTTTTGCCAGTTTGAGAAGTGATGCAGCTGTAAGAGCAGTGGACAGGAGCTGAAAACTCATTTTTCTTGCAAATGCAGAGCTGGCTCAGCACGGGCATGCTCACAGGCCCACTTCCCAACTCCCACCTGTACTGCAGGGACAAGGGGTTTTGTTGATGGAAGATTCTCACATCTCCTGCTCAGAAACAAAGAGCTGCACACATTTGCCTTTGCCACTCCCTACTCTGGCACTCACAAATACAGATTCAAGGGAATGCTCCAGAAATTTCTCAACACCCAAGCTTATGAGGGGGAAGAACAATACCCTGAATGAGTATCCATCAAAGTACAATTTGTCAATGCCATAAGCTGGGGCGAAAAGTACAAGCCCTTGCTTTTCACTTTGGATCCACAGAGAAGCACCTAGAAGAAAACAAAATAAGTCAAAGCAAAACCCAACCGAAACAGACTCAACCTAGCTTCTTTAGGAAAGAAAAGAGCTCCTGTCATAATTCTAAAATGTTCTCTCTCTTGGAAGTCCTCAATCATTCTATTCAAGAAACAAGACACGCAGCACAACAATGTAGAAATATGCATGTATAGAAAATAGGTTGGGAAACAATTTTAATAACAACATATATATACATACATATATATATTTTCCCCTGGGCTACTTTTCTTTGGATTATGAACATATTCTAGAACTTAGTTCTAGAAATTATTATAAAGCTGTCTGTAATATCTGTATAGCTATGTGGCTATACAAGGCCCTGACTACCCTACAGTGGAGTAAAGAAATACGAAGAACACTGCAGGCTATTTACCAGGCCTCCATACTTACTCTCAGCAGATTTCAGAATGCTAGCTACATTTATACCTAAAAATCTAATGGGGAAAAACATTGATATACTCATGTGGTGAATTTTATAGTATAATCAAAAGACTTCTCAGATTGGAAACTCCAGTGGGAGCTGCAGCAGTATAAGAAAAGGATGGATCTTCCTCATAGTTACATCCTGCTTAGTTTGGGCACTTCGAGTTTCACACTCTGATCAGTCTTTCTAAACACTCCTATGCAAGCAAGTAGAATACATGTTCTTAAATATTCACCTTACAACCAAAGGTAGAAATACTTATTGAATACAAAATGATTAAATCTCTTTGATAGATTTTTTCTCTCTCTTTCTTTCTTTTCCCTAAAACGTGTGATCACTTACCAGCAGACACATATGAAACATTTGTTGTTGGACTTTCAGCCCCATCTACCAGCAGTTTCACCCGTCCGTTTGCAGGGCGCATATCAATTTCACTGTTAAGGAGAGGAGTGTTCATACCCTGCTCGTATCACATGCACACACACACAGTGACAAAGGCTTTTCCCTGCTCACTAAACATCACTGGTCACAGCATAATCACATTTCAACTGCTAAAACTACATCAGGGGTATTCTTGTCACCTAAGACACAAGATAACATCATCAGCATCTCATTCAATATACATGGAAAGTAAATAAGGGACATGTTGAGATCCCATGGGCTGCTAACCATTGCAGCACAGCTTGGATCTGATCTCTTCTTGTGTCAAAGGTGGACCATGTAGTCCTTTCATGCTCCCAGCACCTGTCAGGAGTGACTTACTGACTGCCAAGCTTGATGTTGATTGCTTTCAGGTTCACAGCTTCATCAGTGTTCCTCATCATCACCAGGAACTTCAGGTCCGGGCTGCAATCCTGAGCCAAGATGTGGTAGCACTTTGCTGGCATAGTGTAGTTAAACTGAACTCCATTAAAGGTTGTGATCTTGTTGTAGGAAACTGAGCAGTAAGCTGGTTAAATAAAATGCTAGTGAGTATTTGCTTTTCATTAAAAGAAAGTAATGAAATGGCATATATTATTTTTAGTGCTATATTATCCTTGCTTTATATTTTTTTCACTATGTGGTATTTTTGTATGGATTTCAGTTGAACCATTCTCACATTATTACAGCACATTTCCTAATTAACTGGAGACAAATACTCCCACAAAACTCGGAAGGTGCTCAAGTAGTTTGGGAGACTGAGGATGTCATGCTTCTGAACCAGATTAGACCCTGACCTTTCAAATTCTCGAGCACTGCAGCGGGAGCTTCAGCAAAGACATTCCAGATGGGAGGCTGCAGCTCTGAAGCTGGTATTCTTGGACCCACAGGGAGTGACAGGGGAAGCCTCATGGCTTTTTCATAGAGGATCACCTGAAAAAGGAGAATGTAAAAGCACATTCAAAGCACCTATATGCCAGCTAGTCACAGGAAACAGCTGAGGTCAGTTTTTTTCTCCTGTTTAGAAATTGACTTCAGTTTCTTCTCCTTTGGCTGACAAAGACTTTATGTGAACACAACTCATCTGACTCACTGTCCATGAGCTTTTTGCTTCCGCTTACAGTTTTCTCTCATGGTATAGGTCATCATTCAGATATTATTTGGGAGACATTTAATTACTCCTCTTCAAAGGTGGTTAGGTGGCCACCAATGGAGCTACTACAGATGGAAACACGTGCCATTATGCCACCTCACTGCCTTTTTCCATGAACAAAATCATTCTATGAATATTCTTGGATGTAATTTTAAAGGGTTGAAAATAAACAAAAGCTGTTTTCAACATATGCATCCAAAACTACATTTGCTTAATTTTCCTTTCTCAGAATCAACACACAGTCTCACTTTCCTACTAGAAAAAAAAAGAAAAAAGTGCCATAATTACATCAGGAAGCTTGATAACAACATCACATGTCCTTGGAGAAGTTAGAGCCACGATCACCCTGGCTTGTCGAGAAGGATTCTTGTCTATTTTTTCAGAGAACCCCAGCATAAACGCAGCCCCAGGGACAAACTTGTAAAACCTTCAAAAATTGAAATCAGAAAGCTCTGGTGAAATAGAGAAGCAAAAGGCAGCTCACTTCCCAACAATACATGTGAATAAGTAGCATAGACTCTTCAGGATCATTAGTTAGGTCCCCATTATCACTCCCCATCTTACTGACCAAATGTTCAGTGACAGGACAGACCTGTTCCTCTGTTTTCGGTAATTATGTCCAGTATAAAGAATTACTGTACATTACAAGAGGATAGCTGTGATCTCCCCCTCAGTTTTATGTCTGAAGGCAGTACTCAGATCAGAGAATAAAATAACAGCCAGTACTTTAACCAATAGAACCTAATGAGTTGCTGTCCATTTTTCTCAGTTGGCCAATATCATGAACGAGCATCACTAAAGATTAAAACCTCACCAATCTCCTATGGATCTGACACTTGAAGGAACTTTATGCCACTCCAGTTTCACTTGTACAGCAGGGTGGGCAGCAAACCGCCCAGTTACCAACTCAGTTGAAATCTTGTAGTCGTGGCAATTCCGGCCCCATTTCAGGTAAGCCTACAATGGAGAGAACAACAGTCCGTCTTTAAATGAGCGTGCTTTTCCAGTGCTCCATACAGCTGTATATAATTATTTTTGAGTCTTACCACTGCCTTGTGAGCATTGAGGACTGAAGCATCAGCACAGACCTTCCACTTGCTTGAATCTGTGAGGTTTGACACAAATACCTGCACCCGGGGCCTGATGGAGTCAATATCAGCATATACCACGAGCTGGAGGCCTCCTATCTTCTTATCATTACGAATGCCATGAAGAAAAACAGCTAGTACTGGTGTTTTAACATCTCCCAAAAACTTAGGCTAAGAAAGGGGGAAATATGGAAAGAATATCGTTATAAAAGTGTTACTGTGGAACATTTTAGATGCAAGACCTAGATGGATAAATGGAAAATAAACAACTGAACTGCATACATACACCACCCATATATATGGGCCTATAAACTCTCATGTGTGTGTCTAATGTGCACATGCTTCAGTAGGCACAGAAAGATTTTATCACTGTATTTTATATAGGCCAAAATTTGTTCCATTTCCTGACAGGTACGTATCCTTCCAGGATGCACTTGATACTATGGAAATATTCATCTCATTAGGATACAGTAATGACTATGTGACTTGGGCTTCATTGCTAATACCCACATAATTGCCTGTGAATAAAAATGGTTCAGTTTGACTAACACCATCAGCTCTCAGTTATACTCATCACTCATTCTCACAACAAGAACATCCTCCAGTTAGTGTCCACCTGTCTATTTGGCTTGTCTGTTGGCTTTCACCTCACACTTCAGGTGTGAGCTGTGAGACAAGTTTTGCATTTGCACAGCACTCTGGCACAACATACAATCCACGACATTGTCTTCAACATCAAGACCCACACTCCCTTGACAGCAGTGCCTTAAGCGCACTATGACCTGCAACTTCTTCATTCCATCGTTAGATTTCACTATCACTTGCTCCAGAGAGCAAGCCAGCACACAAAAGTCTGGGTGGTGCTGAGGCACCAAGGTGCTACATGTCACCTCTGGAGCACACCTTTCTGATGAGGCTCCTCTTAGCCTCGGCATCCACCAACAATGGCACTGCAGGACCTCAACTTCTCTCCTGGTTGCAGAGGTCACAAGATCAATCTCTGCAGGCATCTGTTGGATGGGACTGCCATGAGGTCATGGTTCAAGTAGGAAGTATCTTTACCTCACTTCAGAGGAAAGTGTGTCTTGCTCTTGATTAATACCTGAGACTCAAGAGGTTGGCATTTCTCTCTTCCCATTATCCTAGCTGTACAATTACTGCAAGTGCCCAGCCACTCTGCTGTTCTTCCAAGCTACCGAACCCCCCTAAAAATGATGCAACTAACCCTGTAAGCAGCTCGAGATGAGGCATGACTGGATCTGGTAGAAGAGTCTGTACTCCTGAGTTGGTCAGCTGGGATTTTCCTTTTTGGGAACTGCAAGAAGAAAACACATCATGATCAGAATGGTAACTTAAAACATAGATGAAGCAATTGTACTAGGCAGCACTGCAGAATATTCTTACAGAATGTGGAGTTGGCAACCTTTTGTTCCAACTCAACAACTTGCAATATGGACCAGAGTGAGACAAATTGAATCAGCTTCTTGATTCAATATGAAAGAGTAGAATTGATTAATTTTACTTCTTGAAGGGTCCAGTCAACTGGAGGATACACTGAATGGACCAACTGAATGGACACACAGATGAAATTTTTACTTTTTGAGGAATATTAAATACTCTGCTCCTGACTGGCTCGCACCCTAGTAAGACTCTTCTACTGAACTAAAGTACTATAAAATAAGGTACCCTCCCATGTTTGTCAGCATCACAATCCCAGTGTGTGTCAACAATTATTCCAAGCCAAGAAACCAAGGGATAAAAGCCAGTCTAATGACCCAAGCTCTTGATGGTAGGATCTTTGTTCCTCCAAAGTGTGCTTTGCTAAGGCTTTGCATCTACTTTGCTAAGCCTCAAATTGTATCGTGTGTACAACACAAAGAAAAACATAATTCTCTGTCTTCACACAACTCAGAAGAACTGCCATGGTTGATTACTTGTTCTAAATGTTACCAGCAATGTAATTTTCCTCAACAAAGACAACAAGTTGCCTTTAAGGTTTGCATTTGACTCATGTCAGATTCCATAATTAATTTACCGAGGAAAGAAAAACTCACCTCTTGTCTATGTGCTGATCTAAAGCGATACTGATAGATCTCACGATCTCCCTTTGAAAATGATAAAAACAAGATGATGAAAAGCCTCAGAATAAAAGAAATGCTGCTATTATGTTGAACTCTGAGCACTTGAAATTAAGTAAGGATAGTTCTGCATACCACAAGCACATAATGAAGTAGTTTATATAGAGCATTAAAGTTTCTACTGCAAAATTATGACAGAAGTGTGCAATATATATTGACAGAATTGGCAAAATTGTCAAAAAATTTGTTCTCTGTCTATACCAAAAGTTTCAACAAACTTGTGGAAACTTTCGAGATGCTTTGATGCATCTGAGAAAACGATTGCATGTAAGTTTTATGCTGCTAAAGTTTACTGTGTCAACTCATAATTTCCTGATTGATGATGCAAAGACAGCTGCCATCAGGAACATGATTCACAAACATTAGCAGCATCAGTCAAATCAGTGACAAAGTTACCCATATTTTGGAATACGTGCTGCTGCCATCTTCCAGATGTCTTGAATGATGCCCATGGCTATGGTGACTCCATGACTTGCTGCTGCTGCTACTGCTGCTGCTACTGCTGCCATTCAGAGACCCTGAATGATGCCCATGGCTATGGTGACTCAATGACTTCCTCCTGCTGCTACTACTCTTGCTGCTGCTGCTACTACTCCTGCTGCTGCTGCCGCTACTCCTGCTGCTGCTGCCGCTACTCCTGCTGCTGCTGCCGCTATTCCTGCTGCTGCTGCCGCTATTCCTGCTGCTGCTGCCGCTACTCCTGCTGCTACTACTGCTGCTGCTGCTACTGCTGCTGCTACTACTGCTGCTGCTTCTCTTGCTGCTGCTACTGCTGCTGCTACTGCTGCTACTGCTGCTCTTGCTGCTACTGCTGCTCTTGCTGCTACTGCTGCTCTTGCTGCTGCTGCTGCTCTTGCTGCTGCTGCTGCTCTTGCTGCTGCTGCTGCTACTCTTGCTGCTTGCACCCTTGTTTCTCACTTGCTTTACTTGATCATTCCCATCCTCATCCACAGCCTTTTTGCCATCAGGAGAAGCAGCAGATGATGAGGAAGAAGAGGCAACAGAAGATGAACTGGAGGGATTTTTTGCATTGGGGTCTGTCTCAAGCTCTGTTAGCATAGTTTTTCCTTTCTTAGAAGGTTGTTTCTTCTGGTGCCGTGTTTTGTTTGCAACCTTTGAAAACAGTTGAGAGAGAAATGCAAGAGATGAGATTGATTTGGTTCTATATTTACAAAGCAAAACTTCTCTGGGTGTCAGACAAACTGCTCAGATCAGCCTTTCAATAAACAACAACTTCCATGTATCATGCACTGCAGAAGCTGCAGAACTCCCTTAGATCCACTCTGCCCAGCTGACATCTACCCCAGCACAGAGGACCAGCCAGAGCTGGATGCTCCCCATAGGATCAGTCCCTCCAGATGCAGCACTGCCTGGCAGTCCAGGCACTGGCATCCTTCAAACTAGCCCGATCCATGCTGTGCCTTGTCAGCTTTCCACACTGAATTTCAAACCCTTGGCTTCACTTATATGAAAATTCCACACACACCCTCCCCACCCCCCACTGATGCTCAAAGTCTCTTACCTTGAATACACTTTCAATGCCCAGAATCTTCTTCAGTTTAGCTTGAATGTCTTCATATGGAGAGGACTCATCTTCTTCCTCAGACTCTGAGTTTACCACATGAATTATTTTGGAAGCTGCTCTGGATCCTGCCTGAATCTCCACCTGAATTTTGTCGATATCAGCATCTGTTTGAACTACATACCAATTGCATATATTAGAAGATTATACTGCTTCAAATAGCACCAACAAACCTAAGGCAAGACTTGTGAGCAACATTGTACCTGGCATCAAGACTATTTTAGCTTCATGTTCTCCAATGAATCTGTGCAAATACGTATTTTTTAGGAAACTGGCATCTCTGGATCTTCTGGAAAAGCAGAGCTGACAACCAAGATGATGCAGTTTGACACAAATATCTCGTTTGTGAGTTTTTCTTCCTGTGCTATGATGAAGATCCTCTTGAGAGCTATAGGTGTGTCTCCTTGGCATGCTGTCAGCTCCTTGCTGCATTGGAAATGAGCATGTGAATACCACTGGGAGTGTAACATAGCAAAAGTAAAACTGCAGGCAAGTGGGTAAGTATTACTGCACAAACAGAAAGGAATAGGCTACCATTGTGAAACCCTCACTGGAAGCTCTCTCTGATGGCTTGAAAGGTTCTTCCACAATACTTGATGAAGCATCTTCTGGGACAATTGAGGTCCTCTTTTCAACTCCTATTTCTGCTATATTTCTTGATACAGCAAAAGCCTTATGTCTGTTGAGATATACACAAAAAAAATTTGTTAAATTATTCCAGTCCTTTGTCTTTAGATTAAATGAAATATGTCCGTCAGTATCATGTGACAGCAGAGAGATATGTTGTTTGAACACAGGGATTGTATATGCAACTATAAGTACATATATTATTAACAACAAATAAGATATCATGAAAAACATCAGTTCCTTATATCACAGGAAGAATTCACAATCTGGATAAATTTAAACAAAACAATAAAAAAATCCAGACAAAATAATAAAAAAATTAAAATAAACTCCTAAATAATTTACATAACTTTTTACTTTTAACTCCCTGATTTCTCTTCCTTGCTCTTCATCCCAAAGGTTCTGCTACACACTGAAAAGTCGCCCTGCCTCTACAGACCACCATAAGAAGTCAGCGACTACTGAACTTTGTAAGGTTTCAGCAACAGAAGGTGTTCTGAAGTAATGCTACTGTACCTTCCAACCACTATCTCAGTTTCCTCCTGGCATGGATTTGTCTCAATCTTAATATTTTTCAGTTTCATGTCTATCTTGGCATCAAACTTCATTGGCACTCTTGCCAGGACCTTGCCTTGAATTTCAACAGCATGTTGGAAGTACTCCGTGTTGACACCCATCGTGGCGACTATATATATGTATAAGCTGAAACAGAGCGAAGCGGTCAGATGTAAGAAAAGTGCACTTTTTTAAACATATAGTTCTGCCTTTCCATAAGAGACCTCCATCATACCTAAAGCCTCACAAGCCTGCCATACCTTGGGTTTATGTCAGATCGAATCTGCATGCTGGCTTCAAGCAACTGGGAAGGTCTAAAATCTCCAGTTAAAGGGGGTGTCATCTTTCCATCAACTGCAAAGAACAGAACAAGATTTTAAAAGCTGTAAAAATAAAAGGAAGGACTTGGGTATAAACAAGAAACAGTTTTCAGGAAGAGGTAAAGTTTTTGTTAATACAACTGTGGCTGAAAATCAAGACAGACTTTGGGGTACATGAGATCTTTTCCAGTCTGAAAAATACTGAAAATACACAGGAAGCTTGTTCTGATGCAGCACATTGAAAATTAAAATTAAAATATAGTAAGAAAACAAAGAGTTGGCCCAAATTGAAAGTTTTTTAATAGTATAACATTACATGTCAGAAATGTGAAGTGTCAAAAGACAGAGTGAAAGAAAGGTGGGCAACCAGGCTAAACAGGCCTGGCTCTCCAATCTTTCCTTACATCAAGCATGAATATCTTTTATCATACTGCAGACCAAAAACCAGATGCAGCTTCAGATGTGCTAAGGAGGGGTGGAAATAACTTCTGCCTCTGCTCTGCTGTTGCAGCCAACGATGCAGTTGGCTTTCATCACCACAAGAGCACACTGCTGATTCACTACACCAGCTTGTCCTCCAGCCTTTTGCTGTACGGGAAGGCCCAGCCTATAACACTTGCATTGGATACTCCATCCCAGGTGAAGAGCTTTGCATTTCCTTTGTCAAATTTCATCACACTTCCATCAGAACATCCCCTTCAGCCTGTCAGAGTCCCTCAGGGCAGCAGCCTGACCTTGTGCAGTGTAGTGACTGCTCCCACCAATGCAATATCATCATTGACCCAGATTTGCTAAGGGTGCTGCCTTCTCCAAAATTCAGATTGTTAAAAGATGAACAAGTGCTAACAATGGAAGAACAGTGTCATAACAATCCACCAATTTGACTTATATCTGCAGACTACTCTTGGAGATCAGCAGTCCAGATAGCCTTCACTCTGCAGCCCATCATTCAATCCATACTTCCCCAACTTGTCTACAAGGATGTTATTTTAAAGAAAAGATTAAAACCACACACAAATCAGGTGGCAGGGGTTAGCAGGCATCATTAAAACAAACTAACAAAGCAAAAATGAAGAGCAATGAAGAGTGGGGACGTATGAAACTTCCATGCAATGAAGAGCATAAATACATGTAGTTCACTCTTCATTCCTTACGCAGTGTCAGCAAAAACAAGGGTCAGATTTGCTTAAATTGAAAGTCTCCTGACAACAAGCAGTATGATCACTGAATGAACTTGTAGATAGGAGTTTGTACTTTATTCTTTTAAAACAGAAGTCTCTGTCTCTTTTCAACAAACCCCCCTCCCTTTTGATTGTGTTCCATTTTCTTCTTTGTTTAATTAGCTACTGAACCCTGCCCAGCTTCTGTGTGCATCTCCAGGAGCCACCACCACTTCTGCCCATGTCTGCAGTCAGCTCCCTATGCAACTCCTGTTTTTTCTGGCTTTGGATGCTTTGACCTTTCTCTCTTAGGTTTCCTAGGTTCTCTTCTCACCTCACATGTCTTCAATCCATTCGAAGATGAAGCAGAAATCAACTGCATCCAGCTTCTCAAACACCTTCATTAGGTTCCCTCCACTACAAAAATTCTTTTTCTAAATTCCTGGTTTTCTACTTCTTTCTTCAGTGCCTCTCAGCCTGTCCCTCTCATCCCACCCTCAGAGCTGACACAGATCGCCTCAAACTCCCCAACTTACTGTTGACAGCTGCACGTGCCAGAGCTGTTGTGTATGACCCGTACTCCAGCGGCAGGCCAGTGCAGGTAGGAACGATGTATCGCAGCTCTCCCATCCACACTGGCTGTGTCCATTGTCCAGCAATGCCATTGCGGATTTGGCTGGTGATTCTCTTCATCACTGTGCTCCTGTCAGCAGGTTCTAGCACAGTCTGCAGTAAAACAGACATCCAAGAGGTTGGCATATGAAAGTACAGTGGTGTCAAACCTTGCATAGAAAAGTAAGGGTCCCCAGTACCTTCAGAACCTGGTGCAAGACTTCCTTGTTGATGTTGACATAGGCCAGCTCTTGGCCAAATAGTTTCAAGTAGGCTGATACCAAGGGAGCTTCTGTTGGCAGCTCCTTCCATCCCAGGAGCTGGGGAACAGATAAAGAAACAAGCAAATTTCCTCACTGTAACACCTAATTCCCCAGTGTTTTGTATCCTGATGCAATCACATTTACACAGAAGGGGTCGGCCATTAGGCACACTACACCCCCTTTGAAAGCACAGCAACAAATCACTTTTCAAGGCAAAGCCATATCCTTGTAAACTAAGTGAGGCAAATGAAGGTAGGGAGGAGGAAGCCTGATCGGCTTGAGACTCATGGTGCTGCAATGCCTGCCTGCCCCCTCCCCTTCTGCAGCCAAACACGAGTTGGGGAGGAGGTAGGGCCAGAGTGAGAATTTGCAGGAGCTGTTGCAGCCATTGCAGGAGTGATGTTCCCTGCAATCTCTCAAGCAGACAGCTAGATGGATGGTTATCTTCTGAGACTAGCAGAGGAAGCATCACTAAAAACCCCTTTGTATAACCCACACATTGCATTACTGAAAATACCTACAGCTTTTCCAATCTCCTTTATCTTTTTGTATGCAGGATATTCAGCAAATGGGATATTTCGTTTCATGATGACATCTGTGAGGCCTTCCACGTGGACACCAACCTACAAAAAGAGCATGAGAAGGAGGAGTCTGAATCACAATTATGGAGACAAAACTTTGTGTTCAATTTTAGTTTTGATGTGCTTTATTATTGACTTAGGTAAATATTTACCTCCGCCAAATCAGCCACTGATCCTGAAAAGTATGCCATCAGCTTGGAAATGATTGCTGAAGGGAACATTGTCCCTGGGCTGTTCATAACAAAGACATCTCCGACAGCACCAACTTTATAGTTATCTATGGCACAAGTAAACAAGAGACACATCTTTTTTCTAACCATTCCGCTTATCATTCAAGATCATGTTTCTGCAGCTTTTCCCACTGCCAACTCTAAGATGTATCATTACATAACTTTTAACTGTTCAGGCCCAAATTAAGAAATGGCCATTCATGCACTTTTAAAGAGGTGACTGTCACATTTAGTTCTGTTTCTTACTGAAATGCAGAATGCTGTCCTTGTCCAAAGAACTCTGTGTTTCTTAAGAATGGATGTCTGAAAGGAAAGTTTCCCAGTCATTGAAACACTTTTACTCACCAAAATAACCACCAAAACTCACGACCTTGCTATACCGATAGCTCAGCCTGTCCAATTTGGGGGCCAGCATCTTAAGGGCGATATTGCAAGCTGAAGATCTAAACAAAATGAGAAAGGTAATAATAACATCTGGAAATAAGCTGCACCCCATCAGAATATAAACTGAACTCAGTTTGTCAGCACATGCAGTGCTCTCTCCCAAGGACTGATGTTTTGCAGATCGCTCACTTTGTTTCTGTCTCCACTTACATGTTGTACAGGTATGGCAATCTGCTCTTGGACAAAGCTTTCATGTGGGAGTACACAAAACTGGCCACTTGCAAATTGCTCTCCTTCGTTGCCACATTAGCTATCGTTGTTATTAAAGGCAGGGCAGGCCTTGTCTCAAAGATAACAACACAAGCCATCATTCGCACTTCAGGGGCAAGGGACTGGTCAGCAAGGATCTGGATGAGATATCCCTGCACCTGCAGAGAGGAAACAAAGTGTCTGGAAATAGCTTTTTGCATTACTGACATTCAAAGATCAGTCGACAACTTCAGAAGAAATAACTTAATATTACTGTTATTCTGAAAAAATACTCCTTTTTTTTTCTTTTTCTAAACACACTGAAACCACAGACACGATGCCAAACAGTTCCCTCATTACCTTTACAGATACCCTTACCCTTACACAGATACCCTCATTACCCTTACAGTGCATGTTCTCTGATTTTCTAAGTAAAGAAATCCCTGACAGATCCTACTTACTGTTTTGGAGTCCTTCCAAGCTATTTTTCTCAAGGCTGTTACAGCATCTATCTGAACATGGATGGGGATATCAGAAGCACCGGATGAAGATATGGGAAGGAACTTGAGGATGCGCTTGATGCTGGCAGGTTCTCCCATGTTACCAATACACTTCAGAGCTAATTTCATTTTGTCTTCACGACCCTTGCTGATTGCTTCATCTGCCAGGTCATGGATGGGCTAGAGGCAAAGCACAATTCAGTCTTTTTGTCCTAGTATATAGGTTGTCCACAGTTTTCCCCTTACTGAAAAGCCTATCACAATAAAGCAACTGGTTTTAATAAAATAATGCAGTGATGGCTTCTCTCAGGACTTTTCCTTACAGTGTGAAAATTGTGTTTTTAACAATGAAGAGAATATCGATATTAGTACAATGATTCATTGCCTTAGTTCTGGAGAAGACCTATTTGTATTTGCAAGTCAAATTGCCAGTTTTATACTGTATCTTAAATGAATTAAGCCAATGTAATGCTCTCTAAGCTACTAAAAACAACCTGAGAAAAATCCACGCACCTGAAGAGCTTCTTTAGGACAAGCTGAAGTCTGAGAACAGTATCTATTGACCACAGAACTGTATCCCAAGCAGGCAACTTGCTGAAGCACAGGACTTTTCTGGATTCGAGAACTGGTCATTAAATCCTGGGGGGAAAAAAGTGGGAAAAAATATATTTAATTTGGCATTCAATAGAATGCTTTACAGCTTTCAGAGCAGGGAATTCATCAGAGCTTATCTGGGGGAGAAGCAATTTCAGAATGATTATTGCTTACAACCAAATTAAATCAGACTGTAGACGTTTTATTTGCAAACTACACTTAGTTTAATTCCCACTAGTTTCATTAAAAATCTGCATTTTTATCAGATTACATAGCACCAATTTTATTTTCCTCAACTGAGCATAATACTCAAAGATCATGTCTAAGTATCAATCTATAGATGGAATCCTTAGAACAGTGTGTAACACAAGTATGTTAATGATGCATTCTCACATTGCATCCTTTTTTCCTATTTGAGAAGAATGTTATTGACTAGAGATGGGAAAATCAGGTTCAGAATAAACGATGTGCTATAACATCAAAATATCTGAAGTTTGCACTAATGCACTTTCCAGTCTGCACTTTCCAGTCTGCAGGAATAGTTTGCGATTGATTTGTAGAACAATTTGCCATCAAAATAGCTATTCAAATGATACAACACACAGATCATCATTTGTTTCAGAAGTAAAAGATGAAAAAGTACACAAAGTTTTGTCTGGAGAAAGTATGACATGTGATCCCAGCAAACTAAAATGGGCATCTTAGAAGTTTTTATGGGAAAAGGGATTTTATATTCATGTGGCAAAAGGAAGACATGGAACTGTGTGTCCTCTCATATATGTAATTCCAAAAGAAATTAATGGTTAAACATTTGCACAAAACTGGTAAAACATGAGAGGAGAATCCAGTCTGTAATACACTTCATAATCAAAAGTTGTCACCAATTATCATTCCTTCTGCTATCAAATAGGAAAGATCCTCCTGATTTACTCACTGCTGCTACTGGAACAGTTTGTTCATCAGCTTTCGTGAAATGGAGAGCGAAAGAAACAGTTAGGAGAGTCTGAATGTAGTTAAGGTCATCACTGCGAATTCTGGTCTTAATGAATTTCAGTGTTTCAGTGGTGCCTGCCACAGAAACTGCACTCAGCAGCCATCGCCTGCAAGCAGGTTAAAAAGAAAATCCTTAATTTTAGCTCCAAATTCTCAAAGCATCATGAAGATACCTACAAGTTGATACAATGAATACCTGTAACGGGGTTTATCTGAAAATTGTCTCCATATGGACTCGAGAGTGTCAGCACTTGCTATCCGGCAGAGCTGGACAAGCTCCGAGAACCTGTATGGCACATCATCGTGGAAATCCTGTTGGTTATTCAGGACTATGTGTTGCAGTGTTTCTGCAATCTGTTACGAAACACGAGAGAGAGGGCATACATAATTAAATCCTCTGGAATTTACGATCATTACTGTTAATTTTTTTATTAGGAAAGCCCTTTGAACACCTAGAAAGGCCATTACCCGCTGCTCAGGGTTTTTCGTCTTGATTAGCTGCAGCGGCATCTGTGGTGACGCGGATGGGAAGTGGTAACGAAGGCCTCCGTAGCTCTGCATGGAAATGTCCGGGGCACTGCTCCGCTCGCTTCGCACTTCAAGCAAGGTGAGCTGTTGTCTGTCAAGAGACGAATGCCATGGGTGATTGTTATTATCTGCTAATGGATAAAGCCTTCTAATTGGAACAGAATAGTATTCAAGTTCCTCGATTCTGAGGAGCTAAGCCACTGTCTTCTGGATGAGAGCTACCCACTCAGTGTAATCAATGATCTTATTTCTATGTGTACCATCTTCCTCCCGGCACTACACTATAACTTAGCCCTTTTCCAGGACAGAGTAGTAAAGTTGCATTCTTATGGTATAAGTAAGCAAAAGAGCTTTTTCCGTTTTCTTCCATGTAATTGTAGTGCCAAGCTCAGCAGAATACAAAGAACGGTTCACTTAATTGTTAGGAACATGGAAAACCCAGGTATGAGTACTCAAAACTTTACCCATACTGCTGTGGAGTTCAATTCTCATTTCACTTCAACTGAGGGGGAAAGAGACTGTCAGAATCCATAATTATTCTCACTTTGTGAAGCAAGCCCACGTCCCTACTGAGTTTTGATTCTGGCTTTTCAAGACATCACCCCCTACCTTGCTTCCATGACAGCAACCCCGGTAGGTTCACTCAATGGTGAGATCTGATACACCTGCTGCGACGTCACTTCTGTAATCAGGGTACCACTGTCCGACTGCTTCAGTTTGTAGGAGAAAGCTGTGGTCCCTTTCACAAGCCTCTCTTTCTGAAGGAAGACAGAGACATCCAAAAAGTGATTTGGAACAGAACTGATGTGCTTCTAACTAGGAAAATCTTCCTGCGTCTTACGTACCATCATGTCAACAGGACAAGGATAGATATAAGCCATCCCAACACTCTTTGTCACTTTTTCCTGGCAATTATTTTGGTCTACAGTTTTGGTAACAGAGAGTCGGCTGTTCTTCCTGTCTTCCTGGATGACGTACCTCGTATGGCAAACACCTCCAATTCCAGCCTGGCAGATCAATAAAGATAGTGAGACTTCCCAACCATACCAGGATTTCACTGCCTGAGAAGCTGTTTTACTGAACAGATTCTGAAGGAGCAGTAGGAGGGTAAGTAGGTCGACCTACTGAGCAGTCTTCACCATGTTTTTTAAAAATGTTGCCATCACACCAAATTAATCTTATTGAACTAAGAAATAGACATGAACAGTACTTAGGGATGGAATTTAAAATTAAGAAGTAATTGAATGATATCAACAATGAACAAACAGAATGGATCTAGTAGCTGTACTGGGGAAGCCATAGAACGGATACATTCATAGCTAATAACGTTTTTTTCCTTTAAAGGGTTAAAATCTTACAGACAGCTATAAAAATATCCACCACAGACGGTTTGTTCAGTATGTAAGTGCATGCTTTCTTCTGTATGAATGCAAACTGGCTTTTTGTGATGATGAATGTTTGAAAGCAGATACAAATGAAGAGGAACTTGCAGCAAGAGCACCTAAAGAGGACACGACCTTACAATGAAGTAGTTTTAGAAAGGCAAAACAAACCTCTTGCAATTCATACACGTTCTGTGACTTTTTAATGGTTATCTGCATCATGTTCAGTATTCCTCTCACTACATTGATGCATGTATCGGGGCAGTCTTCTGGGCCATAAATGTTTCCAATCCTTCCACTACTGTATTCAAACTTGAAGGGCCGGGCAAAACACGAGGAAACCATCTGGGTGATTTTGGAAGACCGAGTAAATGGGTCCCTGGGCCAGATGCCATTGTATTCCTCGACTTGTGGAGAGCGGATCTGGGAGGAAATTAAGACAAGACACGTGAATAAAATTACTGTGATACTATGCATGCAAACAGATTGGAAGAAGTTAACATAATCACTGGTTCAATAAGATTTCCCCGCAAACATAGGCTTAGAAATCCGTAGCAGTTTATTCTTTTGTCTCCTGCTTACACTGCGGTAAAACCAGTATAAACCCCGTGGGCTCAGCAGCGTTACTTTATCTTACAGAAGCAGTTAACATACCACTATTATCTCCCAGGGGCATTTTAAACTTACATTAACTCTACAGGGAGTAAGGCTAATTCAGAAACGTAATAAAAATTTTCAATGATATTTCCCCTGTGTTTTCAGCATTAAAATAAATATTCTGCTTTAGGTGAAATTTATATTTTAAAAAGTTTGCATCGTTCTAAATGTAAAAAAAATAGAGTTTGAGAGTATTCCATTTTAACTCATTCCCTTCCAAAATTTTTACTTTTACTAAATTAGTTGCTATATTTCATGCATATTTCTGAATTGCTTAAATCAACCATTTTAAAAATAATGGACATTGTTCATTTTAATAATGGACAATGTATTCATAAACCTTATTCTTTTCCTCCACAATGAAACACAGTGTAAACCAGAAGCAATTTCCATAATTCTGGCAAAGTTACTGCCAGTTTAGGTGCCTTGGAGCACAGCCTGATGTGTTCCAGGATGAAGGCTACAGTTCCTAGCCCATCATTTTGACATCTTGCCCTCATCAATGGAAGACAACCTACAACTCAGCTGCAGCCAGTAAGGGCTCCGTCTCTGACCTTGGTGCCCAAAAGAGAAGCTCAGATTTGTAACTAAATTAACAGACAAGAAATATTTTTCTGAAACATATTTATTTCAGATGGGTCAGGCCCTGTGTTTATTGATGTTGGCAGAGGGATGATTTCACATGTACAGACCTTTACTGCATTAGCCAAACACTAAATTTTATCATACACTCCTTTTTGATGCCACTCATTTTTTAGTCTTTCTTTTATCACTTATCACTTTCTATCTTTAGTTTTAATCACTTTTTAATTCTACATTTATTAATCGCCTGCACGGCAATGATTTTACGTAGTGAAGTCCTGGCTTCCCACAGAAGGGAGAGTAGAATCAAATCTTAGAGTGGGCTTGAGTGCCCTGAGGTGGAAATAACCATTTTCTAACAGAACTCCTGATTTTGGCACCTCTGTTTCCAACAGAAACCATGAAGAACATCCACTACAAACAATTTCCACAACAAACACCATAAGTGCCTGGGTGCCATATCACTTGCCGCTTCTGAAACCTTACCTAGCAGGTCATTCTCTGACCCCAGCAGTGCTAAGTCTCCAGCCACGTTTCCTAAACCACAGGTTAGCCAGATGCAGTTAAGACTCTGATTTACAGGTTGTCCTGGCACAGCACATTTGGAAGGCAACACATACCTTGAGGAGGTAGGTGTTCTCCGACAGCCCACTGATCTCGAGTTTGCAGCTCAAGCGCACGCCGGCTTTGGCTAAGCTCTTTTCTTGAAGCCCGTTCAAGACCCAGCCTTCATAGCTGTACAAGTGGCTCCTTCTGCTACCGAATCCAGGGTCTGTGGGGAATAGTAGCCATTTTCACAATACTCACAAGTATCTTCTAATAAATAGGTATTTCAACAATGTAATCAAAATAAGTTTATACAGGGACATTTACTTACCAATGTCAAACTTCTGGCTACCTGCAAAAAGAGATTGAAATCCCCATGAGTGATGTTCAGTCTAGATTCTACTGTTGCTGCTGAACGTCAGGAAATTTGGGGAAAGAGAGATGAAAAAGGGATACATAGGCTTACCTACAAGGGTGAGCGCTAGTGTGAGTATGATTCCCCTCATAGTGAAGGTGAATGGGGCTCTACTGGACATGGTGAGACTTTTATGGAAGGAAGCCCAGGAACACGTGGCTGTGTTCTGCTGAATTCTCAAGTTTGTTATCAGTTTATGTAAACACTTCCCTTTTTGCAATAATACTTTCTCTTCAGATGGAATAATGGAAATCAAGTCACACCTTGGCACCTCACTGATTTTCTCCTAGAAGCCCGTTGCTGGATGGTTTAAAACTTCCTAGTTACCCTACTAAACATTTTTATGAGACCATTTACGATGAATTTTACAATAAACATATTACTTAATTTCTTATGTTGTGTCATGGCTGGCTGCTGGCATACGGTCCTGCCACAGATGAGGTTGATTTTACCCAGGTTATGCTGACCTGGCATCTGAGCCAAACTGTTATCGAACTGATAGTGGCCCAATTAACAGAGTCAGTGTCACACATGCTACCAGCATTGTTTCTCTTCCCTCAGAGCTGGTTTTCAGCCACCCCTGTAAACATGAGAAGAGAAATACAATAAACCCTTGCTTATCTTCTATCATATGTGCACCAAAGCACATTTAACATACCATACATGTGTAAAATATGTATTTATTCAAATAAAACAGAAGATCAGTGTGTCCTTTCAGCTTCGGTCACACTGACCAGGAATATTTTTTTATATTAACAAAGATTTCATAAGCAATCTGTAAATATTTTATCTTCCAAGGTAAATGACAGCTGAAAGTGAACAATTAAAACCCACAGAGACTCTTAGCGGTAAAGCAGGGGGAACAGGAGTGCAGGTCAGCTAGAACTTTTGCATTTCCTAAGGAGCCAAATACAACATGCAGCCAAGTACCTGAACCGACACAGGCTTGCAGCCAGCTTCATCACCCATTTACGTCGGCAGCCCAGGAATACATCCACTGAGTGGTCCATTCTGGAAACTTCAGGGGCATGGAGGCAAGTGGAGATGTGCAAATCACACCTGCCCCTTTTAAGTATGATAGTAGATTGATAACTATAGAAAGAGAGGAATGAGTTCTGGTCAATCGTGCCCCCAAAAAGTTGCACAGTCCTCCCAAATGAGCTGGCTGGCAGTTGGATCAACAAAATCAGGCAAAAAAAAAAAGCACAGGGGTTTATGAGTTGCAAGGTATTTCTGGATGGGTAACTTCGGGCAATGCAATAAACTCTGGGCTTCAGTCACACAAAAAGTGTGAATCCAACTCTAATTTAACATTTGTGACATAGTGGTTATTTAGCCACTTCATTTCTGTTTCCACATTATCTGTGGTTATAAGATTAAACATAGGAGCACAATTTGTGGCAAAAGCTATTTGAACATTTATTCATTTAACCACAAATGAACATTCATTTTACATTCCAGCAGTTCCTACAGCCTGACACTAGCAACTGCTTTTCTTGGGCTGTCGCTCTCACAAATCTTGACTTTTCCCAACAGATTCCTTCTGGGCTGTAAAGCCACCTGGGTCTGTGCATCTTCTATTTTGGGAACTGCCAACCAGCAGACTACAGAAAGCTGCTTTCTTTTGGGGGAAAGATCTAACAGACACAGACACACCCGACATGACTGACATAAGCAAGAAGTATCTCTGTCCTGGCTTTGGCTGGGTTAGAGTTAGTTTTCTTCCTAGGGAGTGGTATAGTGCTGTGCTTTGGATTTAGGATGGTAATAATGGTGACAACATGGGTATGTTTTAGCTGTTGCCAAGCAGTCAAGGACTTTCAAGCTTCTCATACTGCCTTGCTAACAAGACGTGGGGGGCACCCAGAAGCTGGGAGAGGGACATGGCCAGGACAGCTGACCCAAACTGGACAAAGGAATAGTCCATACCATGTGATGTCGTGCTCCATATATAAGCAGGGGTGGGCCAGAAGGCAGGTCAGCTTATGGACTTAGGGAGCACCAACTTGGGGCGGTGGGAAATTGCTTTGTTCATCACTTGCTTTGTATATTTTATCTTCCTTTGTGTGTGTGTGTCTCCTATTAAATTGTCTATTTCAGCCCATGAGGGGGTTGGCCTTTTCCATTTTCAATTCTCCCCCTTCTCTCTGGGAAAAGAGACTGAGCAAAGGGCTGGGGGGGTATTTTAGCTGCCCGGCAGGTGAAAGCACAACAGTCTATTTCTCATGATTATTAATCTATTCTATTATGTTCAAGGGAACAAGCATGTTTTGTGTGTCAGGTGATAAATTTTTCACAATGGTGGGGCAAGCTCTTCCTGACAATTGTAATTAGCTTTCTATTGTTGAACATTTCTTTAAAACAAACTTACCTGCTGTAAACTTACCTGCTATACACTATATACTAGCCCTGGCTGGAGGCCAGGCAACCGCCAAAGTCAGTCTATTACTCCCCTTCTTAGTTGGACAGGGGAGAAAAGATATATTAAGAGGCTCAGGAGACAAAATAAGGACAGGGAGAGAGCATTCTGTCAGCAATGACATGGGCAAAACAGACTGAACACCAAGTGAAGAAGAGAGAAGCTACATAATTTATTACACTACACTACAAAGAACAGTAAAACTCGAGTCAGGAGCGTGACCAGATCTTAAAACAAATGCAACCAGATCTTAAAACACTTTCCCCCCCACCACTCCCTTCTTAGCAGACTTCAGTCAGAATTTTGCACCCTTCTTCCCCTCACTCACAGTACAGGGGGGGCAGGGACTGTGGAAAATGGAATTCTTAGTAGCACCTTCCCCCCACTCCTCTATTCTAAGAAGACTTCCCCTCTGCCATGATTTTGTTCCCTTCTTCCCCCTGCTCGCAGTGCCTTGGTGTCTGCACAGCTCGTTACATCTTCTCGCTCCCTTCTCCAGTGGGGTTGTTTTCTCCTATATGTGATTCTCAGAGGCACTATGATTATCTCTAGCCGTGACTTTGGCCTTGAATTGCCTGATGTTTACATTTTTGGGGGCTGGCAGAGCATTCCAGCAGCCATTTTTTGCAGCCCCCAGTCTCTCTCTCAGCACCCAGCTACGCAAAAGTACAGCAACGCTTCAGTCAGTTGTACAACTCAAAACTTGAATAAAGCAACAAGAATACTGCACCAGGGTGAAAACTACAATATAATATACCACAGCTATACTATGGACTTTCTTTTTCCTAATTATTTTAATTGCAGTGCAACTCTGCTGGGCATAGTGAACAGTAGAGGTCAGATGTATTGTCTACAAGTAATCACTAAGTCATAAACTGAACATTTCTTTTGAGATATTTTTGGATCCAACTGTATCAGCCTTTTTATGTGTTGTCATCTACTCTCACAAAATAGAAGAGGGGGTGGAAGGGAAGAAAGTAAAAGCAAGATGCCTTCACACACAAAAGCTTTGTGGAAAGCACAGATTAAAAAAAAATTTTTGAAAGGCAGCACAGAGCAGCTAAATTAATTTAACCTATCTAGCATCCCCATAACCCTGTAAACATTTACATTTTCCTTTTAAGAAAAACCTGTTTAAATTTATATTATCTTGGAGTTTTATTAGTTATCTTGGCCCAGATGAAGTGTACACAGAATAATCCCAAGAAAAGCTAGGAGGTGGTGTGATCTTTTTTCATATACAGAAATATTTTTGCCCTGCTGCAACTGAAACAGAGCAAGTTTCCAGAAGGCAGTGGAAGCAGGAATGCCCTTATGAAGAGACCTGTTTTACAGGGAGAAAGTTTTCATTCATTAACTTTTTCTTTACTATCCAATTTTTTTTTTTTTTTTTTTTGCAAAAGCTGTATTGTGTCAGCCTCAAGCACTGGGGATGAAAAGGTAAGAAATTAACAGCTGTAATTAATCCTGGAAAATAAATTCTCATACCTCAGATTGATATTTATGGTAAAAGCAGTCTTTCATCACTCTAAGACCAAAAAAAAGCAGCAATTATATCTAAATATTTTGTGAAATAAAGCACCATAGTTTAAGAGAGCCACTCATCTGTCTCAAAATTATTCCTAGGTAAGCTAACAATAGCTGTATGCTAATCAGTCACTGGCAGGCAGTATTTCTTGTTCCCTTGTACACAGGCCACTTGCTCCATTATCTCAATCACACACCCGTGTGCAGTGAGGAACCTACATTACCCTCATACAAGCAGTCTCCCTCTTTGCTGTCCAATGGTCTAAAAGATCCTGAAGTTGCTTCCACCACAACGAAGCATCACAATGTCACCATACTACTAACCAGACCATCTGCAGTATCCATGCTATTGCTAACAGCAGCTTCAGATTTAAGAGCTTCCTGATCACTGCATACAGAGCAATCCAAAAACACTGCAGTCAAGTTTCCTTCTTACAGTGACAGGACTTACAGCCCAGACTTCCAGAGCAGGGCTTTTAAGAAATCAGCTCGGGGTGTAACTGCATATGCACTTCTAGCATGGCTAGCTCTTCCATCAAATCATTTCCACTTCTGTAAGATGGGTTACAGAATGTTAAAGCAAAGATTAGTACAAAGTGTTTATTAATTGATAATCATTTGGTAGGTAAAAAAAATTAATAGTAATTTACTTTGTTGTTCAAAAGGTATTTGTATGCTAGAAGTTACCATCATGAGGAAAACCCCGCCTACTGGAAAGCCCAGCTAAGGCACGCCGCCATGACACCTGCATTACCTCAGAGGAGCAGCAGCCCCTAGCGGCACACTGACCCTGCCTCGCCAGGGCCTCGCCGGCCTGCACTCGCCTCACACGCACAAGGCACCGCGCAGCACCACGCAGCTACCAACACACTACCCTTCTCACCTCACATCCTTACACTTGAAGATGAGTTTTCATTCTTCCGTAACTAGGAGCCAGGCAAGCGCTGTCCAACACGTTGCGGGGAAGGTGTAAGCCCGGCAGGACAACGCATTGCTGAACCCTTTCAGCAGATGACATGACTGTGGTCACACACTTACTGAGGGGGAACTGGAGAAATAGGAAGTGACGTTATGTGGATTGTCTTTCCAAGCTGACTATCCACACAGCAGAAAGCAGACCAAGATGCTTGCACATCTGCTTCCTTAAGTGTGTGATGCCTAAACCATACTATAAAGTATTCTCTGCAGTTTACATTGGCTACTACTTCACCTCAAGCTCTAGCTCAGTGTGCTGAAGTGCTGAACTACCACCATCAACTACAGTTCTGTGTCTTAGCTTCTTGGAGAATTCTGGTTTTCTTTCCTTCCCATGTTATTCTATTGCTATTTTTCCAGGTAGCCCAAACACTCTTACACCCAATTCTCAAAGTATCAGGCAGAGCAGCAATACACTTTCAGTGAAGGATTCTAAGCTTCAAAGTTAAATTCCTGAGAAAGCCAGAAATTTCTTAGGCATCTCCAAAAGAAGATATTGGGAAAACCCAACAAGAGATGAGATGGGCTCGCAAGAGGCAAGGAAAAGCACATGCTGTGATTCAGGTGAAGGAGACTTTGAAACATCTTACATCTACTTCACTATTTTTATCATGTTACAAACAAAACAGATTCCCACCCACCACCCCACCCCCACCCCCCCGGCCAAAAAAAACGGTTCTTGAGTCAGATAAAAGAAAAAAAAATACAGAAACAGTTGCAGATTTGCTGACATAGTGAACCTTGGCCCTACAACCATGATAGCTTAAAATGTCAGTGTATACAGAACACAGCAGCAGGGTTTCTTAGAATAGACTTACACGTTTATTGTTCACATTGGAAATAATTTGGTTCCTGACTGAACCATTGAAAGTTCTAATACATCTGTAAACTGATATCACTATAAAACAATTTAAAATGCCATGTAAAATACTATGTATGCAAGTGTTTCATTTAATGGTTTCTTAGCATAATAATTTTGTCTATTTACAAATATATAAAGATTCTGCACTTTAATCTGAAATATCAAAGAGGTATTTTCAAGTCACACAACTTAATAAATATAGAACCTGTTTTGTTAAAAATCTACAGTATACTGTACATTCAAGTGGAGGCAAAAGAAGTTTTAATGCCAGTTATACTCAAGACATAAACGAATGTTTCCAATAATCAAACAATTTCTAAAAGTGCTATCTCTGATGAAAGGTAACAGGACCCAGTATTTTATTACAGTCAGTTTCAGACCATTGCTTCATTCACAGAATCAGAGCTTCTGTTACTAGAAAAATATCAAAGCTTTTATGTATTTTTAAATTATCTTCTTTGAAGAGTTGCAAGAGAGGCAAAAAATGGTCTAAAAAATAAAAGCCATGTGCACACACAGACACACACACCACAATTCCAATCACCATATAATCCTCTAGAAGAATGATCAAACTCACAGCATTCTGTTTCACTTAAGAATGACAACTTCATGAACAGATCTCTCTCAAAAAAACCCCCAGCAGGCAACCCTAGGAAGTCTAAGGCAGTTGTTCTATATGCAAGTGTCTACACAGAGTGCCAGCTCCGGGTCTTCCCACCACTTCATGCATTACTCTGTTTCTTCTTTGTCACTTTCAACCCACTGATTTGGCTTGCTATCTCCAGCAGGTTGCTTTGATGCAGCACTGGAACTGGGAAAAAGAGAATGTTACAATGCAAGTTATGCTCTGGATAGAATAACAGTACTGGTTTTATACTATGATGCTTAGTATGTTTTGCTATGTATCAATCATCAGCCTTACATTAGGATTTCCACAAGTTATCACAGCCCAGTCTCTAGGCTCTGGATAACTTAGCACTATAAAAATAACTCTACAACACCATTTCAGATACCTGTTATGTGTAAGATACTGGGATGTCTGGCAAGGTTCTGCTGAAACAAGACCACTCGACACACAGTGATGTTTTCTTTGCTGCGATGTAGATTTCACTAACCGATTGTCTTGCTCAGAACCTAAGAGATACACATATCAACAGTTAAACTACAGTCTAACCAAAAAAAATTTGAAGGACTTGCTTCTTTATGCCCTCTGCTTTCAAAAAACTAAACATCTTATGGCACACCTACAATAAGTCTTACTGTTACAGAACTGTGATAAAAAATTTAAATATACTTAATGGTACTGAATGAAGTTATGTTAAAATTAGGATGCTGAATTTGAGTGTTTAACATTTCCATACACAGCCACCACTACACATGATCCTACTGACATCAAGTTTAAAGTCACATGAATGTAAAGTTTCTCACTTCAATACTGATGGAAGTTTTTTTTACTCCTTATGTAAAAACTCCACCATCATACACAATAATTAACACCAACATGAGTACTTGCAAGCTTGCCAGAGTATAAAAAAATAAATTAGAAGGAGCAAGCTGGATACTTCAGCATTTCTGTGAACATAGTCATCACTAAAGTCAAAGGAAAGACATGGCCAAAGTTGGCAGAGCCAGATCAAGCCCTGCTAACTCTTCTTCACATTCAGATTTCAAAGCATTCAGGTGTGGCAAAAAATAGAATGATTCTGTATTCAACGGTATTCCTCACAGCACTACGGAATGAAGAGCTTTTCGACAAGTGTTATGAAAAAGAAAGTTTGACAAAAGTCTAATGATAACCTCTGGAGTAGCATCCAAATTGGAATATGATTCTCTGTATGGCAGATGTACTTTGGTTTCATTGCTATTACATAGCAATTTAAGGTTGGGATATATAAGATTGAATAACACTACTTAGAGAATAATGGCATTAGATACATCCAGAAACACTAGAATTCGGGATAAAAACAATTACAAATCAAAAGCTTTAACACGCAATAAAAATTCAACAGCTCAAGTTGCCCACAGCTCATTAAAGCAAATCATTCTTCAGAAGCAACAGCCAGACAATCTCAATTCTGTTCCTAAAAAGTCATCTTTTCCTGCTGTGGAAAATTCTTTCATTTCACACTTACAGAAGCACTACAGGAACTTCACAGGGGAGAAACAAGGAGAACACAGAAGATTAAGCAGGGCTACTTTATCTAACAAGAATATAAATTCAAGCTATCTTTACTTGTCAAGTGTTTCACACATTTATCTTTACATCTTGGCTGCCACAAGAATCTGTTTAAGAGACACTTAATTTCTCCCCCAATCCTTTCCCCCACCCTCGCCCCATAACATCCCTCACACCTTACACAGTATTTAAGGCTTGTCAGTGAAGACCAAAACTTTGCATGTGTATATTCGGCCATGGGAAATAAGCCTACCAACTTGAAAGAAAAAAACTGCAAGAGTAGAAAATACTTTCAATAAAAACAATATTCTAAGCTATGTCATATCATAAGCCTTTAGACATACTTTCATTATCTTTTCTGGATAATTAATACCTTTATGAACATTTTAATCTTAATTTTAAGTTGCTTATCCCTCAAATTTATTTTTGTTATGCTCTTTTCACCATTTCTTTTTCCAAAGGATTTTTACTGAACACCAATGCATATGCATGCTTAATAGTACTTCATCTCAAATAATTAATGCTGCCATCTCCACATGATGATGCCACTGTTTGCAAAACTTGTTTCTAATCTATATGAATCTCTACAGATCACAACGCCTTCAACTGGCTCGGCAATTAATATGCCTATATTTATTTTAATACCTCTAAGAGTTCCCCACTATTAACAGCTGTGCTGTTGGTTACTTGACATTCACCAGATCACTTCAAGTATAAATTACTTTCATAAGCAATTGTCAGGGAGGGAGTTATCACGATTCCCTTTTTAAAAGGAAGTTTTGAACCATCAGCTGTTCTGACAGGTAGAAGCACAGTAAAGTTTGTCTTGGGAAAAGTTTAGTTTCATAGTTTTGTTCATGTTTCCCCCCCCCCTTTCAACTAGAAGATGCAGAAAAACACATTATAGTAACATAGTTTGAACCAAATACTTGCTTCCAAAGAAGGCACTTGGAGTTGTCAGACTTTCAGAGTGCTTGTAATCAGTAGACATACTTAAGAACTGCTGCTTCAGCCATGTTCCTCTATCTTCTTCAAATGCCTTTCTCTAGAAAAAGAAAGGCCAGTTTATACTTAGGACCACAGGAACAAGCATAGTCCACATTAAACTGATACTATTCCATGTAACTAAAGACAGCCAGCAGTTTAACATAGAATTAGTCATGTGAGCAAACCTTTGAATTAAACAAGGATTATCTGAGGGATGCATTTATTTACAAGCCAAACCCCATTGTTTGTTTCACAGAAGTCTGACTAATCTTTCCATTTTACTGTTCTCCAGAGACACAGCCTCCTATCAGCACCTCCTATGTTCCCCTTCCGCCCCAGCATAGCACCACTTCTTGGAGGGAGCCCTCATTTCTGGACAGCTGCCAGTAAGGATTAGTGCTTAAACCCCAACCCTGAGCTTTTGCCAAAACAGATAAAAGTGACATTGAAAACAGTACTGATTACTTCTGCTTGAAACTGGGGTTTAAAGGGGTTGTTTCATTTTCCAGTCACTCTGAGCATAGAGGAGAATATGGCTAAAAGACAACCTCCAGAAGATCCAATGGCTCGAATCAAGCAACAAGCTATTCCATCTCCAAAAGCTATCAGTGAGAGGATGTCCCCATTAAATAAAATCATTTCTACCATGTCAGGAGAAAAGAAAGCAATGTAAACCTTTTCAAACATGCACAAAGCTTACAGCATTGCTTCTCTTAATACTTAAGCATTTTAACATGCAGAAGCATGAGTAGTTACACTTATGCTACAGTAATTACTTATTATCACTCAAGATTTTTAAAGCTGAATTTGAGGTCCAACATGGAATTCACTAAATCAGACACAAATGCAAAATGATAAAATTGAATAATCTCTACATTTAGTGTTTTGAGTCAGTATTTGTCAGTGTGAACTACTGTTGTGCCAGTATCTCAAGGATACAATAAATTTTATAGCACAATAACTGCCAAGTTGCCCATCTAGCCCAGAATTCTGTCTCCAACAACAGCCACAAGTGATACTATTTATGAGGTCTCATGAACCTGGCCACTTTTTGCAGTGCATTCCCTCAGAGGTTCCCAGACCCAAAAGTCATTTGATTAAATATGCTGGAGGGCACACCCTTGTTCTCTCCTCTTACTGTCCATCTGCTAGGCAGCTGCCTTTTTAACCTGGTATTCATCACCTTCAGAATCTCCTGTGGCTGCAAAATCCCAAAGTCAACTACCCAACATGTATACTTTAAAAAAAAATGCTTTAGACTTAATTAGAAGCAGTTTCTATGAGTTTCTTCTAGTTTTAACCTTGAGACATTTGATCAGTGCTGCTTTCATCTGACCTACTGAATTCATTGTTTTGTAAGTTTTAAACACATCCCACTCCAACTTTCTCCTCGGCATGTCAACACAAGCACTTTTTAAAGCAAGAAATCTAAGACCACTTCCTTTCCTTCAATAGCTTTTTTCCCCTGTCATCATGGCCACCATTACCTGCTGAACCTGAGACCCTTCATGTTCTTGGCCCTAACTATCGCCTGGGCCAAAGGACACACTAGCTCATTTTAGAAACACATCTACCCTGTCTCCCAGTATGCATGCTTACTGGCCAGCTTAACTACAGGAACAGAACAGATAATGACCCTACTAAAGGCAAGGCAGTAATTTGTTTTCCACAATAGCCACTGGTTTTTACAAAAGTTTAGGAATCAAGTAATCTTGAGACATCAACCCTGCAGCCAAATCTGACAGCACTTTGCATCAGCCTTACTTTCCAACAGATCATTCCAGTTGCAGCAACTGTATTTTCCAATTCACACAAAGAGTCTTTTAAATGCCAACAGAATGATCAAATTGACCAAAGATATCTTTCATATCGTATAGGAGTGATCTTTCCCTACAGATATGTTAGCAAACATCCATTGTTAGATGGTTGCACTTTATTACTGTTTCTCTACTCTTATAATAGTAACTTCTTCCATAGGAGTTTCCTTTTCTAATACCTTTCCACTTTTCTAATACCTCAAGTCCTAATCTAATAGCAGCTTCAGTAAAACTTCTTCGTTCTTTCTCAAAATTCTTCTTCTGTTCTCGAAATAGCCTCCATTCTTCCTGAAGACGCTCTCTTTCTTCCAATAAGTAGCAGTCCTGAAGTAACAGCGTGGTGTCGTCATCACATGGAGACATAAGCTGCTGCTGCAGATGTAAAGCAACAAATAAAAGGACAAACATTAATTTGGGAGTGACTGTTAAGAGGCATAGTATTTCCACAGGTTCAGTTTTATCAAAAAAATGCTTGAAGCTTAATATGAAGACAATGCAGTAAGTGCAAAGTTGGTGACTGGTGGGGGCAAGGTTTCAGATGCCAAGCAAGATGCTCAGGGAGCTGACTTCAGACTTCCCCACCTTTGTTTATCCCCCCAGATCGTTCCTACCAGAATTACGAACTCATCAAATTACTAACCAACCCACTAGCAGACCTATCTTAATGGTTGGTTTAAGTATATTTTATCCATTCTTTGATAATGGTTTTTAATGTCTGAGGTGAGAAAACCAGCAGATAAAGCCACCAACCTACAAAAACCATAGATTCAGTTGGGAAAAAGAAAAAAGTAAAGCCTACTACCTGTAGGAGCTGTTGCTGTGTTTTGATCATTTCTTTACATTGCTGAATCTCTAACTCTAGCTTTTCAGTTTCCAGCTCATGGTCTTCTCTTGAAATCACATCTTTGTCATTCAAAGCTCCTGAATGTACGCGTGCCACTAAGGGGGGAAAAAAGAAGCCCTACTTAAAATCAAAACAAAAAATCCCTCATGTCAGGGACTCTTAGCAATATCAAAAGGCTTTAGATAATTTTCTCATCCTGGAAGACTGATACACAGCATGTTCAAAAGTACAAGAGATGCAGAATTGGTGCTATTTTTGTAACTATGTACAGACCCAGTTCAGAAGAGAGGCAACAAAACACATAGTTGTGTCACGTTCCCCAAGGTAAACCAAGTGTCTGCACAGCACTAAAGAGCATCACACAAACCACCTGCTTGTTTCAGCAGTTATTTAAAAGAAAAACCAGCACACAAAATCAAGGCAACTGAAGATTTCTTTTTACTGACATGCTGTTTGCCTGTTCTTCTGAGCCCATTTTTGAAGGGCTTGTGTGTTCATAAAAATATGACAGTAACTATATTTATCACAGATATAAAAAGAAAGCCTTTTCTTTTACGTCTTGCAAAGCAGAAATGAGCTAGCAGAACATTGTGTGCATGTTTTCACCCCAGTAAGGGAATGAATTACAGAAAGGAAGCATATGTTAAATAAAGAAATATGTAACTATACAGTTTCACACATACCTATCACTATGATCATAATGGTCCAAGATTTGATCCCCTGATGCCAGTGTTCAAACATTAATTGAATCCTAGAGGTCTAGACTATGGCCATTTTTTATTGATAAAAGGTGACTCCCAGAAGACAGTAAATACTTGAAATATTTTTCCTGATGTTTATAACTATTTTACAGTTAGTTACATCAAATCATGTATTACTCAGAACAAGCACACTCTTAAAATCCTTTCTATGGTATAAAGATACTCTCACAGACCATCTGCTCTTTTATTTGCAATTGCATGCATGACCTTCTCAGTCTTATTCTTGACTGCAAAACATCCCTGTGGTAGCAGCAGCATTTGCTTGCATGGGAAAAATAATACTAGGAAAGAATTTTATGTATTTTTAGCTGTCTTTTAATGCTGTTTAACAGCTGGAAATAGGGAGAGTCCAGCACCATACCATCAGCCAGTTCACTCTAGAATGCTAGAAGAAGCCTCAGAGGTATCAATGTGGCAAGCCTTGAGAAGGATTTACATATTTTGAATTCAGTTACTCAAGTTGTTACATCTGCATTGCTTGAGCATCATAAAGAGGTGGGGAAAGACAACAAACATTACACAGGGCATATACTTGCAAAAGAAAATATTTCTTCAGTAAGCTATTGTTCACTATGTCAAACTGTTAACAGTCACTTCTTGTTTGTGTGCTACAGCTTCCCTAACAACCCACAATTAAAACTCAAGAGGAGAGCATCAGTCACAAGTCTTTCCAGGAAGTCTGCCAGGTCACAATTTCTTACACTTTGCTGTCTGAACTAAAACTAAAGTAAATCCTAGTAGCATACCAAATGGAATTATCAGTAGCATTTGCTATCTACATTAATAGAGTCACCTTGGTTATCCAGCTTTTCAACGTGATTTTTCAACATTCTCCACTGTTTTCTAATGCTATTGGTAAGCTGCTCTCGCACAGTTTCACAAGACAGTTCCCACATATTCTCTTTATTTAACTCTCCAATATCTTCTTCCAGGTCCGACAGCACCTGTAGAAGCAGAAACAAAGAGTCTGCTGCAAACCACTCTACCACTGAGAATACATGTATTTGTTCCTTTAATTATATATATGGAAAAATTTACTAAGAGACATTTATAGACAGGAAATATTTTTTCCATCAGGGATTTCAGTTCTGCAATGGCCTAATGCTGAAGAGACAGAAGGGACCTAGCAGCCCCCAGGACCCGCCACAGAGTAAGAGACTTACTCACTCTTGTACATCTTCTGGCTAAAATTCAGATTGAGTTCTGCTGTCAAATTTAGGCAGTAGCTGCCTAAATAAATCCTACTTATGCTGCATAGTGCAAGACAAATGTTTCCTCTTGTTGAGAACTAAATAATTTGTCCCTGCCTTATCCCCCTAATGATTAAAAACTGCCACAACACACCAATGGTACAGTGGAACTAGCACATCCCTCTCCCACTTCCATTTTACACAACAGTTCAAACATCAAACCTGAATGCTCTCTAAGAGACAAGACAAACCTCTAAATAGTCAGAGAAGACTAACCCAGGACAATGTAGCAGATTTAAATTGAAAAGCTATAGTCTTTTGAATATCCAGCATGAATACTCCACTCTTCTCAAGCATGTAAGCCATTCTATATAACCCCTTTTATCTACAAGTAGATAACAGAAATGGGATGTGAAACACAAAACCAAGAAGTTCAAAAGCAAACTAGTTCATTTACATTTGCAATAAGCATGTTTGTTCAAACCTGGATCACAGAAGATGCTAAGGAGCAAAAGAATATCTAAAAACTGCAGGCTTTTTGCTGGTTTTCTTTGTGGGTTTTTTTAAGTGTTTAATGTCAATCCTACAAAACATTTTACTCCTTTACTTATGTTCCTACACCACTAACATAATGAACACGCAGTCTGGACTAGGCCTCTGGATAGTGGTGTGACAATACAACAACCTCACTGGTTTCACAGCTGTTATTTTGCACTGAGAAGCAAGCTGATAAATGATGCCACTACATCACCAGCTGCCACAGTCCAAGGTGTTTCCCCTCTACAAATCAGTATGAATTAGCATTTCTAATTAGAAATGTTTTGGTTTTAATTCTGCTCGGAATTGAATAAGAGTTCAGATTTCATATCAAAATGTTATGATAACCACAAATAAGCATGGACTATCAAATGTAATGCTTTAAATACCAACTCATTTTCAGTCAGTCACAAAACAAACCACTATTTCCAAATAAAAACCAAACCCATGTAAAATACATTGTGCAACAGGTTAAATACATAACTTATTCCTACAAAATCAGTCTTTGTCAAATTAATATAAGCAGGAAGAAAGTTGCCAAATGTAAAAAACATAACATTCCTACCATGACAAAAAAAACATCCCCTCTTCTGGAGTAGCACAAAATTAGAGAAATAGCTTGGACTGGAAAGAGCTAAGCCAACAAAAAACCTGACAAACCAAAAAATGCTACACCACCCTACAACACTGCTGACATAACTCCACTTGAGACTAGCATCTACTAAGTACTTATACTATCACCCTACTACTAGAAATTGTGATTATCTTACAAGTAGTTGTCTGTTTAATTTGGTTAATTAATAGTGTTAAAAGAGGACTAATCAGAAGTTTCAGTGCAGGCTTTTAGTATTTTCTTAGTAACATGTTAATTCTACAACAGTTAATGTGTGTAGTCACCCAAGAACAGTGAGCTTCAGGGCCCTAAGTCCCAGTTTTCTTCAAGTCTGTTTCATTGTGTAAATTCAAAGACCCCCTCCCCAAAGCTAGATTTTCACCAGTGTACTCAAGTTTGTGACAAATCCTCCTGATTCCACTGGAATCCTAGAAGTAAGGACCATTTACAGAAATAGTACCCAATTATGGTTTATACTATATATAATACCCAACACCCATTACTGAAGACCAACTTCTTGTTGCTGAGCTGTAGTAATAATCAGATCTACTGATTACCTTGAAACTTCATCATGTAGGAATCACTTTGTATGATATAGGGGCCAAGTCATCCAGAGATGATGTCTATTCACATCTTATGAAGCAGCCAGAGTCTAGTGCTTTTCTCCATAGCACATCCTGGGGCTGAAGATATGCAACCAAGATGGCTCAGAGAGAAGCAGTACAGCAGCTTGAGCAGGACAGTGGACCTTCTAAAGTATAAGTACTGGATCCCACAGAAACACCACACATCCAGCTACCCATATTCTTACACATCAACAAGTACTAGTTACTGTAATAAAGAAAGTGCTTCACAGTTTGTTCTGTTCTGTAGAGTATCCATGTTATCTCCATATGCTATTACTAGTAACACCTGTCTTGAACAACTCCTAGAATGTAGCCTTTATGCACATTTTCTGTATTTCAGCTCTTAGGCCCCAGGACATACTTTCTCCTATTGCTAAAAGAAAGCTTAGTTAGCATTCCACGTTGTTCCTTCACTCTGACATTAAAAAAACAAAACCACAACTTCTAGCAAGGAATCTGCAACATAAATAAAAAGCCTCTCTAACACTGTGCAGTGTACTGTTCCATAAAAATAAGATATCCTGTGTAAGCAAAGAACTGCTTAAAATTTGGAAGCAAGCAGAAAACCCACAAACTATTTTACTTGGAAATCAAACATTTTTCTTGAACATAACGGCTCTGTAAAAGGAACTAACAGCTACTCTAACCCATGCACACAAATTTCCTCCACCCCCTTGGATTCTGTGGGACACCTGCTTTCATTCTAGCATCAACATCTTAGTACAGAGGGCAGGCAAAACATAAAATGCATCTTTATATAGGATTGCATGCAGCTAGCTATTGCATTTAAAATTCATTCAAAGTATACTTTCAAGCTTTCCACTGACTGACTGGGAATAATTCCCAGGCAGTAGAACTTTTAAAAACACAGGTGGACTTCAAGCACAGCACAGGACATGCAATCCAACCCAAGTCTCACAAGTAGTTTACTTTTTCTTTTAAATAATCATATTACACTAGCACTATACCTAACCACCACAGATTTAATTGTAACTGAAAACACTTACTGGCCCATCTTCAGACCTTTCTTTGGGTTTCTGTTTCTGTGGTGGGAGAAGTGAAATAATCTCTTTCTTCATTTGCTGAAGAACTTTTTTCAGCTCAGCATTTTCCACTAGGAGCTGTTTTTGGCGTTGTTCATAATCACTTAACAGGACTTTGTACATTTCTTCTTCATTTCTGGAAAATAAAGTTTTACAGTAACAACCTAATAGCAATAATAGATACTTCAATTAATGTTGTTCTAAGACAACTACCTGGCTTCTGTCTTATCAGTCCTCCACGCACCTCTCTTCCCATCAGCTCTACCAACATAATTTAGAACTTCCATAGCTACAAATGAAAAGGATATTTCAAAGTGTGAAACAACATGCAAATATATAAATATTCAGATGATATTGCATTTACATGCAGTTATTGTAAAGAGACCACATTACACAAATATTCCCTTCAATTTTCAGACCCATATAAAACCACATTGTCTTGCTTAAAGTATGAATGTCAATAAAAAGAGAATTTTTGTGTTTGGAAGCCTCATGAAGGGCTGTATTCTCATCCAGTCTTTTCTATGCATTTAACAAAACCATCTCTATTTCAACTTTTCTATCAATTGCATATCAACTCTAACCTCTCCCCTGGCAGTACCACCAGTTTTATCTCCAGTTTAAAGTAAGCAACTTCCTCGTGTTTCACACAGTGCTCCTCAAAACAGAGAAACTTCTCTGTCCATGTTTGACAAAAAAGCCACACAGAACGAACACAAATGACAAACATCACTACAGCTCAATTCTAGTTAGCTATGAAACAAACAGTAACTAGATTTAAAACTGTTACTTTTACTTCACCAATACTTGAACTAGTACTAGCCAACTGGAGGGTGAGGCTTCATGGATTCCTGAGCTGACACCTAAAGACTTTCTGCAGCTAACATAGATCTGGTTTGGCTTACCCACAAGCCCTTTCAGAAAGTTAAACCAGCAGAAAGCCAACTCAGCAACAGCATGAACAGTTTTCTTCAGGTTCACTGAGCTCAACAAGCTTAATGAGATACAATACACACTACAGTTGACAAACTGTTGAGCATTTTGTGGTGGCAGGAGGGATGAGAGAGGAAGAGCAGGACTTCCCTTCCAGTGGAGATAAGTAGTATAAATACTCCAAGGACAGAAATGTGAACCAAAAGATGCAGATACTCTTTTCTATTACATAATACTGATACCTTTTTTCAGCCACACATTACAAACTATACTCAAGCTAAGCTGCACTGATGAGTGTCTTGAACACTATTTTTGGGCAGCACAACATACAAGCACTCCTATAAAGGAGATTTAATTTCACATAACACTAGATGCTATGTCTATCTTGCATTATTTCCTCTAAAATTTCCCATCATTTCTTGCTAACACATCTAGACTGCAGTATCTCAAGGGGAAAAAGCTTGTGCAGCATTCCTTCCTGATTGCAACTGATAAGCATAATACACTGTTTATGACACCATCCAAAGTCTTGGGATGGTAGCCGTAGCAAAAAAGTAGAGGAGAGAGCTGTAGCTCAAGCACTGATTCCAAATAGTTCTCCCTAGTAAATACTGTAATTTTGTTAAAATGTCCACTTGGTTTGGGCTTGATAAACACTCTTAGGGAACACAACATAAAAGTTTTAGCCTTCGTCAGCTAACATGAAATATTACATATTTTATGTAACATTCTAACATCTATATTTAAAAATCTAAGAGAGCACCTCACTCACTTTATCTTTAAAGTTAAACATTTTTAACATACAGAGTGTTGTGTTGTAGTGAAGTTCAGAGCTACTTACCTATCTTTTTATCCTTTTTGTTCATGACTAACTGATGTAAGCGTTCCTTCAACTTGTTATACTCTCTCTCTTTCCTCTTCATATCATGGTTGTACTGTGTAGCTCTACTTGAAATTACATTCTGTAACTTCTGTACCTAGAACAGCCCCACAAAAACTGTTTCTTCAACTAAAGCATGAACATTTAAATTTCTTTAGAAAACCAGAGCACATGAAGCAAAACAATGCTTCTATTAAACTCCTTCTGGCAAAAAGTAGTGACAGAGCAGGAGAACAGCCCCCACCCACTGATTCTGACCTCATATGTATCTCAGGGGGATTTAGTTCCTTGTCCACAAAACCCAGCATCATAAGCAATATCTCAGGATACTGTAGCTCCTCTGAAGTACAACTGAATTCACATTCTGGCAATTCACATAACCTGCTTCAATGTGTTTATTAAACAGATCAGAGACATATTTTGTTTCAGTAGTTCATATTCAGGATTTTGTTTTATTTTAACTCTAAAGTATGCTTATTAGGTATACACTAAAAAAATAAGTTCTTCTTTTGGGCATCACAATACTGGAAGACAGACTTTTACAACAAATGGAATAGAACATTAAAATACATCAAAGCACACTCTAGGCCTGTACTATCAATACATGGGTTGTTTGTTGGTTTTCAGGGGTATTTTAAAAAAGAACATATTCAATATTTTAAGTTGGAACTTCAGGATGTTATCCATATACAGTAGTGCCATGTTTACTAACTGTATTCATATGTTTATGAACACAGAAAAACACTCACAGAAACTTAGGAGCCTTGTGAAGTTCAGCAGGGGGGACAGAGCAACAAATCCCAAACTAAGCAGTATCTTGGATTTCAAAGTGGTTTTTGATCTTCGTTCTTCCAAGACTCAAGTTTAATGAGACCATGCTTTTGGACTGGGTTTCCACCCACCTTCCTTCATTTTGGTCTTTTACTCTTCCCTGCAGTGTGACCAAAAAAGCTCCTATACACTAACCTTTGAGGAAGTGACTGAACCCTCCTGTCCCCTCCTACTTTGATATTTTTTAAACATTCTAAGATAAAGCTATACTCAAAAGTGCAGAAGACCTCAGAAAACTGCACATGTTCATTTCTGCAGTACTCGGACCTATCCCTTTCACAACCTATTTATCCATATAGAACATGCCAGCTTCGCTTTGGTGAAAAACATGTACCAACAACCACCAAAAAAAAGGGAAAAGGAACAATTGCAAGTCTCCTTGCAAAAAACCTTATTATTGCATCTCTATGTAATGACTTGTGTTAATGCACAAGACAACTCACTTCATCCTTTTCATTTTTAAGTAACTGGTGCAAATTTCTGTTCTTGCTTTGCAGTTGTCGGTCTCTTTCCTGAAGTCCAACTATTTCTCTTTTAGATAATTCCAGTTGTTCCTAGAAAGTGTAACAGTTCAGTATCAATAAGAATTACTAGCAAGGGATTTAAAACGAAAACCCAAATAGCAAACCAAACTGCCAAACTACCTCACTTGAAGTAAGTTCACCTATGTATTTCATCCCTGATGTTTTGAAGATGATCTAACTTGTCACTGAGAATGCAAGATCTGTTTTCTAGAGCAGTAAGTAGAATTCCTCAGGGCAAGAAACACTCATGTTTACAAAGACAAAAATGTGGCTTGGTATTTAACAGTTATCTTAATGAAAAAAGTAAAAACTGTTTAAGTCAGGATTCTGTAAGCTTATCTATACTGGGAGAGTAAGGTAGAAATCATATGAATTTGGGACTACATTTTTACTGGAATGTTTCTGTTAAATAATCAAGGAAACATTTAATACACACAGCCAAACTGTGACCCTAGCAAAGCAAATGGGATCTCATGTATATAGAGTAAGGCTAGACACATAGATGATCTCACTACAGATAATACCAAACTACCATTTTAGAAATAGTTTCCCACAAATTATACTAAAAAACACTAGAATTGCCAACCCAAGCTCTTTTTCTTTGCATGTCTAGTGAGCTACAAATAGGTGAAGATATTAAAGCTATAAGAACTTCCAAGCAAACCACATCAGAACATAGGTAATAGTGGAAGTTAATAGAATTGTTGCATGGTATCTGGAAGAAATTACATGCTGGCAGCTAATTTAAGTGTCCTGGCATTGAAGCAGTACTAACAAGTTTTGACCACACACACCTTTAAAGCCATTTGTCTGCAGAAAGTAACTGGAGTATTCTGGAACCTAAATGTATAAAAATGAGTGCAGTAACACATGATTTTTAATGTCACATTGAAATGCTTCTACACTGAAGACTTCTCAGCAAGAGAGCTGCTAAGTTAGAGAATCTACAGCAGCATTTGTCACTGAGCTGACACCGAGCTGGCCAGCCCTAGTGAAAAGCAAGCTTAAAAGGCCCTGCATCATGCATTTTTATGGACAGAATCAAGGGAAAAGATAACACTCTTGTAATATGAGTGCACATCAAACACCCATAGAGTAGCAGAGGCTGTGAATGTCCAGTAAGTCAGCTACTCCAGTGACTGGCCTTGTGCATGTATTTACCCTGCAATACTTCAGTTTTGACTACAGATTTTACAGTTCTTACATGTGATTTTGTAGTTGGCTATGCAAGGAATCCAACAAAAGAGACATGGAAAAAACCTACAGGTGGAGAAAGGCTGATAAACCTGTGACACACACCAGAAGTGTTACCTACACACTTAATAGTTACGATTATATTGGGAATTTATCTTTCAGAGCTGGGCATATCCTTTTAAGTCAAGGATACTACTACAACTGAAGTATTTACAGTTTCACCCACAGCACACATTAACGCTTCTAATCCAAACAGTCTTCCCTCTTCCTTGATTAAAGATGCCATAGTTCTTTAAGTTTTCACACTTAATTCCTACTCCATTCACTTTAAGGAATTTTCAACTCTAAAAACACTTCCAAAAACCCAACACACAGATAAAAAACACAATTGCAGATTAGTACAGGGGAGAAAAACTAAACAGCACTCACTGTTAGAGTGCACAGTGTCTGTTAAACATGTGCTGCATAATAGTGGAGAAGTGATCTTGTTTTCTACCTTTAATTTAGCATAGCAGTTCTGTAAATGATCCATGTCGCTACCCAGTTTCAGATGCTGCATTTCTACTTCTTCCTGAGCTCGAAGGTTCTTGTGCTGCAGTACAAGCAATTCATTCATGCAATTTATGATAGATATTAAATTTAATTCTTTTCCTTTGGACTCCGCATAAATAGAAGGAAAGCCCAAGGTTGTCAGTTCCTGTTAAAGACAAGGCAGGAGAGAAGGAAATAAATAAATAGACCAATCTCTTAGTTCTCCCAAAGAGAAATTGTATCAAGTGAAATCCTGTATGAAAGGGAAAAAGTGCTATTCCCCAAAACGTTTGCTTCTGAGCATGGAGAAAGAAGCCTTCTTAATCCAGTGAATCTTTGCTATCACAATTGATTTATGACACCTTCACCCAGCCTCCAATAAATAAGCATATCTGGCTTACCCTGTTGAGATAGGATATACTCTGGTCAATATTCTCTTCGGTGCAGAAGGCACTGAAAAAGCTGTGCATGCTTTTGGATGAAGGCAGTGACAAGCGTAGCACTTGTGAGTTCATGTTTGGAGAAGAAATCTTTTTTTCTGAGGTATATTGAAAAATATTTTTGCTATCTAAAAAGTTAAAAACAGTAAGAAACAATTAAGACTTAATAGCTTAAAATATATCACTTGCAAAAAATATCCCACATTCCTAACTACTCAAATTATTCATGGAAATCTACAGTTTTAGAGCTAGAATTTCATCTGGAATTACATATATGAAACAAGTCACAATTCAAAAAATGGATAAGCTTCCATTGAAGATTTAAACACTCAAAACCACTTTAAGGTATTATAGCTCTCAAAGTTTACTCATCCACCAAGATCAAACTGCCCAAACTTTCTTCCTAAATGGCTTGCTAAAACAGTTTAAGTTACTCTTTCTACACAGGTGGAAGTGTTGTATATTTAGTGAGAATTCCTATAGAATGCATGACATCCTTAAGTGAATGCTGTGATTTATTCTTCCACTAGGTAATGGTAGGTATGAAAATATTGACTTCTTCAATAAATTTGTAATCAATTTGAGACAAAAGCACAAACAAGTAAAAAAAGCCTCTGAAAGTGCAAGACATCCTGAAAAGTGTGTTAAAAAAATGTGTAACTGTAAGGTCTCAGAAATTTTATATATGGGTGAGCAGACAGTATTTTATAGTAGCATTTCTGTAAGGACTTTATCCAAGACAAAGCACTCTATGTCCTTCATATTATTTAACATCCTTCTTAACTAGTCAAACATGACATGCACAAGACTCTTTAGCAGCGATATCGTCACTAGTAAAGTTGGCAAATCCACTAAATTCCATACACTACTAGTTTACCTGGTGACAGCACTGGCACACTAATAGTCTTCCAATCTCCCATAGCAACAAATACAGGCAGGGTACCTGAGCAACTAGTTCAGCAGTGAAGTATTTAGTACAGTTGCTGGCAGCGTGTGTTACGTAGGCATCTCCTAAAATAGCAAGATCATTTTAGATTAACAATACCACCTAATACAGCGAGAAGCTTAAAGCAGGCATAGGAGAGTGACTATTGGACTTGAGCCATGTGAGTCTTTCTTCTATGTTACACACCATTTGGAACACAGTAAGCACAGCAAATACTACATTATGAAATTAAACCTAACTCAGTATAGATGCATAAATCTTGTAAACTGTTAAATAAAGCTAAAATGCTATGAAACACTGAAGAATCACACTGTAGATTACTCCGTTGCTTCTGTTGATGTACAGAGAAAAAACAAGCCAAATATTAAATATTTTCCTGACATAAAACAAGAAACCAGGACCTATTTTAAAGTCTATAGGAAGTTTTAACATAAGTCTGAGTGGGATAATTAAAAGAGAAGAACAACAAAGACTCTAGAGAAGATATATTGGCAGAGAGAGTGGAAAAGGAACTTCTAATAAATATTCAACCATTTCAATTAAACTTATGTTATATTGCCCTTCTCTGGCAAGTTGCTTCTTTGCAGAATATCTAAATTTGTTGAGGGAAACAATTAGGGAAAGCCTTACCCTGTTGGCACAGCCACTTAGTATAGCACTGGCCCTCTGGAGGCCAAAGGAAAGTCACAAACCCAGAGTAAGCAAACCCTCTTTGTCCTCTCACCCTACCTCCACCTCCTGGTAATAAGTCACCTAATAGCATTAGTTACCACACTGCTGGAAATTAAAAATCCAGCTTGTATGCTTAAGACTTGGACTGCGTGACCCATCAGCTATTATGAGAACAATGACAATTCAGGGAGACAAGCTGATGGGAAAGAACACCCCCTTTTTCTAGTTAACACTTTGGAACAAAGCCTCGTATCAGTTTAGATGGCCTCTGTATAAGCAACTTCTAGATTTCTGATAACCAAAACCTGCTATTTTTATCACTGTGGACAAACGCTATCCTTTGAGGGAAAAAAGAAGAGGGGGGCATGGGAATTGTGCTCTCTTATCCATACAGTCTCGAGCACACAAGAGACAGTAGAAATACTTATCAACATTTCGAAGCACAGAACACAGTGCCCAAGGTAACACCAAGGTTTTAAGAGGTCGCACATGGTGCACAGCCACGTTACCAAGTGCACAGCACCAGAAAATAAAATATCCACTTGGATGAATATTTCTCCAGGCTCATGAGTTTTCTTGGATAAAGGTAAACAATTACTCCTCAGGTGAGCTGAAAGCTTGCAGGAGCTACTAAATGACATATAGAAAGTACACCTAAACCAGCAAGAAAATGCAGTCAATACACCCACCTAATGTTCTTATTTACAAAATGTTTTTCTGCTTTGTCTCTGTCCATATTAATTTCTGCTCATCTTCCCCCCCCGCCCAGAAAACCAAGATGTCCAGAAATGAAATAAATGAAGATTCAGATTCTAAAGACAATAATTGACCTCACAGCAGAAATCTACATGGCAATCTTTGCTTTTTTTCACCCATCAAAACAACTGTGCTTTTAAAAATGGAATTCAAAGTCAAACTAAAGATTAAGAGGGCATGCTTCTTACATGTTAGCTTTGTTTCTGTTAGATCCATCAGAGAGAGTAACCTGCAAATACAAGGGAAAATAATGTAAATTACGCTGCAAGAATACTCATCAATTGATCACAAGCCTGCATTCTATTCTAATCAGGTATTTCAAAGGGCTGTTAAGAAACTCAAGACTTGGAGTCCATTTGGGACTGTTGGAAAGCCCACAAAAATACTCACATTTCAGATATGCTGTTACTTTCAAACAAACTGGCTTTTGTTCTTTAAGAGGCTGCATACCCATTAAGAGATGTTTTACCCAGATTCCCTCAGAGTACAGTATTACCAACCCACAGATCAATAACACTGACAATTCTATTCTAACACAGCATCTATCATCCCCAAACAATGCCTAGAAGCAGGAACAGGACTAGTCCAGGGGTGGGAATGCACTGATTCTCTAAATTTGAGCCCTGCAAGCCACACAGATTCATTCAGCGCAGATATCAAGACTACTCTCTAGTGACACACTGTTTCCAGGTACACCAAGAAGAGGACACAGAGAAAATTAACACAAACTCAGGCTTGTAAGGATGTCAAACGAAGACAAAGAATGAAAGAACATGTAGGTAGTACAATAATAACCAGATTAAGCAGCTATATTTCTGATATTAATCAATCTTGAAGGCTCTAGAGCCTTCAGTACGCTGTTTAATACATCAGATTAAAAGCCATCCTCAGCAACAGCAATTTCACTATTTGAGAAGTGCCAAGCTCAAAAGCTTCCTTCAACTGTTAAACCACTACCCTAAAGTACCTTGAATTGTTGTGTCATCAAACAAGCACAGCAGCTTTGAAGCAGTAATCATTTTAGAAAGTGGTCAGCATTTTGTATTTGCATCATTTTCACATACTGCATTTAGAATTAAACTCAGATGTGCAAAATGAGGTAATCCCATGTCAGCTGCAAGAGAGAACGCTACAAGCCTTTAGTCCCAAGCTAAGAGCATCTCATCAATTCCACGTGGCTTCTACTGCCACTTCAGGACCTTAGCCATGACTTCTAAAGCTATCTAGTGATTAAGATCCATCGGATACATTTCCTTTCCAGCCTAGGCAGTTCCTCTGGAGCAACACGGCTCAAAATAGCCTCAATGAAGTATGCAAGAGCTAAAGATGAGCTTTGCTGATGAAGACAGCATGGACACAAAATTAATTTAGATACAGTGAATCCAGAATGGATTCTTCACCTTTGACATGCTACAGCTCCCTAACCCCCGTAATATACCAGGGAACATATTCATGAAAAAGAAAAATGTAAAATCTGAATCCGTATATTTATGTAATTGTGGAAGAAAAATAAAATCCATAAGACTGAAAAGTACTTTGGGGATCTCCCTAGGCTATCCCAGTTAACACAGAATGGGTTTAGTTAAACAAAAGTAGCAAGAAGGTTTTGGGTTTTTTATTTTGGGCTGTCGTGCCCTCCAAATCTTCATTGTGAAAACACACAATAAGAACAAAAAAGTCAAAAATATGGCTGACTGCAACTGGGAGAGAAAACAATCACTGACCAGCCAAAACTGCTGTAACTACCTAATGATTTTCCTTCTGTGTCCATTCTCTGCACATAGACATTTGTTAGAGCTATTTCATGAACAGGTTCAATGACTTGCCCAAAGAACTGTGATGACCCAGTCAGTGCTTACTAGATGTAATTCTGGCAATTGGTAGTGTCATTTCCTGTCCCAACCACAAAATTCCTGGAGCAGACAGGACCTAAGTGTTTATCAAAAAAATATGAGGCTCTGGGACCCAATTTCAAGTGTGTGAACATAACAGCAGAACCATCTCACTGCAAATAGAAATCAAACACCCAAACAAAACCCCAACCTAAATACACACTTACCGTATAATTACAGAGGGCTTGATTGATATCAAGGAAGTACTAATCAAACCAAAGCATTTGAGTGCTTGTCAGAACAAGTGAAATAGAAAAACCACCAAAGATCTTACAGTGTCGCAGACTAACATACCAGAACTTGATTCTTAGAAAGACACCTAGGGAATTTTTTTCTTCCAAAAGCCTAAAGAAATATTTCTACAGACTTCTACATGAGTCACTAACAAATACAACTTTCTGAGAATAAGTTTAATTTAACTTCAAAAAATAGTACAGTTCAGAGGCTGAAAAGAGTTGTTCTTAATAATACTGATTTTTGTTTTGGGGGGCAGGAGAGGGATGGACAATGAATGTACAAGATTCAAAACAGAAATCTTAAGTATGCATGAGTTCAGGCCATGCTAAAACTCAAAGGTTGCAAGCAGTAAGATTATAAACTTTATGTAGCACACTTATAATTCTTAGTGTTGTGTATAAGCTTGAAAAAGAGTAGTTGTAACTGGGATGGTAAAACTCATTCAGACAATCAGAAGAGAATTGCTTGTCACAGCATTGAGCTGTGATCAAATTACACCATCTGGCCATCTCTAACCCACACACAGGGTGTGACACAAAAAGGAAATGCAGTATCTGGTAACCCAAACTTTCTTTACTCCAAGGTAGGAGAGGATAGGGAAATGCAATGTTTGGAGAGGTGGTTTCTGTCTGCCCCCAATGTCTTAATGTCTTGGAAAAAGATTTAAAAAAATAAATCAGTATCAACCTGAAATTGTCTGACAAGCATTCCTTCTCTGTATATTTCAAATACTGCTGCAAGTTGTGGCATGTGTATGTTTCAACTAGGAGCAAGGACACAGTTACTTCTTAGAATTCTTTCTACTAAAATTATAACCCAAAAGGAGCTGTGAATCTGCTTAAAGCTTTCGCATTTACCTAGTAATCCACAGATGCCACACAGATGGCTTTTACCCAGATAGGCAGAGATACATCAGTCTGTAAATGTAGGTTACACTTCAGTCATGACATTGTAGGTTTACAAGTATATCCCTGATAATGTCATAAGACATAATTGTTTCAATTCATGTAGCCACCATGGAAGTACAAGTACTTTCTCCTTAGAGTTTTGACACATATTCTCTCTAAAGCTGTTTTAATAACACAGCTTATGATTAGCACTAAAATATGCATATCATAGCCAGTTATAACTGTATAGTCTATAGTTTTTAGAGGAAGGAATTATTTATTAGATTTTTAGTGACCTTTATTTAATATTGCAAGGCCAACATTAAAAATAACAACCATAGTAGACCCCAGATCTTTCCCCCCCAATTACAAGATAGTGGCAATTTCATTGTTATCCTATTAACTACAAAATGGGAGCGAGAGAATCCCTCCACTCACCCACATTATATGCAGACTTTAAGTAATGTTAAATTCCCAGCTAAACTTCTCGGTGTTGTCAGAAGTAACGGGAAAAGGCAAGTCACATCACACAGCCTATGGTTATTATGTCTCTGGTTCATTCTAAGTATAATATGCTTAGAAAATCCCAGCTACATTTCTCCATTCCATTTTACTTAAAACTCTTGGGTTTTTTCTCTTTTTTTAAAGAAAATGTTTATTTGATCTTCTCAACACATAACCACAAGATAATATACCCTCACATCTGACAAAATTCAATGTTTGATGATTATTTTGTTATGGTATTTGCCTCAAACATCCAAATTACAACAAACATAGTCTGATCTACTACTTCAAGATTCAACTATACCTTCTATATACACAGATGACTGAAATTCTGTTAATGCAATCACTGAAAAAAATGGAGACACCTAGCTCCCAAATTCCTACCTCATTTTGAACTAACACTATGGATATTCACAGTAATATTTTCCTATTAACAAAAATAGTGCTGTTATTTAGTAATCTTCAAATCTTTATTTCTCTGTCTTCATTCACAAACCAGTTATTACATGTGGTTGGAGCAGAACAGCTCACTGACACCCAAGAGGAAAGCCTCAGGAACTGTCTTCTGCAGTTCCTCCTCCTTTTCCTGAGACCAACTTTAGCCAAAATTTCTAGCTGGAGTGTCTCTGCAAGCAGACTACTTTTACAAAGTAAAGTAAAACCAAGTATCATACCAAAAAAGCCAAATCACAACCTTACTAGTTCCTAAAAGTTGGTGGTATTTACTCAGCAGAGCCATAACTAGTGTTCCAGACCACAGAAATTATCTAAGTCACAAGTTTCAGTAGCATATAACCTGTAAATTAAATCAGACATGGAATGGAAGATGATAATTGTAAATAATTTCTCTAAAGGTTGCCAGGGAATTCAAAGAATGGTTCTGGAAATTCAAAGTTTCTATCGAGTAAAACAGAAGCAACACAGAACAGACCTGGTAACTGCAAACAAATAGGACTGGCGAAATGTCAGCATACCTACTGTGGAAGGACCGCTAACAAGCCTGCCACACTGCTCTGAAAGAAGGAATGAGCCAACATACCAGGCTCATAATTGGATTGCCAAAAGGCTTTTCACAAAGTTTCCTACCAAAAGCTCTTAAACTAAGATGCCAGGGGATTTATTAATGACTAAGTATAGACAGGGAAGAGCAAAGTATAGGAATAAGTCAAAAGAAGGGTGAGGAGAGGATATGAAAATATACTATGTGAAATTCAAACAAAAAAAAAATAAATCAAGACTTCCAAAGGGATCTACACAGGCTTCTCTGTTGTCCAGTAAATTTAAGAAGGTGGTGAGCAGGTAAATGACCAAGCTCATGTACTGTACAGATTTATTAAGAAAAATAAACACAATGACAAGAACTGCAGAAGGTGGTCCTCATACTAAGCAAATGGCTGATTAAAAAAAAAAAAATCAGCATCTGAAATGTCATAGTCATAAAGCCAAACTAGCTACAATGAAAAAAACAACTCTGCTAAACACTTAAGCCAACAACCTCTAGTTAGGTTTACCACACAGGAAGAGATCCCAGGATCACTATATTAGTCCTGTGGAAGTAACAGCTAACAGGCAGTTACCAGAACACTGGAAGAGAGAATAGAAGAGAGATCATTGTCATGTTTCTGTATGAACATTAAGCTTTCTCAGCTTAAATATCACATGCAGATAACAGCCTTCCCTGTATACGAGACAGAACAGACTGAAAACGGTGCAAGAAGGTCAACTAATGCTGTCATACAGTAAACTATTAAGCTATGAATTTTCAGCTAGAAGAAGAAACTGCTAGAGAAACAGAGCAAACATACAGAAAATAACTATTCACTGCTTCTTTTAACACATCAGTTAACACAGAATGAAGTGAAACAATCAGCACAAAAGCTGGAAAATAAGAACATTTTTTCCATATAAGATACAGTTGAATTGTGGACTCACATTACAATGAGGTGCTGTGACTGCTAGTACATAGATTGGCTCTAATTCACTGAAAAACATCCACCAGCAGCTATTAAATTTAAAAAGAGAGATACAATGTCTGCTCAGAACCCCTTTGGTTCCAGACTGCAGCATATCAGGATCTTACACAGACGAAAGCATTGCTGTCAAACCAACCTGCATTTACGATCATCCCCTTAGCATCTGCTGCCAGCCACGTTCAGAGATGAGATATTGACCCCAGTGAACCTGTTATTACCCTTCCCTATGCTCTCTCTAGTCCAAATGACAGATGATACTAGTACTACACGGCTTACCTCCTTTTAAGTTCACTATTAGAGTTCACCCAATACATTCACATCTTACTTTGCATGCCTCCTATTGTAAGTCATTGCCCTGAAATTCCTATCATACCTTTGCAGCATATAGAGCTCCCTGTAACTATTTCACTGACAGCACAGAAAGCACCAGCGTTCCACACACGCAGCAATACTACGAGTGTGATTTCATCTCCACATTGAAGTGGACCTTGCTGCAGATAAAGAAAAATGGAAACTGTTTCCTTCTAAAAGCCAAAATCCTTCATGGAGCCTCCGCTCCGCATCACGTGAAGCTACCAGCTAGACCCGAGCAGACGCGAATTCACTGACTCAGGGAAAGCTTTACGGCTCTCACCTCTGCGAGCAGCCGCCGCTTGTAGCTTCAGGGACGCGGGCCTTCCCTCGCCCCGGGGACCAGCCGGAGCCTGACACGAAGGAGCACGTATCAAGATCCAAAACACCGCCACGGCCGGGGAGGCTCCCCCCGCACCCAGCCGTCCCGTGGCCCGGACGAGGGAGCGCTCCAAGGAGACCCCAGACCGCGGCAACACTGCTCCCCCCAGCCGCCCACACCGAGCGGCGGGCGAGCAGAGCCCTGGGCGTCCCCGGTACCTCAGCGCTGCAGCGCGCTCCAGCTCCCTCACCGGCCGCGGCGCCCGCCGCTCCCTCCCGCGCCTCACCAACGGCCGCAGAGCGCCCGTTACCCGCCGCACCTCACAGGCGGGACGCAGCCCCGGTGAGGAGGAGCCCCGGACACCCACCCGCGTTAGCACCACCTGCTGCGGTGGGGGAGGAACAGGAAGGCAACTCCGAACCGACTCCGCGCCCCACAGCTGCCGACAACACCACTCCGGCCCTTCGCCGGGCCCCGCGGGGTTAAGCCCGCCGCCGCCCGCACACCCCCGCCGCAGCGCCGCTCCCATTGGCCGAGCAGTTGCTAGGAGACATTCAACAAGGGCCTACACCGCCCCGGCGGGCCGCGGAAGCGCCGTGCCGGCACCTGCTCCGCCGCCGGCCGCGGCCAGCCGGTGAGGCAGAGCACGGCCCGGGCCCGGGCCCGGCAGCGGGGCGTTTGCACCTGTCGGTGCCGGGAGGGAGGAGGCTGGTATCGGTGCAGGCTCCGCCGCTGCAGCTCCCGTGAGGGAAGAAGAGAGATGACTGTAGGTGGTGGGCCCTGGGCCCTCCGCGGCCACACCGGCCGGCTGCAAGGAATGGAGCTGTTACTTGGCCGGAGGTTCGGCCCAGAACGGCATCACCTTGGACAGAATGGTCACGGGTTAGGAAAAAACCCCAGGCATTAATATTAGCCCTTTGGCTATTTGTTGCTGCTTTCTGCCCCCCTCCCCCCCCCCCCCCCCCCCCCCCGTACAGACGGTTTCAGCGGCTGTACACAGAAGCGAGGAAGCCCTTCTGTGCCTCGCTGTACCCAGCCAGTGCAGACTCACATCTCTGTAGAACACGCCTGAAAGAAGACAGCTTCGTTGTTGATCTCAAAAGCTGTTTGGTGCTGTCTGAGATGAACATGTTACTGATATGAGCAATTAGCTCAGTCCAGGAATTCCTGGCACCCAGCAAGAGAAAGTTTTGCCCAGGCATCACAAAAATGCTGCCATGTGGGAGACCTCGTGTGTCAGACAGCCTTCTCTGTGGCTGGGAGCTGTGCTGGTGGAGCAGTGAGACTCCCAGCCTGGCACGTGCCTCGTTGCCCAGTCTAGCCTTCCTTCACTCAGTATGTGAGGCTTTTAATAAAATCACCCGGCAGAACTCAGTAAGATTAATTGATTAATCATGATCCACAGGATTTGCTTACATTCATTACTGGGGTTTGCAAGACTGCGGCTTTCATTGACTCAAGTGACATCTTCATAAATTTTTCTTGATATCTACCACTTTGATACCAAAGTACACCAAACGCCCCAGTCTTGTCTAGGTATACCTGCAATATCTAATTCTCAAGCCTGCATGTTGCTGTAAGTTTGCTGACATCTCACATCTCTTTATTCTCATATTTTGGTACAGAAGAGTTTGATTTTTATGTTGCCTTTCATAATTTGAAATTTTCTTCCTAATTTCTTTCAAAGTTCATAAAACATAATTTTCAATATTATCAACCTTATTGTGGTTTTGTTTTTAAAAAATGAGGCCACAAGAACAGATCCTTCTGAGCAAAAAACCATTTTTAATACAGTAAACATTTTAATTTCTAGTGCAAATGAGTCGCTCAAAATTTTTCAGCTCCATTCTCTGTAAGCTTTTCCTTATTGGTCCAATATTCTATTTATGTTTAGCTTTGAGGAGATTGTGATTTGAAATAATCACAAATGTCTAAATACAAGCAAAGGGAAGAGATTAAGGATTATTTTTGTCAATTTGAGGATTATCTTTGTCTGTTTGTCAAAAGCTAGGGTGTTACAGCCCAGGTCAAGAAATAACAAAATAATTACTGACAGAAAAGAGGCTTAAAATGCAGTAGACAGCATGGCTGTTATGACCAGAAAGCCACCATCACAGAACAAAAGCAGCAATTGGGATATAAAATATTTATTTTTAATAGGTCTTTAATTATACATCCTTTCATAAATTATCTACCCAAGTTGGAAAACTTTATTTTTTTCCCAGTAGCCTTAAGAAGGCGGTAACACAGGACGCAGGCTGTACAGTACCATTTTCACTGTTGGGGTCACAAGTGGACGGAGCGGTGCTCTGGCATGCAGCAAGGGATGGAACTGCGAAAGGAAATAAGTCCTGTAGGTTTTCCTGCCACAAACAGAGCTGTGAGAAACTTTCTTATCTCTCTTAGATGCTGCTTGCTCTGCTTTGGAATGCTTTCTCATTCAACATTTCTGGTTTTCGAAGGTTGGCTTGAGAATGGGAACATGTTGAATAAGGTCAAAATTACTCTTTCAAAATTCTCACCAAAGTTTAGCTCCCAGGAATGAAATATACTCCTGTCATCAACATTAGAAGTAATGCTATATCTCCATTTATGGGCAGACCATAAGTACTTCTCCAGGCAGATTTACATTGGGCTAGCAAACTGACCAGTACTTACCATGTAGGAAGCACTCCAGCACGTTACAGAAATACTGATTATTGTTTTGATTTTTAGTACCTTCACCATAACAGTAAGAAATATTTTTAATAACAATACATTATTTTTACATTTATTTATCATTGTAAATCATTCCTTGCAGTGCAAAAGAAATGTTTCATTTTATGACTCTGGATCTTTCTGCTTTAGATCTGCTGCAGGTGCACTCTTAGGAGGAAGCAGGCTTACACAGAATAGAATATGTTAGTGGTAACGACAAGTGGGACAACAGACCGAGTTCACGGGAAGGATTAAGCTGCTGGAGCTTTATAAGATAATACATGGGGTGGGTGGTGCTGAATTCCCTTTGTCTGTTTGATCTTAGCAGCTGTTCTGAAGTCGATGCTATTCAAAAGAGAACTCCCCAAGCACTTTGCTCTGTATCAGGGTTTGTTTTTTTTCCAAAGGGCTGGCCAGGAAGGGAGAAGTCTTTGTGGGATGCATTCAGGGAAGAGTGTCAGAGGAAATTTTATGTTATGAAAAGCTGTACCCCCACACAGTTCTTTACTGATAATGCACCAGTTTTCTATAACATCATCTTCATAAGCCACAGTGAGAATTAAACCACACTTTTCTAGAATGGTTCTTAACAAGATGACATATCGGTAGGATCTTGATGTAGGGAGAGGGTGGTGTCATTGGAGGTTTAAAGGCTCCTAAGGGATACAGATGATGATTACATCAAGCATTTCTTTTACTCTCAAGTAACATCATAAATATCCCATAGTGGATGTCAGGTTTTTGACCATAACCCAGATTTTAGAAGTACAACTCTTTAAGCAGTTTTTTCCTTCTTTACTTGGTTTGCTTGAATCTAGTTGATGGAATTAACTGGAGACTCACTTTGTTTTGCTTTATAATTCAGCAGTTGAGAAAAAAAAATATTTCATAGCCATTCCTCTCTGTGCTATAGAACATTATTCTTAAAATAAATTTTAGTCCCATTTATTTTATAAACATAGTTTATAGAATCATTTAGGGTGGGAAAGCAACCTAGGTTAGGAAACCTAGCGCTGTGAAGTCAACCACTAAGCACCCCATCTACACATCTAAATACCTCCAGGGATGGTGACTCCACCACTTACTTGGGCAGCCTGTTTCTGTGATTGACAACCTTTAGGTGAAGACATTTTTCCTAATCCAATCTAAACCTCCCCTGGCACAGCTTGAGGCTGTTTCCTCTCATCCTATTGCTAGTTACTTGGGAGAAGAGACTGACCCCACACCTCACTACAACCTCCTTTAAGTAGTTGCAGGGAGCAAGAAGGTCTCTCCTCAGCCTCCTCTTCTTCAGACAAAACAACCCCAGTTCCCTCAGCCTCTCTTTGTAAGACTTGTGCTACAAATACTTCACCAGCTTTGAGGCCCTTCCCTGGACACACTCTAGCACTTCAACATCCTCCTTGTAGTGAGGGGCCCAAAACTGAACACAGGACTCAAGATCCCCACTGCCAAGTGCAAGGGGATGACCACATCCCTAGTCCTGTTGGCCACACCATTCCTGATACAAGCCAGGAGGATGTTGGCTTTCTTAGCCACCTGGGCACACAGCTGGATTGTATTCAGCTGTCAACCAACACTTCAGGTCCTTTTCCACCAGGCAGCTTTCCAGCCACTCTTCCCCAAGCCTGTAGCATTGTCTGGGGTTGTTGTGACCCAGCTGCAGGACCTGGGCCTGAGCCTTGTTGAACCTCATACAGTTGCCCTTGGCCTCTTGATGCAACTTATCCAGTAATGAATGATTAGAGAAACATTGAAGATGTGTTTATAATTTCTTGTTTGTAATCCTTTGCTAAAAGGCAGGATTAAGAATTATAATAAGAAAGAACAGTAAAGAACCAGAGGTAACTAGATGCTTTGGAAAATGAGATATACAAAATACCTCTAAAAACTTAAATTCAAGATGGATTAAACTGCAACATGGACAGGGGGGCAAACAGGCCCCTACAGTTTAGAAAGACAGAGAGATTGTTTGCATTTCAATTCATATTCATCTTCTTAACTATATTAAAAAAATGCTGTTTGCTGGAGCGGTTTCTATAGCAGTGTCCTGCTTCATTACAATTCAGCAGGGCTGACGAACCATGGGCTAGCAGAAGCTCATTAAAATGTCTGATCCTGTTATGCAATAGGCCAGTGGCAGGCTGTGACTCCTTTATTGTCTCTTGATGTAAGAACTGCGTCTCAACAAAGCCCAGCTCACAGGGCTTTCACATCTCTTTGTGGAGATGCATAAAAATAGCCCAGCTATGGGGTTGTGCTGTGCACTGGTAAGCGCTTTAAGGTCTGTTCTTGGTTGCAGCTCACGCTGTAGAAGCTCCAATCATGCAGTGATCTTAACAGACACCTCTGGAGACCGGATCCTATATACGTAAGCCTACCTGCGTGATCCAGTCCCCCCTCTCTCCCCCGCCCCACTACGTGAGAGTCAGCCCAGCATCTAAGACACATTTGATTTTTGTCTGAAAGTTGCCTCTGCTCTCGCACTTGCTGTGTGAGATTTCAGGCTAACCCCTGCTACAACAAGTAGAGAAAAAGATGCCAATCTTTCCCATGGGGGTTGACCAAGCACACCAACAGTCACAGAAACATCCTTGGAATGAGATGGTGTCACTGCCTTGTCAGAGCATCCCCCAACCCAAGCCTTTGTGTCTAACCAGTGCTACAAAAAACAAGCTAAGGATCAAGGTGATGCATCACAAAATCGATGCTGACTCCACAGTAAAGAAACCAGGCAAAACTTTTGAACAAGAACGCCTCAGAGTGAGTGACAAGATGCCACCTAAACCCTAGACTATCACTGTTCCACTGCTTCTCCCCAAACTTGCCCAGGCTGTTTTGCTTTTGCACAGGCCCTGCTTTTTATGGCACTCAGCTGAGTCAGTTCAGCTCACTAATTCTACTTTTTTAATGTTGGTTTTGGGCTCTTGTTCCAACAGTTCAGCAAATGAATTGGCTCACAGAGGGTTCCACATATGCTCCAGCCAGTACAAGACAATCAAGGGGATGAGAGATGGAAAAGAATGAATGGTGAGAGGAAAGGGACTTCCCAGTTTCAGCATCAGTTAAGAGTTAGGTCACTGATCCCTTTCATGGAGCTACACCCTCACATTTCTGTTTCTGCAACGTTATTTCTGGTTAGAGACAGGAGCAGATATTCACCCTATTTAACTATATCTCCATGCACGATACAGGCACCATAGGCACCCACAATTGCTTTTCCATTCTAGAGGCAGGTACCAGGTAATTTTTTTATTGGATTTACTCCAAAGACATTTGGAGGCAAATAAAACATCAAATGGTTACAATGCCTGCAGAAACTCAGGTTTAATTCTGAAATCTTTCAGACTACTTCCATGAGGTAAGGAGCAGCACAGACAATGCCATTTAATTCAATAGTGTGGAGGGATGCAGACACTTCATTCTTCCCACCCTGTCCTGTGCTACACATGTACACCATCTTCAGAGAATATGTGTAATATTTTGCAGGTCTGCTTCAATCTCCATCTGAAAAAGCTTCACAAAAAAAATTTGTTCACCATCTCATACTTGTGAAATACCTCACACTACAAGCAGGGCTAAAATCACTGAAGCATCATTTACTGGCTGTAAAAAGAATTATACATATATCATAAGAGAAGAATGAAAGCTTTCAACCCAGTGCCACCGCACAGTGAAATATTCAGGAAAATAAAATTTCTGGAATGGTACTTTATCACAGTACAGTCCTTTCAGCCTGAGGCTCCCAAAGTAATGCTACATGTCAGAAAGGCAATGTAAGGTAATGCTCTCAATCCTGTCTCTAGCTGGTCTGTGATAAGCTTGCAGAGCAATTAAACTACAGTTATCCATGGTGAACACAGCTGATACTCCTGTTTTTAAGCATCCTCAGCTGCAACTAGTTTTAAATGATGCCTCTCCCAAGAGAGGTGCTTCATGTCACGCCACTGAGGTTGGGTGAGTTTACTGCTTAAAGACACTTCAGTCCAAATCCTTTCCTTTTTGTTTTAGGATGAGCTCTGAAAAAGCATAAGGGAACAATTGTGTATGTGATTCTGTATCACCCCTGTCTGGCCAGTGCTGATGCACGCATGCCTATGTACTTCTTCATGTGCACAAGTACCATCACCTGATAGAAAAAGAAAAAAAAAAAAAAGATGTCAAGGTGGATTACCAGCTGAAAAGAAACTATTTTGCAAAAATGCAATATCCAGGCTAACATCGTAAAAATAAAATCCAATACTCACGGATTAAAATGAATTGTAAGGGCAACAATATGGAAGTGAGCAGTGCTGCTCAGCTCTGCCAAGACCTGCTGTCTCTGCAGATAGCTGGCATGCCTCCTGTGTGCTGTGCCTGCAACAGAAAAGCAAAGACCATCCCAAAAAAGGAGAAAAATATTTTAAAATCTAAGTATAATGAGAAAATCTTGGTGATATGAGTTTTCTCCTCAGCTCAATCCGAAACCTGCACAAAGAATCTTCTCATTCTCTAAGCCACACAGTTCAAACATGACAAATACAGCTAGCATAATAACTCTCTGTCCAGAATGGGAAAGTAAACTATGAGTAACTTGTTCTTTCTGCTCTCTAGGGTAATAGTTTAAGAAAGGTTTTCTGTTATTTGAAGAAATAAAGTGGGGTGCTTTAACAACTGATTGAGGCCAACAGATGAACATTTTTAAATGTCCTTTAAGTGAAATAATTTTTGTAAAATTGTTATCAGGGGTACATTCCAGCAGACACCTGAACACCTCAGAAAGCTTCACTTATTTCTCTGAATACCTGTAGAAACAACATCTAAGTCTGTATGCTGTGGGCATGGTAACAGCTGTGTTACACGCTTCTTCAGTCACTGTCTAGGCTGTGCTACTAGGCCACTAAATTATCATTATGTCAGGTTCCTTTTAAATGAAAGCTGGCATTCTACATTGTAAACTTGGATTTACAAGAAGGTATAGAGTGAGTGCCCTTTTGAAATTAAGCCAAAGAAATCTTTTTAAACAAATGGGGTAGAATGTAAAAGGAACCCACAGTGGGGGGAGAGGGGGAAAAAGAAAAACAGAAAGGGCTTTTTTTTTTTCCAAACACATATTATCAGGAAGCGTGGTGGAAAAGGTTTATTGCCATATTCAAATCACTTCAACTGCTGAAAACTGCAAAAGGAAAAATATGAGACATGGAAAAGATTTGTTTTAGGTTTGATCATAAATTACACTGTCATTTTTGCTTCCATATGCACATAGATGACTGTCACCTTTCCCTGGTGACTAAAGGGCACTTGCTGGATTTTGAAAGGCGGTTACAAAATGAAGTTAGGGATCCCTCAGCTAGAATAAAGCAATCTTGATTTTAATTGCAAATCTCCAAGATTGTGTGTGTGATATAATAACAGAAGGATCGTGCATGTGTTTTGTAAGGAAAAAAGCACCTTTATTTCCCTTTTATACTATCTATAGGAAAGGGAAAAACTTTTTAGTATATGCAACATAATTATCTGATGTAGTGCAAAGTTTTAGAGCAGAGGTCTTAAGACATTGCTGCATGCAGTTGTTGCCTTCACCTCTTGCTGGAGGTGACTGCTTCTGGAATATCAACTAGAGCATCTAAGAGGAGTACATCTCTTCCTTCCTAACAGAATTGTTTGCTGCAAAGGAGAAAAACCCAGTGTGGCTGCACAGCACAGACAGCAAGGGATGAACGGTGTTGGTGCATAGAGAGCTTCCAAAGGAGAATGCCTGCAGAAAAGCTGTGAGCCAAGGAGCTCAAAAGCAGCATCATTGTTCATGCTTTCTATTACTGAAGCAGGGCTCAGTGCCAGCTCCAAGTGGGAATTTGATCATGGAAAACATCAGTGTGAAATAATACACATCTGGTGTCACAAGGTGCGAGTGTGTGGAGGCTTTGGGGCAGCGCTACACCCTGGGTCTTATCACGGAGGTGAAAGGAAAGCCTTTCCTTTGATGGGGGGGTGTGGGGTGTGTGTGTGGCTGCAGAGCCACGCTGCAATCCTTGGAACCCTCAGCATTGCACCTTGTCCTTAGAGCCATGGGGTTCTCCAGTGGGCTTTGAGAGATTGTAGATCTTGAGGAGCTGCACACACAGACCTGAGCATGGAGAGAAATACGGCAACCCATGTCCCTTGATGCTGCAGACAGGCTTGATCTGGTTTCAAACAAATACCTACACTCTTAAATTTTAAAAACGGTAAAAAGCTTTTAAAAACAAGATAACACAAAAACACTAATTTAGAGAAAATTTAGTTTTCCTCCAGTCTAAAGGTGTCTCTGATATTCAACTCCAGGCTTACTACGAGGAGGCTCCGAGCAGCCTCTGTCAGCTGGGGACCACGATACAGCCAGGCAGAGGGATGATAAGCCACTCACTAGCAGTCTGCCTGACCAGCTCCCCAGTTTGAGTCTCCAGTGTGTTGGGAGCCACTGTCAGGTCATTCATCTCTTCCTATTTTCCTGAATAATACCTCAATATTCTGCATGATCAGAATGTGGATTTGAAAATGCTTCTCCTGAGCCAAAAGTTCGGGGTAGCCTGCCAGGGCCTTTGAAAAGAAAGACTGGTGCTGGGATTCCTGCTGAGAAGGGTCTCTGAACAAGGAAGAAAGTCAATTATCTAAACACAGTGAATGCCGTTAATAATTTCAAAACTACCTGCTTAATTTCTGCGGAAAATTGTGCATCCCAGTGCATTTAAACTCCCCTCTACAAGCCCAGAGAGCCAGTCGGAAGATGGCAACACTACTCTTTATTTCAGTGGAACAATAGTGGCATCCAGTGGTCAGCCAGCAAAATTCAAAGCACTCCGAGATTTCACTGGGATACTGTGGTCTGCGCGGGCATTCGTTCTGTCCTTCATTGGGCGGGGTTTTTTAGGGTGGTGGGAATTAATGCTTCTCCTTGAAAATGGGGTGTGTTTGCACCTCAGTGCAAAAAGTAAAACAGACTTTCTAAAGTTCAGTGACTAAGAAGTTAATTCTCTGAAGCCCATTGCAGTTACCAAGTAATAGCAGGGAGGGTAGAGTCGGCCTTGGTACAAACACATTTGATCTACAGGACCTGTTCTTGTGACAAATGAGGTCAAACACACTGCAATGTATTGTTGCAGCTATGTTCTGTTTGGTTCCTCTGATTGTTTAGAGAAAGATTGGTGTGTGGCTTTATAAATCACCAGAAGTAGTACTTTGGTTGCTATAAATCCTTGGAAGCTTATTTTTGCCGTGTCACTGAAGGGAGTTGCATCCTGTCTCCTTACTAACTGTCATTTATATTATGGAACTATCATTGCAAGTTTTAAGGGGAGAATATGATTCATCATATTTGCTTTGAGAGTCTTATATTTAAATAGTGGATAGAGAGCTTCCATTCACACCAAGCTGATCACCTTAACACCCATCTCCTCCTCCTGCACTGAAAAGAAAGGGGGTGTTTACCAAGCCCCCAAATAGCTCATTTACATCCAGCTTCTGCTATTCCATTTAGATTTCAGCTGAAACGAGGAACCTAACCCTCACTTGGTAGTGACAAAACTGTCTGCTGCAGTCTCTTCCTGCAGGAAACAAAATACTATACATGAGATGCTGCAATATTGCATTTTTTCCAGGAGGTAAAATCCTCCTAAAACCTTGTAAGAAGCATAATATTTTCCCCCTCAAATATAATCCCCACAATTTAAAATTTTAAAGGTTCATCCAGGGCACAATCATTATGTATTTGCATATAAACTGAAGGAAAAACTGAATACTTATAATCCTGGATTCAGATCCCTGCAGCGTAGACATTGATACACCATCCATGATTCTCATAAGTAATTGTGAATGCTCCAAATAGCTTATCTTTCCAATTTCCTCCTTAAAAATGATACGCAGCTTTTACTTTCATCATAATGTCATAAAATACATATCAAAGCTTTTCATCTGCCTGTTTTACTGCATTCATGTCTGGCCTAAATAGAAGTTAAATAGAAGCTCTATAGGGTTTAGCCTGTTACAGGTTTATACATTGCCTTAACAACATCATGTGTGCTATTTATCAAATACAGAAATATGATGAATTAAAATTACATGTGATGACATCTGACAGAAAGAATTAATTTCTTTGAAAAGTTCAGAGAAGTGTATTGCCCCTTAACGTAATTATATGCTGTTGAGTGACAGAACTGGCATCATATGGGGAGGGGAGGGGAGGAATCTTGTTCTGTTGTGGTTAGTTTGATTTTTTTCTGCCTAACAAAAGATGTCTGGTATCTCATATGTTGCATGCATTTAATATAGACTTATGAAATTCCCAATTCTGATTTTATGCAGGTTTGCCCCCTGCTTCTTTTCCCCTCCTCCTCCTCTTCAAATGTGCAATGTCCCAACTCACTCCCCATCAAAGTAAATGTAAAGACTCCCACTGACTGCAGCGGGAATTGGATTAAATCTCTAAAACAACAATTACATGCCTAATTGCTTTTTACTGCTCACTTAAAAATGCATTCTTTGAAACACTACCAATATTTGTGAAGGCTGAGAGTTTAATGTGCCAAACTATTTAGGTTATTTGGAGACCTATTTTCCACCAGTGCCTGGGGATTTAAATAAATGCTATAAAAGAGTGTTATTTACATTCTGCATTTGTAACAGGAGTGTTTATATTGCATCATTATTCTTCGTAGTGATTTTTCCTCTACATGCCAAAACTTCACTGCACTGAAGTCAGTGGGAGATCTGCCCTTGGCTTCATTTGAACTGAAACAGGGAGCTAATGTGAGGAAAAGGGGATACAGGTTTCAGATCATCCTGAGAGACCAACAAGTCTTGCAAAAGACTCTTCCTAGAGCACTGTACTGACTCTTCTGGAGACCACCCTTACTGTGTCCACTTCAGTCCTCAATGTCTCCCGAGCACCAAAGACCGCGTGTTGGTTAGTGGTGCCTGTCAGTAGTACCTAAAGCAACTGTGCTGGTTTGACAGTGACTCGGAGAACTTCCACCCTGTTCTGCCAGCTGCAGTCTGCAGCCGCTCAGCTCTCTGCATCGCAATCCTGACTCCAAAATGCAAGCAAAAGTATGTGTGAGATTCTGCAGAAAGTAATTAACCAACAGAGATCCTTTAGAAAACAGCGCAATTCTCTTCCTATAAAATCTCCTTGAAAGACACAATACAATTAAAATAACCCCAAGTCTCACAAGCATGGCCTGCAGGAAGACTACAAGATCTGAATTTGGCTGTGTGCCTAACGACTTTTACTACAGAAGCGCTTCATTACCAACATCCCCTCTGAACGTGCAAACCCAATCTCTGCCACGGAGCTCCTTCAGCTCCTTCTAACTATAAAGGACAAAGTGTGTAGGCATCTTTTTAAACAACTACAGCAGGACCTCTCTGCCTAGGCTTGGAAATAGTTCTGAGTAATGCTGTTGGGCTCTATAAGGAGGCAAGTCAGAATTTGGGAAATGGATTAGAGTAGTTACAGAATTTTCTCTTTAACTTGACAGAGGATTGACAAAAGACCTGACTGGAAGCAAATACGGTGAAAACTCTTTTATCTACCCACAAACCACCTGATCAGTAAATAAAAATAATCATGCCACAAGTGTACAAATTGAGGTGGAGAGTATCTACACTGTTTCAATTCAGCATTATTTCAGTCTAAGATGTTTGCAGATCCTTTAAGAGGGCCAGTAGATTTTTCCAGGAGTTAAAAGCATGCATCTCATTATGCTGTAATGTCTTGATATGCTCACTGCTCAGATTTAAAAGCATTTCAAGATCATATCTTACTATGCTGCAGGAATAAAAAAATCCCACAATAGTTTCTGGTGTACTATACTGTTTCTTAAGAGCTGATATTAGACTAAAAAATTACTCTTCTGCTAATTTGATAAAGGTAAAATATCAAAGAGCAACCTATTAAAACATCCCAAGGTTAAGATTGGCTTCTGAGCACTTTGTTTTCACAGGACTTTTAGTAAGAGTAAAAGGCTTTTCCACAAAACCACAGGCCAAGAAGATGGCTTCTAACTCTCATTTTCTTTGCAGCCCTGCATCGTGACTGCAGGCACTTTTTTTCCTTAAAAGCTTTCTCTTTTTTTCTACCGTTTAGATTCTCATGGTCAAATTTATCTGCATAGCATAATTTTCTTTGCCAGTATTGTTTGATTAGAAAGATGTTACTGTGATGCTAGAGGCAAACAAGTAAGAACCCTGTGAAACTAGGGCAAAGCTGGCAATTGCTGAACACAGCAAAATGAAAGGACATTAGTGTGGAGCATAATTATCTTGAACTTTATCGTATATTGTAACAGTAAGGTATCAAGCAAACACTTCTGGACTAATGGAAAGTGGTTGTGCAACAGGACAGCCATGATAAAAGAAACAGTTGGTTGTGTCCACATGCCCAGTTAGTTAAAGAAAACAGTCCTCCTTCTGAAATCCCTTTTCCTAGTGATGTTCTCCCTGTTGCTGGGTCTGGGTGATATCTAACTCCTGCAACACTGTGGTCAGTAAGTGCAATATGAATAGGAGGGTTATAGTTCATCAAATAATTCAAATGCAAACATGAGCATATCACAGCTATAAAATAAAATCAACAATGACAATATCCTACAAGCTGAGACATTATTATTACTACTACTAGCTAATGTCATGCCAGCATTTTTTCAATATAAGGAGTGATGATTTTAGAGCCCATTACCCAGTTTTCAGTGAGCTCAGGTCCGTTTCCATGGCAACAGGAGATGCAGCTGTCTGTGAAGTTGTCAGAAAGCTGTGACGTTGGGTTTCTGTGCCAAGCATGGCTGATGGCAATCCAACAGCAGCAGCCACACTTCTTTAGGAACTTGTCTCTACTGCAGTGCTTTCAGCTAAATGAAACAGAGAAATAAATATGCTGTATATCCTATAATGGGCTGTGGGGCTTTTTTGTTGTATTTTTAAAAGATGTTATAAAAGATCTTTTTAAGGAATGTTTATAGAGTAGGAAATTCCAATACCTGCATTCTAATTCTATCACCAGCCTTCGCCATCAGAAGCTTCACCTGATTTATTTTGATTTTTTTAAATATAAAGTGCTTTCCCTTTTCTCTCTCAGCTCTGACTTGCTCCCAGCCCTTGGCAGGGTGAGACAGCCCATGTTACACAGCACATACGCTGTGCAAGGCGCAATTTTTTGGCCATGTTTATACACAGGGTTGTGGTTTGACTGATGGTGCTTCAAATAGACTGAGGATGTGACAGGTCAGATGGCCTAAGGAAGAACTTTTTCAATTTAATAAAGTTTGCATGAGAAAAATACTCATACATCTGGAAGGCTTGTAGCGTTTCACTAACCAAAGAGACGTTGCAGCTTCTGACGATGTACACTGTGCACACTGGTGACCAGCTGAACAGCAGCTGGATGTAGCCGTGGCCCTTGATGCCACAGCAGCTGCAGGGGCACATCCTGCCCCTTTCCCAACAGCCAAACAGCTGCTGTAGCTCACAGTCCTGTGTATTAACTCAAGTGGCCACCCTTCGAGGTCTAGGTTAACACGTGGCATCTGGGGAGGAGTTGTGCATCCCCTTCAGTCACGTCTCCCGCAGTGACACTCACCCATGGCATGGGCAAAGCAGTTGCCTGGGGGCTGTGGTTTCACTGCTGCAGTAACCCTCCACCTCCTCTCAGCTGTGGTCACATCTCTGACAGCACTGTCCTCTGCCAAAATGCTGCTGGCACACACACACACACCCCCCTTCCCCAGCTGCTGCGGCATGGCAGTGACTGATGGCGCTGAGCATGCACCACGTAGGCAGAGGGGCTCCGCAGCTTTGTGCTCCTAATGGGATTTTCTGCTTGCAGAAGTGCCAGAACTCAGCTCAGCCTGCCCCTACTTTGAGCATATTGAATTATAAGGAACCAACTAGAAATGTATATGGGGAGGGTGGCATAATACTGTGCAGCATATGGATGTTTTGGGTTTCCATGCCCAAATTCTGTCTAGCATAAATAGGCTCCTTTCCCACTGACATCAAGAGATGCTGCCTTGTATCATTCCGTACTGAAACCTAGAAATGGATCGTGATCATCTCCCACATTATCAAACAAAAACTACTCATCCAAAGCCAGACAACATTCCCATAACAGCTCTGGCATATGCTATCAATCTTTCTTTGAAAAGTGGTTTTCCTCTCATTGCACTGTCCTCTGATTCAGCAGAAGGTTACTAGCAGGACAATGTGGAGAACGTGCCTCTTCCAAATCCACACAGCAAGAAACAACTCAATCCTCGCTTGCAGGATGGTCCAAATGATGCCAGAGCTGTTCTACATCCTGACCAGCTCTCCTCCAGCTGAGAGAAGAAAACTGATGTTTAAGGGCGGCTGAAACTTGCCTCCTAAGGAAGTCACTCCCAGACACCTGGCTTTCCAAGAGCAACCATGGTAGGATTCAGCTCATGGTATTCACCCACCACTGCCATGAGACAACTGTGGGTGATGCCACTGACCCACAAACATATTTTGAGGCTGGAGAGCCATGCTGACTGTGTGGTCAGCAGTGCCTCTGTTCCTCCAGTTACTCATGTTCTGCTTCTAGATAAGGCACCATACTCCCTCTTCTGGCATGGACAGTTTCCTTAGGGTGCAAGGGCCTGAGGTGGCAGGGAGATATGTCAGTGTTTGGGCCCCAGGACACTGCCACATAGCCCTGCTGTAGCAGAGAGCCTCACAGCTCTGCTCTGCAGTCACATCAGACCACAGTGTGACATGAACCCTTATGTTTTTTCATGGCAGAAGGAAGTTTCTCCAGGAAATGCCACATACTCAGACATTAATATTTTGCTCCTGCAGCTTTTCCCATGGTGGAAGAGGGAAGCCACATCAGCTGCCAGTGAAACACTCTTTGGACTGATGCTTTTCAAGTGGCCTGCTGCGTCAAATCCCTAATTGCACTAATGGACCTAACAAACCAAACCTCCTGGGGGAAGCAGGAAAGCCAGTGAGTGAGTTATTTAAAACTAAACTGAACAGAGTGCTTCAGAATATGCTGCCTCAGAAGCAGCAGTGGTCCATCAGTCCTATTACTCTGCCCTGTTTAATCTCCAAGAGCATTTGCATCCCCTTTGGTGGGCAAAGTCAGCCCCAGTTCACCTGGAGCTGTGGAGAACAGCAAGGAGACAGCTCTGCCACAGGCCCCATGCTCTCCTGGGGTGCAGGAGGGCTTCCTGCACTGGCACTCTCCTCCCAGGATGTTTCTTGTGGCTCCATTCCACCCCACTTTTGAGGCTCTGTTGACAGAGCAGAGCACTCCAGGGTTCACCACTCCCAGCCTCAGTTCTGAGGAGAAAACCCTTAGCAGCTCTGCCTTTGCTTTCCCCGCAGGGTTTGCTACTGGCAGTCATGAATCCCTGCAGACTTCCCAGCACAGCATTGTGCTAGCAGTGCTGTCAGCCCCAAAGGAGACAGGCTTGTGAACTGTCGCTTCTTCATGCCAAAACCCCACAGACAGACAGGCAAACCTCTTTTCTCTTAATGCACCCAGGCCTGGTGGTTATCAACTGGATGTCTGCTATTTTTAATATCAGTTTTAAGTGGTTTTCTGTGGTGATTTCTCTGCCTGAAATGGAGTGTGTAGCACACAGCTTGCTTTGTGGTGCATCAATTTTTAACTGATGAGTAGCCTAGCACTGGTTGGATGCTCAGAACTATCTTTTAATAATAAAAGAAGTTACTTCTGTATCTTTCCTGCTGTAACTGTCTGGTTCACTTCCATAACCTTTTTTTTTTTAAGTTGGGCAAAGAAAAAAGCAGGACCCAGCTCCCAGAGTCTTGTGCTTTGGTCTTAACACCTGCAGCCATCAAGACCCAGTGACAGATTGAGTTCTGGTGCTGGTCAGAGTAACTGAGTGGAAGGGGACACGGGGTTTGTTGTACCACTGTTGCCGTAGAATCATATAAAAGGCATTTCGCCCCCCTAAAGTAAAGTTTAAAAGACAACAGAAAAATCATGAGGTTTTCACATTTTTCTCCAGTTACTCTTGCTCCTGTTTATAACTGCAAATATTTATGTGTGGACCAGGATAGTTTATCCCTCATGCCTTCTTAACAGCAATGCAACATTACTTCCAGATCTTTAGCCCCCTCACATTGAGACCTCAGTCTGCTTCAGGGAAGAGAATGTTAAGAGCTTTTAACCCTTTCAAGAAGGACAGGAATTGTACCCTCATTACCTGCAGATAACACTGCCCGGGACCAGCAGTGGAACCACAAGTGGAGTTTAGGAGCAGTGGTTGCGTGGGCTTGTGCTGTGGCTGCCAACCTGTCTTCCTCTCACCTCATCCTGCAAAACAAGAGGGGTGAAAGCTTTACAGCCCCAGCTGGGTACCTGCAATAACACAGGAAAGCCCAGGAACACAGTACTGGAAGAAATTTAAAATTATTCTGTAGAAAGCGATATACGTAACCATACCTGGAGGCTCCCACATACCTCCCACATACACCACTTCTCTCTTTCTAAAACACTCAGTAATGGTATTGATCCTCCCTAATCAGACAGCTCTAGTGTTCCACTCTATTCCACATCAGCCTTTGCTCAGAGGTCCTATTTTCTAGGACCGCCAGATGTGTTGCTGTTCTTTGGACACCTCCCAGGTTGTCCAGAAAGTTCAACCCAGCACCCTGGACATGGCCTCCCACTGACAAGCAAAGACACCTGCCTCCCATGCTGCTGGTGCAGTAGTCCCACCAACATCTCAGAACAAGACTTGCATTTCTCCTCTCTGCTAGAAACGATGCAATCCTGGTGTATTATATCCAATTTGTGACCCACTATTTGTCACTGGTTTGGTTCCATGATAGCCCCGTTTTCACACTTCTAAAGGCAAGGCTTACCTCACCTGTTCATCACGCTCATCTGCACCACACGCCTGAAGCTGCTGGGTGGCTGGCAGGAATCCAAGGCAGGTGAGATGTGTGTTGAGGAGGGAAAGGGCTGAAGGAAAATACAGTCATGGGAAAAGCACAAGTAAAGAAATCAGAAGAGGAAAAAGAACGACTATAAAAAAAGATAAAAACATGTGATGGTAAAGAAAAGAAGGAGGAGATTAATAAGGGAAAAAGTACAGAAAATTACACTGAATATAATGTGGGAAGATTACACAGAGATCTTTGGGAGAACAATGCAGGCAAGAAGGAAACGTGAAGTCTTACAGAACAAGAACTTCATCTAATTTAAGCTGCTAGCACTCAGCTCCAAATTGAATGAATGCTTATATCCCAAAACCAGCTGGTAGCAAGGTATGACCTGCCCTGGGTAGTAGAATGGGTCCTAGTGGTAAGATGTATTGAGGGCTTTTCAAACGTGCATAACAGAGCTGTGAATCATAGCTCAGTAAGCAGTAGCATAATTCTTGCCCAGAGTGTGTAGAAAATGGCCTGAAAAAGTGCTTTACTATCAGCCTTGAAAAAAAACAAAACTTAGCACCTCTTGGATCTTCACAAGCCACCAGAGAACACAGATGAAAACTCAGGTGGTTTTGCTTTTCCTTAGTAGAATAACAAACTATAATTCTCTAGAAAATATAGCAAAAGTACTGAGAGGAAAGGCTCAAAGATAGTATCTTTACATTTTACTGTATATAGAAAGATATCTGTGGTAGCCAGGGCTCAGGATTAGCAGGCACCCATCACCTTCAGGAGCAAGGATTTCCCAGGCAGTACGATATTGGGGTGCAGAAAGAAGACCATTCCTGAAAGTTAACAAATCAGATGGGGTGCTAACAGCCTGGAAAGATGCTACTCAATATAAACACTGAAAAGCCAAAACTTTCCCAAAATCCTTTCTGTGGGGCTTTTTTGCCTTATTTTCCCTGTGAACTAAAAAGTAACTGCACTCACCTTTCTGCAGAGAAACCCGAAGATGCTCTGTTGAGCAGCAGTTTCTCCCCCATGCTTAGCAAACTTCTGCCTTGCTCAGCACCCAGACTTCACCTCGTCCCAAGATTACCAGTACTGAAGGTCTACACAGCATAATTGTTGCTGTAAGGGATTCACCAGGAAAACACCTCTGCAAGTTTTGCAGCAAAGGCACATCAAAAGTGGCCACACAGCTGGTGAGGGGGTTTGCAAAGGGTTCCTTGGTGAAATGGAAAAAAAAATGGAAAACAAAAGAAAATAATGAATTTTCCAAGGAGGCTCCAATCCCTCCTGGTTTTGCTTCAGCCTACTGCTTATAGGGTCCAGGCTTTGAGGTGCCACATTATTCACATCAAAGCATCGTCCCTGCGGACTGACGGCAGGAGTCACACACCCCTTAGCTCAAAACACACAGCAGTAGTCCCAAAGCCAACATTTCCAGGCTCAGTAGCAGTATCCTCGGGGTTTCCTGCTCAGCCTGAGCCCTCTGCTGTAACTTGCAGCAGCTACTGTTCCTTTTTTCAAGGACACGTTGCCTTGTAGGCACGTGTGATACCCCACTGGCACTGAGGAGAATGTAAAATTAGGTAAGATGGTTCTGATAAAAGAGATTTCTATACAGGGAATACTTTTCTAATTGGAAACCAGCCTTTTTGTTCTTACTTGCTCCTTCACTCACTAACATAAAAACCCTCCCTGCTCCCAGCCATTAGCTATTTTATATTAAATATATCTATTATTTTCAAATACAAAACTAAAGTGAATTTAGATGGGTAGATTAGCCCATTAATGTCTTTAAGGCTCTGTCCAGACCCAGGAAGCAACTGCAGGCAGCGGCACAGCAGAGAGACAGGCTGGGCATGCTGCCTCTTTTGAGCCAACATTCACCCTTCCTCCTCCTTCGTTACCATCTCCCCACAGCAGGCACATGTAACTTACCCCATGTTGCAGCTTGACATCCCCTCTGCTAGTTTGGGTGCATAAATGGGCAGCAGAAGGCATTCAAGTCACATGCCAATCCCCTCCAAAACAGTCCAGCAGGACGGGTAGTGCCGAGGCCCCACGGCAGCCGTGCTCAGGGGTGCAAGGTGCTGCTGGAGGAGGAGAGGCTCCCACTCACCAGCCAGCCATCCTTCCCGACGTCAGTGCTGCATTAACCATTGCCAGGAGGATGAAGGCAGCCCAAACCTGCAGCTGCCTGCCCTCACCAAGAGCTCAATCAGTTTTAAATTGGGAGAATGAATACCACGACCTGCAATTATTCATCTTTTGTGTTGTTAGCTACAGCTCCGTGCACTGTGCCAAATCACACGGTTTCAGACTGGTTTGGTGGTTGGAGGCTTATCAACAGCCCCATCTTCCCACTCCTCTGCTTACCTGCCCCCTAAAACCACCCTGTCACCTCCTGTCCAGGCCCTGGCAAGGGGCTTCAAGGGGCCAGGCAGGATCAGCGCTGAACAGGAAAGCAGGGTGGCAAGGGAGCCCTCAGGGTGGCATGCAGCCAGCTGACAGGAACAATGATGCTGCCAAGGCACTGGCCTGTCCCTGTGGGCCCCAGGCGAGGGAGGGGCCCAGGAACACCATGTACCATGCAGGGAACGTGCCATGCCACCCCCCGCAGCGCTATCGGGGAAAAGAGAAAAAGAGAAAAAACCACCACAAAACCATGCTCCCTGACAGAGATTGCAGTTGTTGCCACTGCAGAGAGCTCAGGCCCAGCGCAACCCCCTCCCACCTCTGGCTTAGCCCTAAACCACACGTTTGTATCTCCCCTTGTGTAGGGCAATACCCAGGCAATGCCTGGAGAGCCGCCGTGCTGCTGTCACATCTTCCAGCCCTCACAACATCACCCCTGATATCTCCACTGGGCTGTGCTTGGGAAAACTGTGCTCCTCAGTCATTCTCCAGGCAGCTTGAAGGACCAGTAGGCACTCAGCCCATGGGGACAGAGGTGTAAGAGCATCTGGGACTGGGGATGGGTGCCTGAGCCTCCCGCAGACACACGGCTTGTCTGCACGCAGCGCCACGGAGCCACGGCATTACCTTTGGTTGTTTCCTCCTGCCAAGCTGAGGCTGCAAGGCTCTCCAGGGAAATACAGTCCATTAGGAAATGCTTATTAATGGGACACCTGGATTCAAGAAGTCTTCAGAGCTACTCAATTAATATAAACAATGCTTCATTTAATTTGTTCTCCCAATTATCGCTCATATTTAAGTGCACTAGTCACTACGGAACTGCAGTTTTCACTTCTAAGTGCCACACGTGACTTGGTTCAGGACATCTCCCACTTCACACTTTGAATTTGCCTTTTGATTTTCCATGAAGTCTTTGGGGTTACAACACAGAGGATGAGTTTGGATCAAGTGACACTGTTTTATGCTGCGTGAAGCAGCCCAGTCAGAGGTGCTGTGTTCAGGGTTGGGGCACAACCACACAGAACACTGAGGCCAGAGTCACACAGAGGGTTATATATCAGTACATAGGTTCTAAACAGTAACATAACATTAATTAAACAAGGAATAAACAAATAATTGTACTCAAAATTAGATGTGTACAACTTACACTCTATGCAGCAATAAAAATGCAGAGGTGCTATAAATAGTAACATTCCTAAAATCACATCCAAGGAAAATCTTATCGTAACAAAACTTGGCTTATCTTTAGTGGTATCAGGTTTTACTACTTTTTGAAGAAGTCTAAATAAGACCTTTGACAGCTGCTACTGTCAGACAGTGGTATTTTTGCTGCTGCAACCATGGCACTTAACAGATGGAAAAGCAGATAATGTAATAATATAGCATTCACAGTAACATTTCAGAAGTGGTAGTCATTGTCTTTAAATAAAACTGGGCAAAGCAAAGCTGAGTCAACTTTGCTCCGGGATCAAAGAAAGCTCCAGTTGCTGCAACTTTGACGATGTCAAAAACATTCCTTATAAAACTAAAGGGGGAAAAAAGGTAAACTCCTTGCTTGGAAAGACATGTTAGTGCTTGTGGGCTCTCTGGGGAGAGAGGTGGTGTGGAACCAGCAAAGACCCAACCTGTGAGTGGGGACCAGGGTACCAGGTCTCCATCAGCAAGCCCATCCACCAGCTCTCCTCACTGCTTCCAAATCATGGCAGGAACTGTAAGGATCTCCCAGCTGCATTTGGTAGGCATGCAGTCACAGGCACTGCCTCATCTCAGGAAGCTCAAGGTCCTTATCGTCACAGCAACATCCCACTTGGACCTACGCAGAAGGGAGGTGCACAGAAGTCAAATGAGCAGGCCACAGCAGTGCCACCCCCTCACAGAGAATGTTTTTAGTTTACTGTTCATAAAGATAACATGTTACAAGAACATTGCTTGTTTCCCAGCCAAACACGGAGACCAAATAAAGCATTAGCAAAAACTCACTTTGCTGGGCTGGGTGAGGCACTGGTTGTGTCATCTTTGGCATGTTGATACAAATACATGCTGGATCCAGCTTGCCTTTTGCAATAATAGCTCACTCAATCTTCATTGTGGGGCTAAATGAATCAACAACCCTTCAGGGCAGCTCCTGATGGAGCCTGTTGCTACCATTTGTATCAAAACAGTGGTATCAGCCCACAGGAAATTATTGTAGCGAGTCAAAATACTCTGCGTGACTGCCGCAGGGGAGGATGAACTGCTCACACCAAATCCAAGTGTTATCTCATTCCTGGCACCTCTTCTAATCAAGGTTGGGCTTTACTCGCTGAAAACTCTTTGCACTTCAACTCTGAAGCTCACACGATTGCTGTGAAGGGTGAGAAGGGACAGAGGGCAAGAGAAGAGGGGACAAAGAGAAGTGAAGCGTCATCTGCCAGAGATTCCAGTCTGGCAACCCTCAGCAAGTCCTTTGGACTTAAATCCTTTGAGATACTGAGGTGGCACCTCTTACCATTCCTTTAAGCTGCCTACCCTTGTGTCTGAGTGCTGAATGCTGGTACCTGGCTCTGCCTCTGAACATGGCAGCTGGCACTGTGGAGACCCTCACAACCTCTGGGATGGCCTACCCCCACCCAGACAAAAACAGCTTGCAGCCATAACTGTTAGTTGGTCAGCACAGCGAAGAGCCAGTGGCGGCAGGTTTCATTAGTAAGAAGAGTACCCCTCTGCACTGGGAATCTCCTGACAGACTCAGCACTTCAGGCTCCCTCACTTCAATGAAGGTGTGATCTCTGGGTCATTTGAAAGATTCCCACCAGACACAAAGGTCTCAAGAACTGAAACACAGAAGCTGAGTCTTTCTGCTGCTTTGCAGAACCTCTGAAACTCAGCCATTGTGAAGAGAACAGACCATGCATGGGCTGAGTGAGAACGGGAACCCAATTTTCCTTCATTTATAGCTGTGTTTACAGATGGTCTCACAGCTCTTTGCTAATCACTCTGTTACCTTTTGGAGAACCACAAGCCATATTCATACTCCTGCAGAAAGTGGGAGTCAAAGCTTAATGACCTCAATAATTCCTTCATAATTTTCTGGCTATAAAATGGGATAAAGATGGCAGATTCTGGTGTTTTCTAAACGCTGACTGAGAGAGAATATGAGTAGAAGTACAGTAGTGGAGGGATATCAGGGTCCTGGGGATCTGCTGTGAAGTGGCTTTGAGGATTGCCTTCATCCACCCCCCAGAGTCCTCACCTATGAACAGGCAAACATAGAACTGCACCATGACCTACATATCTTGAAACAGAAGAGACTTGTATCCTGATTTCTGAGTAGAATGGGGTATGTGCAGCTGTACCACTTTTTCACCTAACTAGTGCCTCAATTTCCAAAATCACCAGTCGCTTTCAGTGAAGCTTGACCAAGTGTTCTAAAGGCATTGCCTCACTGACACATTTTGGTAATGCTGGCAACTGGGTAGAGGGGAGTCTGTTCCTGCCTCCACGGAAGGATGGACTATGGTGCAACCTCAGCTGCTGCTATGGAAAGAGGGCACAAGTACTTGTCTGAAGTCACCAGCCAGAGCTCACACCACAGTCTGCAGAAATTCCTCCACCCTCGGGCTTGGTTTCATTTCTGTGAGTCAGCAAACTTCTGGTGCCTATAGAGACAAAACTGCAGGCTGGAGCATTGCTGGGGGAAGGCGCTCAGATCACCCTCCTGCTTCGATCGTCTCATGCTGGGCAGGAGCTAAATGCACGCATCAGCTTTGCTCCAATTCAAAGACAACATCCATGAGAAAACAGATTCCCTTAGTTCTGCTGTTCAGAAAAGCCACCAGTTAACAAGACTCCCAATTCACATTTTGATTGAGAAAAATCAATTACAAGCTTAGGGTCTGCTTTTCTTTTGTTGGAGTATTATTGTCCAACATTTTTAGCTAATATTTTTTGTTGTTGCTATAGCTGGTATTCTGACCTTGCAAAAACTCAAGACTAAAAATCTCTGCTCAACCATATTTCTTTCTTTCTTGCAGTCCTCTGGTCTGTGAAATTGGAGGGTTGCTGTAGAACCCAATACTGCTGGAAATTATGTTTTTGAGAAGCACATGGTCTAATCTATGCTTTGAAGAACAAGGCAGAACACAAAAAAATTACACTGGCTGTGCAAAGAAATTATAAAGGAGAAAATAGGACAAAACATCATAGGTCACATCTTGGACATAATCCAACATCGTAAATTCGTGCTGAAATGTTTCCTCTTTAAAATCAACAGTCAGGTCTGAGAAGGCCTGGTTTGTGAGGGCAGCCAGCCTGCTGTGGCTGTGCCACTTGGGAAAGGGACAGCTTCCCATGCAGCAGAAACTTGCAGTCTGAAACGTGGCGTTAAATGTCTTCATCTCACAAGCCCCAAAGGAACACGCGGCACTCCTTTCACAGGAAAGGCTCTACTGCAAGCAAGGCAACTGTGCAGAAGGATAAAGCTAAGCATTGCCAAGTCACAGTCTACAGGACCTTTTTCCCTATAGGCACAAAACTTTATGTTTCTAATTAACGCGTTTATACCTGTGGGAAAATCCCAGCCAGTATCAGAGAGTGCACTGCATAAATACACTGACATTCATACCAACTGATGCGTTAACCAGGATTTGAATAGAATAATTTAAGCATTAATAACGTATCCATCTCTGGAGGTCAAGCCTTTTCACTCCCGTGCATTTTGACATCCATTTGTAACTGAACACATTCCTGAAAGAAAGCTAATTAAAGCCAACACACCAAGCATTTGTTTGCATAAACAGAAGCTGGAGATAATATGAACCCTACAGCACTGTGAGAGCTTAGCATATGCAAGAGAATCTTACTGCTTTGGGTCAAGGCAGTAGGTATATATTCTCAACACTGGGCAAGATCAACAATGATGCTCCCAGACCAGTATCCCATCTCCAGCAGATTTAGAAGGAAAGCTAAAGGACATTTCTAGATGAGAGTCACATCCCCAGGAGCAATTACTTGTGCTCCAAAACATGACTTCCTTACTTTCATACTTATCAGAGCAAGCCAGGTAACTAAAGGTCAGGGAAGATAAGCATGCTTACTTCTGGCCTACGGGTGTGCAGAATTTTTTATTAGGGAGTTTTGTTTCTTTTGTTGTGGGTTGGTTGGTGAGTTTTTTTGGTTGGTTGTTTTTGGGGTTTTTTTTAATGGGAAGATTTGACTGTTTGGGATTTGGGGTTTTTTTGAGAAGTTAAATGATACTTTATTGTAACCCTAGACATGACCTAAGTTAAAACACAGCCATTGGTGAGAACAGATAAATAAGTGATTTGTTCTTATTCTGCATGTTGATTTCTTATAAAGCTGCACGTCAGAGCCCTGAGGTCGCCCTTGAGGATGTAGCGGGGAAGGCTGGTTCAGAAAAAACAGCTGCTCATAGCACAATCATCTGTGGTAAACAGAGCAGAGGCAGTTCAAAACTTAATTGAATTCAACACCCACGAGAAGATGCCTAGATCCATATACACTACAGTTCAAAAAAGCATACCTATGAGCTGTAAAATTGCACTTATAAATAGACTGGAAGAACACAGATGCTTTTGCCTGCTGCAATGAAAAAAATGCCTCAGTATTACAGAGAGATGTGTAAAAGATGTCCAGGGACCAATTACTACTTGAAAGATAAGCAGAACATTTTAAAGAATGGCTCAAAACATTGAAGTGTCTAAAGTCCTTATCTTCCAAAAGACCTTGTGGGGGCGGGGGGGAGTGAAGGGAAGAGGAGAAGGGAGGGAGAGACTATCATGACCTAATTCCTTGTACCCAGATGGATTTTTCTTTTTCCTTTTCCCCAGACAGAAGCGTGCCGAGTCACTGCACAGCGCAGCATTCAAGGAGGACTACATTTTACAAAGATTTCTAGAAAACAAATAATCTGTGTGACTCTATATAACAAATGGAGGAAATAGCACAGCTGCTAGCTCACGACAAGTGGAAAATCTTCTCTGGTTACTGGCAACATTTATCACCCAGGTCTGTTTTTCGGACCCACTACGGTTCACATACGGTCTCACAAATGGCTGCACCAGCATAAGGAGGGAGCGGGTGCAAGGGGGGAAGTGAGATCGCTTCTTTCAAGTGACTTAACACACTCAGAGTTATAGGATAAGCTAAATAACAGAATTTTCCTGCAGCCTTCTTTTCAACAGTTCATATTTTCTTCACTTTTGGGCTCTAACCTTGGAAGCCACAGTTGCTTTGGGCCACGCCAAAGGCTGGCCCTGCACTGCATCTGCCTGGATGCTGGCCAGCAGCCAGAACTATAGGGAAAGTGCATGAGAAATATGGGAAGTTTAACACAACCCTTCCTCCATCAGCTTCCAATATCCAGTCATTTCAAAATCTTCATGTGAAGTTCACTAAAAACATGGAAAAAGTCATAACAGAAGTATCACTTCCACTGTGAACTGCTACTTGGAAGACCTTTTCAAGTTAAAAACCAAAAAGCAAAAAACCATAACATATCAATATATATATAATATAGATCTGATCAGAGAAAGGCACCATCACACCAGTTTCTGCACTAATAATTGCAGTTCACAAGCATGTGCACAAGCACAGATGTATTTCACCAGTGTGGAGTGATTACTAAAAAAACCCAAAACCTACGAAAAACCTCCAAACAAAACAAAACACCTACACTGAGGGAAACATTGACATGATAAAACAGCCCAAAGGAGCGGAGAAGCCATGCTCCAGAGCCACTCAACATGTAGCAATTTGGCTGCTTTCCCAGAAGGACTCATCGCCCGCACCACCTAGGTCAAACTGACAGCACAAACACTAAAATTTCTCTCCCACACACACACTTTAATTAAACAATGATCAGTCTAGCTACTTAGCCAGAAAGATCCAAAAGATCTATCGTGTAAAACAAAACCCTATTGTTTGGGGCTTTCAATAATAATTCTCTGAACAGTATCTCTGATAATTGCAACCACACAGGCTTTGTGCGCGAGCTAACCTCTGCAGGCAGAACATACACCTTGGCCCTGGGAAAAGCCGTGGAGCGTTCCTTCCCAGACCCACTGATCAACTGGAAGAGCAACTTTGTTTTGGAAGACAAGTGGCCAGAGAATGTCACCAAGGTTTTCAAACTGTAATTGCTGTGAAGATGTTGCATTCCAAGTATCTGCTTGGTACTTACAGTGGTATGGCAGCTCTCGCGGCACTCTCAGACACCACCAGGCCTCCAGCATCACCAGGAACACCCAAAACCTTATAATTATCTGACTTAATGGTAATTCTACCCTTCCCTTCCTCTGCCTCCTAAGAATTAACATCCTCAGGTTTCCATGAGTCTTCACACTAAAGCCTTCCCCATAAGAATGAATTTCACTGCACACATAGGTGTGCTGCCGTACGTAAATAGGAGCAGGGACACAGAGGCAACAGATACCAGATACTGATATCTGTTATTCTGGGACATTAGTGAAAAAGGCAGCTGGGAAACCCTGTAAAACACCTTCACCAACTGCCCTCCCTCCCTCACCCTTTTCTTTACTCGATTACAAATAGTCCTTTTAGTGTTTTCCTTAAGACAAACTTTGGATAAATGTTTACGGAGTTAAAAAGAAACTCCCCACTATGTGAGGAGCTGGCTGTTTAGTTTGGTATAGGAAACATTATACAACCTCTACTGTACCAGGTTGTAGGAAAGTCTGATGCAAGATCAGTTTGCTGTTCTAGTCATGACACTTCGTAGTTTATAATAGCAGACAATGAGGTAGCAGCTCCGAGAGAAGCATCGTGCTGAAATGGAGATCATGACACTGCAAATGATATGATTCACAGTGGACCAGCAAACAATGCAGTCCTTTACCTTTACTGGAGTCACCTTTTCTGCTTACCTACGAAAATCTTCCACGTGGAGCATAATTTGCAGCCCAGATCCCAAGTTCTGCAGGAGAGAGCTGGTGTCTTCTTCACCGCAGATGTCCCAGCTTTTCATACAAGCTCTCTTCAGGGCCCGGTTCAACCAAGGACTATGCTGCCTAGTATTGCTAGTAAACATGAAAATTTTATTAAAGCAACAGCCACCCACCTCCCTGTGGTAATACAAAGCAAAGTTTTCCCATCTGCATCTGCAGCCTGGTCAGCTTCAGCTTGGACAGATCTGTGGAAACAAGTACAAGTAACAGTAGCCATTGACTGATGACTGTAGTGCCAGGTGATGCTCAGTCACCAATCAAGCAGGAAACAACACAAGTTGGGGTTTTTTTTTGTAGTAGCATTTTATTTTCTGTTAGCTTTGTATACAGAGCTTCAGCCTAGTTAATACAACCTGTGCACTGCAGGTAGCTGTAGGGACAGGAATGCTTGCATGCTATGCCTTTGCAATGCCACTGGCTCTAGAAAGCACCACTTTACATACTTTTCAAAACACCAAACAAAGTAGTATTTGCACAAGAACATTGTATGATAATGGCAAAATAAATGTGTAAACCTTTCCAGCATCACTTATAAATACAGCATTTACCTTGAAACATTAGGCCATACCCTTACAAAGTAACTCACATTACGGAAGAGCGCTCTGTGTTCACAAGACCAACACAGTCCAGATATCCACATGCAAGATGCACCAAGAGAAGAATTTGCCCAAACCACAGTTGATCTTTATCTTCCAGCCTTATACAATACGCTCTTGGTGCTGTTCTCTGATAATCCCAAGTGGTCAAAACTTCCAGCACTTTCCAAAGTGACCTCTGGTCATGGTCACCTGCTTTAATACCATGAATCGGACTCTCTGGTAATGCCTCTTGAAATTAAGATGGGAAACCAGACAGCAGGAGCCAGGTTTTCAGAGTAGCGACAAATCCATGTTCCATTTTTAAATTTAAAAGTTGAAATTTCAAAACTTCACCCTAGAGCTTTAAATTGCTGGATCCTCCATTAGCACAGACTTCCTAAGTCAAATCATGAGCTTTCTGGGCTGTGGTGTCATTGACACCAGACCATTAGTCAAAATGCTGAAAGCCCTCCACCGCTTGCTGTTTCGTGATGTCTTCAAGTACCTTCCGGGAAGATCCACTTGCAAATCAGAGGTTAAATGTGGGCCAGACAAGGTCAGACAATCAATGCACACTGTAGTCTTGTAGGGGTTTAGGTTGGATTCAGGCTTTTTTTTTTCCTGTAAGCCAATTTCTATTTTAAATAGCTTGATTGAACCTGTACATATGTATATTTAAACTTCTCTTAAGAGAGTTGACAGTCTTAAGGCAGAGTTTTGGATTTCATTTCTTTCAGTGGCAGAACACCTAAAGAGAGGTGAGGAGACCTGTTTGATGTTATCTGGGAAAGGAAGAAAGAAGCATAATGAACACAGGCACACTGATCATGTTAGTCCACCCTCAACTGCTGCCTACACAACAGCAGCAGAGTGTGCAGTGCACCTCCTTGCAGCATTTACCCTCCATGGAAGAATCAATGGCTTCTGTGCTTTTTGTACAAAAAAAAAAAATCTCAGGTCCTGACAATCCACAGTGGGACACACTCACCCCCACTGGTCTGGGCTTCCCGTCACAGCCAGGTTCCTGGCATAGCTTTAATAAAGCATCAAACCACGTATTTTGAATGTAAGGTGAGGAGGAAGGAGAGAGAAGGTAATTAAGAGCTATTTCATTAAATTCGTAAACCAAGAAAACAGGTCACAGTCCTGTCCAACCAGGCCTGTGACCCTCCCTGCTCAAGACACACACGAATTGTTCAGAGCATGAACACTCAATGAATGCCAAGCCTGCACAATAAGGCAGGTTTATTTTCTCTGTAGGAGCTTAAGAAGGGTCTCAAATACATTGTTCATACCTTGTTTTCATACACAAAAGTCTGAGATGTATTTATTCCATTCATATGAAAAAAACAATTTCATGTACTTAAAAGAAAAAGAGAGAGAAAGACAGCAGCACAGAAAGTTTTCTTCATTACAAAGTGTTTTTCCATCAGGCAATTATTTATAATAACTTTTGTTAACACTGGAGTTTAGGCTCTGGAACCAAGTGGATATATTGTTTACTGGCTTTGCCAGTCAATCTTCTCTTACAAAACCTCTCCCTCCCCCCTCTGCTTTTGCAGCCAAGTCAGTCCCATAAAGAGCTTAGGAGTTTCCTTTGTCACCAAAATCTCCCTTTCCACAAATTGTCCCCTGAATAATGCCATCTTCAATGTAGTGCCCTGAGGTATCCGTGCTCCTGCAAAGAACTGTTGAGGGAATCCTCGAGGAGCGTCTGTCCTGGCTCTTGTCCTCAGAGGAGCAGCAAATCATCCTTTTCATGGTACTCCACATCTCATCATCTTTGTATGAATAAATTATTGGATTCATGACAGAGTTCATCAGGGCCAGGAGAAGAAACCACCTTTTAACATTCTGAATGCCACAGTAGGTGCAGTTCAGACCATCGAGCAGTAAGACCACCAGGCCAGGGGTCCAGCAGACCACAAAAGCACCTAGAAATAAAGGAAACAAAAAAAATTCAGACTGCTAGAGCTTTTTGGAAGGGGAATGGGAAGCCTCTTACAAGATTATTGGGTCCTACACAAGAACGCAAAAAGCAGGAGAGGACAACATTCTAATAACAATACCAAAAATATATCTACTACAGCTTCTCTGACAAGCCCTGAGCGTGAGGCAGGGCAGCTCTTGGAAGTCTGTGGGGAGCAAGAATCCAGCTGCTGACAGCATCAGCTCAAACACAAGTAGGGAAAGGTCATCCCAGCAGTGATTTACCCACGCTGATAAATAAACAAGAACTCTGGAGCCTTAGCAAACGGAGACCTGGCGCTTTGAACGGAGGCTTCCTCTCTCCTTCTCTCTCTTGTATGCTAAAGGAGAAGATAACAGGAGGTCTGCTTCCACCACTGCTGCAAGGTGATCCAAAGAAAAGATGTCTTCTGTCCCACTCAGCTGACTCTGCAAAGCTATTGGCATACTGTCTAATTCATAAAACAAGAGTCATGTAATTTAAACACATCCTGGCTGGAAATCCTGCAGCTACTGTAGGATGCACACCATTGCCTGTGAGACTCCAGCACTGCCAGCAGCAGCCCACCCCTCTCCTCTGCTCCCTCCACAGCTGCATGTGCAGTTTGAGTCCCAACAACTCAGATCCAGGAAACAAATTCAGCTGTAGATGAAGAGAAGGAAACAGATACATGACTTAGCAAAGATGAACCAGAACTGTAGCAGTCAGGGCAAATAAAATGAAAGAAAAAGTCCAAATAAAAAGAAAATCAAAAAGACAAAAAGAATGAGGAAGTATGAGAGCAGCAGTAAGGGAACAAGAAAATTCTGCAAGAGAGGCATTTCCTCAAGAGATAGCAAGAAACCACAGGACAGGCCCAGGAGCAGCAGGGCTCTCCCTGCGTTTTGGCTGGGAGGCAGGAGTGGCATTGACCCTGTGAGGAACAAGTGAGTCACCGGGTTATAATAAAAGGTGAATGAGGCAAAGTAGGACACCAGACTCCTCTCCTACCAGCCCCTCAAAATAAAAAGCAAAATAAAGAATGGAGTAATAAGGGAGAACAGATCTTAGTGAAGGCGACATGAAGAAAGCATAAAACACACAGCCTAGAAGGAAGTTCAGTGTTGCATTTACATCTTCCCACTTTACTGCACATTCCCAACTTAAAGGCCAGGGTGTAGGCAGGACTGGTGGGGAGGGGGAACATCATCCAAATGCAGGCCTTGGCCGCAAGCTTGGGAGTGGCCCTGAAAAGCTCCATCTGCCCTCCTGCCCCCCTCCCAAGCACCGCAGCCTGTCATCCCTGGCCTTGAGCCCCAGGAAGGAGTAGCCATGCGCATGATAATACTAACTTAGCACAAGCCACAATTGCTGTCTGACATACAGAAATAGAAAATTACAGCTCTGCACAACAGTCAAAGTTTAAACAATGCACTGAGGAAATTCCAATCATTTATAACAGCAGAGATTCCCCCTTTTTTGGGCTTAGGAAAAAAAAAAGATCAAGCAAATAAGGATGATAGCAGCTGCATGCTAAAAAGCTCTTCTGGCAGTGTTCATAGTTGTTCAACAATTTTGGTAAGGAAAGCAAGTCCAGCTCTTTATTTTATTTTTAAGCCACTGGTTTCCCCAGATCTGAGCTGTGGAAACAAGCAGCAGGAGGGCAGCCTGGCTCACCGCAGGACCCAGGACTCAGCAGCACCTCAAGGCATCCCATTGCCTACCTGTGCACACAGGCTGGTTCCAGCATCACTGGACACTACTACCCATCAAGGATTTCAATGGACACTGTGCCCATCTGGTGGGCAGGCCATAATGGTACATAAAGCGAACTCATGTGACTTCGCAAGCATTAGGATTGCTGAAAAACAATTATCAGGACAAGGTGCCACAGATCTTCCTGCATATCTACATTCCTGAAGACCAGAAAAAATTCAACCAACTGATTTACTACGTTCCAGGCTATATTATATAGAACAAAGGCAAGAGACCACCCTCTTCATAAACTGCATTTTCTACTCTGCCGTGCCAAGATTGCTGTGATGCTAAGTACTCATTTTTGGTTAACATCAGTAACATTCCTCCATTGCCCACTGGCATCAGGAGCTGCACACTGCTACCACAACACTTGTTTTCTCTGGTCAGTCTCTATACTACACACTGGTTTGGCTCCAGCACTTTGAGTAAGCAGTTGTGCCACCAACTCTCACAGCCTACAATGGAGAAAACAGTGTACTGATTTATCGCTCTGGGGTTCCCCAGCAAAACCCAACTGTTTTAACAAGCACTGGAACCAGACCACCCAGACATCAATACTGTGTCTAGCTGAGTCTTGGTAACTATTTGGCCAGAGCTTCCACTGGCCACCAAGGGTCACTGGCAAGGTCACCAGCACACCAGTTCCATGCAGAAATTAAGATGGTAGCAAACCTTCCTTAGAACAAGCACTTGAAAGTACTTTAACCACTGGTACCACAAGGCATGCAAGGGCCAACCCTGATTTCATGGAAGTCAGCAGGAGAGAAAAGAGACCCAAAGCCATGTTTAACCAGACAGAGAAATCTCTCCATCAACTGAAATCCCAGGATTGCAGGCAGGACTAATCCTAGGGGTTCATGGAAATATCCCAACCCTAAAAAGTCCCAGTGGCAAAAGTAAGGGAAGCTAAGAGACATCTGCAGACATCTCTACATTTCCCGAAGACAAGGACAGGGGGCAATGCCATGACAGTGTTGGAGTTACTGGCTATTGCTTTCATGGTGCTGCTGCTTTGGCTACATCAAAAATACATTTTGCTGTGTGTGGAGACAAGACAAGCAATTCACATCCTGCTCTCAGCACCGCAGAGATGAAAGCAAGGCATGGGTCAGACTCAGCCTTGCTTGGATTTCGCTATTTTTACTACAGAGCTTTCAGAGGCAGCCATGGTTAGACATAAATATAGACCTTTCTCTTGTCCCTTTAGCAATTTTCTCATTTGCAGACCTTTTATTCCATAAGAGCTCCTCTCCCTGATGAAACACCACACTCCAAAAAGTGTTTAGTTTCTGGGACTTTCTGAAATTCACAGGAGTGACATGAAATACAGCCTGGCTGCACCATGAATCAAAAGAACAGCTTGAGTCTTCCCACTGGGTTATGGGGGAATCAGGTGTCACAATGCCTCAAGGTTAGTTTGAGGATTTACCATTGAGTTAAACATGGATTTTCTTGTAGATTACATCATCTCTGCTTGAAAATTAATTCATGTGTACCCAGAAGCACTACTGATGCTTCAACAGCATCACATCATAAAACTTTGCAGATCAAAGCTGTCCCTGAGCATGACAGCTCTGAGAAAACACAGAAGTGCAGCAGCTTCCAGTTGCCTTTGCCACATGTGTGCCTGAGTTAAAACAGCAAGTCACCAGCCAAACTATAAATTCACTGGAGCTGAAAATCATCTGCCTCAAAGCTGCTATTTCAGCAGGAATCTCACCGCCAAGTTCAGATGAGTCTCTACATACACGTCACCTGAAAATCACTGACACACACACCTGCAGCCACCCTTCCTCAGAGCTCCAACACAGGCTTAGCTAGGACTACAACACGAGGTCAGCCTATGAGGATTTTAGCCCCTTTTTCCTGTTTCACATCTTACAGTTTCAGCCAGGTAACTTCCTATGGTGGCGCATGCCAAAGGGAAAGCCTTGCTCTTATCCTGCAATGGACCATTTTAGGCGTTATGGTAGGAAAAGGTAGGTGACACCGGCTTGAGCCCAACCCCAAGGGGTGCGATGATCACTGCAAATCCATAAAGCCACACTGAAACCCAGATTCCCCTAACTCTTAGCTGTAGGACCACACAAGGAGAGCACCCAGAGAGGACATGCTTTGGAGGAAGCATTTTCAGATGCTTTGGAACAAGCCATTAAAAGTAACTGCCCTGGGCAAAAGCCATGTGCTGCAAATAGATGTAGGTCATTGTATGAGTGGCTGTAAGAATTTTGGAAGAATCACTTCTGTAATTTGGTGATTTCTTTGGTAATTGGGACACCCAGAAAATGTGCTGTTCCATTTCTAATACATCTTGCACTGTTCACTTGAATGACTTGGCCAGGAATGCACATCTCAAACTGTTTTAAAAAATCAATTCTCATTCCTAGAAATAGTCATTTCTAAAAAGCCTCTCAGAGTCAAAATTTGGGGAGCTGATATGAAAGAACATGCCATGATACACTTCCTCCACCATGGGAGTTTCGGGTAGATCTTGCATCCACCGACAGATGCACTAATTCAACTTCTTTGGAAGCAGGCTGCATTTGGGTTTTGTTTCTGGCTGACAAAGGAAATACACAAAGCTGCGATCTCTAAAGTAGCACTCAGGCTTTCTAAGTTAAATTTGCCTGGCCTGGCATAGAATGTGACTGAATGCTTTGCCTGAATTAGTGTCTAATCTGGTGGCTGAAGAGCCATATTCTGCAAGCAAGAGGAAGCTAATGCTGGCCTTTAAAGCAGCCCACAGCCCTAAGGCCCCTCTCCCTAGTAAAAGAAAGACTAAATTGAAAGTTAAAGCGGGGTACATCTCCATGCAGCGGCACAGCTCTGGTGAGCACTGAAAAGCTGCACCAGGCTAAGGGATGGCAAGGGATCAGCAAACAGCAGCCACCACTGTGGCTGTGCTTCCAACTCCCCATCAGCTGTCCGGGCGTGTGCCCCAGCACACAGCTCTCCGTCTGCTCTGCCCTGCAAACACACACGGCAGGCACCGACGGCTGGCTGATCCCAAACTCACTCGGCACCCTACAACTCTGGCTTATACAAAAGCAAAGTAACACTAGCTATACCTATAAATTGGATAAAGATGTGTGTGATGATTTCTTTTCACATGACTTCCCAGAAAGCAGTTCCGCTTTCAATAGAGATGCTCAAAGAGACATTTTTTTAAAGGGCTTTTCTTTTTGTTTCCAATGCAGGGATTAGCTGCAGCCTACCTGATGGTCACACCTTAGTGTTGAATCATATTTGGAGCAATTCAAAGCTTTCTGCAGGACTTTCTCCTTCCAGATGGATGGTTTAAGTTTCACTGCACGAGAGCTGCAGGCAGGACAAAAGATTAAATCTCACCCCTGCAAGTCAAGGTAGGGGCGACAAAAGCAGCCACCACATTGTCTCTCTATAGGTGCCATAAAATCAAGGTGGGAAAAAAAGGACCGACAACTTGGGTGGGGGTGGGGAGGGGTATGCAGGATTGAAAGGGAAAGTCTCTGCCAGGAGACAAGCCAACTTCAGAAGACATGGTGGTGTAAGTGGAAACCTTGTATTTGCTTGAACCATCAGTCTAGTTTCTTTTCCAAGGTCAGGCATTGTAAAGTTTAACTAATCTCAACTTGAAAAACATTTTAAAACATCATGTGGTAGAGGTGACATGCACTAGAGCACTATTATTTCAGAAAATACATGGAAAAAGATCAAAACCCACCAGCACCCCACCCCCCAGAAAAAAATCCCACCCCCTACCCCCCTCAAAAAAAAACCAACCGAGAAAGAGACACTCAGTTGTGCAAAGAGCATCCATAAACTGCCAGGGGAAGAAAGTGTCCTCAGTCAGAACTTCTCACCTGGTAACTTCCACCTCCACGAAAAGTGACACTTTTGTCCCAGAGCTCTCTAGCACTACTGTCCCACAGAACAACACAACTGTGTCCCAGCTTTCCCAAAAGCTCCAGCTTTCTTGTGCTGGCATGTACAACATCAGAACAGTTGTCAGAGTGATAAAGCCATTTTTGTGGTGTTAGAGGCCCTCAGATTCACCCTCAGTGAGCTGCACGACCTACACTCGAGCAATGCCTGGCTTCCAGAAAACATCTCACTTAGATTCATGTCTTCCTGAGCAAATCTGACTGCTACAGGTAGTATTTTGCTCCAACAATTAACCACCCACTCTCACTGCATCTCTAATGTAATAAGCAGCTACATCACAACTAGCTGACAAAGCGATCTGAGCTGCCAAATACCAATAGAGTCTCTAGGGCAGAATCCGGGTCAAACCTCCTGTTATCATTCAGAGATCCAAGGCCACACTTTACCATCACCTGAAAGCATTCTGCACTGGACAGTCTTCACAGAAGGAAGGTGAATTCTCCCCTCACAAAGCAAATTATGGCAAAGTCTCAGCCCCACCAGGGCATCCTCTCCTTTACCCAGGGAAGGTGCATTTGCAAGGGGGAAAAATTCAGTATGTTTAGGAAACAGACGAGGAGAAGCAGCACAAAAAAATTAGCCACATCCAGCCACAGGATCCATGGCCTTGTGTAGATATTAAAGACCATTATTTGGAAAGTGTTCCCCTAGGTAGCTGTGAATCTTCATAAGCCTTACTCAGAAGTGATTTTGTATTCCTTCCCCAGCCCCAAAACACCCCTGTAGATCATTTGCGTTTTGTAACAAGCTGCCTACAAAATAGACACTTCTCTTCTACGTGTTGACTAGTTCTCTGCTCTGCATTTCTACCTGGTGCAATGCTTACTTCAGCAAAGCAGACAGAAGTCTAAATGACTACAGCACTTAAAAGTGCAGTTTGGTTTAGAGAGGCAGGGAATTGTCTTGGTTTAAAAAAAAAATGAAGAAAAATAAAACCAAGCAAAACAAACCAACACACAGACCCACTGATTGGTTTTGCCAGCCTTGCACGCCATGGGTTATAGTCTCTTACCTAAGAGAGTCATGACAGTCTTCATAAGCTTCACAGGGGTTCTCCTACGGCTGATGGAACCACTAGTGTGTGACGATAAGACATTAGTTTTCCTCTGGACGTACATGTAGATCCTTATGTAAACAACCACCATAATGAAGAAGACGACTAGATTTAAGATGCTCCAGAATACCAGATAACTTCTGCTGTAAATAGGTGCCAGGGATGAGCAGGCAGTGATGTCACAGAGGCAGTTCCAACCCAGGGTAGGAACAGCACCCATGAAAATAGCAATGGCCCAAATGGATATAATTAAAAAAGTGACTCTCTTCTTTGTGAGATTACTGTGGATCTTCATCCGCATTATTGACATGTACCGCTCAACAGCTATGACGAGGAGATTCACCAGGGAGGCTGTCAGGCTAGTGTCCAGAAGACCCTGACGCAAAAACCAGCGGTTAACAGTTAAAGTCTTGGACACTGGGCCAGTGTTGAACATCAAGAAGACATAGGCAATTCCAGCAAAGAAGTCTGCAGCAGCTAAGTTGGCCAGAAGATAGTAAAAGGGAAAATGAAACCTCTTGTTCTTGACCACAGCTGCTATGACCAATGAATTTGAAATGAAAATGAAGAGGCAAAAAAATGTCCCAAAACACAGAACAACAATAAGCTTTGGCCCTGTCCACTCATCTACTGTGTCAGTGTTTGTCTTGTTATAGAAAAAGTCCATGCGCTTGTCATAGTAGCATTCGTTCATCCTGGCTTAAAGCCCCTGCATCCTAGGAAGGGTGGAAGGGAAAAAAAGGAAGATTAACAATTAACTAGTGGTCCTTGCTTCAGTTGCCCTAACAGCTTTTTTTTTTTCGGATAAAGGATATGAGACAGGGACCTGAGAAGGTAGATATTTGGTGACCTTAAATAAAAATTCCTATTTCCCAGAGCTAACGCAGAAGAATACATTCTATCACTAGAGGACTGCAGTGCATGAATCAGTGTTTTTTAAAGGACTTACCTGCCTTCAAAAACCCCAGCAAGGTCCCTTTGCACCATCAGTCATACTGCACAGGCAACAAAGTGGAAGCTAAGGGGTTAAGAGTGGTTTTCTGTAGGTCACAAAGAAGAATCTGAGCAACAGCCAAGCCATTCTTGCTGTGAAATCCCATGCTTGAGCCACAGCCCCATCATTATTTCCATTTCTCAATGTATCCAGTCAAGACAGGGAAGCATAAATCATAACTCTTCCATTTTACTGGCTAAGCAATAAAAAGCCTATTTTTTTCCCAACTGCATATTAACAAATGTAAAAATGTATGTATATAAGATCCTATAGGGCTGGATGTTCTGAGCACATGCCTGTTACTTACTGCTGCAGATTAAGTAAATAGGCTTAGAAAGAAAAAAATACATTCTATGCATTTGAGTATACTAGAGCTGGGATTATTGTATGGGGCTGTCAGCCCAGAGCCCTGTGAGCACCACACAGCCCAAGTACCTTCAAAACCCAAACCCAGCTCCCTTGCCCAGCCACAGGATAAAGCAGCAGCCACAGCAGCAGCACTGGGTTTTCTTTCCTCATACCCGCTCAGCACTATTTTGTACACAGGGCTATTAAACATGATGGAAGAGGGAGTCTGTGTTCCAGATGACATCACACGCATCTCCAGTGAGGTCCATGTCAGCTGCCTTGGCAATTTTACTGCCTTTATTATGAACCAAACTGAATTTGAACTAATTTCCAGGAGCAGATCTGACAGCAGGTGATGCGTGGTAACCAGGCCTCGCAGCCTAGCTGGGAGAGTTTGTGCCTGACCGTTGCCAGCCCTCACATTTGCAGCCCGTGTCTGAATAAGGGTTTTAAGAATAACTTCACTAATTAATATTGTATAGGTCTAGCAAAACCTAGGAACCCAACCATGGCACAAGATCCTAATCACGTTAGATATGACGCAAAGCAGCAAACCTGTGCCTGGCTCTAAGGATGGAGAGGAGGAACACAAAGCCGCAGAAGAAGCCTCCATGCTGCCTTTGTAAAGCTCCTGTGAGCCCCAGGCTGACAGGAGTGCTGGGGTGAGAGACCCAGTGGGGCAGAAATAAAACACACCAACCCAGAAGTGGTTACAGGCAGAAAGATACGGAAAACCACAAGGTTTTCCCCTCCCAGCTACAATTGCTCACAGACAAAGATCAGGCTCACTTAGTCCATTATTACCCTGTGGTTACTTAGCAGTTACATCTCCTGTCTCCAGGGGCTGGGAAGCAATTTAAGCAATCCCCAGCAGGCTGGCTAACAAGCCACATTGATATTAAAGGTTCCTTCTGAGTTTTAAGATTAAAAGTTTCATCTTCTGTCCTTTAAGCTATGCTACTTGTGTTATTTGTATTGCCTAATTGTACATCAACTTGCACTATTCCATGATTAATATTTTCAAAGTGAATTTTTTTCCTAATATTTCTTCTTGCTGAACTAGCTCCTTGGCCTTTTTTCTTGATTCCCACCTGTCATCTGGCAGTGCACATGAAAGTGGGCCACTTGACAGTGTTGTCTATCCTATTACACTCAAGGACCCAGGCAGCCTCTTCTTTTATAAAAGAAAGCATTATTTAAAGCATCAAAATTAAGTACCTAGAGCTAGGAACAATTACCTAAGGACAAGAAGTGGAAGGAAACAAGTAAATCATACTTCATACTTCATCTAAAAATGGAAAAGCCTCAGGAGCTTCACCCCACCAGGAGTCTATGGCTACCCCTCCGTGCCCAGGGCAATACAGTAGAGCTAGACAGTCAGTATGTTCCCCATCCTCACCTAGGAAGTACTCAGAAGTCAGATCAAGCCTGTAAGTGACCAGAAGTCCCTGAGGAGCTACAGGCAACAGCAACTCAAGCAGCCGAGTGCTGGGAGCCCTGCCCAGAGGAGACAGCTCTGCTCTTACCCACACCAAGGCTGTAAAGAACTTGCTGAGTTTGACATGAAGCTTTTACAGAACAGCCCAAATGCCTGCAAATAGAAATAGCATTTTGGGCAAGAATGGCAGAAAAAAAAAAATCTGTGAAAATTACAGGGTAGGTTTTCTGAACATGTTGTATCTTACTGTGTAATCATCTCAACAGATGAATCTCTTTCTTGCAGTGACAGGAGAGTAAGGAGATCTGCAGACACTTTTTGGGTCTCATCTGGAGAGTAATCTTAAAGAAATCCAAATGAACTTACTTTAAATACTTCAGCTTACTGAGATGTTGTCCTCATTTAAAGTAGTACCCCCTCAAAATCTCCGCCTCACCCCCCACCCCTCCGTAATTCTTCACCAAAATAAGGACACTACAAACACTCACTGTCAACACAGAAGAGCTCAAGTAACCAATGATTTTGAAAGAGGTGTCTTGAGGTGTTGTGATAAGGCAGGAGGGAGTAGAAAGTCATCCAGCTGAGGACTCAGGGTCACAGGGCAGACTCCGGAGACGTCCAAATGGAAGCTGCATCAAAGCAGTAGCGGAACAGGAGCAAGTTCGCATCCCAGCCCTTCAGAGCAGAGGTGTAGCGCTTGGCTGATGGTACCAGACTAAGTTTAAAAAGTGCTTGTCACACCTTCCAGACAGTGGTTTATTTCACACCTTCATTTTACTTTAAGTCTTCCCAGCAGAACTAGCCTCGCCTCAGGGAAGCTGGGTGGCTGTAACAGAGCAATGCAGCTGTATCCTCAGTGGTCCTTCCCCAGTCCTCACGGGACATGAGACACAAGTGACAGGATATCCCATATTTCCTGGCACGTCACAATTTCACTCATTGCAAGACTTTATTCTCCAGGTCTTCTCTTCTGCAGCCAAATCAGAGATGTTTATCAGAGCAGGTTGGAACTTAAAGAAAAAAAACACCCTTAAATATCACATATTCTAGATTTGTTTATTAAGTACACGTGAATTTGAAGACTCAGGCAAGTATTGTTCAAATTTTTGAAAATAATAGAAATTGAAATAGCAGATAAGCAGCTAAACTGGTCAGGCCAGCCTTATAAAGACAATAGAATCTTCCAGATCCTGCAGAGACCTCCCCAGTTCTGCTCCTTGCCTCATGCAGGATCACCTTTGTTTGCTTTGAAAGGGTCTCGAGAGCTTGATCTGTCTTGGTTTTCATGTGAAAGGACAGCAAACAACTTCCATTTACCTTTTCTATGCCACTCCATATTCTATAGCCCTCCATATAGCCCTCCAAAAGCTTGACAGCAGAAACCACATATTGCATATCCTACAGCCAGGTTGAGCTATTAGCTCACCACAAGTCACTTGCAAGCAAGTGCATCAAAACTTTGCAAGCACCAAAAGCATACCCATGTCAAAAAGGTTCCTTTCCTTATTTCAACCTACTTAATTACTTCAGTCAATAGTGGCTACAAAGATCAGAAACCAATGGATTGTGAAGTGTATTTTCCTCTACCACTCTGAGTAAACATAAGCTTTGAGTGGGAGAAATCATCTGTTCCAAAGATCTCGACGGACTGGGTTGAGTTAAACACATTAAGAACACTTCCCGATCCAGCACATCTTGAGCTCTGTTTATCTGAAGGACAGATTGTGTATTTGAATAAATTTTAAATTCTTCTATGTTAAGTGCAACTGGTATCAAGTTAGAATGTGTTCTTCAACATTCTGAAAAGTAAAAAAAAAAAACTTGTATGACTATGTAGGAATATATTACACTAGCTACCTAAATAAAGAGTTTGTGATATAAAACATTACCTGGAAAATGTTTTGGGCAAAAGCTTCAGCTGTTTGCAAACTAATATGCTTTAGTAGTTGTTAACTCAATTAGACTCTTGTTTTCTTCAAGAAAGTTACTAAAAATCGGTATGTTTACAGTGACATTTAATACCAGCTATTTAAATCAAGGATTTTGCAGATTCAAACAGATTAAAACCCATTATAAAGTCATTTTGATTCAAAATTACATTTGGCCTGCAAATCAGCTCTATGTTGAGTTACTCATTATTAATGCAGGCATTTCTGAAGTAAAACCCAAATAGTATTATAATGAGAAGGTCATTATAAAGTTTAGCCTGCAAACCATAATGGGATTCACAGCACACCCCCCTGGTTTTCTGCCTCTTCCCTGTCCATTAAAAACCAAGTTGCTTCAGTATGTCAGCCACAACCTTTTTGAAGGGCTGGCGTCTGTGTGGCAGATTTGGATGGCTTCTGCCCTGCCCCTGAGGAAATGTAACAGGGAGGGAGCAGGCAGGCATGGGTTGGCACAGCTTGAATCCTTTCACAGAAGCTCATCAAAAAGTCCATAGAACTGGACTGAACCTACAGGAGAACTAGAGCAGCAAGGTTCTAAAGCAGGACCAAAGATAGTTTGGGTGAGAGGCAAGGGAGGGCCGCCCAGGCAGAGCCACAGCTGGGCTTACTGTTGCTTTCCTTAAGCTGGCACAGGGATTCCTGTGTCAAAGCTCAGCGCAGTTTGGCATCCAGAATGATACACCCTGCAACAGAAGGAGAGACATTGCAGCCAGTACGGGCTGGGCAAGTCTGTGGGACAGCACAGAGGAGCAAGCTGAGCCCAGGCTCAGCCTGCAAAGCAGGCAGGCTGCCAGCCTGTGCTGGAGCACTCCATCTCCCTGCCTCCTCTTGACCACGAACACAGACAAGGTACTAAACACAGATCTCCTATTTTGAAACTGTTGTAGTAAGATTCTCTTCAGAAAGCTGAGCTTGTCATGCTGTCTGATCACCAGCATCGGTGGCAGAGCAAGACAACTCACTTGAAACACTGGAGGTGAGCTGTTACTGCAGAGCTGCAGCAGCCATCGCCTCTGCACATCCCGCTTCGGCTCTGAAACTTCTCCTACGAGCAGCCAACAGCCCCTGACACAGTACTGCAAAAGGAGTGCCTGAAGGCTGCACAGCAGCGCTCTTGCTCACACACACCCTGTGCCAGAGTCAAAGGTTAACACCCTCTTGTCCCTTCCTCTGTTGCTTTTCCTTCTCACCAAAAAGCTCTCCCCCCATTCCTGAGAGGAACACGCAAGCAGCAGAAGGAAGCTCACAGCGCTGGGCAGCCAAGCTGTACATACAGGCTCAGAAGGAATCTGTTCCTCGTTCCCTCCACACCCTGCGCACATGTATGGCCATGGAGGGAAACACAGCCAAGTGATTGCACAGTAACCCAAGAAACCCATTCAGGTTGCCTTAGCTGAGAAAGAAATACCAGTGCAGAGAAGGGTGTGTAACACAGCAGAGGCCAAAAACGTTAATATGTAACTGTAAGGAGTTTTGTGTGGTAAGTACACCTGTTCACTTTCCATTATCTTTAATAGTTAATTCATATTATAAACAAAAATCTATTTAGAGAAATAGACCAAAAGAAACCACATAAAGAACAAAGTTATGCCCAAATACCCCAATCTAAATTAATGCTTTTTGTATCCGGTGCTATTAGAGGATGCAATGAAAGCCAACACTCATTTAACAGGTTTTAGAGACAAATTACCTTAGAAGTAACTGGTTTTCATTTCATTTATTAAGGAAATTCTGTGGGCACTGCCTGTACTTGGAACAGCATGCTGCACGCTCTGCTTTAAGGAACCAAGAATGTGCTTTTAAAAGTTGCTTTGTAAATTCAGCTTTACAAATTGGAAAAAAGTTATTATTAACACACTACAAGGCTCAGTTAAGTTTTTAATCCAGAGAACCTATATATTAGCCAAACACAACCAGAAGTAGATTCCCTTGCTATAATTTTTCTTTGTTGTGTAAGTATCCCCAATTTCAGATAATTGGCTGAACTCCAAGCAAGCCCACACAAGCAGCATTATCCCATTATCATGGTCTTCAGCATCTTTCACAATAAGGAGAGCAGAGTGCCACCTCCATTTTCACTGCAAGCCTGCTTCATCTACATAAAGTTAATTTGATGGAAAGCACAGCAGCACTCGTACTTCCACTGAGGGTCTGGTCATTTCCAGTAACAATCCATTTTAATGGCATCATCATTTGCCCTGAAAAGGGAAGGCAGTGGGGTGAAGGGAATCAAGATGATTCTTTCGCAACTCCTATGTACCAGTGGTGGAAACATCTGAGGTTTTCTTATTTATCATATATCCTGTGTAAAATACCAAGGCTATATGGTACAAACAAAGGGTCTTAAGAAAAGTATTAAACCTACCAAAAATGTAGAACCTCAAGACTAAATATTTAAAGTTGCAGAGAGAGGAAGTAGTACCGCCAGCCATGGACCAGAGAGCTCTGTACACACAGACTGATAGGAGGTTTTAAAAAAATTAGATAGAAAAAAAAAAAAAATCACTGTTGAGGCACAGAAGTGTCACCCCATCCATGGGTACACACAGGCAGTTGACCTGCCAAGCGCAGAGATACAAGGACACCTACACTGAGGTGTTACAAAGCTCAGGCTCCAGCTCCTGAAATCCCATAGTACAAAACTGTTCTTCTGCACTGAATCGCTTTTTAAAGCTCTGATCCACTGCAGAAAGCTGTTAGGGACAGATACCAAGTAACTCGCTAGTTACCACAAGTTTAGACTTCAGACTTCAGTAATTTAAGACTTTCTGAAATTATGGTTTACTAAATCTATATATGGAGTTCAAACTAAAAACTTCACTGCAAAGCTTTCATTTAGCCTCCTTTAAGTGTGGTTCTGGAAGGAGCTGGCAGGTCATCCTATAATGCGGAAACAGACACAGCATTTAAAGTATTTAAAAGCCATTCAAACAGCCTGTACATTGTGAAACATGCCTAGAAGAAAATACCTGTTCTGCTTCTAAACTAAGACTTCCATTTCTGCAGAACTTCCAGGTCTGCTCATCGATCACTATCGGCTCCATTTTACAGTTCAGCAAGTCAGCTTTCTCTCACAAAGCCTACAGAATGTGAATACAGACTGTTTCAGAGCAGCCACAACCAAGTGAACGTTTATTGTTTCTTTCCAGCACTTAGCTGATGAGGACCTGAATCACACCACTGCCGATGAAAGCAAGCTGACTGCACCTGAGCTGTTCACAGAACCAGAGCCACCACCAGAAGTGGTGGGCTCTGAGAAATATTTGCTAAGGGCACAGAAACAGACTTAATGGCTTAAAAGTAGAACCCGGGTATGCAAGTCTTTTAGACTAATACCCAACACGAGTACATTCTCTACAGTGTCAAGCCTTACACTCCAGAGATTTTAGTTCATTATCTAATAGCATAAAGACTCTATGCTGGAGGATGTTCCAAACTGGTCAGTTGTCATAAAAGTACAGGAGGATAAGGATCCCATCAGTCCAACTTGTCTCAGAACTTTAGCCTGGCATTCTGCAAAAAGCCAAATACATTTTTCACTTCTCCTTTGCTGGTAAGAGCTGCTCCTTCTTTACTGATTGTACAAGTAATTTGGGGGCTTGGTTTTTAATTTCACTACATTTTTTGGTACACAGATAAACTTAGCTAAACCAGATCTTTTACCATATAACTAATGTGAGTTGTACTTCCTATTATGCCTCTTAGAAGACCATGTGAGCAGGCAAGAAAGCAGCTTGAAGAACAATGCAATGTACCTTACCAGTCCACGGTAAGAAATGTCTTTTTCTAGACCCATACTACAGAAGGGAGAGCCACACTACCTATGCGATCCCTAGAAACAGAGGTACAAGGGTACATGTTTTTTCCTTAAGGAAAAAAGAAAAGATATAATGCAAGATAGCATTGTATAGATTAAGGTGATGCCTTACAAAAAGAGAGTCGTAAAGAGCCCGTGCCAACCCATTGGGGTAAATACTCACTACGTGCACCTCAGCGGGACGTGACACGTGCAAATCCCGGGTCGTGCAAAGCTCCAAGCACACAGAAACTCACCTACACGCACGCAGGAAGCGTCTGTACTTTGATATAAGCATTATATACGTGCAGACAGAGCGGCGTGTGCGCGTACGACGTGCGGCTGCAGCACCCAAGTTAAGGAGGGCAGCGCCCCGGTCGCAGCCCCCGCGAGCATCCCGGCTCCGGAGGGCAGCGCTGGGCAGCCCGAGCGCGGCTCCGGCTGGCCGGGCAGGGCCGGGAGCTGGCCGCGGGCAGGAGCTCGCCACGGGCACGCCGGCCCGAGCCACGCCGCGTCCAGCGAACCGGCAGAAAGTTTTGCTTCGCCCGGCTGCTGCCGGAGCAGTTAATGAATCGAGAAGTTCATTGAAGCTGTTCCCACCACCGGCCCCCTCGCCGCGCCGCCGCCAGCCCCGGGACGCGCCCGCCCCACCGCCCCGGCCCCGCTGTGGGAGCCGGGGGGCTCTGCCCCGTCCCCCGCGGCCCCGCTCACCGGCAGCCTCCAGAGCGTCGCGCCGCCGCCGCCCCGCCGCACCGAGCCGCCCGCCCCGCCCCGCGTTAACCCGTCCGGCGCCGCCCGGCCCCGGCGCCGCCCGGCCCGCGGCTCGGCAGCTCCGCACCTGCCCCCGGCTCCGCACCGCTGCCTGCGCCGGAGCGTACCGAAAAGCGGGCTTCGAGGCGCTTGTTTGCGCCCAAGTGGAAAGGGTGCGGTGCTCCAAGATGCGGGCGACGTAAGAGAGACCCTCGGCCAAGGGAGAGCGGCACAAGGCTAAAGGTTGGCGGTGCCTGGAGAACCCATGAGAAGGTCCATCATCACTGCCCACAAAACCCACATGAAACAGGAATAACTTCCGTGAGCTGCTCAGGACAGTACGTACAGGTGTATGTGCCACTTCCTTCCAGCTCTTCTTTGAAATGCGGTCTGAAAAACAAACAAGATCCACCTCATGCCCAGCACAGCACCCCAGAGTCCTTGAGGCTTGTGACCGTTCCAGAGAGCAGGACCCAGCACACACAGCTCTGCCACCAGGGACAAGCCAAGCTCAAACATAAAAGATGGTACAAGATCAAATTTGTCTCACGATCAGAGGCATCTGTCCCATCACTACCCACCTCAATCATTTAATGACGCCAGGCATATACCCACAGTGTGGAGAACTACCCACAGGTCTGCTTAGAGCTGGAGAACTGACACAAGAGTCTCAGTAGACTCTGCTCCACTTCTCAGAAATCCTGGTAATGATTGCAGCATGAACCCTAGACAGTGTTAAAGACTAGGTGGAGCCGTGCACATGAACATTATATGAAGTGCCAAAACAGCTTCTGCTGCAGCAGTTTATTCCTGCTTTATCCGTCAATAGAGGACCCCAAAATAAAAGCCCCAGAGTCTCACCCACCCTCTCCCACTCTTGAACACTCACCTTAAAGATGGCTCAGAAAGCTTTATTTTCCTCCTTCCTGCATGGTTCTAATGTAACCTTCTCCCACCCTTTCCATCCATTTCTCTCCTCCTTTTCTGTTAAATCCTATAAGCAATTAGCAAAATTCCCAGGGAACAAGACAACCAAAAGTAACAGCTTATTTGCAGAAGACTGCAAAAGCTCATGCTCTAGTTCTGCTTCCATTACTGCCCATTATCTCTGCAGCTGGAGTGAGACCACCTCTCAGTCAGCAACTGTATTCAAATCAGTATTAATGCATGACAGAGCCAATGAGAAGCTCCAGTAAGTGGCTCTTATCTTTTTTCCAAGAGAAAATAAATCACCAAACAGATGGTGAAGACACAAATTGTTTTCTACATTAGTGACCTGCTCTGATATGGTAGGGCTGCCGCAGCAGCCTGCTAGCGGGCAGCTCGTATGATTTTAAAACCAATACTGGACAAGAAAGCTTTGATTTCTGTGATTCCATTAATGAAATTAAGTCTCAAAATCTGCAAGAATTAAGTCTTTTCTACATTCCTTTGGTTGATAATACTTTCCCTCACTCCCTGAGGATTCTCTCACAAACAAGTTTATATCTGATCAATGGCTTTGGCAGGTCACACTTGATGTCCTACTACATCGGAGTCAGAGCTTAGGGGCTCCTGTGCCATGGCACAGAGTACTGAGGGTATGGGATGCAGCTCACCCACTTTAGAGATGAGGCACCCTACTTCAGGTGGTGATGAGCCAATCACATCATTTTTAAAACAAAACCTGTCCACAACGTGCTATCCTCCTTCAGACAGTGCTGCAAAAAATATCACAGGACACAAGGAAAAAACCCAGCCAAAGGACTTGCCCTGCTTCAGCCAGGTGTTGGCAGCTCAGACCCATCAGCTCTAACAACATCTCTCAATCACAAGAGATGCAGAACTTGCACACTCAAGCAAGAGCCCTTGGAAGCACACACATCCCAACACACTCGTACGCCCCATTGGGGCAATACATGCTGGAACACGCTGTATGACTAATCCTCCACTGACATAACATTATCTGCTTTTTCTAGCTTCAAGTCTCTAACCTAAGATTCCTGTAAGTACTGGCAGAAGATAGAATTGTGGTTTCCTTCCTGACCTATTTCAGATGTGCTGAATTTTGGTCCAGCTTACTAGGGAGCTGTTTGATTTAGGGACATCCTAGGAAGCTACCAGGAAAATAGTAGCAAATATGGAAGACACCAGCATCTTACACATCAGAGGCAGGAACGTGCAGTGTATGGGCCAAGCAGCTCTGCTAGCAATCACTGAATGCTGATCACATCTGCAGTCAGGCACCTGGATTGTCCAGGGCCCCAAAGCAGGGACTAAAAGACCAACACTGACCCTAAGTTCTATACATGAAAACTGGACTCTTCTGTCCTGAGAGGAAGACAATCCTCTGTTCCAGATCATGCAGTTAGCCCCTGTTTGATGAAAAGACACTACAGCAAACCTTCGCTAACAGCATGAAGCTTTGGTTACTGGTAGCAATTTAATTTTTATCAACGAGCCGTAGTGGCAGCTATGGGGTTGGGGACAAGATTCTGTGTCCCAAAGACATTTCAGCAAGAGAAGCATTAAAATTTGCAGAGCCTGGATGAATGGATATACTGACAAAACCCATTTCTTCTAGATTTCTACCTGCAGCCAGACAAAATGGAATTAATTCTCCTCATCCCCTCACCAAAAAAAAAATTCATTGTCAGAAAGGGAAATACTGGAGAGGGAATGATTTCAATGACAGCACATCTTTCCAGACTTCAGTCACCACTGCTCCTACCTGGTGGCCAGAAATGCTGCTGGGAAAGCTGCGGTTACTAACCTCTCTTCTTTAAACTTCCCAGAGGAGAAGCAAAGAATGCAGACAGACCTATTAAAAACAGTTTTCAACTTACCAAAACAGGTGTGAATCCAACTCTCCAGCTTCCCATAAGCAGCAGTGGCAATCTGGTCTATTTTTTCCTTTGAGAAAATATTCACATTTATTTCAAGAATCAATTCTTTTCTCTCTTGCCCTTCATCTCAAGTTCAGGCCAGTCCACACTTCAACCAGCCCAAGTATTTTTACAGCTTGGAGGTGATGACTGCTGAGAACACTAACACCTGCCCACTGAAGGCTTCATGGCAGGGATACTGAGGGTCTCAGCAAGATGGTACTGTGAAGTCCTAGTATCTTCACTCAAGGAGAGCAGATCAGACTGCGGGTAAACATGTAGTTCCACTAACAAGAGCACAGTTTGGAGGATGCTGCCAGCAAGCCCTTCCTTTAACAGTTAGAGCTTTTGTTCTCCCAATTGCCTGGCAGCAGCAAAGCATGCTTTTGTAAAGTTGTAGTTAGATTCTGACCATCATTTTCCTACATTTGGTTATTTGATTTCAACAAGTCCTAACTCTTTGATACTTACTCTTCACGTTGGATTTCAAGGGGATGTTAAGCAGTACTTTGAAGAGTCTTCTCTAGTAACAGCTTTCAGTAAGTTGGGATCTTGTTCAAGTTTTACCAGCATCATTTTCTTCTTACCCTAAAAGTTGTTGCCACCCACCTTACTCATACAAGGGCAGCATTTCAAATCATCTCTGCAATATGAAACACTAGCAAGCCAGAACTTGCAGAGAATCCATTAATAGTTAGAGCCAACACACTCTGAAATGAGCATCACCTGCTACAGGCAATTTGTTTTCAGGGAACAGTTATTCCTGTTCAGAGAAAGTGGAGCATCTAATACAATAGTCCACCCAGCCCCAGGGACAGTCAGTACTGCTGGAAATCTTCCAAAGCACCTGGTAACACCTATGCAGTACTAAAGCTACCAAAAAATCTCTGTTCTCACTTAAAAAAACTTAAAAGGCAAAAATTCCCAGTACTTTAGAATGGTCACCTGTAAAGTCACCTAGACTGGCAACTGGACCGACCAACTGCCAGGCTCAGGCATTATATATTTTCTTCCACTTAAGATGCACTTAGAACAGAAGTAATTAGGCAAGTAATTAGGCATTGGTTTTGCCTGAATTTGCCCTCCAGGTTATGGCAACACATAAGCACAATACTAAAAAAAGCAATCATTTTTCACATGTTTGCTATGGAAGTTTCCAACCCTGCCAAAGAAGCATTTACCTGTAGCCAAAGTAGCAGGTTTAATGGGGACACAGCACACGAAATTGTGGATCACAAAAGACTCAAAATTAGACCCAAACCAAAGAACTGCTTTGTTTTTAGTAAAGCTGGTAAAGAAATAATTGTGATCTAGAAACAATTTGTGTTAAAATAATGTACAAGAGGGAGAACAGCAATTAATTTGCACTTTCGTGCAGCTCTGTAGTTTTACAAAAATTTATTTCAAGGACATTATTTGTGCTAAGTAGAAATTACAGGCTCAATGCTGAATGATTCACTAAGTGAAAGAGTCCTTCCTTCTCCTTGACTATTTTTTAACATAGAATTATTTTTTTAAAATCATTTTCAGGTATTTCTCCTTCTTAACACCAGTTGGTTCAGGGCCACTTTCCATCCTCCTAGAGGTGATTGGCAAACAGAGTGCCCATGGACACTGCTGAAGAATCAGCCTTCTTTAACGGGAAGCAACTTAAGGCAAGAATAGTCTTGACCACTCTTCTCCAGATGCAGCTTCTGGGCTCTCATTCCAGTCAGCCAGACGATGCCACATTAGCAGCTTTACTTCCCCCAACCCCTTAATTCCGTAAGCGTTGTCTGTTCACAGCAAGGCAGGTCCAGACAGTGTTTCATGGCAATTTTGAGAATTATTCCTCTCCATGCAACTATGCTTTCTTTGCATATATCAGTGGTAAGTTTCGATGTGCAATTATCAATTAATAAGTATCAAGTTGTCATCACTCTGTTGTCTGCAAGAGAAAAAAGAAAAGACACAAGTTTTCATTGAACAAGAAATGCAACTGACCCATACAAAGCCCACCTGAGTTTTGATCCTTCTGTTCCCTGCTCTCCCACTTCAGCACACAGCTCCAACACCTGCACTGACACAATCAAATCAAAAGTCCCCATCCCCAAACCAGTGGCCAAAGCTGGAGATTTGCACTCCAGCTGCTGGGACTGTGCCCTGGATAAATCTGCAAGCATGTTTATTATGCTCGAGCAGACAAAATCTCTATCCTGCACAGTGAGTTGGATGTGAAACCTGAAGCTGTACCTGGCTGGAGTTCTTATTAACCATCTGGCTTTCAAGGGTCCACAGCAGCAGCTGGGATACCTGCCCATCATCATCTCACATGGTCCGTTTTGGCTAGGAGGTTTCCCTCTGCCAGAGTACATCAAAAATATAAAGTTGCACTTCACAAAAGCATCAGTGTATAAGCAGACAAGTATCCTACTCCCAAAATAGTATTTGTTACACCAGTTGGGACTGAACAAGTGCTCACATTCAGCTCTGTTCCTTCTCCCACAGCCTGGCTTCCTTGCATGGTACCCACATCATTCTGTGCACAAGCAGAAATTCTCCCGGACTGCCTAGGGACAGTGACAGGACCCCTCCACTCTCCATCAGGAATTCATAAATGGTGTGTAAATTTCTTCAGAAACAGCATTCAAAGAATAGACTTACAGACCAGCAAGATCAGATGGGATGTTCCTTTCTCACCAACACCAGCTTAAAGGACCACTGCAAGGACCCCCAAAGACTCGAGTGTGGTGGCAACCAGATATTTACAAGGGTGTTTCCAGTATTCTGACATATGACATTGAACCAGTTTGCCTCAGACACATCATAGCTTTGAGATTAAGTACTGGCCCCTGACTAAATCACATTCTCCTGTTTTCTGCTACTACTCCCAGGCTAGTGAAAAAACTTTTTAGAAGCAGAAGACCTGTGAAACCCCAATCAGCAGAGACTTGTTTTGCTCTGTACTCCTTGGCAGTTCCACGTTATACTCCACAGTCCTCCCAACAACTGCCAACAGTGTCTGCATGGTAGTTTTCATGTGTCCAATGCACCTAAAACATGCCTTTAACCTCAGTATTTTCCATCCCTGCACCAATAGCAAACTAAAAATCTAACACCAAGTAAAGCACGAGAGGAAAAACAGACTCTGAGTATTCCATGGGTTGAATTCTGGATGCTCCAGCGCTTGTGAAACAGCACTTTGCAGTAAGATGTTAACTGCTGTACTTCTGTGAAAAACACTCATTAAAAACATCCAACTGACCTCTTACAGCAGCACATGAGTGGCATGGAAGTCTGTTCTTTTCTGAAACCAGCAGTGCCATGGTCTTTCAGAAATTCATGTAGATCTGTTACTGGAAACCCACTTTGTTGGTATTTCTGAAAGAGAAAGCATTTTATTTACAACAAGTTATGGAGCATGAAGTGTTCTACAATTTCCTCTAGAGTGTGATAGTCAAAACCAGAGTATTTGGTTCATTTGTTCTGTATTGCTGTAGGAAGGAAAAAAAACCATCAAACTGCAATCCTATTGTAGAAACACCACAGATTGCTTTGTTCCACCAACTATAGACGTAACATAAAAATTCATGTTGATCACAGATAATCCTACACTTTTTTGCTGCCCTTAAGGCCCAGCAAGGGATATCAAGTCATTCTGACGCCAATTCTCCTTTGGCCTGCTGTGCTCACTACTCATTTCACCTAGGGACACCAGTTCTGGATCTGAGGGGGCCCAATATTGGATATTCATCACTGTCATGGTGAAGTGCTCTGCAAAACCTCGGTTCAGCACACTGACATGGCCCCTCATTGATCAGAGTGCTTAGAGGAAGAGTAACAGTAAAACATTGTTTTGCAGGTCAGAGCTTCAATAAACTCAGCTCAGGCAGTTAAACTGTATTTTGATTTGCTTAGAAATTAGATCTCTTGCTCAATCTGGAAGCTGTGGTTCATGTCAGACTAGCCTTACTCTGCTGGCCTGCCTATCTGACACCAAGACAAGCAAGGGATGAGAGCTAAAGAGCATGATCCACACTGCCTTCCCACTGGATACTGCAGCTACCAGTAGCACAAAGGTCAGACAGCACTAGAAGATGAGAATTAAAGGTAGTTACCAGAAACTTCATTTTACTTGCTGCCAGTTTATACTGGAAATGGAATGTGCAATTGTAACTTGAACAAGAAGTAGTGCATCTTTCAGAAGACATTTCCTTTTAACCGCACATTTCCAAGCAGCACATTAAGCAAGCTTGGACACATAAATGAGTTTAGAGTTATCTGCTTGGCCCTTGCCACACTGCTGCCAAGTGGATATTCTCCAAGATGCCAGTAAACCCTTCCTGACCTCAGCTTTGGGTGCCACGAGAAGGAACAAGACTTACCTGGCTTTATGTAACTGTATTTAAAAATTGACTCTTTCCATCCATCCTTCCACTCAAGCCAGGTGAATCAGCAGAATACACAAGACAGGGACACAAGCTAAGGATGATTCCCAAGCCAATTATTGCTTAGTCATCTGGATGACTACCCAGTTATCCTCCCAGCTTCACCACAAACTAAGTTGAAAAGATTTTAATAGCCACACCAATCATCATAACTAGTGCCAGACAGGATAGCATTGAGCTATTAACAAGAGTCAACACAAAACCAATTAGAAGTGTAATAGGAAAAAAAATAGTTTTACCTTTATGGTGTCGTAGGAGTCAGTAATAAGAGCAATGAAAAGGCTGAGGATCATGTATATGAACAGACTAATGAAGGAGTACAGGTACAACCGACTGAATACCCACACCAGCATGCTCTTCTGCTGGATTTGAGCAAACGTCGCAAACATATCGTCACCATTGACCAAAGAAAACAGACACTCGGCCACTGTGCTCAGATCTTCAAACTAGAAAGCAATGAGTACCAATTAATACAATGGGAAGGTCACTCATCCAAATTAAAGGGAGAGTGAAGAGTGCTATAAAAACAAAAAGTAATGGTTTTTTAGAATTTCCCCTTCATAGCAGAAGAAAAAAGCCAGCCCAGTCAGTCAAATGCTGCTGCACTTTCCTTCCTATGCTTTCAGATCAAAACATACACATCAGCTATAGAATCATGTACAAATACAGTCTTGACTAAGAATTATACATTCACTTCAGTAATTAGAAGATTGTTATCAATAAACAAACTTGCAATGCTCAACAGGTAAGACAGCCAGTTACTGACCGCCAGAGAAAGTTTAAGTTATTGAATTTTAGCTATTTTAGGTCTGCAGAAAATTATTATTCTGTTTGCTAAAGCACGTAGATGAAGTGATCTCACAGAATCTATACAGCGACTCAGTGGTAGTATTCTGGGAACAGAGTCCACATCCTCTGGTTACCCAGCTCTGCAGCACTATGAGAGGAAGGGTAATGAACCAATATTGTATTAAGAAACTAAAGATAGTGTATTATGTATAGCCTTCAGAGCTCCAATTGCCCAAACTAGATCTGTCCTGCAATTACATTGCATACCTGCCATTCAGAGACCCCTGAGTGGTAGGCAGAAGCTATAGCTGTACTGTGAAGCTACTAAGGACCCTGGACAAAATCATGGGTTTGTTTCAAGGATATCCTATAAAATTCTTAGCTCCATCTCCCCAAGCTGTAACATATTCTGAGGCTAAATTCCATTCAGCAACTAGCTAAGCACACGTTCTACCATCACTCACATTCCTCCAAATAACAGGACTTGTTAGCTAGCTTTTGTCAGACACTGATTTAATTCACAATGCTCTGATGCAGCTATTATCAATGAAGGAACATGGCTACACTCACTTGATTTGGGATCTTAATATTGAGAGCAAATATCAAGAGGCATAAGTTTGTAAGGAGAATGTACAGTTGCACAGAAATTGCAGGTTTGGTCTTACCTATGGCTTGTTTGGGGTGTTTTTTTATTATTGTTTTTATTTATTTATAAAGCCATTATGAAACCCAGTAGCATATTTTCCTAGCAGGGGTATGTGGCATGAGTAACCCCCGAAGTTTTGATGCATGTGTACATCAACAAGCCCACTAAGGATTGCTTACCTTGCCCCTGGATTGACATAGCATAACACACAGGGTTCCCTCTCTCTGGCTGTAGTAGAAGGAGAAACAAACATACTGATTTCTACAGCTTTGAGCTAAGGCTTTCAGAATTTGAGTACAAGGACCTCTCTCCTGCATACATTCCCACTTCTGAGCAGGGTGAGCAGGGTTTAGCCAGCCCTGGGCTCTGCCTGCTCTGTGTGGTGCCACACTGCCTGCCAGTGGGGTCCTGGGGAACTGTCAGGAACTGGAAACCCCCACACGCTACAGCTGCTCACCTTGGAATCCATGGGCATTTAGCAAGAGGTAACGTTTGCATGGGTGAGTGTATCACTGACTACACTTCCTTTTGTTTGGATAATTAACGTACTTGCTGCAGGGAAGCTACCACAGTACTTATTCTGTGCCTGCTACAAACAATTGAGCTCTGGTATGACTGAGGATCCCAGAGCATCCAGCATCCCATGGAGAAACATACTGTTATTGACTTGAAGCACGTGCAAACTGAACACCTACATTCTTCAAAGGAGACAATTACGTTGTGTTAGAGGAATCCAGGCTCTGGGGATACAAGAACCTGAAGCAAGCACTGCAGCACATTATATATACACACTGTGTGTAACCAGAATCTGAGAATAAGTCATTCGTCTATTACTGATTAATGCAGAACATTGCAGGTTCTTTTTGTTTGCATTTAAAAATATGCAAAGCCCTCCTGCTGTGCCCAGTTTCAGACAAGACTACATGCCAGGCACACACTTCAATATCAACCTTACAACACCAACAAAAAAGTGCCACAACACCCCCTCACACAGAAGCAAGGTCAGCAAGAGAAGCGCTCACCCCCAGCTTTATGAATCAAGGCTTCAGAGCTCAAGTTTCATGGCACAGGGAAGATTTGGGGAAACAAAATCAAGGAGATTCCCAGGAATGGTATCGGGGAACTAGTGCCTCTAAGCCAAGGTAGCCGACACTGCCAGAAGAGGGCGAGAGACAACAGACCAATTTACCTCTAGTCCCCAGCCAGACATTGTTGCCTGGATGAACCATCCACTCCAAGGGAGCCTTGTGTCTGAGATCACACTGAGCTCAAAGCACACCGTGAGGGCAAGAACACAGTTATTTCGTTAATCAGAGCAGCAGGGAGAGGTACATATGAAAGGACAAACGCTCCTGTGAAACTCATGTCTATGTTTAAAGCCTGTAACTTGAGGAAAAGACCTGTTTCTGTTGTTATAACCAAGAACTACACAGACAAACCAGAAGAGGACGTACCTTTTCATGATAAGGCCCCAGGACAATCCAACCACAGAAAGTATAGCCAAGATAAATCATCCCAGCACAACAACAAAACCTTAGTACTTTGGGCAATGATGCCTGCATAGTTAAAATGAGCACCTATATGTCAGGGTGGAAGAGAGAAGGGGGAAAAGCCACAAGTTAGAGACCTGAGTAAGGGTGACAAATACACACTTTAAATGTTGAATATTTGATTCATGCCTTACATTGTAGGTTTGAAAATATCCCAGGTATCGGATGACTCCCACCCAGACAAACAAGGTTGATGTTCCAAGTAAGATGCTGCAGACATCATAACTTGTGAGGTTCTGAGGGATCCAAACAGAGCACGTGGTCAAGTTACAAAGCAGTAGGTGTCAGCTCGACAGCTATTCAAAGTTCCAGCAGTTCAAACAAAGTGGGGTAGTCCAATACTGAAAAGATGCTGCTACATCACAAAAATGAGACCAAACCGAACTGCAGTTTAGTGAGGTCACCCAAATGCAATTCTCCTGCAAATAAAAGTGTATCTACACTGATATTCTTGTAGTTTTGCATGAAGGGCTAAAGCATTTTCCTTGATGACACAGCTTTACAAAACTGGAGATATTTTATCTAACAATGTTTTTAAAAGGTTAATATATGCTACTGTTAGGCAAACAAGCTCTCATTCGCTATTTAGTGAGACGAGCCATCATTTAAACGGTAAGTGAGCCTTGAGACTACAGCCCTTTCCAGGCATTAACGCCCCTGTACAGGGTGCCAGCTATTTGGAGCCTGAACATAATCTTTTACTACCAAAGTTTATAAACAATTCAAGTAGCATATTAATTTATAAGGCTTTAAGTGGTTGCCATAAGCACAAGATATCCATCTAATTCACAAAATCACAAGGTTGGAAAAGACCTTTAAAGATCATCAAGTCCAACCATTCCCATCCTAAGCTAAACCATATCCCTAAGTACCTCATCTACCCTCTTTTTAAACATATCCAGGGAAGGTGACTCAATTCAAGATTTCCTTCCCTCATTCCCCCACCTCACCATACAGCTGGAGGTTCTCACCTGCTTCTTCTGAAGGCGTCTCTGGGCATCTGCCCTTTGAGCCTTAGTACCTGGGAAGCAGGGGCATCATGCTACCTACCCGGGTTTTCCCGGAATACAAAGTTTTGTGGACACAAATTGTTGACATACAACTCCACTGAAGGAGGAAAAAAAAAATCCAACACCAACAACCAAGCAAACAAGAGACAAACCAAAAAACCCTGAAGAGCTGCCAGATGAACAAAACATTGATTTCAGCAAGCCCAGACTGTGGGGTCAAGGATGAGTAGATGACACTGTGCCTGTAGCTTGGACAAGCCAGAAAAACAAGCTAACACAGCCATGTTTCCAGTCCCACAAGCCACTGAGATCCCTGTTTTATTCAAAGGGCAACTCTGTTTCCAGTACACTATGCACTACTACTTCTTACAGAAATAATACAACCCAAGTTTTTTTCGTTGGACCTGCCTACCCACAGGTCCGGTGCCAGGAATTAGGGGACTTAGCACTCTGGGAAAAAAGAGATGGTCAAATAGCTTACATGGTCTAACTGAAAGACTTTGGAGAGAAGGGACTGAGACTTGCAAAAGTAAGCAAGGTCATTAGTGACTATGATAGGTCAACTTTCATTTGTCCAAGTTAAAACATGTAACATGGTTGTAACAAGACTTTTTGTTCCTTAAGTATTAAAGCTCTCACCTTGGCTTTTATTTCCATTTTTAGGATTGACCCAATGATTGTCATCACATCGCTGATAATTACCAGGACATACCATCCATTTATGAATTCCAGGCGATCGGCGTGACAGACATGACGCTTGTATTTCTCCAAGAAGTAGTTCACAAATCTCTGTTGACAAGCATTTAGATGTTTAATTACAGGCCACCACAGATAAAAGATACATAGAGATACCATAGCAGTATAGCAATGCTCTAGTTTCATAAACCCTCTTTTCCTATAGCATTTTCTGGAATAATAGCTTAAAATTCATTCTCAATAGAAATAAATGGGGGGAAAAAAATGAGATTGGCTTAGGACCATGAACACCAACTTTTCACTGAACAGCTGACTCCATAACCAATCCCCACAAGCCTAACCATGGCTTGTTATCCCCTTCATGAAAGTTTCTATGCACCCAACTACAGGAGTGAAAGAGAGTTAATAAATACAACTATAAGGCCAGAGCACTCATTTCCAGAGCCAACGATGTAACTTCCCACACCCAACACTGCCTATCTGCTTCCCTTGCCCTTTTCACTGGTGAATAAATGCTGACAGCCCTATTCCTGACAGTAGTTTGCCAATGCCCTCACTGAATGGCATCCTTTTCACCCTTCTCTACAAGCTACCAAAAAAACCAAGAGATATATTGAACAATATAAACAAGTATCTGTGCTTTGATTTCTACCTATCCTGAACTCTTTCCAACTCCCAGAAGCCACATGCTTGCAAAGTTCATGTCAATTCATGGCTATAAACAGGGACGCTGCAGGGCCCAACTTGTGTTTCTGCATCAGTATTTGGACCAGAAGAGCTGAGTCTGCTTACGCGAAGACCTGGAAGCAGTTTGAGATAGAGGTGTGATAAGGCTAGTCTCAGTCTGCAAAGGAGGGTGAGTAGTGGAGAAGGTGTCAGCAGACAGTGATCAGGGATTGTGGAGGGAGAAGTAAAGAACTGAAAAAGGGCAGTTCCAGCTCCAGGAAGACCAAAACCCCCAGAGTTAGACTATATGCTTTACGTTTTCTCCAGTTAGAGTTGACTGTGACGGTTGTTCATTAAAGGAATACATTTATGATGTGACTTCTATGGGAATTCTACTCTGAAGCCAGGGAAAGAATTTGTGTTTTGAAGGTGCAGGATGTGTTGGCTGTCAGCAGCACAAAGACTCAGAAGGTTTTTTGCCTAAAATCCTGCACTAAAAAAGTCTTCTGTTCTCAAGACACACAAAATGTTTCATACTACAGCACTACACAAACAGAAGTAAAAGCCCATTCAAGCTAGCAACCATTCATGAGACATCTACACATCCTTAGATAGAGGTACAGTAATAGAGCAACATCCTGCAACAGGTTTACCACTTAATATTACAAAACATCACTTGTCAATCATAACAACAAACAAGACAAAGACAAAATAAACATTGAGCTTCTGAGCACTGTACTTACCTTCTGTAGTCTCAAGGCAAGAACAATGGATCGGGTGCAGAGGATGAGAGAAACAAAGCAACTTAAAATGACAAATCCATCAAAGACCAGAACATACTGAGTGTTTTTCTGGAGAACTGTGAAGAGCCAAAGAAAGGAAGTAGATTTAGTCTCTTCACATCTCTGAGCACAAATTGTTACAAAGTGCCACATATTTTGCATTTAAACAGCTTAACCCCATAAACAGATGGGTTATTTGTAGTATTGTTTCTGCAACTATGGAGATGGGGCCACAAGAGTGAAAAGCATGTCCAAGTTCTTCAAAATAAAACCAAAAATGGGTATATTAATACAAGTGTCCCTTTCTGGCATTAAGTTCACATGTCCATCTGTATCCCAACAGTGTTACAACTACACAGAGTAACAGAAGTGTAGGATTTGGCCCTTACCAACATTACTAAATTAAATGAAAGAAAAAAATCCCACTTTGTTTCTCATTCCATGGCCTGTAATCAGAAACTTATTTGACCTATGGTACGGTATTTTTTCCGTCCGCAGGTTTAAGCCATCATGAGAACTCAAAACCAGGTGTTTTCCTTGGCTTACTCTTATCACTGGATGTGCAGGATGGGGACTGTCTTGCTAGACAGACTGTTATAGAGCAGAGGCAATGACATGAGGAGATGTGCAGCACTGCTACCCCAGAAGCACAAGTGCTCCATACTTACCAGAGCCAAATACGTGCCAGTCTTTACACTCCTGAATATCAGTGTCACTATCAAAATAGACTTTGATTTTTCCACTGTGGGCTCTATTATTGAAAGTTATCTGGAATCACAAGAGTATGTCAGAAACAGGACTAACAAGATCTGATTCCTTAAAAAAAAAAATTAGTTTGGCAAGTATTTTGCCATAATATCCATTAGTACTTGTTGGGCAGGTAAGCTTTAAGAAAACTGCCACCATAGCTATTGGTGTAGATGTAACAAATAGCATGAAAGTAGTATTCTAAAAAGCCAAAATTCAAATTTAACCTTTAGTAGAAAAGCAATTACTTGTCTCCTCCTCAGGTTATGAGGTTACCAGCTCACATATGATATTACACTGTCCCATGGCAACACCATTTCAGTAACCTTGGGGAAGGAGTTGTAAGGGCCAGGACATGCTCAGCTGTTTTTCCTCTGCAGTCTGAGGATGAGGACTACCCCATAGCTTAAGCTTTTGTTACACTTAGAGCATTGGAAGTGCCACACCCCGTGTTCACTTACAGTATTTTGAAATGCATAGCAGTCAGGCAATTCACGGGCATGGATGGTCTGTAGAGCAATGCCTTTCAGCTTGAAGGAGATTTCAACCTGTATAAGCCTGAATGTTTGGGTTTTTTTTTTAAATAAAGTTATCAATATATGTATTAATACACACAAGAGCACACACACAAAGCAAAGCTGTACAACTCACAATCCACCATAATCACAAAAAAGAACATTAAAAAATAAGAGATCCCCATCACCACTTTACCTGTAAAATTCAAGATTGAAAAAAGAGGAGTTCAGCTTCAGTTCAGCCTTTGTACCAGCTAGCTCCTGTGGCTTAAAAAAGATGCATTCTAGGAGGATAAAAGGAAAAGCTGTAATTTTAAAGACTTTGCATAGAGAGCAGCATAAAACTGAGACAATCAGGTTGAAAGGAAGTCCCAATCAGATAAAAATGTTACTTTCGAGCAAACCTACCCACAGAGAGCCACAGCTAGGGCCATCAGAAGCAGTTTATGCAGTAAATCTTAACAGACTAACAGCAAGGACTGAGCTCTGAAACACCACACACACCGAGGGCACAGTCTGACTAGCATCCAGACCCACTAACGACAGCAGTTAAGGAGAGCTGGCTCCCTATAGCCCACACATTTGCCATTTCTAGGCAGGTATCAGAAACCAAGAGGGAAATAGGCAAAAGGCTTATTAAAGTTCCTGTGACTGGCACACAAAAAGCTACTGGTTAAAAGCTTTACTTGTTCAACATTAGCATACAAGCACTCCACAGCAAGATATTTTTAGTACAAAACTACTATACCTGTTTCAACAGAAACATCTATGTTCAGTGTGTCGTTGGAAGGAAGCATTGTGCCTTTCTTGTACTGTTGCTTACAGATTTTTAAACCTGATCCTTCATGTTCATAACCAAGTGTCCCCAGGGATATGTTCTTTAATTGCCTGTACTAGGTTGAAACAGAAGCAGAAGTTACAGAGATTGTCATCTTTTCTGCATTAGAGTAACTTGTAATCTCAAAGTTACATGCATCATCAAAACAGCTTTTTACATGATGTGAAAGTAAAGATTTTTGTTTGGTCGGGGCTTTTTAAATCAATAAATGAACAGATCTCTCATGAGAAATTAAGAGGGCTGCTGGCAATTAGTAGCAATTGGCATCTTGGTGAGATGGTAACTGGGACCCCTGGAGATGATTACCTGTGTGGGGGACAGCAAACCAGCAGGCAGCTTTTGATTAGGTGCTCAGCAGTGACTTCAATGCAGTACTGCTACTAATCACACACACTTCAAGGATACCTTACATACATAGCTTGTGAAGGTGTTTGCTTGAAACTTGATAGCTTTATACACAATCCAAATAACAGTTCTTACCAAATCCATCACAAGAGTAAAACTAAAGCTGCTCCCTGTGTGACTAGAGAAGAGGAAACCCAGGCATTTGCTGTATAGCCAGTGACCAAGGAACTTGCATTGAACCTGGGCAGCCTCCAGAAGTAATTTAATTTAACCTGCCTGCTTTACACCAGCACAGAAGCAACCAAAAACAGGCTTGTGAGAAATACACTTCCTTTTTCACTCACACACTTGCAGCACAAGTCACCTTGTGATATGGTCACAGATACACTCAAAAACAAGGACTGGAAGCAGAAGCAAATAAAGCTCTGCCAAGCCAGCATTGCCTGTACATGGATCATCCCTGAGAACCACCAAGGAACTCCATCCAAGGCCAATTGTCTCCCAACTTGCCTTCTACATGTCCTTGGTATCTGCTGGAAGCAAAATATATCCTCTGGTCCTTGGAGTCACACCATCCAGCCCTGCACAAGCAAGGCAAATGCCTGGGGCACAGCTGTCCAGCAGCTTCAGATCATGACTAACCACGATCACACCCATGTGCCAGCTAACACTATAGAAGGGAAGCCAGATAGACCCCTGGCCCTTTGAGGAAGGGGCCATAAACATCTAATAATTTATTTTCTTCACATGACCCAGTGAAAAAGCTTGGGGCAGCTCACAGCACTGGTTTGCTCTGAAGGAAACATTTTCCTCCCAGGGAAGTAGAGAGATGTGGGAAGTCAGACAAGGCTTCCCATTCCTTATAAAACTGTTCAGCTGGCTTTAACAGAGATTAAACTCTTTTGCCCTTAAACACTGATTTTGTTATTATACATCATTCAATGCCATCCCACTTCCTCCTTCCCACAGGCATTAGGGCCACTAGCCCATCATGTGGGGCACAAAATCCCAACAGCCATTAACAACCACACACTCCATGTCCAAACAAACAGGAACAACCACATATCCACCCAAAGATCTGCCTTGCAGTACTGCTTCAACTCCTCACAGTTGAGCTTGCAACAGATTTAGAGAGCCTGGGAGAAAAGGATGGCCTCCCCATCCTCACAGAACATTACCTTAAAGGAAGCTAAGGAAGCCAAGTCTGACTAATGCAGGTTCAGTGAGTGGAATCAGCAGCTAGTCAGAACTCCGCATCCCTCTGAGGACACCTCCAGATCACTGCATCTAACAGCCCTGTCCACAAGCGATTTCAGACTCTACCCTCCTGACAGTGTAGCACATGGCTCTGGGTTACTCACATGCCACTTTCAAGCACCACGACAAAACACTAAAAGCTGAATTCCTGTTTATTCATTTCTAAGCAGCCTCAGCCCGAGCAGCCAGCAAAACACCCTGGTCCTCCAGACACTGCCACAGGCAGGGTGCAAGCCTAACAGCTCTGCATGGCTGCTTTGCAACATGCTTCCAAACTGGATGCAGGAAAGGAATAAGGAAAGATTGGGGGTTTTTTTCCCCAGGCTGTGAAAGTATCACAGTGGCACTTTATAAAAAGCTCAAAATTCCATTTTTACAACTCCAGTTTCACTGTGCACTATTACTATCCTCTGTAACATCATATCCTTCTGATCACCCCACCACTGCAACCCCCACCAACCATGCATTTCAATGTAAAACCCAAACCAAGCCACCAAAACCTACAGCTTCTAGCTGCTCGTCTCAAAACAAAAAAGGATTGCTTTTAGCTTAGAAACCAGCTGGCTTGTCTCTTCCTAGAAAGCATCCTTTAAAGAATAAAACAAAAAGAAACACAAAAAAGCAACATCACTCATTATGCTCACCTAAAGGCACAGCGTTTTAAGTGTTACATGTGATAAAAAACCTCAGGGGCACCACAGAACACAAAGAAACCCAGATTACACAAGTTTGTCTCCTTAGAGGATATGTCTATATTTATCAACATAGACATTTTATGAAGTGACCTTTTTCTGATGCCTGTATCACGCATTGGCTCATTCTTGACGATATAAAGCTATTATTTCTCTATTGTCTTCTATCTGGACTTCACCTCAGCCTTAGTGCCTACAAGAGAAGGAAAGTGAGACAAAGCAAGCAAAGAAGAAGGAAAAAAAAGCACAGTTCATAGCAGAAATAGTGGCAATATTGAGGAAGGCTGAGAAAACTACTTCAATACTCATTTAACAAGCCAGGAGTGAGAGTCTTAGCCTTGCCCAGCACAGCAGTGACAGCATGCTTGATCTGTTGATGGCTCTGAGGATAGCTCAGAGGAGGTGGTTGAGGAGTAGTGTGTGTTTAAGGAGGAGTTACAGCCTTCACACCACTGTGACTGCTGGGCATGAGCCACAGCAGCAAAACTGCTTTAAACCAAGCATCGGAGCTGCTGTCCCAAGGTCAGGGGAAATGAACTGAAGGTGGCTTTAAACCACCTTTCATCCCACAGGAACCATTTCTGGGCTTATCACCACCCCCAAACACAAGAGACATTTCATTTTCCACACATACACTCTTTCATCTCATGACTGCCAAATGAATTTATTATTAAATAGAAAAATGTTTACTGACTTTTCAACCTAAATTTATTTGCTTTCCTCCCACAATCTTCAAGGGACTTTTCTTTAAAATACCATCCCTAACCAGGGTGAGTGCCCCTACATTCCTGGAAGTACCGTATTCCCCATTCGGAGGCCTCCAGCCCTCGCTACAAAGCTGCAATTCAGTATAGCTGTAAGCACAGATTTTTTGAATACCATGCATAGGTATATTCAGGCCCGTGGCTCTTTGAAGTAGGACCTAAACAAAGGTTCCAGTTCATGCAAGATGACCGGTTTTAAAACGTTCTGGATTTCAGTATTACGCACCGACTAAAGTTTTGTTTTAGACTTGTCTCCAAGAGACAAAACCAGAGGTCTACATGCAAAATTCAAGATACCCCAGCTATGCTGATCCACTGAAATATCAACACTGAAATCCAACAATGGTGAAATGGTGAAAACCAGAACCTCAGTGGAAGTTTATTGCTATAGCTTTGGCTTTAAGCCTGTTATAAACACACACTTACCTGCTTAATAACATAAAAAATGCTATCATAAGCATCCTGTTGTGTATATATGCTGCAGCTGTAGTCATCTTCATCAACTCCAGAATAACCTTTCAGGAATAGGTGTTTAAAAGCAATAGTGTTTTCTTCCTTAAATGAGACCACCAACTGGTTACTCAAACCAAAAAAAATAAGCTGACAAGAGAAGGAAAAACAAATTCAGATTTTGAAGACTGGTCAAACAGCAACATTTTGGAAACAGCTCTGAATTATAATAAACATCAAACAGAAAGGTGCCTGTTCCTGTAACCCAGCTACAACAAGAGCAAAGCATCTGTTAATTAATGCCATAAGACTACCAAAGTCAAGGTTACCACATGTAGGGTAAGAGAAACAGAATCAGTGTGAGACTTTGATTGCTAAAACTTACATTGCAGCAAGACAGCCAGATCACTGCCACCTTTCACATACCAACTCAAACTGGAATTAGTGCCAAAAACATTGTTAAGGATGCAGGCAGCAGAAGAGCTAGCCCAATGGCACAGACTGCTACCCCAGAAATGCCCTCCTTTGCTACGGGACAAATTCCAGCAGTTTCTTCCCATCTCTGGTGCAGCACAGGATTAGAGCAAACCTCTGTGGGACCCCACAGCAACAAAAAGCATCATCTGCGTGGTTTAGGTGCTGGTTAAGGAGGCCATAATGAGTCCCCAGCATTTGTGTTGCCCTGCCAAATGGATGTTTCTCCCATTCTCACCACCAGCAAAAAATATGTAAGCGGGGCCTAAAAGTTGAAATCAAGCAATGAGAGATTCTTCACAAACATAGTAGCAGGAGGATGGTCCCAGGACCCAAATAGCTAACTCTTCATCCTAGTTTTAAACCACTTATCAACAGCAAACATGGAACTGTTGTTACTGCATGGAGTTTCCAAGCCCCACCAAAAAAACAGTAGAAGTAAGAATGAGAAACTGAAAGCAAAGGATCAGAGAACTTAGAAATCCCCCAGAGCAGGCAGGCTCCACCAACATCCAAATTCCTTCTCAAAACACTGGAAATGGGAAGCACACCTATTCCCCTCCCTGCCAGCCTTCACTGTGTCCTCTTTCATCCTAGACAGCAATTGCTTCGATCTGAGCCAGGCTGAAAGAACACACGCAGCAGGACTATTTAGTGCAAGGCTGCACAGCAAAGCCACAGCCAGGGCAGAGAAGCAAGGATGTCAGCTCGGCCAGGTACATGCAGTCTTCAGACTAAGAACTGAATCTTCACACTTCTGGCCAAGTGTCAATTCAACTATTTATGTCTTTGGTTCACTGGGAAAAAAAAAAAACTGAGTGCAAAAAAAAAATAAATCAGGGATCTTCCAGCTGCAGTACAGAGAAATGCAACATACCCAGCAGGGTTTCCTCAGGGGAATCCCTAGGGGATTTCAACACACAGGCCACAAGTGTCATGACTAGCAGGCTGGCATCAGGAAGAAGCTGCTATATGGAGGAATCATCCCTCAAGGCCTTGCTCTCCCTCTGAAATACAGAGGTGCTTGTTGAACCTGCCTGTTTACCACTAGCTCACATTTGAGACATCTCAGCAGAGAAGCAACACATTTTCCTTCAAAAAACTCTCTTCTCCTTGTCCCACCAACCACCTGCTGGGCATCTGAGCAAGACCCAGGGCTGGCAAGAAGTTTCTTAAGCAACAGTGCAGGAACTCTTCTGGCTTTTGAAAGCTAAACAGCAGAGCACCCTTCCTGCTCATAAAGGATAGCAGGATGCTGGGACAGCAGACTGAGGAAACAGATCCTCAGAGAAGCCACTGAATGTGGCTTCGTCCTGTTCCTGCCTGTGGCCAGACCTGCATCAGGACTCCAGCACGGCAGCAGCCAGATCCTGGCAGGATCTGGCAGGGCCAGGGAGCCTGTCATGTCATTCCAGCAGGGAGATGAAGCGCAGGAGCGGTCAATAAAACACAGCGGCACATAAGCCAGGGTTACACTTCTTTCTAGCTAGCAAGTCAAACAAACCTGGAGTTCTGCAACTCAGCATGTTTTTGGGAGTTGCACATTTAGCTGTACTTGCAAAGCATCAGATGTCAGAGTCCTGCATTTCAAAGGTCCAGAAACGTCACTTCTACTTATACACATGTCCCACTTTGCTTCCCTCAGCCTCCAGTCACCATTTCTTAGTTGATTGAAAAATAACAAATGACACTGTGCAGTTTTAAAACGCCCTCTTCTTCACCTCTACCCAAGTACCTGACCGCTTGAAATGACAGAAGCAATGGGCACATCTGATTCCTGTGGCCCAGTCATCCCCATCATCACCACCGAGCAGCATTTTAACACTGAGCAGGAACACATCAACTTACTGACTAGATTTCAAGAACTATCACACTTGACATTGTTCAGTGAAATGTATGAACACAGCAGGAAGCAGAACAGAGAGCAGCACTGTGACAGCCAGCCTAAAGACTGTGCTGGATATAGTGAGAAAGAAAAGTAGGGTTTTTTTCTAGTACTACCTTAAAGACAGCAAAATACGTGGTCAAATACTGCCCAAGATGTCCAGGAAGCTTTTGTAATTGAGTTTATGTTATTCTTTCCCCTCGACACACCTTTCATAGTATTTTTCCCTTTCTGGACTGTAAGTGGGAAGTTCAGGTCAGTAACAAGTATCCAGGGATGGCAAAGGCCCAGGACCACAGACCTACTACTTCTCCTGCACATCATTGTTTCTACTTTTAGAAAGTGTAGCAGAGGAAGGATTACCTGTGTAGTAACCATAAGTATTTTCAAGATCTGCAAAGCCAGTTTCCATGGTATTTGACGTCTTGCTCTGTATTTTTCACAAGGGTTCATGAAGTAAAACTTCAAATCCTCTTTCAGAGCCGTCTCGTTTAGATCTGAATCTGACTGAGCCATCATACTTCTGCCATAAATAATACTTTAGTTAGAAACCAACAGAACACTTTGGCAAACAGTTTCCCCAAATTGCAGTTTCACCTCAGGCCACCACACAACATGAAAAGTCTGTAATGGTTTTCTGGTTTACAGCAAAAGGCAAGAAACATGTCCCTGTGATCACATCATTGAAAATCATTGTCACATTAGGTCATAAAACCCCAACATTTACATCATTATTTCTGAGGAAATAGGTATTAAATAAGACGATCTGTAATAGTGCTACTAAGTCTACCTTTATCTCTTCAAATTAAATATTTGAAGTGAGGAGAGGCCATTGTTCACACATTTCTTTGAATAACCCACATTCTACCACCCGAAAAAGGTGTCTTTAAGACTAAGCAACCAGAGCAGGCTTCACAGCACACTTCTGTTATGAACATGCAGCTTTAAGGGTGAAACTCATAGGCATTTATTTATTTAAATATCTGGGCATGTAAAAAACAGGGAGAAAAGCACAGAAGACTGTTGTTCTAGGGGGTCTTAAATCACTCTTTTCCTTCTCAGCTGAAGAGGACACTGAAAACTTTCCCCTTCTCTTAATCTTTTTAACCCCATTTTCCAGTACCATAATCGTCAGAAATTTCTTGCCTCACACAAAGATCAGAGCCTAACTTGCAACTTTTCCCCTCCCTCCATGTGTTAACGTAGAGCAATCGTGTCTGAAACTGGGTACATAAGCCAACTGTCAGTCCCATTTACAGCTTGGAGAATTACCCCCAGGTTATGAATTTTAAGAAGGATAGCATTTTCTCAGGGTCAAAACCAAAACCATCAATTCCAAGTTTTCTGATACATTGTAACTTCTTCCATCCTCACCTGCCTGAGGTTTAAGCCCAAAGCGTACACCACAAAGCACATCTGGTTTTCTAGAACCAGCTATCTCTCAAGAGGAGAAATGAGAATTTGAAAACACAGTAAGTTTGACACCACAGTGTTTCCTCATAAGAGGAAGTGAAAAAAATCTGTTTTAACATGAGAGGCTCAAAGGTTGTCCCTATTACAGCCTTAAATCAATAACTCATGAGGATGATGGGAGGTAGGCTGATTTTGGTTTTGAAATGGGAACAAACACAGTAAAGTTTTTAAGCAAGACAAAGTGTAGAATACATCCCTATTTAAATTCAAAATAAAACCAAAGTTCATTTAAACTAGTCAAGCATAAGACACAGCAACTTTGAAAAACTTGCACACACCTAACAGAAAAGCGTATGGCCATGGCAGCCGTGAGGAACCTCACACAATTCAGTACCAGCTTCCCTCAAACAGCCAGCTGCATTCGTGCAAGCGCACAACCAACAAAACCCAGCCCAGAGTAAGATAGGGGAGTAAGTGAGAAGGAGGAAATGAAGCCGTTTTAAGATGGATCTGATCAAGATTCAAAGCATGAAACTATGAATCACTCCAAGATGTCAGCGAAACCCTCCCCTCAGCTTACTGTAAAGGCTTAGCTGAAGTGACAGTTCTTAACCATCAACAGCAAACCTCGTAAGAAAAACTAGGTCTTCTGATACTCAAATGCACACCATGGAAGACACATGGCTTTCTCTAAAGTTATCTTCCAAACCCCTACAGCTATTCTAATAGCTTGATGTTGACTAATAGCAGTATTTTAACTTTGACACATCCCTCGTTTAACTCCACTGGCTACAGATTACGCTCACTGATGCCTTTAGCTTCCTTTATTAATTAGCTGTAGAAATTGTGTACCAGTAATTCAGTCAAGGAAAACAACATCCTTTTTCAGCTTAAGAGGAAGCTGTGAGATCCAAGCCTGGACCACGGCTGGGCTTTGTCTTCCAATAAAGAGGAGGAGTTTCTCCGGTGTAATATACAAGAAATCATTTGTTTGGCAATAGGTGAAATACAGCAATTAGAAACTTGTGGGCATTTATTTATTTAAATGTCTGGACATGTAAAAAACAGCAGAAAAGGCACAGAAGACCGTTGTTGTAGGGGTCTTAAATCACTCTTTTCCCTCTCAACAGAGCAGGACACCGAAAACTTTCCCCTTCTCATTTTCAACCCTGTTTCCCAGTACCACAATTGACAGACGTTTCTCGCTTCACACAAAGATCAGAGCCTAACTTGTCTTTTTTACGAAAAGTTAAGAAGCTCCGAGTTAATCACGAAGAGAAACCATCCAGCACTACCACATGCTCATTAGCCTAATGACGCAGATTAACCCCAGCTCAAGACAAAGCAAAGGACCAATTCAACCCAGCCACAGGAGCGCAATTAACCCCCCTCAACCGCTTTCCGCAGCGCGTGGTGCAAAGCGCCGAAAGGAGCGAAGTTCTGTGCATAAGGAGTCACTCTACAAGGCGCGCGTTCAAGTGCGCGTTTCTGTGTCACTAAGCGCTGAGCGCCACAAGCAGCAGCTGCTAGCAGCTTTAGTTCTAAAAGCAGCATCAGTGCAGCCACGGCCGCGATGCTGCGGCGGGCAGGACAGGCTGCTCGGGTGGTGCCTGGCGAGGCGCTCCTGAAGCTCAGTGCTCCATTCAAGGGAGCTTTGCACAGCGATGACTTCCGCTGGCAGCTCTCTGCTGAGGAAACAGGTTTGTAACTCTCCGCTCCTCACCTAGCGGAAAAAGCACCACCGAATCAAGTAGCTAAAAAGCTAGAGACTGCAGGTTCACTTTTAAAATACATATAGCAATTGGCTGCAAGAGCGACACTAACGCCGTCCATCAGAGACCCCCATCGGGAACATTTACCTACCCGAGGTATTAACGGGATTGTTTGTTCTCTTCATAAACACCGCGCCAAACAAACCAGCACAGCGACCACCGCGCCGGGTGCTCCGCACCAGCCCGGGCACCCCCGCATCAGCCCTGCCGAGCTGGTAACTCGCCGGGCGCAGGGCATCGCCTGCCCCTTCTCAGAAAGGCGAGCTCCAAGTAACCGAGAGGAACCCCCCCCGCCTCCTTTCTCAGAGCTGCCGACGTTACTGACCTGCCAAAAGCGGCCAGAGCGAGGGGCACACGCACCGCGACGGCAGCACCCGGCAGCGCCGGGGCGGGGAAGTTCCGTAGTCGCCGAACGGCCGGACAAAGCGAGCCGAGAGGTGAGGCAGGCGGCCGGGACCCGCCTTGCTCAGCAAGCGCGGAACTCCAGTCTCGAGTAACGCCCCCCCGCCCGCTCGCTAACCCAGGGCCCGAGCGCCGCGGGGCGCGATAGCGGGAGCGCTGCCCCGCGGCAGCCCCCCTGGTACGGCAGGACGCGCCCGTTATCGCCGCCCCGCACGGGCGCCGTGCCCCGAGCGGTGGGCTGGACCCCGACCCGCGCCCCAGGGCGCCTCGGTCCCTCCCACAGCCGTTAGCGAAGGAGCGCCCTGATCCCCGCTGGGCAGCGTGACCCGAGCGGGGAGCGCCACGCCCGGCCCCGTCCCGTCCCGCTCACCTACCCGCCGGCGACGGCCCGTCCGCCGGGCAGGTACTTGAGGGAGATCTCCATGGGGCCGCGGAGCTCGGCCGCCGCCCGGGCAGGGCAGGGCCGGACACCGGCGGTCCTCGGCGGCAGCGGGCGGAGAGGGAGGGAGCCAGCGCCGTGACCCGAACGGCCTGGGCCGGGCCACGCCGCGCGGCCCCGTCCCGCTAACAAGCCCCGCACCGCGCCGCGCCGCCTTTATGGGCCCGGGCGGAGGAGGGCGCCCCGCCGCCCACGTGCCCCGCGCCCGCCCGGACGGGCCGGCAGCGGCTGGAGCCCCCCCCCCCTCCGCCAGCTCTGCCTCCCTCCCGGCGGCAAGCACCGCTGCTCAGGCTCCTGCCAGGCGGAGCAGGGCTCGGTAGCCGCTGCTGAAGGCGGGCTGTCAGGGGAGATCCGCAGAGCCGGTGGGCTGGCAGCGGCGAAGGTGCTTGGTACCTCGGAGGATGTGGTTTGATGTTGTTACGCCAAACTGGAGTGTTCAAAAGAGAACGCAGATGTAGAAGAGGCTTCAATGCAGCAACCGTGGGCTCTCTTCCTGCCCACATGGTGGGGATGGGCAGCGTAGGGCTTCCATCATGCTCTCAGGTGATGCTGTGTTTGGTTCCAGTCACGCTGTTTAAGGGAAAAGAAGGAACAAAGGCCCAGACAAACATCCATGTTCGGTTACTCAAAATGAGCTGCAAGAGCATTGTGTCAGCTCATGCATGAACGTTTTCTTAAGGTGTCCTCTGAAGCATCTGGTAATAGCTACTGCCTGGGGCAGGAAGATGCCCCCGACAGGTGCAATCACAGGTTTGGTCTTTTACAGCAGCATCTGTTTTTCCCCCATCTGCCAGAAATAAATTATGCCTTACTTCTTTTCTCTTTTCTTATTGGAAAGGTATGCACATACCTGGATTTGATTTCTTCTTTTTATTGCATGGACACCTATCTACTTCATAACATGCTTCTCTCCAACACAGAAGCTGGTACTTAGGAACAAGTATGGCCCCCACCTCTCTCTTCCTCTCAGTGTAACTCCACTCTGATAGGAGGTCCGGCTTTTCTGAAAACAAGAGGTTCTCCCTACCCGGACGTATGCAAAACATAGCCATTGAGATGAGCCTCAGTATGAAAACAGCTGTTACCCAAGTTTTGGCACCCTGCAACTTATTTTCATGAGGAAATACTGACTCTCAGTAGTTTACAGGCAAGTCTTTCCAAAGCACAGTGAGGATCACATGAAGGAACTCTCTTACCCCTCCACACCTTCTTGGACAGCACTGAAGTCTCTGTTTTCCTTAGGATGGGATTTATAAGCATAATGACTTTATCTGATTCCTTATCTACTTCTTTACTCTCCCCACCTGCATTTCACAGTTCTGTGTCTGCTTGATTATGTCAGCATAAAGATACCAATGTCTCCAGGATGCAGCTTTACACCCATTACTGGCACTGCTGATGTCGAGATCACCAATACTCTTGAAGTCATGAGGCTGGTTTTTTAGAGTAAGGTCATTGTCCCACTTCTTGGCTCTGCAAGGCCATAACCAGCACATCATATATTGACACAAAATAAGATTTAAAATGCCCCACCACACACACAAGAGCAGCAGCCACAGATCTCCTGCCAGACCTGCACTTCATCTCAAATGTTAGAAAACACAGCACTTGACTGGCTGCTTCCCAGGTGAGCCAGATACTCAGGCAGATGAAGATCCTGAACACTAAGGACCAGGCAGGTCATAAATTTGGACAGCAAGTTCAGCACTATCAAGGTAAACAAGCCATCTTTTTCTTAACCCAAAATACAGATAGATATCAGGTCTGTAATACAAGCAGCATTTATTTTTCCAGTCAGAAATGGCCATTACGAGCAGGCATAAGCCAGTAACATGTCAAGATATTATTTTTCTTCCCTCATGTGTTTGTGGCCAAAATTAAGCAATTGCTGCTCTGCTAATTTTATAAGCAATTGCCCCTACTTTTCCTCCCACCCCACCCTATCTTCTGCTTTACGCATCCTTCTCCTAATTTAAGGGAGCCCTTCCCCTCTGGCTTCACACTGCCCATTACTGCCTGAAGGGAAGTTGCCTTTCATCAACCCTTTTCTCCCCAAACCCACACAACTGCCAGCAGTACTGAAGTAAAAGCTGCATAGTCCAGCAGAAGTAGCAGAGCCTGGTTTGTCAATGAATTTTGATGTCTCAGCGGATTGAATTTTAGCTGTAGCACAAGCACAGGTCATTACTTAAAGACTCGAACAGGGATTTCACTGCAAAAGAAGCTTCAAAGTTCGCTCTTCAGGCAACACAAGTCTTCAGTGGAAGATTTCTCCTATTAGGTATGCTTATTTGTTTCTCTGGCAAACTCTGAAAAGCTGTTAAACAGCATCAAACTGGGAAACGATCCTCACCAGAGCCCCTGGGAGCTATCCTGGCTACAGGAAATGCAAGTTCACACACTCCACGCACCGCTTCCTGCCAGAAATTGTGTATTGCTATTAAAAAAAAGCAGCTCCTATATTAACCTGGCATCATATTTACTCTTAAGATGAACACTGACACACCCAGTACTTAGCTCAGCTGGAAATGTTTATTGTAGGGTATTTACAATGTGTAAACATTCAGACTGAACATGTTTAGTGTCATTCACCTTTGTGCACAGCTTTATACATTGTCAGACATTCCCACAGGATTGTTGCTCACAAATGCAAGTTACCTAAAATATGCTATAGAAAATAAGGCATCCATTAAACGGTATCACAATCAACAGAGCATCTAAACTAAGTTGCCAAAAGCAAACTGTTAGAAGATGTAATGTCTCAGACAGCTGCTGGCAGTACCAGGTTATTAGGTTGGTAGAAAACATCCAGTTTCTAAAGTGTGGAGAGATATAACTCTCAGAGACATATCTATTAAATAAGTATCTATTTAACTTAGTTTAGACTTCAGGTTTATAGACTTGTGTACCAGAAGAAATTTTCAAATAAAAATTAGGTATTTTGAAAGTGCTTTTTTCTGACTTTAAAAACATAAGGTCAGCACACTGTGAAGCTGACAACTGTAACTGATCCTGCCCAGAGCTGGATATAGGAGAACATCTACATTTCTCCACTCAACTTACCCCTCAAACTGCAGTTCTGGCCTGGTTTATCCCTGGCCTCTCAGAGAAGAGACTGCCTCTTACATTAAGTGGTACTTATGTTTGTAGAAATATTTGGTTTATCCTCTCAGCCATATTTCAGTGGCTTGTGCATCAGTTCACTGCAATGTCTTCAGAAACAAGTTACACCAAATGTCACAGTTTTAGTTTATTTTTACTATGAGAACGGACAAACAAGAAATGCTGAGGGCTCCAGAGTGAGCTTGCTTTCGTCCAGTGCTGGGTCAGCCATAGCAAGATGATCCCTGCAGTACTGAGGGCTAGGTTTCTCTTCGAAGGTGCAGTTGTCTGGCACTATTTCTACTTGTAGTTGAAAGGTACTGCATTTCTAGTCTATCCACATGATCAAGCCAAGCCTCTAAACACAGACAGCATTTTAATGCCCTTTGCATTCTAGCACACTTTGATTGATAAAATGTCACCACCCCAAACCCCTGAACTAGCAGTGATAGCGCACAAGCAGAGAGATTGCAAGTTTATCACAAGCTTCTGCCACAGGCTTACACTGTTTTTTGAGGAAAGTAAACTCAGGCTTTAGGTATAAGGTTTTCCATCAGTTGTACCATCCAGTCTCGCAATGTGTGCTGCCAGAAAGCCTCCAGGATACACTCCTGCCATTCATTAAATACGATCTCTAGGAGCTGCACAGAAAAGAAGGGTGGGAAAGTTGTCAGGTGCATGCATCAAAATAATAGTTTCATTGTACAAGGAACCTTAAGAAATGCCTCAAAACAATTTAATCACTAACACCAATAAGAAACTGCTATGAACCACCATGAAAAGTTTTGAACATGTGAAAGAACAGAGGAGCCTTATGTGTCCTGCAAGAATATATCACTGTGTAAAGAGCAGAAGCCATAAAACTGAAAACTCAACATCCCACTTGAGATACTTATTTATTCATTCAGATCATTTGTTTCAAAATAAAATCAGAAGGCCACAGTACTGAGCTAAAAGAGCAATGTCCAGTTGGAGACAACTGCAAAGTCCACTCCATGTCCAGCTTCTAGAGAAAGAAACATGCTATTTCCCGTTTGTAACGCTAACATGCATAGTATGAAACACACAGGTGGAGCAAAACATTTTGGAGCAGGATAAAATCATTAAGAAGTAGGTAATCAGTTCAGAAAATGGCTCTGAAAGTAGGCACTTAAATGTCTACAGCTCTGTTTGAGTCCAGGACACTGCTGGCTTCTCTACGCTCCTCAAGAGTAGATCACTTGAGAGTAACCAAGTTTTCCTTTCCAAATGCTCTCCTAAGGTACTGATCCCCACCTCCAAGTGTTACATCCCCACCCTGTCCTGCCTCACGCTGGGTTTCTTGCCTGGTTAAACTGAGAGGTGTGTGCAGAAAAGGAAATATTAACATTTCCATGCCCTTTACCCAGGAGTGAGATGCCCTGCTCAGCTTCATCCCACACTTGCATGTCACGAAAGGCACTCAGTCGGAACAGCAGCGCTCTGCGCTGGCCTGTCTGACTGCAGGCTCTGTTCTCTCCCTGCTCCAAAATATGCCCCCCTCTCCTCCCCCTCAGAAATATATTTTATCTGGCACATAACAATATAGCCCACCAGAAAAGCCCAATACCAAGGAGCTACACATGCCTTTGACCTTTTCAATCCAGGTGCAAATATTTTCAGGCTCCCCCAGCAAGGGGACCCTTCAGCAAGCAGGGCGCAGGGTTGCTGCCAGTCAGGTTAAATATAAACCATGTAACCTGCAATCAGTGTTCCTGAGGCAACAAAACTTGGCTTAACTGAAGCGTTAAGCTCTCTATAGTGGAAGTTAGGCAATCCCTTTCTAAATGCTTTGGTAATATCTCAAACTGTGTGCTATCTTATAGCCTTGGCAAGCTGATTTTCTCCCTAAGTTGCAGACCCACTACCATTTCAGTCAGGACATCTTTCTGCAAAAGGTCTTGTCAAAAAGATGGCACTGAATGAGTTCAGTAAGCTGTGACTATTGCAATATGCACAGGAAGTGTTGATGCTTGCACATTATACATACAGGGTCCCTCCGTTATACATACACATTATCTAACTCTCTCCACCACTTTTCATGCATCAAGTAATTCTTAATTTAAAAGTAATTTCACCTCTTTTGGGGATTTGGCTGCAGACATTTCTTTGAAGTGCTCCATTCACTAGAAATAGTTTGGGACTTTTGTGGGGTTTTGCCCCCTTCATTCACCAGAATTTAAGTACTCTGTATAATCATTGTGCCAGGGATAATTTGTGGTGTGTTGCTTTTGCATATACATTAATGTATAATTTTAATGTAGGTACGTACCGTTACAACAACAGAAGAGAGATACAGCACTCTCCTCCTCTAACCTGTACCTGCCTGAGTTCGGTAAGTCTTTGCACTGTGATACAAATCTCTGAAGTTCTGTCTCCGGAAAGCCATCTTGCTGGTAGTGCTAAAAATTGATATTTAATTAAACTTTTAGCAGAGCAAAACCACACAACAACCCATATCCTCCCCAGACCACTTTTCAGGCATTAATTAACCTTGAATTTAGAGGATTTAGAGAACTGAATACACAATTATTGCTTTTCAGTGGCTATTTAGCTTCCATTGGGCCAGGAAATCAGATAGGCTTGTAAGAAAACTGAAGTAGAGAAGGACTAAAAACCTCTGGTCATCACTCTGCACCCTCAAAAGTAGTCATTGCATTTATTCTTTAAATTGGTATGTAATGTAAGTCAAAATATTGGGGAAGATTAGAGTCTGGACAGCACTAATCTTGCATTCATATTCCAAACAAAGAGAAAGAGCTCAGGCTTACCTTGACAGTTTCATACGTATCTGTAATGAGTGCAATGAAGAGACTCAGCACCATGTAGATGAACAGACTGATGAAGGAGTAGAGGTAGATTCTACTGAATAACCAAACCAAGTAACTTTTCTGCTGCATTTTTGCAAAGGTGGCGAACATGTCATCTCCATTGATGAGGGAAAAAAGACATTCAGAAACCATGTTCAGAGAGCGAAACTAGAGAGGAGGGAAGAAGGTAAAGACATTCATCACCACCTCATTTGCATCCAAAGACTATATATAACATGAAGAAGATACTCAGCTGTTGACTGTCTGCCTCAGATCTCTTTGTGTGTCCAGAGTATGACAAGGTGCAGACAGTAAAACATTTGAGGAATGAGCAAAGTTTGTTACCTTCCGTACACGTGCACATTTGATTCATTCACCTGTAAACGCCCAAGCCAATTTAACTTTTAAAGGGGATAAGGATAAAGTCTCCAAAACTTTAGTCTGTCACTGGTGTGCTGCAAGATGAAAATAATTTCTCAAAATACCAGCATGTGATTGGAGTCACGGCTGTGTCTCCACTTCTGACTCACAGCTTTCATAACTCGAGGAAAGTCTGACTGAGTCAGACTTCTCCAACAGAGCCACATCATGTTGAAGATGCACTATTTTTATATTAAGGGAAGCCTTGACATGGAAACTTAGAAGACATCAGTAGTAATCTCTCTTTCGTTTGCAATCCGTTCTGTTATTCAAGCTGTCTTCTTTCATGTTAAGTATGTTACCTTCACATGGTATGGCCCCAGTACAATCCATCCACAGAAACAATAGCCCAGGTAGATCATAGCAGCACAACAGCAGAACCTCATTACGTTGGGTAATGCTGCTCTCAGTGTTAGGATGAGAAGCTGTGCAAAGCAATGTCAACAGTTAGAATTCAACCAGGCATTTCTTTCAGCCCCCTTATAGCAACGAACAGAATAAATACCAACAGCACGAAGATCCCAGGAGATCCTTACATTATACTTCTGAAAGAAACCTAGGTAGCGAATGACTCCGAGCCACACAAGCATGGTGGATGTTCCTAGGAGTATGCTACAGACATCGTAACTTGTCAGGCTCTGGGAAAAAAAAGGAAAAAAAAAAGTCAAGTACTGTAAGAACTGACAGGTTCTAGATTGTGACTCTCGTTACTACAAAGATCTGTCAAGAAAAATTGCTTTCCTTGGCAATCTCTCCCATTAATAATTAGCCTGTGGCTATATGCATTATAGAGCAGAAATCCCACCAAAGAGCAAGGGCACTTTCAAGAGTAACTCATTTCACATGCCTTTACATGTGGCTGTTTGTAGAATAGATGCTGACAATGAGCTGAGCTTCATTGCAAGGCCAAGAGCGCAGCTGCAGTGCCTCACAGGGACATCCCCTCTGTACCTGCTCGCTAAGCCCTGCAGCGGAGCGGCACTGCAAGCATCTTTACGCTGCTTCCAGACCTGTGGCAACCACTTCTGGGCTACATCAGGAGATTCCCTAGAGCAGCTTGGGAACCTCTCCTCCACATTCTGACAGGGAGTGTTGCAGGAACTTTAGACCTGCAGAGCAAAGACAGTTCTTCCAGTATATAAGCAAAGCTGGTTTTGAAAAAATAGCGTGACTTGTCCGCAGAGTTCAGGTAAATACTAAAGAGGATCTTGTTAGGTAGCAGGGAACTGTGAGGTGTAGAAAGTTATTGAGGAGAACACTAATTAGCTTCTAATTAATTCTAACCAGAACTTCATTTATATTTTATTGGTACTTCACTGTTGTTTTTTTTCCACCTATACGTATTGTCCTATTTCCATCCTAGTGAGCATATAAGCTGTTCCCTGAACTGCAGCCCTACTCTGAAAGGGAGCAGGACAGCCTACTTGAATAAGAAGTTTTCACTATTTTCTGGTTTTATTCCTCTAAGAAGAGCTGTATCTTAGCATAATTCATTTTCAGCTTGACAAAAAAAAATTAAATTGCATTAACATGAACGTGCTGGGGGTACTCAGCCACCAACGTTCACACAGTAACATGGAATGAGATCTTTTTATTACGGTCCACAAGACCTGCAAAATGAAGTGTATCTGTAGAAAGGAGTTTTAGTAAAATACTATCTTAGAAAAGAAACATAAATAAATAAATAAATATTTATATATATTTACACATATATATGTGTATATACACACACATATATATATGTAAAACATTGGAATCACAAATGCAAGATCTTATTCCAATCTTGTTATCATCTTTGCTTCTTCCAAAGCAGGATGGGGTTGTCTTTTATCTAGGTCAACTTCCTCATAGCTTCTTTCTACTCCTAAGAACTGAGTTTATAGTTCCTAAGGTAAGATAGGGCAATTTGTACAGGGCTTTTATAAGAGTTAAGCTGTCACCAGATGGATTTCAGGCCCATCCTTTCATCACTGCTGTCCAAAGTCTGTTGTGTTGCAGTGTCACACTTCAAAGTCTGCTACAGATTCAGTGAAGAACAACTTCAGCTGAATATTTGAGTGCTTCAGGATAGTATATCATAACTTTTGTTCCCTAATTCCAACTGCAGAGTTCAAAAAATATGCATTTCAAAAAGATATTTTTTTTCTATATCAGGTTTATTTTAAAAATTTAAAGTGAAGAACCAGGCAGTGGGCTGACTGTCATGTACATGCTGGAAACCAGAAGCTGGGAACACAGCAAAGTGATGTGTAAGGAGAGACTCTCTATGTTAGTTAAACAGGGAACAGAAAGGCAAATGCTAAATTTAAAAAAAAAAAAAGAAAAAAAGATCAAATAAGCAAATGTGTGTGGTCCTAAGTGGGGAAGAGAGCAAGTAAACAGTCTTAAGTTTTCAGAGATAAGTTCATTTTATTCCTTAGAATTACAAAGCAGTAAAAGACAATTAGAACTCTAGTGAAATCTGGAGGCTTTAAATCTCACAACTGGAAACAACACTTCTCATCTATAATTCCAGAAGAGATGCCACTCAGAATGAACCTATCTGGGACAGAAACAATCCGTTTTGCTTCCACCTAACAGCATAGTGTCTTACCTTGGCTTGTATCTCCATCTTTAGAGTTGATCCAACAATAGTTAGGACATCACTAACCATAATCAGGATGTACCATCCATTGACAAATTCCATTTGATCACTGAAAGCTACTTCTTTCTTATAATAATATAGGAAAAAGCTTACAAATTCCTAGGGGAAAGGAGGAAAGGAAAATGTTAATCAGACTTATGCAAGAAATTAAGGCTTCCCAAAGAAAGAGTTATACCCACCCTTTGGAGCTGAATTCCTTTAATCACTGATCGTGTGCAAAGGATCAATGAGGCTAGGCAAGTCAGTATAACAAAAGCATCGAAGATCATCATGTAATGAGTATTCTTCTGTACTGCAAGAACAAAAATGTACATCTTTATAATCAGATGCATTTTATCTTGCTGGCCACCTGGAGTATTGAAGTAAGAATCAAGTTTTGATGTTAATTATGTTGTCTGAAAAATCCCAAGGATTTTATCACCTGTTTCTTCTCTTCCAACCCAGTATTTGGCTATCAGACAGGTTTTCTGTGCTAGAGAAGTGCAGGGAATTTGCACTGCTGCTCAGCTAGCCAAGACCAACATTGAGCTGGACATAAGTTCTCCATCTCCTATGTTAGTAAAAATCACATTCCTGATCAACTGAGGTCAAATTTTGCACCAAATCTACCACTAGGCACTTTTTTATTTTTCATACCTATCGTACAGCTGAAACCAGATGATACAGTGTAAGGATTAGACTTTTAACACTAGAAAAGTGATTGTGTTGGGGGGGAAATTAAATGAATGCTAAAGTTGCAAATGGCAGTTCTCCAAAACGGGGTACTGGAGTTGTACTTGACTTCACAAAGATACCTACAGCACTACCCAGAAAAAGCCCATCAGTCGCCATCGTTGCCTTTTCATTTTTCCTTAACTTTCAGAAAATAACACAGGCTGCCCCAGGAGATTATTCTGAAAACTGTTATAGAGCCAATCTACTCAATCTACATAGGTATCAAACGTGGATTACAGAAGCCTGGTGTCAAAACCGTCTTGCACTGCCGAACAAGCGATCTGTCAGAGGTCGCATGCCATCTGGTGTGCGTCTGCAGCACGGCAGCTAGCAAAGCCAGTTGGTAAGAGTGTTTAGTGGGATATGCCTTTGCATAATTGCTATGTTTTGTACTCTGTAATGCATTGCATTAAATTCCTCCAAACTAATCCAAATCTGGATCTTAAAACAAACAAACAAATAAACAAAACCCCAAAACAAACCTTCTGCTTTTTGACTACTGGCTCTTCGTTTCCTAACATAGGCAGAGCCGAGGGGAAAGCGGGCAAGTAGAATAGACCTGATGAATTCTAGGGCTCACTAAAGCACTAAATAAAAAATGAAGTGCAATTTAGAGTCCTGGAAAGGTTCTGACTTTCAAGGAGATTATTTCTCTAAACAAAAAGGATCTCAGGCAAAGTTTTGACCAGACCCAATATCTGCCAACAATGAGTGCTTGTTACTATTTAAGATAGGTATTTAACCATACTGTGCATCTCAGTTACACCCAAATACAGACCAAACAACATCTAAGCAGCAGTAAGAAGTGTTTCTAGCCATTCCACTCTAGCAAGCCTTAGCAACAGCGCTTCCTTATCTTTCCTGATGCTAAGTCCTCAAATGAGTGAATCAGTTTCAGCTTTCCACCACTATCACGTGTTCTTCTGTCGCCTGGTGCTAGAACAAGGGTTCTCAGCTCTACCTTAAGGGATAAGCAGTGTAAGTTCAGTAGCCAGAGCTAGAAGGATGAATAGTGAGCTGTGAAAAAAAATTGTTTGGACAGTATCAATGGCACAAAGTTTGAGAACTGCTAAGGAATGTAATGGTGTGGCTGGCTTCCCAGGATTTCCAACCAGAGGTTTAAGAACAGCAGTTCCTTAGAAAATCAGGTTTAGAGCACACCCACTAGAGAATGCATGTCAATAATGCCTCATTTTTTAATAAAGAAAAAGGTTAACATTGTACTCATGTGGGGAAAATTTAGCATAAAAATTTGAACACATTTATGTTACTTACTTGATCCAGAAACATGCCAGTCTTTACATTCCCTGATCGCTATGTCGTTGTCTAGACTTATTTTAATTCTTCCACTATGTGCTTTATTATCAAACATTATCTGTATTTAAAAAAAAAAAAGGTATGTCTTTAAAGTTAAACTGTTACACATGTAGCACACACTGTATTCTTAAATTTGCATAATGATTCAGAATAATTCTCACAGGAGAGAAGTTATGAAATCTGTTTAAGCTTAAAGTAATCCCAGTCAATTCAAATAAATGCTGCCAAAGCAGAAGACAAATCTGGTGAACCACATACTGGCCACATACTGCTCAATCAACTAACTTCTAGCTGAAATTCTGTTAATCTACCTCCTTATTCCTCCATGACCTGAAAACAGCCTTTCCTAGAAGCATCTCTCTAAAGAGAAGAGGTTTATGCTTTTGTTGCAGTTCAGCTGGATTAGAGTACAAAAGGCTGTAGCCCATGCAGGTGCTTCAGGACCACATCATGACCGCTCAAGGCTTAACTTCCCACAGTCACCACTGGTCATCATTTACAGGGTGTACCAAGACACAACAGAGTAATCCAGACACCACTGGGGACCAGTCAGTGATACCCAAACACACTTTAGAAAATGTCTGCACTGACTGTGCATGGTAAAGCAGCAAGAATGATCTCTCATTTTGAACAGAAAGACACGTGGCAGGATCCATGTACCGTCAGAGTGAAATCGTAACAGTCAGGGAGCTCGTGGTGCCGGACGGTCTGGAGGTTGATTGCTTTCAGGTTGAACACGAGCTGCACCATCACCAGTCTGCAACAGAGCTTTGTGTTAGGGTTTCACAGGAAAAATGCACAAATAACCCAGGAGGTGATGTACTGACTCCTTCTCACCTGTGGAAATCCAGAGTGAAATTCAAATTGTGCTTTCCCACTGTTGTGTTTTCAAACGGTGTCATTGGCTCAATGTACAAGCAGTCTGCAAGGGATAAGTGCTCACAACAATATCTCATGGGTTATCATGCTCTTTAACTGTAATCTGCCTTTCCCACTCACAGGGCTGTAAAGAGCTGTTGACTCTACCAGACAAGATAGCATGCTTAAGTGAGGAGTCATTTGGGAAGCTAGTTGACAAATATACTGGCTTCCCTGAACCCATCAAGTTATTCATCATGAATTTGTAAGGAAGGCTGCTGAAATTAGCCCGAAATACTTGTATTAGATGGCCATCGGTGCTAATGGCTTATCATTTGGTCTGTGACGGTAGACATGAAGGACTCTTACCTCGGGGCTGAGGGCTAAAGGTTAGTTACACAGCTGTTTTCTTACCAGCTTTGGTTGGCAGAAAGTTAAATACAGATCATGTATTAGGGCATTACAGTGCTTTTTGTAGGAATTTATCATAAATGTAGAGTCCCTCTTCCCAAAGAACCGATACAACAGATTAGGTTCATCACCAGTCACGATCTCTGGGTCTATATCAAAGGTGTCATTTCCAGGACAGATGATTCCTCGCTTGTAGAAATGCTGACATACGGCCAGAGCTGTCTCTTCTGCTCCCCTCTTCTCATAAGCATGGTTTCCAACAGAGATGTTGGGCAGCTGTAAGTACTGAAGTTCAGAACAGGCAAATGAACTTAGATGGCATCAAAATGATTAGTCTTGGGAAAAAAAAGGAAAAAAGAAAATATCCAAACAAACAAACAACAACAAAACCTCCAGACACAGAAGTGTTTGGATCTGTGCCATAACCAGTCTTTTTTATTTAGAAGGTTGCCTAAGGAACTCGGAAACCTACACCACACCACAGCTGAGACCTTAAATACTTTAAGCTCTTTGACAAAAACAATAACTGTAGGATTTGCTTCTGAAAATAACTGCAGGATTTGGTTCTCTTTTTTTGCTTTTTTTTTTTTTTTCTTTTTACAGTCCTTACTTGAAAGCCTCATTCATTATTTGCAAAGCACCCTGGCTCCAGGACTGCATTTAGGGCAGAATTAGTACACCGATCAGTTTTAAGGATGTCACCACAAGCACAATGCTCTAGCAATGACAGAAAACCTGAATGATTCGACATTCTAGACTTAAGCAACTGGCACAGAAGGTCAATTTCAGACACCACCAGGAAATGAGGAAGAAAAGGTACCCAGGTAAACAGCATATGTATTGTATACATGGCAGCGACAACACTTACCTGGTTTATCGCAAAGAATATTTGGTCATAGACATCTGTCTGTGTGTATACAGCATAGGTGTCATCCATTCTGTCCATGTATCCCTTCAAGAAGAGATGTTTGAATGCCACAGTATTCTCTTCTTTGAAGGCAACCACCATTTGATTGCTTAATCCAAAAACCACCAGCTGAAAAAAAGCACATTTAGATTTCCTATTCAAAGACTGCGTTGGCTTCTAGAGCAACCTGCAGATCCATCCCTGCAAATGGCCACACTTCCATCACACTGGTAAATATGGCAGTTACATGCAGGCTGCTCCATTTCACAGCTGGCCAAAAGAAAGTTTGACTTTAGCGAAACAAAGGGCTTCAAGAATGTTCCTTCAACATGTTTACCAGCATCTTGGCCAGGGACCCATGCTTTTACAAAGAAAAGGATACCATCTCAAATTAAAGCTACCCATATACTGTTACACACAGTTCAGCCAGAGAAGGCTTGCCTTGGGGAATATCACTGTTCCTCAGCCAAAAAGGCAGGGCAGGACTTAACCAGACCCCACTTTGAAGTCTCTACTCCAGTGCAAAAAACGCAAATTGAGGACAACTCAGAAAAACAAACACCCCTCCCTCAGGTTTCAGTGAAAGGTGCTTTGAGAATAACTGATCAAAACTCTACTTGTAACAGGATAACCTCAGTAGCTGTTAAAAAAATACATAGCAGCTGTTCATGACAAGTTACCTTAAAACCCTGCTAGAACTATCCAGACTGGAAAAGGTGTCTAGAAGAATGTGACACATTGTTTGCGGGAGCTTGCAATTCTACTCAGTGGGTATTGTTTCAAATCTAGCATCGGGAGCATTGTGAGCTCACCAGAGATAAGTCTGAATCCTAGTCTACAGACCAGTTTTACTGCTACAATGCAAATGGGATATGTAGGTTTTGATAAGGATAACTCAGTTAGAGAGATACTACAATGCACCTTGGGCAAGCTCAGCATGCTAGGCACACAGGAATCAGCAAATCAGCAGTGGTAAGATTGAATTACTTACCAGCAGATTTTCTCTGAAAAGGCTAAATCAGTATCAGTTTCTTTCTTACTTATGTTCCTACACCATCAGATTTTATTTCTAGTGGCAAAATGGGACAGGTGACAATCAGAGGATGATGATACATTTAAAACTGAAGCAGTAAGGGATGCGGACACACTGCCAGATGTATGGCAGGAGAACTATTATTGCTGCAGTCTGTCATGTAACCACATGTAATGTAATGTGGTGTAATGTAACCACAGAAAACATTCTTTCTATCCCTGAATTGTCATAGCAGTGACACCACCGTAGAGCTAAATCACATGCAGGCAACTCATAAAGATCATCATATGAGGCATTAGAAAGGTTTTATGAAAAACCTTCTTCTTCCTTAACCACAGAACTTTGAGACAAACAACTGTGTTTGGACAGCAGATAAATGTATGATATGAAATGTGTGGTGCAAGGCTGGCTGAGAGGAAGAATGGGGCAGATTTTCTGTTTTCTTCAATAGAAGAGCTTGCTTACCATATGCAAGACACAAGCAAACATCGTGAAACAGACACCAATTTCAGTTCTTTGCGGTATTGAAACTCAAGTGACTGTTTCTTCCCTTGAACACAAACACACTCAATGAAGAAGGGAACAGATGTGTAAGGATGCCATCCTTTGGGACAATAAAAAAAAAGTGAGGGGAAAAAAAAGCCAAGTAAAAAAGTCAAGTAGAACCCTTTAACATGGTTCCTTTCATCTCCGCTCTTAGGAGAGCTATCTTTCAGTCAGTAGTTTCAGGAGAAAATGATGTCATCTCAGATCGAAGCTACATATATGCAGCTAAGATAGTTTTGCAGTCTATTCACCACACCAAGAGCATTTGTCACTTGTACTATTTGAGTTCCCACAGTCCCTGCTTCCATAGTTACTCACCTGAATAGTAACCATTGCTATTTTGAGTAGCTGAATTCCAAGTTTCCAAGGTTTCCTGCCTCGGGCCCAGAATTTCTCACAGGGGTTCATGAAAAAGAATTTTAACTTCCTTCTAAGCTGGTCCTCCAAAAGCCCTTCCTGTGACACTGATGGCTGCTGTTTGTAGCTGCAAAGGTTTTCATCATTGTGTGCACTGCAGCTGCTCACAGACGCTTCAGGACTTTCCATTTCTGAAATGAAAAGAAGTCCAGGTCAGCTGGAAAATATCTGAGCACAAATGCAGTAACATCAGATCAGTCTGCACTGACAACCTGGACTCCAAAGATGTTTATCTTCTGCGAAAGGCACTTGCACATTACACTGAATTTAAGACCTTCCTCATAATATTGCACATGTTCTGCAGAACCCAAAGAAACATTTGGTCAAGCTCTTAAATCTGCTGTCAGGACGTGTATTTAATAGTGGAATTTCAGTCCCTGTGGAATTATAGAGTCACTTGCTGAAAACCTCTTCCTCTCTCACTTCCCAACATCAGCATCACGTATGCAAGACATCCTGACTCATTTCCTTCTGTGTCCATAGGAGCACCCAAAGCTTCTCATCCATATTCACTCTTATGGAAAACTTGTCTACTGCCATAGCGAGTATTTTCCCCTGCTGCCAGCTTGCTGTCCAGTCCTTGAAGGAAAAGGAATTTTTCAAGGCAGACAGCATTTTTCTTAGATGTTGGTATTCATATCATCCGTTCTTGGAAGTGGAGACCCCCCATGCCAAATTGCAATTCAGATTAATTACCTGAGCATGTTAACTGTCATGTAGCAAGATTATATACATACATCTACAGCTGTAAAAGACTGAATGCAAACCAATGGCAATCATGAAGCAGAGAAAAATACCAAGAGGCATTTTCTTGTGTTCAAGCATCATGATTAACAGAAGAGGGTCACATTTTAGATGGGCATGAGAGGAAGATTGGAAAAGAACTTTATGAACACCGTTTGAAACATTACTCTATATAGTATTCAAGATGTTTAGATGGTATTCAAGATGTTTAGCTGTTACTCTGTTACTAACTTCACTGACTCCCAAACATTTTATAAATGTTCTATAAAGTTCTTAATAGGTAGCCAGGACCATTGATTTCAGGTAAGAAGAGATCACTGACCTCAAGAACAGAAGCAGCAGCTCAGGTTGGGAATAAATTTAAAGATGTGCCAGGTTCCTTACATAACTCATCGCCAGGATGAATTTTTCACGGTGCATCCACCGCAGCCGCCGCACACGCCTGTGTTCCGGTGCCATCCGGGGCCGCGTAGGGGCTCCGGAGCGGGCAGCCCGTCCCAGCGGTGCCCTCCCGCCTCGGCCACTCTCCCCAGCCGCCGCGGATGGCGGACACACACCCCCGCAGCCGCCTCGGACTCGCACAGCCCTTCAGGTCGCCCCGGGGACGGATGCAGACCTCTCCTCCCCGCCGCTGAACACCGGCGCTTCCCTGGGAGCCGCCGCCGCCTGCCTTGCCCACATCCCCGGGGCAGCCCCCGGCCCCTCCCGGGCTTGCCGTGGCGCTGCCGGATGCCGATTTACCGTGGCACCCCGAAATCGGAGGCGCACACCACCCCGCTGCGGTACCGCTTAGTGCTTTTAAAGAAAAGGCTTCGGCATACCTGCCAGCTGGGGCACGTCGCCGCCGGTACGGTCCCGCTGCTCCCTGGCCTTCTGCCCAGGCTGGCCGCGGGGCTGCGGCCGTGGGAGCGCGGCGCCCGGTGCGCGCTGCCGCGGCCACCCCGCCGCTGCCGCTGCCGTCGCGGCTCCGCAGGGGGCAGGGCTCGGGGATGCCTCGGCCAGCCCGCCCCCGCCTCGGGGGCCGTGCGGGGACGCTCCGGGCCAGGCCGTGCCCACCAAGGTCTGTCACCTGCCGCTCCGTCCTGCCGCCGGTGAGTGACGGCTCTCTGCGCTATACAGGCTTCCTGTAGGGTGGTAACGCCGTCGCCAGGTTCATTACCTTAGGCTTCTGCATCGGGACGAAGAAAGGTAACGCTTAGGTTGTAATTAGCTGTGTCCCATCTGCAGTAATAATAAAAAAAATCCTTTCTGCGCACTGAACTGGGGTTACGGAAGGCAGCCAGCCCAGTGAACTAAATGGCACGGCTGATACGCTGAAGTCATTCCACTTAGATGCAATTAAGCTATGACTGTTATTAACTGCACTTCAAAGAACAGCCTCCTGCCCTGGGCCGCGGCCAGCTGCAGCGCAGAGGCGGTGGGACGCCTTGGCGTTCCCCGACGGAGACCGCGCCGGGAGAGCCCGGCTTAGGGTCACTGCGCCCGGCAGCCCGCTGCCTGGGCCCTGCAGTAAGCACCGGTGCTACAAACACAGACGGTAACACAAGGATAAGGCAAAACCAGAGAGAGAGCGGGTGTTTTAAGAGAATTAGGAGAACTTCTGGCGGTGGAGAAGGAAATGGATGACAGCGAAGAACCCTCCTGCCGACCATGAAAGAAAGAGGGGGGGTGGCCCTTGGAGCGTCACCGAAGACCAGCACTGGGTGCTCTGCAAGCACAGAGGGAGAGATACAGCAGGGCTCCTGCGGTTTACATCGCAGCAAAGCAAACAAGTATCTTTTATGCATCAAAACTGTGAAAGATGCAACTCTTCGAATTGCCCCAGCGCTGCCCGGCCGCTAACGGCGAGGAGGCGGGAGAGCGGGAGGTGGGTGGGCTGCAGGGGTGCAGCACCGGCGACCCCACCCCGCCCTACTCCCCGATTGCCGCGGACGCCGCCCGCAGCATGCCGGGACGCTCCCGCAAGGAACCCCCAATGGCAGCGTCCTCTCGCGGGGGCGGGACGAAGAGCAGAGCGCTGATTGCCTGTTGGAGATATCAATCCTAGCGGCCTCCGTTGCCCTGGGAACCGCGCGGCGCCACAGACGCGGCGGGGCTGGGGTCGGGGCTGCGCAGGTAGGGGCGGCGGGCGCGGCCGGGGGCGAAGGCGACCCGGCAAGGCGAGGGAGCGGCCCCGCTGCGCCAGCGGGAACGGGTGAAGGATGACCGGCTTGAGAGCGCGGGCAGCAGCCGACAGGGAACACCCGCTGCGGCTCGGCCTGCTCCGCGCCGCCGAGGCCGCCTCTTTCCCCGCGTACCGGCGGGCCCTCGCCGGGGGCTGTGCCGAGGGCGGGAGGGGTGCTGGTGAGCAGAGTGAAGCGGCGGCCGCCCTCCTCCCACCGTAGAGCGAAGCCGCCGCAACCCACAAGCAGTGCCCCAGCACAGCCCCGGCCGTTACCCTGCTGCAGCCACCGAGCTTTCATGCGTGAAAAGATGAGCTTAACTTTGCTTAAAGAAAAGAAAGGGATAGGTTCTAGCTGGTGTAAATCTTTGCAGTGTAACAGTTGTGGCTCAAGAGTCATGACAGGACAACATTCGCTACTGTTTCCTTCCTGTGGGGATCCCCTCAGGACAAATTAAATGTCAGGGCCATTCTCTTCTGAAGCACCGACCGTGCTGTTTATAAATTGTAATAAGATAGACCATCTGCACTGGCTCACAGAAGTTCTGTCTGGACCAGGAAAGGCCTGGGCAAGACCCACAATGTTACACTCCCGCTCTTCACACACATTTTTCTTGGATTTCTGGCTTCACGTCTGTGGCCAGAGGTATTCTCATTCTTTTCATTAGCCCATTATTTCCGTCTGTCAGTTTGCCCTGTTACTTTCTGAAGTTGCACTTTTGGCAGCTTTCCTGGCCCCAGGCACTGCGCTCCATAATTTGCCTACTTATTGTGCAATGAAATACTTCTGCTCTCCTTTTGCTTTTGGTCTGCCCCTTGGTAAACCCATGTCATGTCAGCTAACTCTCCTTATGAAAGAGCGTGAATAATCATTCCCTGGTCACTTTCTCCAAGTCTCTCACCGTATCCTTCGGGCTAAAAAGAATCCCAGTTTATTCCTAGTACAAAACAGGTTCCAGATCTTCAATCATCCATGCTATAGCTTTTCCAATTCTTTTTCTCTTTGAATGGAAGCAAGGAGAAAAACAGAACACAGGATTAGCCAGTGTCTTAATGAAGCTTCCCATTTTGATCTCTATGCCCTTCTTATTAATTCTTACCCTAATTGTACACGCATTAGTGGTCATCCCAGAGCCTGTAACTACCTCTGCAGGTTTCTATCAAATACTAAAATCTACACCGGATTCAAACAGGCCTAATTCAGTGAAAAGCTGTGTGTGAGAAATCAGTCATCTTCAAATAGAACTATTCACATGGCAGCTGCCAAAACTTCAGCTTTGCTCCCTACAACTTAACACGACAAAGTTCTGTCCGAATACACAGGAGCTTTACAATAATAGAAACTTTAGGTGTTTGTATTATTTGTTCTTTGTGTAGAGCAAAGTGTAATAAATTTCATTAAAGGGAACATTGTACATGCATTTCTGGAGAGATCAGGTCTCTCTCAATATGGTATTTTTAATAAGCTCCTAAATGTTTACAGACAGTAATGTGATTTTTAGTTTGCCAGTGACACAACAGCAAAGCAGCAGGTAGCACATGGGCTTATTTTAGAATTTCCTTGCTGCACTTTTGTTAACTGAAAGTGCACTCGATTCTTCTGTCCTTCCAAATTGTAGCAAATTAGTAATGCACACACTCTTGACCTTCAATCAATTAGGCAACTAATGAATCATTCTGTGTCCTCAGTTCAGACAGCATCTTTTGCAGTACTGATGACTAATTAACTTTCCCCATTTTGCAGTACCTAGCAACTTCACGAATCTGATTTATAACTGTAAATGTTTCGGTACATTAAATGATTAGGAGAGCACTCTGATCTTACTTTTAAGCCTAATGTTCAAAATATTACAGCCATCTATAAATAAACTAGGAAGTTGTCAAATATTTACTCTGTCTTTGCCAATTAAATAATGTACAACCATGTTCTGAAAAATTGCTGAAAAATTAGACTGAACATATTTAATGAAGTTTTAATACAATATGTAACCTACTTTTAAAAACTAAATATATGGTAATGCTTATGACAACCATGGGGTGGTTTTTGTTGGTTTCGCACTCAAATTCATTATATTATGTTAATTTAAATGTTGTTTCCAACCTGTCTTCTCCATCATAGAATTGATCAAAACATTAATGGAAAAACATAGCACATTTGAATATTTCTGGACAAATACGCTTTCTAAATCAGCATTACAGATATATCCTTAAGAGGATAGGAACTAATCACAGATTAAAGAAACTATCTTTTCTGTCGTATTTTCAGATAGTTCTCTAATACAGACACCAATATTTTTCATGGTTTTCTTGATTGGATTTGGTACTTTGTGTCAAACTTGAGCAGTGAAAAAAACCAACCCCTGAAGTAAGAGGAAACTTCTGAAAATAGTAGCTTATAGCTTACATTTTAGGAATGATTAGGATTTTTGTTCATTTCTATTTTTGAGGAGGAGGGGGTGCAAAAGATGGTGCCTGTTTTGAAGTTCTCAGTGAGTGTTGGTCCCCTGCAGGGAGCACCTGGGGGCTTGTAGTGTAATCCTGTGTGGAAAAACAACTTTGCATTCATACTTTGTACATGGCTGTGGGCTTGGTTATGCTCCCAGGGAAGTTTTTAGAAGCTTGTGCCTTTGCTTTCTTTGGAGGCCTTCCATGTTTCTTAACCACTGACAATCATATGCCCACAGGATGACAAACGGGCAGAGGTGATACGGTACTAGGGGTATTGTAAAAGGAGATACTCTGTACTTTTCCATCTACTTTCCAGTTGGTGAGGTTCTGCGCGCCACAGATGGAACCATGAACAGCCCTACTGATTGTTGCATTCATCTGCAGCCCTGAAACAGGGATACATTTTGTATTAGCATATGGATATACATATACTCAGTGACCAACTGCCTCTACCAGCACCGCCCTTATCTGTGTAGTGCTGTGTGTATCTCTATTCCTGATAAAGGAGGAGGAACTGCATTACTGGGAGACAATTTACAGAAGTTCTAACTGTTGTTATATATACAAGTATAATATATATACTTGTATAATATACTTGTAGTCAGTTGAAGGAAAAGGGATGTTTTTACTTGCAAGTTTCTGTACTAAACATAGGCATGTGACTTATCACAGCCCTCTCAGGGTTTCCTCTATTCATGTGACTTAGGCCTTAGGTTACTCAGAAGCAAGAACTCAAAATTTCCAAATTAGCTTTGTTTCAGAGTATAATTAGGAAATGGTGAAGTAAGACAATGTGACTGTAATACATATGAGATGCTTTGTATTGTCCTTCAACTAATTTCTACAACAGCCAGACTCTCCAATCCTGGAGGGCTGTCTCTTTTACCCAGAGGCATCAACACTGCTTTCAAATTAGGAGTAGTCACAGAATCCATTTATAAAATGGCTCACTTTTTTTTTTTAATCAGAATATATACAGGGAGATAGATAAATAGGTTTGCACTTTTTTTTTTTAAATAAGGGAAAACTAGCCTCTTCTAATCGTCTGAGTTGACATGCACTCTAGGTAGCTCTGTTTCAGAGCTATAAGCATATTTTTCAGTGTAGAGGCTCCTCTGAAAAAAATAGAACTGGGAAAATACACTGAATGTTAAATATAAATAGTCCATGTTTATAGTCATGTACTTCACAAAAAAGACTGAGAATGAGGGCAGAAAAAACTAACTTTCTTCTTATATTCATTGCATGACTTGTGAGTTGTTAGGGGTTTTTTTAATCTTCCAAAACCATCATCCCATGCAAGGCAGTAAGTTTCAGAATTCTGAAACATCTACTTTGCATTGGTATTATCACTTCTTTTTGGAAAAAGCAGAAGAGTAAACTGCTGCAGTTCTTCAGAGAGATTAATGGAAAGGGGTTGTATTTACTGTAAGGATCAAACAAGAGAGAGAAATGCACTAACATCCCATGGCTGCAGCCTGCCAACTGTCATCTGCCAGAAAGTAAGACAGAAAGTCTCAAGACAGAACATTTACTTTATAAACTCACCTTTTCACCATAAGCATCTTGACAGTAAATGGGCTGTTCACCCGTGCAGGCCAACAGGCTGCAGCTCCCTGAGACTTCTGCCATGACACTGTTCTTGAAAGTGCTGTCTCCCTCTGTCCTATAAGCGCATCTACTTTCCTCTTACTAGTGTTAAAATCATAATAATAGCATCCAAACACTGCAGGTGCTCTGTAAACATTTCAAAAATGGTTCCTCTCCCAGTCAGTTTACCATCTTAAAAAAAAAGTGGGGACATGGAGGAGGGAGAACGCAAACAAGTGGGGAGTCCCACTGAATGCCTCAAGCTGGTCAATACAACATCAAACAATTTCCAACACTTGTAACAGAACTTGGGCTGTCCTGGTTTCGTTGTTCCATCGGCTGCTGTGCGTGTGCCTCCCACATGATGGTGCTGGCAGTGTATTCTGTGGTGGCATGCTGCAGTCTGTACAGCAGCAGCACTGCATCATCCCCACTTTTGCAATGGAACCCAGCTCTTCTACACTGCTGTCCTCATCCTTCTTCTGGGTGCTGGGAAGAAGGAGAGCAAATGAAACAAGAGCAGCTTTCTGTCCAGTATTGTCTCCAGCTGTGGGGCTGCTACATGGAATTATGTATACGGCTTCTTTCCAAGTTTGTCCCCTGCAGAGCTACACTGCAAAATGAACTGGAAATAGAAAAGCAGAGAAATGCTTTGTGCAGCTGAGTAATGATTTATGCTTATAGAGAGTGGGACAAATATTTACAACTGGAGAATTCTCACCTGCCCTCTTTCCACTGTAGCTTTCTGTAAGGGAAACCCCTACCCTAATTTAACCTTTCACAGTTTTGGATAATTGGCTTCTATACTTAACCACCCTGGAGGGAAGTAGAGTTTCCATCTATTACCCATCATATCAAAATACACTTTACACTTTTAAATTAGGGAACATACCTTTGACTATGTATGAAAACACTACTATAACAAAAAACTACATAAAATCATGGATCAAATTTTAACTCATACCTGGGGCATTATGTTGTTTAAAGCTTATTGATGATGTGTATCTTTCTCCAGAGAAATCTGAAAAAAATGTCAGAAAATGTCAGATCTGGCAAGACCTCTGTGAAAGAACCAAAAACCTCAGCAAAGAAACAGAAAGGTCAAAGCAGAGCTAAGAAATCCTCAAAAGGAAAACGAACACAGCTTGGTATGTAAAGTACAGCTGCAGTGAAACAAGCAGTGATCTGGTCTCACATGACAGCTACCTTAATTATTTTGAGCCCATGAGTTTACTAAGTAAACATGAAATAAATTAGAATGTTTTTTTATATAAATGAGAGATCTACAATAACTAATTATGATTTTGTAACCAATATATGGAACATAACAAAGCTATGCTCCAATATTTACACTTTGTCTTGGTAGTTTAGACTTAAGTTTGTGGTGTCATAGTAACAGTATGGAACAGGAAATTAGGAGGCTTAATATATGTAGCTGGGGAGATTCACAAAAGCTAACAGCCCAGGGACAGAGCATCAGGCAGAAAGAGATGCCTCCAGAAGCAGGAGTGCTCAGGATCACGCTGTAAAGGTGCAGTAACAGAGCTTGAGAACACAACAAAGTTTCACAGGTTAATTTTGTGTTGCACTTGATTGCATTTTTTTCTGAGATGCACCAAGACACAATCTCACTTGTGCTGCTTACACAGTGTATAGCTAATGAAGCATATGTCTCATGAGCTTTTGCTATATACAAGTATTTTTTTTTCAGCAATTCATGTGCATTGTCAAAAAAGGTATGAACCCTTGCTTGGGTTTTGTTTTGCTTTGTGGATATTTTTTTCTGCCATGACAGCCACCTTCCTGAAGTTACTTTCACCTTTTCCCTCCCAGCTGGTTAATGGCTGTTCTGCACGTGAGTGCTAACTTTCCTGTCCTACCTCCCTGTGAGGTTGGCAGACCCTCTCTTAGGAGCTGAAGGAAGCCCAGCTCCTGCTGTACCCCACACCCAGGGCAAGCCTGCCTACGTCCCACTGTCAGACAGCACTGACCCTGCACACTGCCAGTTCTGCTGTCTGATGTTAGTGAGCCTGGCCCAGTTATCTCCACAGGACATGATTTATGTGGTCGCTGCTCCGGCAGGTACTGTTCAGGTAGCTGTCAGTGCCATTTTCAGCTATGGAAGCTGCAGTGGGAATCACAACATTTCTCATAGCTCTCTCTTATGTAGATCCCCTGTTCAAAATAAAAACAAGTTTTCAATCTCCATAGTTTCCAATCTCCATAGTTTCCAAATAGGCTAACATCTCCCTAAGACACAGATCTCTTTTAAAAGGCTTCACTTATTTCTTGTGTTAAATTTGAACTGAGGAGAAACTGTCTTCCGTTTCCTCTTCACAGTTTAGTTTTAAATGTATATAGAGATCTTAAATATTGCCCTAACAAGGACAGGACTGTATATTCATAGTTACTTTGTTGGGAGGAAAAATTACTGATAACATCATGTTATATTTCAGGTAAAAAAGATGAAGCTGACCTTCCTGTGGCTGATACAGGTAAGTGCTATGGTAACTGGGCTTTAAAGTAATAATTTTGGAGTACTTAAAAAATTTTGAAGCTTCAGTGTTACTAATGCCAGGGAATGAAAAGGGAAGATTTTTGTTGTGAATGGGGAAAATTAGAAACTATGATGAAATGCAGCTATTGCAGTCGTGATTGCAGCAGTACTCTGAGAAGCAGGCAGCACAGCAAGGAATGCTGACACAGGTAGGGGTTTGTAGAAGATGTTTTTATCTTGGATAGAGAGGAGCTGGAATCAGAGGAAAAAAACCTCATTACAACAGAATTATAGGGTGTGAGATGTTTGCTTTTAGTAATAGTTAAGCAATCAAAAGAAAATATTTGTATCCCTTTTTTACACATTTGATCTTTGTTAAATCACTGAATCCAGTGATTTTAGCAATTGTTTTTTAATCATAGATATCAATAGACACTGATTGATGTCTTTTGCTTTGTAGAAAAAAAAATTTACTAGTTAAGCATCACAAGACATCAAGCAATTCTCTTGGCCTGTAAGCAAGAAAAATACCAGTTTATGCTGGTTTAAGTGTGGCCATAGTTATGAGCTAAAACATGTAATTATTGGAATTGAAATATATTCTTTTATCTTAAATACCAAATAATTTAGGGGTTTTTTTTTCACAACTCTAGTTAGGCTTTTCTTCTGACCTGATTTGTGCAGGTTAAATATTTGAATATAACTTAAATTTATATCAATCTTAAATCTACCTACAGTTTACAGGAAGAGCCCAAAAGGTTACCTTCTTAATTAGCTTTTAACACTACACCTTTTACTGCTAAAAGCTAAAACATAATGTGGAAAATATACAAAGCAGGTAATTTTAGACATCATAAATCACTTGTCTTCTTACATATTCCTGTGAGCACATGGGTGGAAATTGCACTTTGATCAGCTTCACCGAAATGGGTAAGCTGCAGTTAATGGAAATGGACAATAAGTGATCCCTCAGATGATGAAAGTGTTCCTTTTAAAATGGTATTTACGATGTTCCTGGAGATGCTTAGTTTTAACACTAAGAGTTTTACCTCCACCTACTGGCAAATAAGGCTCGAAGCCATACTATCTAAACTCTTGCTAGAAAACTGTTGCTAAAAGCTGGGGGAAAAAAATCATTGTATGCAGACGCTCTGCAGGATTTTAACTGTATGCAGATGTCCCCTTAGCATAAGACCTACAAGTGTTCTTTACTTGTCTTACAGCTTTCTGGTCCTTTGTAAAGTTCTTGTAACACTAGGAGCTGTAGACCATGTGGGTACTATTTACTATCAGAGCACAATGTGAAGCCTCTTCTTAGATGCTACACAGTTTTTATTGGGAAGCAGCCTTCAGTAAAATTGTTCATAAAAGTAAGAATTCCAGTATCAGCCCTGTATGTTTTAATATTGACTATATAACACAGATATAATCTATTATAGAATTTTCTAATATAGATTTTTTTTTAACTTGGACTTATAGCAACAGAACAGTGCAAAAATTAGACTGTCCTACTCTGTTCCCTCTTATAGCGACACCTAATGTATTTTGCTCAACTTTAATGGATGCTTCTATTGCTTTATTTGACCTTGAAACCTACATCTCTGCAAAGATACTATTTTTAGCATTAGCATTTGTGGACAAGGCATGATTCAGCATTTAAAAAAACCACATTTCTCGAGTAAACAACCGTTATTCCTGTTTAGGATTTCCATGCACGGCAGAGGACGGAAACTGCATTGTTGTTTTGGTGCACAGTTCTAAGTTTCTATCCTCTTTCTGTTCTATTAAATTTTATTTGCTAAAGGAGATCTATTCTTTTTTGCTCCAGTATATCAAAATGTATGGTATATCTGTACTGTTGCAGTGTGCACTAGGGCTTAAGTCTGCTTCCTAACAACTTAATGAGGCCTCATGCCCTTGGCTAGGGTGACCTGCAGATCAATTTCTCTACTTCCTTAAAAGGATTAAATGTTTCAAATCACCCTGGACTAAATACTTTTTTTGAGTGTGGTGTCACAGCCAAATTGATAAGCAAAAGAAGAATTAAGGTTTTGGCTTCACTAGCTATGGAGGGTCGATGTCAAAGAGGCAAATGGACTCCAGAAGGGAAAGAAGTCCTCGTTTGGTCTGGTGTTACCAACAGTGAGTTTGGACCAGATGACTGACAGAGGTCTTTCACCATCAATAACCCTATGATTCCGTATTTTTTTGAAGCATCCACACAGAAACTCAAGAACCTGAGAGGTATTAAAAAGGAAAGTCAGGCCATGCTGACTGCAACCAGCAAAGAAAGTGAACTAATGGGCAGTGTGAGCTACACAAATGGACTGTGCATGCTACAAAACAACCAGTGAATGCCAAGTAAATCATACCCGGTTTAGCGCAGGGTAGGCCAGAAGCAGCAGACATGTCATTAATTTTAGTGATGACTATAGCAGTGGAGGAGCAGCACTGAAAGATTTTAAAGGATAAATGTCAAATTCATCAAACATTATGCATTCTGTGATAGGCTTATGCAGAGATTTAGCTTCCCGGATGATAGAGATTAAGAAGGATTTGTTGTTTTGTCAGTCCTTGTTGGCTTTGGTTTGAGATGGCTTTTCAAAACATGCTGAGCCAGCTGGTCAATATCATAATTTTAGATACATCAACTTCAATGTAATGCTCACACAAGGAAAAAAGTGCCACAGCTTCTGGGAATTAAGCTAAAATATTAATTAACTCAAACTAAGAAAACAGAATAAAACAAAGATGACAAAGTATCCACTATTATCACAAAACCCAGCCCATTTTGCTACACAAAAATCCCCTGTATACGTGTTCATAAATCTTTTCCACTTCCCAGTTTATCCAAAAGATAAACATTCAAAGTGAACATCTACTGAGCTTCTCAGACAAAAGTATAGTGGCCCTCATGAAGAATGCTCTAACTATGGCAGCTGAGACATACGGCATGAGTCTGCTAGCGTGGCAGTAGTGCAAAGACAGCAAAGGGTCTCTTAGGCAGCAGGATTCGACTAGCTGATCTATAGTGATCATAATCACTGGTACCTGACAAGTAAACCAGGAGGCAGAAGAGGTAATTTGGGAAGGATCAGTGTTATGTACCTACAACTGACATACACTTAACAAGAAGGACTATATATTATCTTCAGATGAGGTATTTGCAAAGCACAGTCGCCAGGTGACCTAACAGCCTCACTAAAACCAATGAAGGTAACAGTGCCAGAGCTAGGCTAAGAAATAGCTGTCTTGTTCTGAATTAACATGGATAAACCTATTGGAGCTCATGTGCACAGAAAATGGAAGCTGTATATCCTCCAGCAAAGCTGAAAATAAAGGCTTCTATCTGGCTTGAATCTTAATGACCTTGATTTAGTCTCATCTATTTGAGAAATAGCCTCAACTGCACCCTGAACTAGATGAGAGGAAGATCAAAGTCCAAAATAAGAAAACCAGCCTTATTTGGGATGGTATTGAAATCTTGTTTAGATTAAACATTGGCTTAACATGGCATTGCTTCCCAGGGAAGGACTACAGTATGTTTATTGAAGGGTGCTCTTAAATCAGAGCCATGCAGTTGTGTGCTTAATGTATTAAAAACAGTCCAGTAATGACGCTTCACTAAGGCTCTTAATCACCTGTTGATCAAGAGGGGAAAGAAAACCCCTCATTCCAGGAATAACATATTCAATAAGTAGGAAACACTAGATAGAGTCTCCCAAGATTAACAAAATGTAATATAACTTATATTTCATAACTTCCAAAATACCAAAAACTAAGCTAGGAGATTCAAAGGCATTCTCTGTTAGGAAACAGCAAAGACCCAGAGTTCTTAAGGTATATGTTTGTGTTTAAACAACACTCTGAATTTGTTTATCATGCAATTTTGCTGTCTTTCATAGGCCACCCAGAAATCTTTCCTTTAGTCTTCACTACAAAGACCCAAGAAATTTTTAATTGCCGAGTTGATGAAGATGTTACAGAGGAAAATTGTTTCAAACTCATTAGAAAAGATGACATCATTCAGGACCTAAAAGCAAGAGCTGCAATTTCTGATTTCCACCCTGTCAAAAACGTTGTCCTAGTATGTTGTTTATTTCATTCTCACTTTAAGACTCTGTGCTCTCAGAATATATATTCTTTTACTTGTAAGGTCTGTCCTTGTTTTACTGTGTAAATACACCAGTGTTGTAGCATCCAAAGAGTATAGGTCATGGATCACTGTCAACTCAGTTTCTCTTGGCTCACCATGTACTTTTTTTTTTCCCCCTAGTAACTTTAGATTGAAAATATGCTAAAAGTAATGTAAATATTACTAGTTTTGATTCTGTGAACTAGCAGAGCTTCACATATTTTCCTTTCTGCTAACTCATGGCCTACTTATTGAGAAACATTAAAACAGTTTCTTTTCTGTTTAACTCTCTGTAGGAAGAGATTAGTTTTACCCAGACTTGGTTTTGTAACAAAATAAAATCCAGCTGTTCAAGTAACACATGAAATTCTCTGTTAAGACTACAAAATTAACCAAAGAAACTAAATTTACACTAGCTATAACTTTGCCAGTCACAGGCTTATATCTATTTTGGGTATTAATTGCTTTAGGTTTTCCACTAATTGTTTTAATTAAAATAGGAATATCAAGGGGAAGAACTGTTGGTGGTTTTTGATCCAAAGTTCCAGTATGGACAGAACTTCTACCTTGTTGCTTCTGAGGAAGCCAAGGAAAACCTTCTGAAGGTAAGAAAATCCAAGTATACCACAGCATGCTTCTATCTATGAATTGTTCAGAATCCTGTCTCAAACATAAACTTCAGGAATGGTGTATTCATAAGCATTTTGTGTGCTTGGCAGGCCAGAATGCTTCTCTAAAGCCTAATCTGATAATGGAAAAATGCATATCACTGTAAAAATACCTTTTATACTGAGAAAGGCTGAATTAAATTTTTGCATCTTACTTCAGAGGGACAGTATAACCCCCATTGCTGCATTTTTATTGCATATGTTCATTGCCTCTGCCAAGGCCTAGGTTTCTAAGTAAGATATCAGAATAAAAGATTATAATATATTGGGCATCTTCCCATCATATCTTCAAATCATACTTTAAAATGTTCTTAAGTCCTAAGTAACTACAGCTACATAGATTTCCCTGGTGCAGTGCATGATAGGAGAAGGTTTATGGCCAGATTACATATTTTTTCAACATGCATTTGTCAGCTGGTATCAGCAAAACTAACAATTAATAGAAAAGCAAATTGCAACTCCAGGCAGGAGTCCCTAACATAGAACATCACTATAAATTCTGTTTACACAACAGTGATTTGCTTTCAAGACAGTAGTCTCTCTTTAGTAGTTAAATATTAAATATGTAGTCTTTATTGGAAAATCCTAATGGAAGGGAGGTGACCCAATCATACCCAGGGCACTGTGCAGCCAGACTTACTGCACTGAGACACAATGAGGAATGTGTGAATAAAGACTGAAAACTGGGCTGCTAGTTCATACTTACATTGCAGTAACAAAGTTTGAAAAGCACCGTTTCACAGTGTTTGATGTTATAGCCTCCAGAAACTGCAGAAGAAAAAGAAGAAGAAAAAGAAGCAGAAAATCAAGAGGAAACTCTGGAAGTCTGTCCTTATAAGCCTCCTGTCCACAAACCTTGGGTTTCTCTTGGCAGCGAAAAGGAAGTGGAAGAAGAATCTGTTAAAGATAGTGCTACAAAGGTCAGAATAAACAGATGTTACTCAATCAAATAAATATCCCAAACAAATGTTATTTTAAGTTCCTTAAAAAAACCCCAGGAAACTGAAGGCTGCAATTCTAGTTTTTCTTGGGGTCTTTCAAGAAAACAAAAAAAAGAGAGAACTTGCTCAACTTTTAACAAAACTGAAAGTGCTGCAGAAACCTTTTTTTGTTTGGTTGGTTTTTTTACACAACTCTGTTCCCTTTAAATTGTGCAAATAAGGCATGTGAGATGGTATTGAACTTACCTACTTCTTAAGATGTACATTCAAAAGTCCTGATCATCATTAGCATCTCTGCCACTTTTTGCTCAGTTGATTACCTGGCCAGATTACAACTTCTGAGGACACAGTTCTGTTTTCATGGAGCCCAGGAAACTCTGTTTCATTACAGAGATGACATGTAAATAGCATGCAAGACTCGTAAGGGCTCTCTACCCCAGAATAAATGTTACCAACCACAGGTTATTACAAGCAGACTTTACAGAAGGATTTATTTGTTAAGTACACCTACAGATGATACTGAGAAAATTATACATCCAAAAAGTAAATCTACTTACAACTGCCAGCTACCTTGTGACATGCAGGGCATCTCCAAGCATTTAACTGTCCACCAGTGATTTTTAATCAATACCTAAATCCCTGTTCAGGGATGACTGTCTAAGTTTTGATAGTTCTCAGCAAATGGACATCTTGCTTATACTTAAAAAAAAATCTGGTTGTTCTAAAGCTTATTCACAGTCACTAAGTTTAAGCCATGTTCACAATCTAAGTGTTCTATGTTCTACCTTGCTGGCAAGGTCCATTCAGAAGTCTTCTCAGCCTACTTTCCTTTCCAGGTCTGCAGGAGGTGCTGGGAAAAAGTAGCTGCCTAGGAATCCAAGACAAAGCAATACCTCTCCACTGCCCAAAATCAATTCCTTACCTCTCTTGGTTGATAGAAGCTAAGCCAGATTCATTTTTCCTTCTTAGTTCTCACTGTAAAGAAACTCTTCATTCAAGTTTTGTGAATCCTCTTCAGGGTACTGTTCTCTCCCTAGGCACAGCAAGGGAGGCTGAAATGCTTCACCCAAAGCTGAGAACTGCAGTGAGAGGGAAGAGATGAAAAGTTAGGTCTCAGAAACCCAATGCAGTATTACACAAGACCTCCTGCAAATCAATCCTTTACTTAAAGGTGCAGTTTTGATATTGCATGAATTAGGAAATGTAATTCTTTTATCCCAGTAATCCAAAAACATCACCTAAAGGCAACTTCCTGTTTTGGAAATACAAACCTGTCTTCTATTACTTACGTAGGTAATTTATATAAGCGCTTCAGAATTTCAAAATGCAGAAACATAAGTAAACTCAGCACAGAAATCATCAATAGAACTAGTTCTACAATTATATGAACACTGCCATTTTACAGGATGAGCTTTCCAAAAATCCTTCTCCTCTGCTAACTACAGCAATATCTCTTTTCCAGATTAAGTATGTGTTTTCTCGAGTACGCAGGAAGTTTGGTGCACCAATTACATTTAATGATAAGAATGCTTCAGATGTAAAAGACAGTTATGTTGAATGCACATCTTACCAAGACAAAGCTTTCAGTATTAAAAAGCTTGAAAAAGATATGGGTGTACAAATGGTTCCAAGAGTAACAGAAGCTAGTACACAGACAACATGGTAAGTGTCAGAAAACATTTATCAGTTTATTTACTAAGCTATGCACTGTTGCTGATCCCAACTAAAGTTAGGTAATGTGACTCAGCTGTTCTGGAATTACTCAGTTACAAACTGATTAAGAGAACAGAATTTGATGCTCTGTTTGCACCTTTCCTCTTTCACTCTTTTCCAAACAGCTTCTAGAAAAAGATAATATACTCAGTTTTTTTACATATTACATGGTTTTCTGTCTTTCAAATGGTTTCTGTACTTACTCATGTTCAATTTTATTCCAATTGGTTAGGACCTATCCAAAAAATGCAGCCACGCAGTATTTTCCTAGGCAGTTGTCAAGTGAAGAGAAAGAAGAGAGTCTGTCATCTGAAAAGCTGAAAGACTTTCTTACATCAGTATGTTTAAGGTAAAACTACCGCAGCAACACATTAAAGGCTACCTGAAGGAATACAGAATACAAGTAACTCTTGTCTGAGGGGACCAGTGGTATGGTCAAATACTGACTTTTTTTTTGTTCCTATATCCTTTTTTCGGCGCCTTTTTCCCCCTCTTGCTTTTTAGTTTCATATTAACCAATATTAACTTTTTTTTTTTCCTGAAAACTAACACATTTTCTATGATTCCTTATTTATTTATAAAAATGATTGTTGGTTTAAATAGATACTAGAACTGTTAAAAGCTGATAGCAATACATCTTTTCAAACAAGTGGCAAAGCTGATCTTTCAGACACTGCTCGCTCAAGCAGAGGCTTATCCAGAACAGCAAAGGTGCTGTCCTATAGCCCTTAGTCATAGCAAGTCCCACTTACTGATGCTTTTTGTCCAAGAACTGGGCAATTACACTGTGCTTGATTCACACAGAAGTAGAATCTTGGTACAATTGCTTACTTACATTTAAATGGAAGAGGGTTCCTGCATCACCGAGGAATTAGTGCTTGCTTGTTTTCACTGCCATGGTCATATTTTTGTGTAAAACAAAAGCTGTGCCTTTGCAGAAATATTTGCAATTCTACTACTGAATAGTCACATCTGGATTCTTGAAAGTGTTAACTGTTCTTTTCACAAAACAGAATGGAAGTTGCGTTGCAGCAAAATGAAATTATGAACGCTTTTTTTGATGACTGGAAGGCCTTAGGAGAAGATGAAAGCAGTTCTGGTGGCAAGCCAGATGTTTATCTTAAAGCATACCAATCATTTGCAGATCTGCGTTATCTCAAGGACAGAACTATTAGCTGCATTTGCTGGCATCCAACCATTTATGGTAATGCAATTAAAATACTGATTTGAGACTTGAATGACATATGAAAGCTATAAAATATGCATATTTCATAAAATTATCAGCCTTTAAATTTTAAAAAAATCAAAACTGATTTGGAATGTCTGAATTGCTGATTTGAGATGAAGTGAAAAATGAGTCAGAGAGATTCTTTGTAGAGCTCAGACAGACCAGGCAAAGTTCCTCACGCTAATGCATAAGAGGAGATCACAGGAACGGGAAATTTGTTCCCTTTTGAGGCTCATTTAAGTGGGGCTGAGACTGTGCCAGGTCCTTCTGGTGGCTCTGCATACCATTGTTCTCTCCATGGCTGGTTCTTGTAGCATGCTTAAGGCTCGCGAGGAATGTTAGAGCCACAATGGGACGTGGCTTTGCTGAGTGCCAGGGAGCATTACAAAGCTGGCTAAATGTCTCCTCCCGCTCCCTGCCGTGGATTATTGCTCTACCCAGCCAGGCTTCAAGGCACAATTAAGTTCTGTATAGATGTCCTAGCTGCACAGCATACTAATAGCCAACACCACAGCCTGTGTGGGAAATTAATTCAGCTACGAAAGATTTGATTTCGTGATGGGTGGCCAGGACTACAGACCTGTCACATCATTCCAGGAGCAGTTTTACACCATCAAGCAGTAGTAGCAAAAAAGTTGATTTTTACCCTGATCTTTAGGTTCTGTGACTCATTGTTAAACAAATTAAGTAACCAAAATCGTTTCCTCACAGTTGATCTGTAAAAAAATATATATATATATAAATACATGGTTGGTGATTCTCTGTGACTGGGGTTTTTTGGGTGTGTTGCTTTTTTTTTTTTTTTGCACTGTATTCAGAAGGTATCACAGAATGTTAGGAGTTGGGAGGGAGCTTGAAAGATCAGAGTCCAGTCCCTCTGCCAGAGCAGGATCACATAGACTAGACCGCACAGGAACGCATCCAGAGGCGTTCTGAATGTCTCCAGAGACAGCATGATGAAACTTGAACTCTCTCTTCTGAGAAAATCCATTTTCTCTCTCAACCAGGGATTATAGCAGTGTCAGCAAGAGAGCGGCTTTCTTATGAAGAGCAAGTTAACCTTTCTGAGAAATCATTGCTGCAGCAACCTGTAATACTTTTTTGGAGTTTTTTTGACCCTCTCCACCCACAGGTATTTAATCAGGACTTTTAAATATGACAAGTGTTTAAATAACAAGAGAACAAACAATCACTGTGACTGTATCTCTCAAGTGTTTCGTTTTTCTTCTTTCTAGTTAATGTTGGAGTGTCCTGAAGACATTTGCTGCTTTCAGTTCAGTCCAAGTGATCCAAATATCATTGCTGGTGGCTGCATCAATGGACAGGTGTTAATTCTCTTGTTTAAGAATAAATTTGGATATTTCTGTATTTTCTTACAGTATGAAAACAAGGGTGAAGAGATGTACTCAACATCCTGTAACACCACATACTATCACAAAACAGATATCATAGTCTCAGAAGTTCTCTCATCCTGTGTGGGAGTTATACCTGGTTATTCCACAGCTGAGCCACTGCTATATGATGTTTCTTTGCAGTACTGAGAAATGGGTCAAGCTGTAAAACCTTGTTTAGTTTTTTTGTTGAGACAAGTGCAGTCTTTCAACTGATTGCATCAGAAATACTTTAAAGACTTCATAAATACTAGTGCAGAGAGGGAATTTCTTCTTTGCCCCTAAGCTCCCATGAATAGTATTTGAATACCTGAGTTTTCATATAAAGGATGACATAATTCATAATATATGTGTGTTTTGTTGCAGGTTGTACTGTGGGATATTTCTCAACATGAAGAAAAGCTGCAAAATACAGAAACTCTTGCTGATGAAGCCAAGATGACAACTGTTAATATGGTGAATGTTCCCACTCTAAATGTACTGTAGTACAGCTGTATGTCTGGGGTGAAGTGAGGCAAAGTTAGAATACGAGTTAGCAGGGAAAAGTGCGTGAAGGCATCCTGACTCAAAACAGAGGAGTACATAATTTTTACAGTGAGTGACTAGAAAGGGTAAGAAAACTAAAGAGTTAACGAAAATAAACCCATTAGCACAATATAATGTCTACCTAATTAGTCCAGCTTAATTGCTGTGCTGCAGTTTGTGCAGACCTGGGCTTCAGTAAGACTGTTCTTTATCATGCACCAGCATATACTCAACTCTTGCCTTATGAAGCCTTTCAAGTACATACAGCACTTCTTGCTGAATATAATGCTGAAAATGAGTCTGGAAGTTTATGGACAAAGAAAAGGCAGCTTGGAAGAGGAGAAGCAGATTTCAGTGGAAGACGACTCTGAAGGGGGTAAACAGAAGAGAGACCTAAGAGCAGAGAAGGAACTAATAACATAAATGGATTTGTGTGTACCTATGTAGGCATGTTGGGATTCTTTATAGAGCTTCATATCCAAAGGCCAGGTTTGATGCTTTCCTTTTTTCCCACCTTCCTCCCAAAGGGAAGGCATTAAACCCCTAGAAAGTTCTATAAACTGATCTGAAAACTGTGAAAAAGCATTAACAGCATATAAAGTAATGTTATTTCTTTGAAGGGTTTAGCATTGTATTTTGAAAATACATTAATTTATCTCTATAAAACATTTCTAGCCATTACAAGTGCAGGAGAACAGCACAGAGCCGCCTCTAGTGAGATACTGTGCAGTGTCTTCCATAGAGTCCTGTCACAAAAAACCAGTAACAGATATCCACTGGTTGCCAGATTGTTTTGAGGTGAGTTTAAAAATTCATTTTTCTTCATTTTAGGCTAATCTACTGCCTCAGAAGTCAGTGGAAACTCAAGATAAAATATTAAAGAACCAATTATTTGCAATGGCCTTCATTATTTCTCACGGCATTTTCTAAATAATAACCTGGTACCACTAGTTCTGCTCATTGTGCTTTACAACTGTGCTGCATTCTCAACTTGATATGAATCTGCTCATACTAGAAATAATTTCTGTAACTTTGCTGAAAATTATAATTTAAAAATTATAATAAGCCTTCCATATATAAAACACATTGAAATTTTACTATGAGCAATTCAGCCTGCCACCAAGAATTCAGAGAAATAATTCCAATTATGTTAATATCTAGGCACCCAAGCACAGCATTAACTGTAGTTGCCTTAATACTTCCAGGTGCTGCCTCTGTACTCAAAACATGTGTTTTCTATGATGGTTTTAAAGCTTCATAGTGTAAAGGGTCAATTAAGTTAAAGGGTCCAACACTACTACAGGAGTATTAGATGCTCATTTACTATCAAAGTACTAAACATTAATTAATTCGAAATACAAATGTACCCATGCAAAATAGTGACAGTGGAAAAACAGGCCAAAGGAAAGAAAACTGAGATCCTTACATGATTTATGCAAATTAATGTCAGTGATTTTTGAAAACAAATTTTTAAGACTTCCTAGATACTGCAGTCCTTAGCAACGTTACAGAGGAATAAGGAAAAGCATGCACATATATCATATGAAGAAAGCTGATACAACTGTGCCTTGTTAAATTATGCAACAATAGTACCCATGGATACTAATCAGTACCAGATGGAAAACACAAAGAAAGGGACTGGATAGCAGAATGCTGTTGTGGGGTTTGTTACTGTTGTTGTTAGGGGGTGGGGTGGTGTATGCCAAGGTTTAGACTCAGAAAGCTGTTTTCATGTTCATCTGGGATAAGAGATATGGGAAACCTGTGCTTGGTAAATAACACAGACAAAGGAATCCCTCCACCAGTATTTAGCAACAGGTACTGGGACACATTTTCTGTTATCTAAACATGGAATGTATGTCAGCCTTTGTACAGCACTGCAGTTTTTATGGCTCAGTTTCCTAAATTTTAAGGCAGATGACCCATGGTGTAAACTTGACCATGATATATTACTCGCACTGCACATAACTGTTTGAGATAAATTTCTCAGTGAATTGCTCTTTGGTTAGGCTGGATTAAAAAAAGTTATGAACATGGCAGCCTAAGGAAAGCCTGACTTGCAGTGGTATCAGCAAGTATTTATCCTGCTGCCTTCACTTAGAATTTTAGGTGTCTAGCAGGCAGAGCTGGTGTCAGTTCACATGAATGTCTTGATTTTATAATTACAGGTTAGTTAAGTCCTGTGTCTCAAACCTTACCCAAGCAGAAACAGTGACTTAATTTCTAGAAAGCCCCTTTTATGTGTTAGAAAAATATAACTGTTGTCTCTCATCAGCTTCTCCCCCTGTAATTATTATTCCTGTTATTTTTAGGACAACCAAATGGGTGCTACTTTTGAAAACAGAGCTGAAATTCGTGTGCAGCTTGTAACCTGCTCCCCTGATCGGTATGTACAACACATGCTTTACAAAACATCTTACAGTTTCCTTTGGAAAGCTTTATGGAGCGTACTCCATGACTCAACTAGCCTCTATTCTTATCAGCCTAGACTCATTAGCTGAAATTCTGTGTGCAGCAGACAAGCACATCAAGTTCTTGGCCAGTTAAGTCCTTTCTTTACAGTTATGCCATTAAGGGTTGTTAAGTGAAAAACCTGATACCTGTATGTTTATATGCTGCATATACCTTAAGCAGCATGTTGGTCACACACGTGCTGGCCTGAAGAGCCACACTGCCACATTGCACACTGACTGTACAACTCTTGCATAAAAAGCTGTTAATAATATTGAGGCTGAAGAAATACTGTAAACTATATTGAAACCTGGAGACTTGGCTGCCAAAACGATTCTGTATGAATCTCCTCTTTTGTGGACTGAATAATTACGCTGGTTACGAGTAAGTGCTATATCCTGGGAGAAAGACTGGCAAGGGGGTGGAATGCAAAAACTGGGTATAAATGTTCAGCTTTCATGATGGCAAAAGGCTTAAAGCTCCGTCACTGGGCTCAATCATGTATTTGCTACTTACATCAAAAGGAGGGTCGGAGGGAGCAAAATTTGGTAGTGATACAAAACTATTTTTCCTAATCTAAACCAGAGAAGACTTCAAAGAATTAAGTTAGAAGAATGGTTGCAAATACCGCTGTTAATAAGTTTGCAGTGTAATACACATGGAAGACATAAAGTACTCACACGGCAGGGCTCCAAATTAAAAGCATTCACCTAAAACAAGAGCAGGGGAATCTAATACCATCCACGAAGAGCACAGGCCCCAAGCAACTCCTGTCAGAAAATGGAGAGAAATGTCAGCAATGAGGAAAATTATCGCTGTCGGTATTAAATCCGCAAATGAATGTCCACAGGAACAATCAGAGAGCTGAAAACTCCCATGAGGTGACAGACTGAAGTAGGTGGGGACCATTTGCCTTGAATGGCAGCATGTAAATGGGTACACACAAGAAATGGGAAGGAGGTTTGATTTGGATTACTAGGTTACCCACTACAGGGTTCTGTCCAGTCCTCTGAGCCTTCGGGAATTTTACCAAGGCAGTACAGTAACTTCACCCAGTAACTGCCCACAAGCAACCTGTATGAATGCCATCTGGGTGCTTTGGTACAGTTAACTGGTGAAATGGTGAATAAAGGAATATGTGCCATCATTTACAAAAGTAGTAATTAAGTATCTAGCATTTGTCTGCTTGTCAGAGTCTCCATTGCTATGCAAAGTTTGAAGATGAAAGGCTAAAAAAACAACATGAAAAGGTCTGTAAAAGTATATCTGACTTTGAAACTAAACAGGGAATAATATTATACAATCATTTTCCAGCTCAATATTATTTTGGGATGCTCCAGTCCCCAAACTTCCTGAACCTTCATCCGAGAAATTAGAAAATGATGTAATTTTTGATATGGCCCTTGATGTTCCAGATACTTCGAAGAATCTAGATCTCTGCTGGAAACCTCTCATAAAGGTACTGTACACAAATGTTTAACAGGAGGATCAAGTAGTGGTGGCCAGAACTCCACAGGAATATATTCTCTTGCTTCACACCTCTTTAATTTTTCCTGCAAATTGTGACTTCCTTGTGAATCTCCTTCTGGTTATGAAATGAAAGACTTCAACATTCCCCTGAAATTTCAGTAGAGCACATTTTGAGAAGCTAATTGACAAGAAACAGCATGACTGCCTCTTAAAAACCGCAGTAGGTACAAAAATAGTTATATTAATAGTGTAAGTTCCTGTCAGCCTTTTCAACTGCTGTGCATCTCAGTGGGTTCCAAACTGTGAAACACGGTCATGGTCAACAGAACCACACTTAGTGGCAACCCAACCATCAGTCTGATGGAAATGGGCACAGCAGTTTGTGAAAAAAGTGACTAAAAATAATACGTCGGGTTAAAAAAAAAATCAAATCTTGGAGCTGCTGATGGGCACTGCTCAGATAGCTGCCACTGCTGAACAAGCATGACCGCTGGAGCTCTTTGGGTTTTTTCTAAAAATATGGCAAAATCCTTACAGGGAAAAGATAACACAAGAGAAACCACAGGTTTGCATTTTCTTTGTGCTTGCACATGAAGCAGCAAATACTCTTTGTGGAGTGTTACAAGCACATTGCAAACTGTAGCTCCATTGCAGCAGAAAGTCATTTAGTCTTGCACCTCAAAAATCTGAGTTAGCAAATGCATGTTTTTCCAAGCAGATAGATCTGCACGAAAGTGATACCACCACAGAGCATGGCCCCACCAGAATCAGTTTAAGAGAACTGCACTATCATTACAAAACCTCAGGTAATATTTTTATTACACCTTATTGGGGAAAAATTGGTTTTGGTAAGTTTATATTGCAGTATATACATAATGAAAGCCGAGCAGCAAAACTTTGTATAGCTAAATGCATTTGGGGAAAAAGGTTTCTTAAATATTCTGGCACACAAAGTCTGACATAAAGGTAGTGACCACAAAGATATATACATGTACTGACCACAAGGAGAGCAGTTCCATATCCACAGGTTTCACCCTGCAAGTCTTCATCCAGTCCTCATCCATCCCTGAAATATTATGTCCTTTTCAGCCCTTACAAAGTACCATTTTTAGAAAACTAATCCTGGAGTAACAGTACACACTGCAGGTGTTTCTGTAGTGCTTCGTATGGAGGTGTCACACTTCACGTTCTGCAGTAGCTCAGTTACTATAGTGTTTTGTGGTAGGGACACACTACTAATCGCTCTGTAAAGCTGGCAAGCTGGCACACAGGTAGCCCAAGAGCTGGACTGCCTGTGAGAGGGACTGCAAAGCAGCCCAGAAAAGGCCTTTCTGGCAGCTGAACTGCAGTGGCGCAGCTGCTCCCGCGCACACGGTGACACCAGCGGCTGCAGGAGGCAGAGGCGGTAGCTAAGGGGCAGTCTCCGTGAAGACACACACGCTGTGTAAAACTGATGAAGAACAGAATGGTGCTTCCCTGAGTAGCTGTCTGCGTATGGGAAGCACTGACTTCATCACAGCAGCTGCAGCAACAGGGAGATGCCACCAGGAAAGGGTTAACCTGCAGCACTGCTGCTTGACTTGTCCGTGTTTCCTCATCTCTCCTCTTGAAATTCCCCTTGTCCATGAACTACTTTAATAAGACAAAGGATTTGCTTGGTCTGATGCATTCCAGAGAGCCCGCACAGAGAGGCACGTGCTCCTTCAAGCACAATCCGGAGAGTGCTGAAGAACATCTCCACCGGCTTCTTTGTTGGAACTGAAGTAAGTGAAAGTAACAGACTACCAATGGAAATGGTAATCCAAGGTATCTCAAAGACTGAACAGTAAGAGCTTCCACAAATGAATGGGACTTGCATGTTTTCTCCAGGAGTTAACTAGAAAGGTGTTTCTGAAAATGCCACATTTTATTCCCATTTTAATCCATTTAGCTACATGATTATAATATTTGGCAAACTATGAACTTTACTCAAAGGGCAGAATTAGAAGACATTTCCTTTCCAAAATATGTTGAACTTAACTACCTAATGCCAGGAACTAAAGAGTATCTCCTTATTCCAGAACCCATACAATTAGTAATTCTTTTTTTTTTCCAGTGTTCCCCTAAATGGCAGGTGAAAATGTTTATACTACAGTTTCCCCCACAACTTATTTCTAATTCAGGAATTCCCAGCTATTCACAGCTCTCTACCTACCCTACATATCTAAAATCCCCAAGTTTTGAGTTCATGTGGAAATTAAAATTGGGCTTCTAGCAAGCTTTTTGCTTCCAGCCCCCTCTTACCCGAATCCTGGAGCAAAGCATGAACTCTAAATCAGGCACCTAATTCTGCAGGACTGCCCACATACATTGTTGTACGTAGAGATGTTTTGTCAACACAGAACCAAAAAATAGTGATCCAAAATTTTAGTTGGACTTTCTAGTTTTTGGCTGCTAATGTGTATTTTAATGTACTCTGAACATACTTAACATTTAATGTGTTTAATTGATTTTTCTGGCATCACAGGATGGAGAAATTGTTTATTCTGACTGGGTGATAGAAATTGAAGGTGACTCAGCAAAACCAGTTAGTAAGTAGAAGTTTCTCAATACCTGTTTAAACCTTAATATATCGCTACCTCTAAAATATTCGCACCTACGCTCTGTCTTTTTAAGGTTCTTGCCCATCTGCTGAAGTAGTGCCTCTCACTGCTGACAGCAGGATGCAGCAGCACAGCCTCAAGGTGTTTGCTGTATCATGGCACAATAGCAAAAGCCCTCTCCAGTATCACAGGTGTATCACTACGCACCTGTTGGCACGAATCATGAAGTCATGCTTCACACTGACTAGATTTTGTGGCAAATCCTTATTTTTCCTATACCTTTGAGCAAAAAATAAGAGGCTAAGATCTTTGAAGCCTCTGCTGGATCCTGCAACTCCTGTGTCCTTCCCCCTGCCCCATGTAACTCCCATTGCGGAGACAATCTCTAAAGCACATTACAAGCAGCTGCTGTATTCATTCCTTTAGGTCAGAACCACACTCAGAAATACACCATCCACACTGAAACTATCAACACACTCCAGAGATCTCCATTTTTTGAAGACATCATTCTAAGTGTTGAAGGCCGGAATTTTGCCATTTGGAAAGAAGGGGTGACAGTAAGTACTGTAACACAGCTGTAACATATCTCATAGACACACACAGAACTATAGTAGCCTCAGAATCTATATTTTCAGAAAAGTTTGTAAGTCACAAAGCATAATTTAGAAATAAATTTGGTATAAACCAACCATTTCATTTTTCTTTACATCAGAAAACTATTTTAGAAATGGCTTTGTGAAATTGCCTTTTATAGGAAAAAAAAATTAAATTACCTCTTCAATTCCAACCTAGTAAAAACTGTACCTTCTGAACAGATTATTTCTGCTGCTGAAATGGGAATAAATGAATAATGGGAAATGGGAAAATGAAGAATAAAGGCAATGTGTGCTAAACAGGTCTGAAGAACTTGCATTTAGGATGCTCTCTTTCCATCATCTGAAGACAAAGAAAAATGTTTTTTTACAGTTCCTCTAATGTAGGAATCCAGGTTAGCAGCACCTGACAAACTCTTAAGACCACAGATTTTCACAGCAGATAGACACGTTACCGTAACAGACTAGAAGTGAGACAACAGGTTTTATACTTGCCCTCAATTCTCTTCATCTGCAGAACACCAGTTTTGCCACTGATACGTTGTTTGTAATAGGATCGTTTAAACTGTGAATTATCTTTAATGAGAGGAGATTTGAAACAGTGAATGGATAATACTGTTTGACTGCCGGGTCCATCTTTTATTTGTTTTCAAATAAATTAAGAATGGCCCGATCCTTCAGTCAAGCTGCTCTGCAGGAAGAAACACTGTGGGACGCTGGTCCTTAACACGACCAGGAGTTTTCTTCATTGGCAGAGATGATGGAAATATAGACATTTGGGACTTACTGAAGAAAACTCACGAGCCATCTCATTTCCAGCACATCTGCAAATCAACCATCACTTTCATCAGTCCCTGGATTAGCTCAAGTATGTTGATGGTGACTGTGCTTTACTGTGCCACCCTGTTTGCAAAGTACTCCCAAGGTGCACCTATGGTGTATTAGTCTGTAAGAAAAGTCCATACTTCCACTGACTTAACACTGCACTGTACATCCAAACAGCACGTACCAGTTCTCAGTGTGCTACCACAGCATAAAGCATCTGAACACATTTCATTTTTTGAAAAAATAATTTGAAAAAGTACAAACTTTAAGGGGAATTTCGTTTGTTAAGAATGTAAGAGAGCAGTAAGGCTGCCTTCTTGCTGCAGCAAACAATAAACCAAAAAGACCACACCAAAAATGAACCCTGTGTAGCGTGTGTTTGGGTGGGGACGTTTGTTACTCTGGAATTTAGATTGTTTATATTTTTTTTTTGTCAAATATGTTTCAGCAAAGCAGCATTTTTTAGCTGTTTCTGATGATCTTGGAACATTGTATGTTTTGGAAATCTGTCAGATGCTAAGTCACCCCTCAAGGAATGAGGTTGGTAAGAATTTTTATTGATTTCTATGACACTTTATCTTGAAAACAACTAATATGGAAACAGGCCTGCCTGGAAAATCTTGCCTTCAGAAGGACTGCAATTAATTTATTAGAGCTCAGTATGGCCTTACTGTCCAAAGCTCACCTGCAGCAATGCTGGCTTGCTGCAGACAGGAGGCACCTCAAGGAGACTGGGTGGCAGAGAGGTGGCAGAATTCCCCTGCTCCAATGTGGATACACAGGAAAACACAGGAAACAGTTCAGCATTTTGTGATGCATACATAAAACAGCACCAGGTTTCATGCATTAAAACAATGCTATAGAGTGCATAGGAATGTAAAGGCACCAAGTTTCTCTTTCTTTACACCTTCTTGTCTGCACTTGTGAATTATTTTCCTGTAAATCTGGTATTTCAGTTTACACACCTTAGTATCTGGTTCTAGCTGAGTTAAAGCGCATTTTGCAAACTAATGTTACCACTCATTCATTCTCTTTTGAAATAAGGACTATCTGTCCCAAAGAGCCATGGGAACAATGGAAACCATTCTAATTTCTCTTTATTTTCACCTCATTTTTGGTTTTTCTTTTCCCTCAGCTCCCAGCCAAAGATCAAGCTAGCATTTTCATTTCATCCAGTCTAGCCTGCTACCTAGTCTGTTAATTTTATGTGTCAAAGTCTTCTTTTCATCCTATCCCAGTTTTAAGTTAAGTTTATGTATGCACTTTAATTTATAAACATCCCATAAAGGTTTGCTGTGCAGCATGTAGTGATATAACACCAGGTGAGCAGCCACATTGTAATAAGCTTCTCCAAGCAAGGTAGGAACTAAGTGCTACAACATGAGGAAAGACATTGTTACTGCCCAAATTACACGTGTTTTGGAACAACAGTGTTTAGGGCATAGAATTATTAGCCCAGGAAGAGTCACTAATGTTTAGAGTACTTTCATTCTAACTGAAGTATTCACTGAAAAGTACTAGGTTGTTGAAGAGACTAATGAAAACTAAAACACAGAATCCCAGATAAATGAACAGTCCAGTACTGAAGTATGGTATTTTATGGTTTCTTTGTGCCTGAAGTTGGGTCAGTGAGGATTTGGACTGATTTAGTGAAATTACTAACCTAAAACTGGTTTAGTTACTTCAGTGCAGGTTCCTGAAGGATGATCTAGAGTCAGCATTATGCAAATTATTTAACCTCGAGTATCTGTATCCAAGTGGCTTCAATCCACATCTTCACATCATTTCACTGTGAGTTATTTGGCTGGAGATATTGATATTCCTAATATAGATAACAACACTGTTCAGATCAACAGCAGTAATTCTGTGCCTTTGGGTGCATAATGACCTTTGTTTGTCATTGTGTTAACAGCATGCCAACATACTTGATTATTTTGAAAGAGAAGTCAAATATCTGAAGTACTGTGAACAAGAGTTTCAAGAGTATCAAGAGTTTCAAGCCAAAACAGACTTGAAATGGAGCTGGAAGCACAGAGGGAAAAAACAGTACGTTACACTGGGAGTTAAGTACACCTTCTTTCTTTGGGTCTTTAAAATGTACCTGTTCTGCTGAGCAGGATTTCCCACAGCATTTTCAAAAATCAGGATGGATGTAATCAGAATATCTTAGCAGCTCCTTACTTCACATTTACAATTCTTAGGAGTGGAATAGATGGTCCTTGTTCTGCTCTTGGTCAAGTGAAACTCCTGCAAGAGTGTTAGAGACTATGGGGACATATATAAAAAAGCATGTTCATGGTTTTTCAGTTGCTCTTTCAGAAAGTTACATTCTCTATAACCATTGCTCCTTCATGCCAGGAGAGACTCAGCCTTCTTTTCTTTATTCACACAAGGATTTTACCTGTCTGTTCTTTGGCAAATGGCTGACTACCACAGACCACAATGACAATTACTGTAGCCTGAGGTGATGCCTATTTTCATTACCTTGTGAGAGCACTGATGGTATCCACTGGAAAGCAATGGGGTCATGTACAGGTGTCAAAAGCTAACCTGGTATGTTAACCTTGTATGTGTTTTCCCTTCAGAACATGACTGCTCTACCGAAAACAAGAGATGGATGAATAACACTGTACTGTGCTTTCAAAACTGGAGCAGCAGATACTAATGGATTTAAGACTAGCAAAAGGACAAGAATTAGTTTTCTCACCAGATGCTTAGGGCCCATTATCACCTTTAGAACCTGTAAGCTTTTTATTTCAGGACATGTTTTTTTTTCAACAGAACATGTTTAGCTTCAGAAATAAAGCCTCTTGCAGTTAGAGATTATTGTGTCATTAACTTTCTCCTTTTGTTTACCCATAGTGTGGTTAGAGAATGCCCTGCTCTTTGGTTGGGACAGAGTTGATTTTCCCAAGGAGCTGAGAGGGCACCTAGCCAGGACTGCTGGCCCAAACTGGCCCAGGGGATATTCCATACATGATGCTCAGTATGTAAGGGGGTAGCTGGCTGAGGAGGTGGGATTGCTGCTCAGGGACAAGCTGGGCATTGGGTCCTCAGAGTGAGCAAATTGCATTGTGTATCACCCCCTTTCTATATTTTTTTATTAGTGGTGGTGTCATTTTTTTCTTCCTTTGCTGTCTTATTAAGCTGTCCTTATCTTACAAAGAAATAAGCTTTACCCACTACAATTCCCACAAGCAATTGTTTCCCCGAGTAGCATGTGCAGTCACCAGGGAACAGAGGTGCCCATCGCTGCTACAAGAGGATCTATCCCAAGAGGACACTCAAAAGGCATCATATAATGCTGCTGCTTTCCTGGGGAATAGCCAACATCAGGGCTCCCTCAATGCCAGCAACCTGGTTCTGTTCCCCTAAATATCACCCAAACCATTAATCACCATGCAATGAAGTCTTCTATTTGTTATTTGCAACACTTAAGTGACAGGGGAGCCCCTTGCACCTCTGCTGAATCTATACTGTGATACTCTAAGGGAGGCCCACAGAAATTACTAAATAGATTTCAGGGGCTGCTGAACCAGAAGGGTAGATCTGACCACACCATTCATAAACCCTCCAAACTTTGCAGGCTGAACCACTTCTACTCACCATCATCAGACTAGACAATGATTGTTACTTGAACCTGGCAAACGCTCACAAACAGAAACCCAAAGCCATTAAAACCTACCGTTCTCCCAAAGAAATCAGTACTATTTAGAACAAGCAGCTCTTACAAAGCACACTGTGGCTGCTGAGCGCATGCACTTCTGCCAAAAACCAATTATTCTTGAGAGGGACTGAACAGTGTTCTACATTTTAATGTTTACCAGTGTAAATGAGTAACCACTCATGAATATTAACGTTCATCCTCCATCCACAAGAGACAGCTCTTTCATAAGCAGTGCTGTGCTGGTTGCTGGGTTTCAATAGCCAGGTCAGACACCGTGTAACTGAGCTGAGCTCATCGAGTGGAAATCAAATCTGTCAGGGGAGGACAGACTAAACTCTATAGGGGTGAGTTCACTCTTTCCATGACTCACCAAACTGTTTGAGGGTCACAGACTCCTGTCAAACAAATGTCCGTACGGTCACAGCAGACACTAAAGCACAAAAGACAACTGACACACAGGGGATTTGGAGAGAGGATCTTTGGCTCACAAGCAATAGCCAGCCCCAGTGCTCTGTTTCGTCAGAGTAAAGCGTGGCCAAATATGAAACAGAGGCAGCAAATTGGCTTTAGGCAGTGTCAAATACATGCCCCTTCAACTTCTACAGCCAACATCTCCCCAGCATGTACTTTTACCGCTTTTATGGAGCTCTGGTCAGATTTAAGAGAGGTTTGGAGCCACTGGTTACGGCTTGGTTTAAAAAACAGTCTTTTGTTAGTTTGAAGTTTAAATATTGTGGTAATATGCCTTGTCCCTCAGAGTAAACTACCTTTAAATTAATACCAAGGAAAACTCAACAAGCAGGTCCCTAGCATGTGCGGCATGGTGTTTGCAGTCAGAGCTCCAACAGGAAGAGAACACAGGTCCTCCGCTAAATCAATATTTAACTAACAATCTGCTCCACACGGATATGTGAATACCCCACAAGCGACTAATTAAAGTGCTCAGCTCTCTTATCAGGCCTGGACTTCGTTAGAACACCACCTCCGATCATCTTCCACAGATTTTTGATTAACAGGGCTGCAAACAACACGTACATTAAAGCCGACCACACGTTCATGACTCACCTGCAAAGCCCAACCGACTCCCCTCCGCGGTAGCTCTGTAACTACAAACCAGAGGAGGCAGCAGCCTCAACACGAGCCGTGTTTCCCGCCACAGAGGCACACTTGAGAGTTTTGACTAAGAAAATACACCATAAGCCAACCAGACTCCAACTGGGTTTTCCTAACAGCGAGGACAAAGAGGCAGCAGATCAGGGCTCTGCTGATAAGTCCCCTCAGGCCCCAGGGTAAAGAAGTCAAGGGGGGCTGCAGAAATCCCCCCCTGGAAATAAATAAGCTTTCCAGAGAGCCTTTTTTCTCCTCCTCTCTGTTCCCAATTAACACCAGGGACAGGAGATTATATACGTATTGTGGTCTTTTCTCCTCTCTCACGCAACCCTGGATGTTCAAATACCTGTAGGGTCAGGTCTGTGTTAGCTCATGGCAGACAGTTCCACAGGCTGGCTTTGCCTAGCAGGACAGCTTTCCTGAAATGTCAAACATAAGGAAAACAGTTACCTCATCACGTAGGGTGACATTTTAAAGCAAATACATCACAGTGACACTGAAGTGTAACACCAGTTCTCCCCCCCACCCCAAACAGCTGTCATTCACTAGCTGAAAGCTTCATAATTGAAGATAAAGACTAATTTCAAAACATATTTTTACTGTTAAGGAAACCCTGCACCTTGGGATGGGGAGGAAGGCGAAGGGGTTAAGATCTAGCAGCAGAAATACCAGATGCATGCCTGGCTTATCAGATTTATTCTGTAAAAACCCTGGATAGCTACTTCTGCAGGGGATGTTCCCCTCTTTCTGTAACACATCTGAACAGCTGCAGCTACGTTTCTTGCCTGGTGCATTAGTAAACATCCATATACATTACATGTCTGGGAAAGGTGGATGCAAAGGTCTGAAATTTCTGAGGTGTACGTCCCCAGCAGCTGAAGCCAGCCCAAAGCCACACTGCCACCACCACATGCCACACAATCCCTACCGGTCTCTCGCATGCTCCTCTAATAAGCCAGTTTGGGAAAGACGAAAAGGGGCCAGAAGCAATTCGGTGTCAGCTGGACCAGCCCCACAGCCCCGGCAGCATTTGGGCAATCCTGTTTAAACAAACAGCAAGAGACTAAAACTTGACAGATGGGCCTGGTCCACTCCTGGACTCAAGAGTGTTTCATCCTTAACATGGGGCTGCAAAGAGATGCACAGACCTACAGGTGCATTACTGCTTCTCCCTGGAGACTGCAAACTACAACTCTTAGTTGCAAAACAGCCCAGCACACGGCCATCAGGGGCCCTGGAACACCAGGAAAGCCCATACTTGGCTGTAACAGTTTGTTTATACGCAATTTGAGTGCAAGCCTCAGAATAGTTTCTGTCAGAACATCTGCATCCATTTCCTTTACCCAGGAAGCAGAGGTCATGCCTGAAGGATGTCCATATGCTCCAAGGACATCAGCTCTCAGAACTCAACTGCAGGCCCTGCCCTCTGCCTTCAGCCTCAATCAGCGCCTAAGAGCCCCTGCAGAACAGGAGCTGCTCTGACCTCAAACCGAGTCACCCAAGCAGCCAATACCAGGGGTTAGCACAGCAAGAGAAGCTCCTGTCTCTGCCCACAGCGCTCGCAGCAGCTCTGCCCTGCCAAGCCTGCACAGCCCAAGGCTGCTCTTGTACTAAAATTGGTCACAACTACTTCAAAAGATGACGATTGTTTTAAATCTCCCAATTTAGTGTTTCTAGATTAGGGTAATTCCTGCACTAATCCTCTTTCTTAAGGATAAGTAACCATCCTAGAAGGATGCAGCTTGATCAAATTAGAAATTATTGCATTTCATACAATTATTTATATATAATAATGTATAAAGAACAAGGTAAGAATACCACTTGGGACATCTCATTAAAAGATAGTAAGATACAAAGAGTGTTCTACAAGTTTAACTACATTAACAGCAAATGTTTCATTTCAGTAGCAGCAATACTTTACTATATTTTAATTACCTAATTAGATTAATACAGTTTATGAAGTCATTGATTTTCCATTGTAAGGTTAAAACATTAGAGTTGACAGTGCAGTGCACTGCTGCACCAAGTTAAAGGTCCTTTCTGTAGAAAAAGCCTACCTGTATTCATAAAGTCCTCATTTATATCATCTATAGTATTATAAACTGTAACAACTTAATACATCGTTTGTCAAATAACTTTAAACATACCTTTCTGCTAGAGCCAATACATCCACAGAGCCAGTGCAGAAGTCAAGCTAGGCTCAAAAGCATCAGCACCTTGCAAGAGAAGAAGAAATGCTGCCACAACACTGGTCTGACTTCAGAGTATTATTCCTTTAAATTGAGTAGTGTTTGGTGGGGTTTTTTTTAGGTTACATTACTGAAATGCTAGAAAAGATAACAGAAAACATCTTCTGGAAAGCTAAATGTCATTACAGAAGTAATTCATGACATGTGCAGTCAGTAAAAGTGTATAGCACCAGCTTAGAGAGGTTTAAATAATCACCAAACTGGGCTTAGCCAAGTTTTGTTCTCAATTCAAATTTTATTTGGAATTTAAATTTATAGTTTAAAAAGTATGCACATTCTGTAGGTATAAAAGTTTAAAAAAATACATCGATTTATTGATAAATGCTTCAGGTTAAATTTACATTTTCATACATCATTATATTGCAATAATTGTTTTGCAACTTTTAACACTTATAAAAAATAAATTAATGAGATTGGATAAACCATTTGAAACCATGCTAAAATTATTCCTTAGAAAAGAGGGGTGAAGTCTGCCTGCCATAGCAATTCTTAGTTCCTCACAACTGTAAATAAATAACTCGTCAATTAAGCAACACAAGGAAGTTCGGGTTAGAAGAAAAACACCCGCAAGGTGAAGGGAAAACCATGGCGGGACGCCAACATCGTACCAAAAGGACCAAGAGAACTAAGTTCTACCCTGCCAGCACCTCAGCATCTGACCTCTCAGGACACACAGCCCCCTCACCCCACCTGCCCAAAGCCCCATCCTGATGGGGGGTGACCTGTGAAGGACAAGGAACCACTCTGTACCTGCTTTTACTCAGAGGACTGTCTAAAAACCTCTATGCAATTCAGGAGCTATTTTTAATTAAACCAAGAACGTATTTCCTTAACATGAAGTGGTTAATTGCTCACCATAAGTGACTAAAGATAAAAAGCTGAACTGAGAAGAGTGATAGCTGAACCTAGTAAGGTCACAGTGAATGGCAATTCCACCCAAGCTCCCCAGGAGTAACATTGCTCACCACATTTAACCTCATGAAACAACTCAGGTTTTCATTGGGGAGATTAATATACAAAAAAGACAACCCAGAGAAAAAGAGTAACTGCCTTTTGCAGAGTTTAAGCCTTGCACCTCCAGAGCCAGAGCCCTTCAGAGAGGGCTCAAACACATCTAACTACCAGCAGCCAGACAAAAAAAAAATACACGAGAGAGAAAAAAGTATTGAAGGATCAAGAATAAATTAATAGGTTACAAGGATGAACCAGAAGTGGTGGCGTTTGGTTTTTTTTTTTTTTAAAGTAAATGCCTTCTTTATGTATTAAAGAAAAACAAACAAAAAAGAACAAAAAAAATAGAGAAGGATGGTGTGTGTGAGAGAGTTAAGAGTCAACACCTGCCAACAGATGCCCCTGCAACACACAAGGTCATTTATATTAATCATTTACCCTGCCTTCTATTTGGCCATGTTTCTGTGCATCAACCAAACACGGTGTTACCCAAGGGGTAACTTCATCCTGGCATCACTGAACATGTCCTCCTAGAAACGGGGATGTTTCATAGTTTGGAGATGTCCCCTTCCGAAAAGGTGGCTACAGACACATGCATGTTTATACATAGATATATACAAATAAGGTTAGAAAAATATTTAATTTTTGCTTGTTTAAATAATTATTGAAAAGTGTTAATACAGGAATACATTAATATTTGTACAATTAAAACTTTATATATAAATATTATATATACATAAAGCATTTTTCATAGCAGCCATTGCATATATAGTGAAAGAAGTCTATCTGAAGTCCATGCTGCAAAACTCAGACCCAGCAGCGTTCATCCATCCTCTTCCAAGAGGAACATCTGTACCGGAACTAGGATTCAGGAACGAGTTCTGCAGCCGCCGACAGCAGAGATGCTGCTTTATCTTCTGCCAGGTATTGCCCAGACCACCTAAGCACAGAATATTTTTAGGGAGAAATGCCACTATGTGGAATCACCTCACAGTCTCTAAAGGTTGTCTCCAACACCAGAATCAGGACAACACCTTCTTCTAACAAAAAGGCAGAAGCATAACAGAATGGCTTAAAATTCCTTAAGGAAAGGCAGCCAATGGCTCACTGCAAGGTGTTCAAGGGCACCACCACTCCTCAGGCAGCACTGGGCAGCCCAGTGAGAGGCACAGAGGCAGTAGGAAGCGGCATCATGCAGGGCAGGATTCAACAACTCATATTTAGCTTGTTTTTGTTGAGTTCCCTTTCCAAGTTTCCTATGAGAGTATCAATACTTTCCTGAAGGTCTTTGAGGTTCGCTCTGTGATCCACGGCGGAGTCTATTGCTTGCATTGTCAGATAGCTCTGAAACGCACGCTCTCCGGGGACGGGTTGCGGGTGCCTTACCGGGGCATCCGACTCCTCAGCTTTGCTGCTGTCATCCCCGCTCTCTGTGTCTTCTGAAGGGACATCATCGTAGTCCGCTTCACTCAGGCAGTCTTTTGGGTTTAAGAAGTAGTTCTCCCCACAACTACTCCAGTCTCCAGCGTAGCGGTTGCTTGATGGGCTGTCCAGACCCGCTGGCCTTGGTCTGAGCACCCCAGACATTTCACTACCACTCAGATTCAGCATCTGAGGTCTCTGCCTCTTGGGTCTCAGGTAATTCAGGGAGGATGGGTGCTCGGGAAACGCATTCAAATGTGCTGGTTCTCTGGCAGGCGAGTGATGTACTGCAAGAGAAGAGAGGTTAAACCAGAGTCAGGGCTGACTCTGTACTGCAACAAGAAAAGTTCACGACAGATGCCCACTCTCTTCCCTCAACTGCACACACTAACTGCATGCATGAATACATGCAAGCTTACAGCCAACACATTCCACTACAGTGTTTTCTGCTGCTGTTCAATGTAAAATAATTAGAAAAACTACTGTAAAAGCTCAGTTTTGAAGATTCATGCCAGACTCAAACTGCAACGAAGAGAAGCCTATCTAAAAGTAGAAACTCCCAGAGCACCAATTAAATTCATTGCGTGAGGTAATCACCATCCGGCTCTGGGTCAAAGACAAGCAAACAGCTCAGCTCACACGCTTCGCCCAGGCTAAGGGTAACAGAAAGCAGGCACAGCAAAAGAGGTTAAAACAACAAAAATACCACCACAGAGAAACACCTAGAGAAGCTCAAGACACAGCGAGAGCTGAACTTTTGTGCTTCTCTCTTGCCCTCGTGTTCTGCACTATAAAAAGAAGCTCATCTGCATTACACGCTGTTTTTCTAAGCAGCCACAACCCCAAGTCAGACACACTCAAACAGGTTTGACGGTCATGTTACCTGAGCTCGGGATTACACAGCGTTAGTTACTAAGTCTCCTCCGCTGTTACCGGCTTCCTATGGTAAACAGCAGACATGTTTTCACTGACTCGTGCCTATAAAACGCCTGAGCTGCAAAACTTCGTTTTAAAGAACCCATTACCTCTTGTAACTGGAAGCAGAGACTTTCTATTCCCAGTCACCACTGGTGTGCAGAGACCTGTGCGGATCACAGTCTCTCCCTCTCCTCACACACAAGCACAACGGCTTGGTCCTGAGGTACGCCCAATGCTCCTCTCTCTTGCTGGGTCCATGCTACAGGTCTCTCTCTAGGGGATTTTAGTTTTACTTTACATCTCACACAGTAACATGCAATAACGATCACCGCTTCCCCCCCGCTCACTGGAACAAAAGCCCTTCTGTTCAGACTATGCTCCATTAAGACGAAGGGCCATGGGTTAACAATAACTTGCCAGTATAACATGGCCTAACCAAACAAGGACTATTTGTTTTCGGTTGGAAAAATACGGAAATTGAAGTATTGCACAACATGTTGATTATCAAGCTGTCTCAATCTGCAGGAGATTAAATGTAAGGGACTAGACTGCGATCCTTCCGCCGGGCCCAGCTGCTGTTTACACTGCATGGCCTTCGCCTCCTCACATTTCCACATCCGTGTTTTACCTCCCTTTAGCACAGTGTCCCACACAGTTCTTGTAAGCCAAGGGCCAGCGTTTGGCTTCAAGGAAGCCGCTTACCCTCCTCCTGCACCCACCTGCTCTGGTTTCCTACTGCAGCCCCACCATAAGCTCTCTCTGCTCCTGCGCAGTATTTGCTGCCCAAACAGCTCTTTATCTCACTCTTCTACACACGATTCCCATCTCTCCTGTGCTGGCTCACAGACCTAACTGAAAAGCATCTTTCTATTTTTGGTGGTCAGTAACTTTAGTGCTGCCCACCAGCAGCTGACAAGGGAGCAGAAATGCCCTCCACTGCGTCAAATGCATCATGAAGCTGCACTGTATGTCAAATTAACTCTCCTGTTACTCTAATTTCCAGACAGAGGTTTCTATAGGGTTGCAGTGAGCAGAGCCAATAGTTTTCTGGCAGCGCTGACCCTGAGCATGGTCAGTATGTCCTTGTTACAGGTACAGGGTCCACTGTCACAGGAGGTGACTCTAAGGTATGGCCATATCAGGTCAACATAGTATGGAAAAAAAAGGAAAAATGCAGCCATTCACAACACTCATGAGCAGCTCCAAGCTGTCTAGCCAGCAAAATCCTTTTGGCACCTGCAACTCAGCTGCCTGAAGACCCGCTCGGCTAAACCAGAGCAGAGTGGCTACCAACATCTCACATGAGCACACTATTAAAAAACAGAGCTCCAGGGACAGGGCACAGGATTAGACAACATCCAATGATAGTTGTTGGGATTCTTTTCCTCCATTGCATTAGTTGTACTCCTCCCTGCAGGAGGGAGCCTAGTAATACTCCCCAGGGGGAAACTGATATACGAGGAATGAAGTAGAAGCACATGATAGTTGAAATCACTGTCTCACCCAGAATATTCTACATACTAACCAATATCTGATGTACCACAAGAAGTATTCAAACATTTGGAAGACCTCAGTGTCAGAAATCAAATGCTGCTGGTCAAGTGAGCTTAAGAGTCAGCTCTCTTCTTTTGCATTTGCTCCACTTGTCCTGATACCTCACAGTTTTACCCAAGAAAGGATTAAACCTTCCCTGAAAATTCTCTCTCTGACAATTAAATCAAAAACTGAAACAAAAAAGATTCCCAAGAAAACCTCATCTTTTAAATTTATAAGAAATTTCCACATTAAAAAAAAACTTTAACAAGTATTACTGGTTTAGTACAGCAGACACTGTTGAAGATGACCTGCATAATAGCAATACAGTACAGATTCCTATACTGGTTTTGTAACCATAAAACCCCCTTTCATTAGCAGCAAGCTCATACATCTTATGTAGTTTGATTACAAAGACTACACACTCACCTGCCTATCCTGTGCTTTGTCAGCTAGTGCACGTTCATTTATACCTCATGTCTAGGAATCGACAACAAATCCAGAATCGTATAAAACCTACCAGATACAGGTCTTTGCTAGATCATGCCTACATGTCAGGAGCCCCTGCTGGGCCCTCCAGAATAAACTGCGTCAAGAACCACCTAGCTGTGAATGGCAATTTCTCTTTATAATGTTTCCAAAGAGGGGAAATGATGGGAAAAGAAGAAATAAAGCTTTCTCCCCAAACACTCTTGAAATGAGTTGGGGAATTCTTTGTATCCTGATCACAGAGTAGCAGTGCCAACCTGGCTGGCTCAAACGCACCCACAGGACCTGTAACTCAGTATCAAGAGCCATGAAGGGCCTGACCTGGCCACATTTCCCAAATAACCCCAAGTTTTCTATGAAAAGTAAACCCCTTCAAGAAAAAATAAAATAAAACCAACCCCAGATATACTACTCATTTAGATAAACTGCAATTCCATTGCATGCTTCAACTGGTGCAGAAATTCATCCATTTCCTAGGAGCCATCCCTGTTCTAAAAGGAAAGAATTAAGCAGCCATGTAATAAGCTGAATCTTCTCTTAGCCTCGCGAATTAAAAGGCTTACACTACTCAAATATGAGAAGTAGATATTACTCAGGTTATTCTCCACACCGTTGGCTGGACCACCATGAGAACGTAAGATACAACAGCACATGGGACCCACCTTCGGCATGGTTAGGCAGCTTTCAACAACTGCTTGGCCAAACACTGTCTGAAAACAACACTAAACCCATCAGACCCAAACCTACCTTGCTCCACAGTATTACCCTCACACTCTCCTGTTTACCTGAAAAGCTGCAGTACCTTTGACGTTGCTGACTTCAGGCAGTGCTTGTGCAGGAGAAAGCTGTGGTTCAGCAGGCTGAAACAGATGCCATCCTGGCTATTCCCACTGCCTTACACCCCTCTCAATGCCAAGGCAAACATGAACACTGTGTAATCATTTTGCATTTGAAAGGCAGATCTTTGCAGAAAGTGTTACATTTACTGTTGTAGCTTATTAGGAAGATTAGAATTTCACCTCCCTTCTTACTGAGAATTGACCCCAAACTGTGCAAAAGCATTATGACCTCTTTAGCTCCTAGTTTCCACTTCCAAACTACTTCACGTGTTTTGGTTTGGGTTTCTTGTTTGGTTTGGGGGGGTTTGTTGTTTTGTTTTGAAAACATTTATCCTTATACAAAGCTCTGCAAAAACAACTAGAAGTTGCACTGCTCTTACTGTAAGGATATTCCCAACCCTGCCAAATTACAAGGGCAGAAATAAAGTAACCCTTTGGGTACCTCAGAAACAAACGTATTCCATACACAGACAGTCCACAATGGCTAAAGCAGGAGAGCAGAAAGGGGGAGAGGAGAAAAAAAAAAAAAAAAAAGAAATATTAAGAAAACTCGACCCTCAAAGCATCCTAATTCAGATGTGGAAACCTTACTGTCACCGGGTTTGTTTTTTCTAGTGTTTCCACTCACCTAGAGCACTCTTCCACTTCTTATATTACACTCAAACTCTGCCATCTGGTAAGAAAGCAATTAGAACAGTGACCGAATACAAAGAGTAGATTATAAAATTGGGATGATTTCTTTAGATTAACAGATGACACCATAGTACCTTGTGATCTGAGAATTCCAAAGCTGCTCAGTTACCCTGTAAATTAACATACGCTGCCATACAGTACAGGCAGGGAGTAACAGCTTGAGCATTTTCCCTTGATTAGACTGAGGAAACTATACCTGGCCACAGCTGGAGCAAGTAGTGAAGAACCTCTATGTGTTTTTTGAAGTCCAGGGCACTAGCAAGCTCTTCTGAGTCTGTGAAGACTCTGTTGTTATGGTTGGTGGTCTCTTGCCGCTGGCTCAGTAACACGGGCCCAAAACACACAGCTAAATTCTGGCATGTCATCTTATTTACTTCGTGGTAAGAAGCCACCAGCTTCAGGTGATCCAACAGCATCTTCAGGGTAGCCTGAAAGAACACAACACTGCTCAGGAAAGAAGACACAGGACAAAGGTGGTGCTGACACCCTAACATCACTGCTCCAGAGGGGCAGGACCAAGGCTGACAGCTACTGATTTTCTACCAACACCCACCAATTGGACATTTAAGTGCTGATTAGAAAAGCAGAATCAGACTGCCACAGAGCAGACTTTCTGGTAAATTCAGCTTGCTTCTTACCTGACCTCAGTTTTACACGGATGAGTTTTCCCTCAGTGGAAGAGGGACATCAGGGAGGGAAGAGAAGCTGTAGAAGTACCCATGATCCAGGCACATCAGAAAATAAACCCTCAATATGACCTAAGCATGGGAACAAGCTTCCAGGCACTGTGCAGGCCACTCGATCGCTCTCTCCACCCAGAAATGGGCTGGTGGTGGTTTTCTACAGAGATGAAGCTGTCGGGTAACGGTGCACAGCACTATTACACTGCACAGCATGGGAAGTGAAGGCTGTGCTACACATTAGGAAAGAGGAACACATTTGCCCGTGCAATTATGGCAAAGAGATCAAAGGGCTCCACAGAAACGGAGCAGGACACTGCACAGGAACAGTGTAAAAGTAGCGATCGCAGCTTTTCATTCAGTTTTACAGAGACAACATAAAATGCAAACTAGGATAAATCCAGCAATGCAGACCCTCCCATTAATCCCAGCATGGAAGTATTTTCAAAGGTGTGGAACATCAGAAGCCCCAGGCAGCCCACAAAGTCAGGACAGAGGTGCATGTGTTTTGACACATTTTTATATCCAGTGTGAAGATGTTCCTTTCCTTTCTGAACCATGCAATGTACCCGAGCCTGCTAACACCACTCACCTTCTCAACATCTGGCAGGCAATCCAGGAGGGCCACTGTGTGCTCAGAGTCACCTGGGTCATTCTCACAGCCACCTGCTGTCATTTTCAAGGGATTTTTCACCATGGCATCCAACACCGCTTCATAGAGCTGCTTGGTTATGAGGGGAGAGGGCAGCTCTCGCAGGTAGTCCTTTAGGACGCCTTCACAAGAGACACAAGGACAGTTGCTTTAACAAGCTGCAGATTCACTTTCCAGCAATTTTTGGGAGCACTACGGCACATTGGCCTCATGCTTGGGAGTGAGGGATGGGTGGATGACAGCAAGAGAGCTGAGTGAATCAGGGGTACATGAGGGATCCCCACTGCACGAGCTAAGAGGTGCTTATGCAATATCCCCATGGGGCCAGGGGCACCTAGTGCCTTTGTCCCCACAGTCCCAGCTGCTTCACCAAGCAAGGCAAAGTTATTTATCAGGAACTAAGAAGTGAAACCAAGGGAGGAAGGTGTGCTGCACCCCAAGAAGAGGGGTGCATACAGGGGCTGCAGAGGGGGGTACCCCAGAACAAGGTTAGCATCTCTCCAGGTCCCCCTCCTGGTTGGGGCAAGGGAGAGGCAAGGAAGGGGCTCTTAGCAATCCGCCTCCCGTCCAAGGAAAGTTGCTCCTGCAAACACCAAAATCTGCAGCCTGATGACACTTCCCACTTTATATACAACCAGCAATTAATTTTCCTGCTGTTTATTTTCAGCTATAACATTATAAACAAAAATCCCAGCATGACATTTGGCAAAGTACACAGTATATTTTCACAAACCAAACAGATCTCCTGAACAGGAAAACACAAACTACCCCTGTGCCTCTGGGCACCCTGTATTCCCCAGCACACTGTTCGCTTCTGCTGTGATCAATGCAATTCCCAGCCAGAGGAGACCCTGGCCACAACAGCCCCACACTAAGCCCACCCGGATGCGGAGACAGACTGTGTCACTTGGATGCTGGGGATGTGATGGAGGGGAGGGTCTCCCCAGGGGATGTGACCACCAGGCAAGCACTTCATTAAAGTCCTTTCACGCTGCATCCTTCCACGGATGCAAACAAACAAGGAATTGAGCATTTGTGTTGCAGTAAGCTAGCAGCAAAGGATGGCCAATGCCCCAGTTTTGGACAGTGTTTCAGTGATTCTAGGAACAACAAAAGACCCAAAGCTTAAAGACTTCCAATGGCACCCTCTGGAAAGGACACAAACAGGATGCCATCCAGGAGCAACGTATCTAGTGTAACTGACTCAGACCAAACAAGCAGAGCCTGCCTCCCAGCAGCTTTTACTTTCCTTAAAAAAAAAAAATGCATTCTGAGCCACAAACACCTACCTATTTTAGCTAGATCCCAACTGAACCCAAACACTTTAAGAAGAAATGGTAGATTGAAAGAAAAGCTTTTTGAAAACAGGTACTGTAATTAACAAAGCAGCCTGTCCTTCAACAAGGCAATGTTGGAAAAGTAGAAGGGTTTTTTTAGCACCTACTCATTGCCTTGTAAAATCCCACATCGGGGTAAATACAATCACACTGTGCTATTTAACAAAGCAACAGCTTTTACAAACTCAGTCTTTATAACCTGTCAATTTAACTGTATAGCAGCAGTCATTGCTATGAGGTAATTTCTAAAAAACCACAAGGAATGAAAGTCAACATTTCCCCCAATCAGAGTCATGTTCACACGCAGAAGGCAAGTGAAAGTTGGCTTCTACCTGTACAAACAATTTTGTTTAAAAAAAAAAAATCAAATTACTGCATGCAGCAGTAAGTCAGCTACTCAAGCCATGCTACAGAGCAGCGTGAGCTGAAGCAGCAGCATCCCTGGAGCCACTGGACCATCTCTCTGCACAGGGCAGCCAGACAAAGCTTGTGCCTCTGCAGACCACCGCAGAGCGCCTAACAGCCTGCCCAGCACTTAAAACTGGAACCTCCCATCAGGGACACAAAAATACAGGGATGGTTGTTTGCATTTTCCTGAAAACATATTCCCTCTGGTGGTTTGGGTGGTTTTGTTTGTTTTAAGAAGAGTACTGTTGCTTTTGTTAGTGTTCCACTCAACTAGCTAATTTTTGTTTAAGAACTTACTCATACTCCTCCCTCCCCACCTTCCCCTCATTTTAGAGGGCCACATTCCACATATGGATTAGCTGGCTGAAATATTTATGAGACAAATGTGGCAGAGGCCGGTGCTGCACAAACACACTTTGGGCTATTTTTCCATCCTCAAAGCACTATCGAGAGATGCTGACTTACCAGGGTCTTTGTTTCAGCTGTGCTTTTATTCAGAGGGGGGAGGCTGAAATGTGAATCAGCTTACAGTAGGAAATGGTATGTCATAATCAAATCAGCTTATACTGTTGAAACACCTCACAACCATCTATTAATAACCATTTAGTAGGAAATCCTGAAAGAGCTTCCGGAGTCACAGGACCACCACCTGCCAAAGGGCTTTCTCCTATTTGGCCCTCTAACAGGATAGTTGGGGAGCCATGAATCCCCCCAGAACTTTCTAAATCCTTTTGCCATTCACTCAGTTAAATTAGCCCTCTAAGAAACCACTGTTGTTTTTCCCCACGAATCCACGCTTCCCGCTGCTGCCAGCCCACTAGCACATTCCCCTTGACACAGCCACACACAACAAATTTAGACAGTGAGCAGAAGCCGCCATCCACTTCATTAACTCCTCATTTTTCTGACCCACTGAGCTGTTAACAGTATTGCACGCTTTACGTGGAGATAGGAATTCACGTGGATGCAAGGCAGCTCCTGGTCAGTTCCCAAAACTGGCTGCACACTTCAGACCAAGCCATGAGCATGCTCAGCTGTGTGCAAGCCCGCACTAATCCTGACAGCATTTCTCAGTCAAGATCTGATCACTAAATATTCACTCTTCAGTCTCTGCAGAGCCGCAAAAGAAAAACAAAACCCCACCAACCAACTTTTTAATCTTCTGGAAGAGCAGCCCCACACAAATTTCGGAGAGGACAGAAGGCTGCACTTGTTGCCAGATCAGCCAAGATTTATGCTGAGGATTCCTGTTTTGTGGAACACGTTTTCTGGCTCACAAAAGCACAAATCACGTGCAGCAGCCGCAGCGCTGCGAATACAGCATAACACCTCTGGGGAAACATTGCCTCTCAACGTAGCTCTGTGTTAGGGAGGTTTTGTGGGCTCTTCTATTCCTAGCAGTAAGCACAGTGGGTACTGCCGGGCTGTCAGCAAAAACTGCAGGATCCCCTGCCAGTCCAGACCAGCCCTTCCCTCCCGCTCCCCCAACTCACATGGGACCCCACACCGCATCCTTTCGACACAGCTCTAACAGCTATCATACAGCAAACCTGCAAGGGAACCAGGGGAAGGAATTACTTTTTAACGTACTTTCTTAAAACTGTGTTGCCCCTTGTAAGGAAGCCAGCATGTAAGCAAGCCCCTGCTATGAAACATACACAAAAGCACACTCAGCAGTCTTTCCATAAGAGAAAACATGAAGGCTTTGTGTAGTCTTTTCACACTTACAATATAAATTCTGGATGCAGGAAAGTTACACTTTGGTAGTACAAACCATAAAAGGACCAACTGCCCTGCATGACCTGCTCGGTCACCTGCAGTTCGCCACCACCAATGAGGCTGCAGCAATGTACCCTGAAAAATGGAGGTACACTTTTCTATTTAACCACTGCATCGTGGTGGAAAGATCAGTCAGCCTGCACCACTGCCCTTCTAGGGTTCTGCATCAGTACCAAGCCCTCCTGGAGTTCAGCAATGTCTGGGTGGCTCTGGATGAACAATGTACTCAGGAAAAATCAAAATGCTTATGAAATGTTACAGGTTCTTTTGCATATGGATGAGAATCAAGTTCCTATAGCCTTTCCCATGACACTTCTGAACTGTTTCTGCAAACACTGTTCCCTTGTAATGATTGCTTGTCCCATGTGACTGCAATGCCATTTTTATTATTACAGATTTAAAAAAAAAAAACCCAGCAAAGTTTTCCCTTAGTTTTACATTGACCAAATCACAGTCTGCCAATTGTCTGCTTATGAGTCAATATCAGACAGTTTCCATTGTTTGGTAGAAAGCAACTGAGGGGTTATCCCCCATCCGCTGCTTCTAAGTTGATTTACAAATTCAGGAAGAAAACAGGACTTCAGTAATATCATGAAACAATCAGATCTTCGAAATTATCACAACTTTTTCCTCATTAATTTATTTGCAAAGAGAAGAAAACTGTCTCACTTAGAAGTCCTTTTCTACTATTTAGCTTTACTGTACACCTCCTCTTTATAACGGGTGTATCCCATCAGAGGGGAACAAACTCAAGTTTCTGCTGCTGGGAACACTGGTACTCGTGAGCAATCTAAACCCAACAGCGAGGCAGGTAAGGTGAACTGATGGCTGGGCATTTGGAACCAAAAGGTTTATTTATACCAGTAAATGCCACCGAGTAACACCTTCTGATCCCGCTGCGTGGGATTATAAAGTGTAACGAACAGAATTCATTCCCAACACACTGAGATGAAATAACCCACTAAATGGTACAACTGTCCAGTACAGCTGGACGGTCGGTGTTCCAGAGACTGCTCTGGCACAGAACATTTGTACCCAGACTACCGCTGCCGCATTTTCCATCCCTGGATACGTCGGAAATTAATGTTCCTGCCTAATTTCCTGCAGCAATTGGTGTACTCAGTGATGCCTGAAATTAGATCAACCTTGGTTTATATAACAAGTATCAATAGTTATAAAACTGTTCCACTTTTAAGCAAACAAACAAACAAAACCCATGAACTACTTGCTTCAGCTCTGCGGTGTAAACCCTCACCTAAAGAGCTGATGCAGACAACGACCTCCTGCGCCCGTACTCCCAGTCCTCCCAGCCTCTGCCATGAGCTTGCTACACGACAGCAAGTAAAGGGTCTCTCCTGTGAGCCAGAGAAACTTGCCATTTGATTAAGTTTTAAAAGCAGCAGATGATCAAATGAAGGCCCTTTCCTGCAACTCTGAGGAGCAGCCCACACAAAACGACTGGAAGTGTTTTGAAAAATCCTTCTACCACCCACACACAGGGAGCACAAGGGGCTGATCCAAGGTGACCCCTGGATCGCATGCTGTAGCGCAACCAGCACGTCTCTGATCACAGCCAAAGTTTCCAAGTTCAACTCCAAACCCAACAGCAGAGGTTCAACCTGACCAGCAACCTCGGCTCCTTTCAGATCCCCTCTGTCACTGCTGGAGCCACTCCCGAAAGTGCTTCCTTCTGTGCCCCCTTCTCTCCAAATCACTGCTGCATCACATCAACACATCCCAGGTATACCGCACTCCTCCTCCTCAGCTTTAGCAACACAAGGCAGCAGCATCTTACATGACAACAGAAAACCAGTCCCAAGCATAACTTCAACTTTTAATGGGTCCCTGACAAACAAGGCACTACTCTGTATTAAAAAAAAAGAGCAAGTTGATGTATTATTATTACCTGTTATGACATTAATATCTGGGTACCGGCTTTCACAGAGAGTAACAGCCTTGCTGTCCCTCTCAAACGCCTCTCGAAGCTCTTTCTTAACCGCGGCCGAGCCACACAGGCGATACAGGCCCACCACCTAGAAGCAGAACAACAGCCACACATCAGTTACTTTCCTGTACAGAGGACTAACAATAGACAACGTTTTGTCACATGTTTTGGTTTTTTGATAAGGGCCACAAAAAGAACTGTTTGGAAATGTTAAAGAAACTCAAACAGCACAAGCCATTCACATCAGATAATAATGGGTGTTATCAAGCGACACACAAGAGACACAGTTATGCCATAAGTGAGTAATGCTCACGTTTTCCATAACAGTGACCATGCTGAGCAGTGCTTTATTGACAGACCCTGAGCTTTTAACCAGAATCATTTAGTACTTTGTCTTTACACAAACTTAGGAAACAAAGAAACACAGAATAAGCTACATAGCAAACAAAGCTTAAATTGTATTCGATGTTGGTAACCAGGGTTTCAGAAGAATTATGAAGACTCCATTATGGTATCTCTATGATGCTGTTTTAAGGACAACAGGTGTTTCAAATTGTATGAGAAGTTCTATGCAAAACAGGTGATGTTTGTCATGCTCAAGGCGATAGCAATGAAACCCACACCACTCCTGGACCAAACCGCCAGTTCAATCATGTCCTGTCACACACCCAAGTGTTACATTTTGTTATTATTTACTTTTCATTTTCAGCAACACCATTTATACAAAACACACCTACGATTTTAAGGAATTAAATATTAAATATGTGAATTTATTTTAAGAAACTTTATAATAAGGCAAGCATACTGAACATCAAGTACCTTGTCCAAAACTGCCATGGACTCAGAAAGACATAACACCCCACCAACTTAGACCATGCAATCTAGGTTTGCAAACAAGAGTATCTGAGTGGCCATATATTAATTCCTGTTTAAATAAATGGAAAGTTACCCAATGGAATTTGGACTCCCTCTTTCTCAAGACCAAATAAATAGTAGTATTTGCCTAAGACAATTTCTTTTCACCCTAAAGTTGTCTAATGTCACATCTGAAATTGAGGTGGAGATGTCACACCATGCCAGTAGCCTACAGTCTATAGGAAAGTCCAAAACATGAGACAAGCATATGGTTAAAACAAGAAGTTAACAGTATATTTTGCATTTTTTGTTCTCCCTGTGCAAATACACAAATTAGATTTCATGCTCAAAAGCACCAGGTACATTCAGACAATTCAGATCCCAATCGCCTCATTACCAGTGTTGCCTTGATTACTCAATATTATTTGCATGACTAGGTGCTAATAAGCCCAAAATAAAACGCTGAAACCATGCAGCACATACATCGGAGAGAATTAAACTTCTCTTTTCCACTGATTCACATAACATGAGGAGCAGCATTCACAATAAGGATCAGAGTTATCGTCAGTAGTGACTTCCAGCAAAGCAATTACACAGAAGTAACCCTTTCTGTCTATATTTTATGACCTACATTATAAATAGCATAGTTAATCTTGTAACTCCTGGAACTACACCCAACCTGTCGGCAATTTAACACAGTAACAGAGGTAGGTGTGATGACTCCACCTGAGCAAGAACAGGTGTACAATAAACCGAGGGCTCACACATGCTGTGCAACTGCCTGCAAGAGTCCTCCCACCAGCTTCAAAATCGTTGCCAAGCAGAACATCTGACCTTAGGACCGTGTGTCTTTCTTCCTAACAGGCTTCTGAGCTTCTGCAACTGGGGATTCATTTCCATACCTCTCTCATACATATTTTTGTCCATTAGGTTACACTGACCAGTAAACTGTATTAAGATGAAGACACAGCAGCAGCAGCAAAGTGATGTCTACAGGTGTTTTTAATCTCCCTTCCCCCCCCATCACTGCTCATGCTCTGCAAGAGCAGCTATCCCAACACACAGGTACTAACAGAACAGATTAAAACATGCACAGTACCTGACAGCCTCTCTTCTCAATCTCCAGAATGCATTTCTGCATCAGAAGTGGCACCATCAAGCCTGCATTTTCCTTCTCTACAACCTTCCGAGCATCTACCCCAAACATCACGGGCTCCCGATCTGCATCGAGACCATCAAGGGAGTTCTCCCACTGCTCCATGAGTGACAGCTTGACATAAATAAGCCCCCTCGGTTCCAGTTTGACAGCCAGCTGATGTGTCTTTGTCACTCGGAAGAGAGTGGGAAGAGCCACAGTTCCATGACAACACACCCGGTTTTTCCGGGGGGTGGGTTCCCAGCTGAACACCACCAGCTTTAAGTGCTGAGCGTTTTCAATTTCTATGTTGAACGTATGGTCCATATCTAGAAACGTTGTCCTACACGTAAGCAGGGCTGTTCTTGCTTTATTTACTGAGTCAACCTGTATTGCACAAAAGACATCTTTCGAGTCTATTCTTGGCGGCTTTAAGTCTTCAGCACCGTAGAAGTGAATGCTCATGAGTCCAGAGATGTACTGAGAGCACTTGGGTTGATCAGAAAAGTTATAGTGTCTGAAAGCATCAATATCAATTTCAGTTTTACCACTGTTACCTGGGAGGCTCTCCTTTCCTTTCCCACACTTAGTTTCTTGTCCATGTTTACTGGATTTTGTTATAAGTTCAGGAGAGTCGCCATCACTGAGGTAACCACCTTTGTTGAAGGATTTGGAGCTCCTTGAGCTTTTCTTTTTGTAGGTGTGCTGTGATGACACACTGCTATCCAGATGATAACGACTTATCACATTCCTGCTGGCAGTGGTGCTTGAGTTTCCAGAAGATGGCAAAGACACTGTATGGCTTGTATCCCGGCAGCTACCTTTCGGCAGGGAAGGAGGGTTGTCTGAACTAGTATGGCTTGAAGTTCCCTTGACACTCAGTTTCCTGCTCAGCTCCGGCAGCTTTTTCATTTTCATGGAAAGCTTTCTCACAGTCCTGGGGGATTTAATTCTATCAGGGAACGGCCAGTTGATTGATCCACTTTTTTTCAGAGGACTGGGACTTGGAGGAGAAACCTCTGTTGAGGGTACCTCAGCCTTGTGTGCAAGTACAGCTCCAGACCCTTTAGAAGAAAAGAACAGAGAAGGAGTGATCATTTTCAAACTGCTCAGTAACTGCCGCTCACAGCAATGAAAAAATACATGTTGAAGTAAGGGAAAACATGTTGATGTGTTATAACTTGATAAAGGCAATTCATTCAGACAGCCATCGTTCATTCATCAGTCAGATGCTCAGGAGCATTCAGAAAGTTGAGCTCTGCTGGCTTGTTCAGCCAGATTTGGCAGTTCATAGTCAAAAGCCAGATTTGTTCTGCTTTACGGAGATGAAAGGGCCAGAAACTGCATATAAACACACGAGCCACCTCGCCCACTGCATTCAGCTCCATCTACTTGGGCCATACCCCCATACGAGCAGCACGGCTGCATTCCTGTGGCACTGGTGGAACGAAACCAGTCTTAAGTGGGAAAACACTGGAATAGGGCAAACACACCCTTCTCTATGAAGCAGTTAGCTATGCAGTCAAAACGTCAGTATTGCCCACTCCTCTTCAGTCTAAAGGAAACACACTTGCCTCTAGTGAAGAATACGAATATACTCTTGTGCATCTTCCTCCCTTACCCCAAAGAGCCCCACACCCCTGTGGTATAAACACAGGCAGACTCTCACACCTCCTCTTCTGTTTTGCTCAGCTCCTCCTCTCTGCCACAGGATGGAGGGAGAAGGAACGCAACAAGGATTCATTCCTTCCTAAAGCTGCATCCTGCACTGCCTCATCCCTGCCAGCAACTTGCCATCTTTCCTGACACAACCATCCCACAACAGAGTTAGTTATATGGTTTCCAAGTGACATCCTCTTGGGAAATCACCTGCCTTTCAAGGTACCAAAAAAAAAAAAAAAGAAAAAATCTAACAGCAGGCACTGATGCTAAAGAGGGAAAAAGAAGAAAACCCCAAACTCCCTCAATTTAGCAGTAGGAGACAACTAATTAGGAACACAGTGGGACATAAGCCAATACCCCACACAGTCAGGAACCTGCGGTTCATCTCATGCTCCAATACTCAATATACAAATACCAAGTTATAGCTCCAGCTTTTCTTGCTTTCACCAGCATGAGGCAGTAATGACTGCGGGAAAGGCAACAAATTAACACCAGTTAATAAAGCATGTAAGAGGGAAACTCAGGCCAGTATGACAGATATCATAAATAAAATTACATGAGCACTTTCACTTACCACTTTTCTATCCCTCGAGAGACCAGCAGTGGATCTTGCCATAACTGCACTACTTTGCAAATTTTACCAGCTCCCAACAGGATTCACTCAACCTTGCCTTTGCAGACTAGGGTACCAGGGCTCCCCTAAGCATGCCAACCCTGCATGGTGCAATTAGCCCGAACAGCTCACGGAGACTCAAACACCTATATCCACCTGTCACCTCCCCTTGCAAGCCAGGGAAAGGGAGAGTCTATTTACAGCACATAAAAGAAAATGGTGTTTTCACAAGATTCTTGGCAAATCATACTTTGCAGTGGTTTCTTTTACAGATTTCTCAAGGTCTTACTGCTTTAATTCAAAACTAACCACTTCAAGTCCAAATCACCATACAGCTAATGATTCTTACAAGCCCCCTTTTCAACCAAATGAATTTGTACAATTTAACTATAACTTACTTTTTATATTTCACTTTGTTAATTCAGATGATCTTTGACTAAAATAATTTGTGGTGTTGTTTGGTTGGGGGTTCCCCCCCCCCCCCCAAAAAAAAAAAAGCCCTTACAAAGACTAGCTTTAGCCCCAACAAAAATTTGGCTCTAATAACTTTTGCAAAGAGTTGCTTAAAAGAGTTATCTTTTCAGTTTCAGTTACGAAGAATGATGCATAGAATCTGTTTTCCAGAGCAACAGAGGAAAATTCATTTAGCCCGGCATCTCATGAAGTAGTCCCCTTGCGGGAAGGGCTGTTTCCAGCATGCCTGCTGTGCTTTTCTGGCAAGCAGCTAGTTAGAAATGTGGCATTTGATAAAAGCAGACAAAGCCTTCCCTTGTACTGCAAATCACCGCGCGGTCCCACTGGTGGGCTGGCCCGGAGCGCGCTGCAGCCATCAGTGCCATACCGCAGCCGCTAACATTCATCTTCCCGTTCTGGCAAAAGCCTCTGGCACAGCCTTGGAAAAGCAGGCCAGCAAATTAATTTCCTCCCAGCTCATTAGAGGCGAAGAGTCAATCTAACGCTCTTACTTTTGTGTGTCCAACTTCTGTGGCGTTCAGCACCGAAGGGTTCAACAAAAAGTATGTGGCTGAAGGGAGAAAGCAGTTGAGCATCAAGCAGGGCAGCACTCCCATCAGCATGGAGCCTCAGCCATTCCACCACAGCCAGCAGTGTCCTGAGGAATGCGCACAGTCTGACAGAGCACACACAGCGCAGCTCTGTCCGAGCAGCAAAAGGAGCTGTAGCACAGACCAGTGACACCACCTCCTCACTGACCCGTCCCCACTTGCTGCCATTCCGTGTCCCACCTCAGCAGTGACGCTTCAAACTGACCCTTACAGAAGGACGGCAGGAGGAGAGGAAACAGAGGTAGCTGTCCTACCAAGGCAGCAGGAGGATGGCAAGTTTTATGTGATGCAGCTGACTACATACCCATAAAATGTATTTATGTCTACAGTGAGAGCAAGCAATCACCAGAACAATGTCCCCAGGGACACACGTGAGTTCTCATCACCAAGGCAAGAGAGGACCCCAACTATCTTCAGCACTTACAATGCAGCCCCCACCAGACACCAGCAATGATTTAGCACAGTAAAAATGCTTGTCTGACCCTGCTTCACACTGTTTACATGTGCTTGGGCACATGCGTTGCCCCCATACTGACTGCCAGCAACGAGTGCTACTTCACAGGCATGTCTGACTACCCTGTTCTACATGCAACATTCCTCGCTGCTTAAGGCAGGGTTTCTAAGTTATTTCAGACTTCCTCATAAAACCTGTAACTTATTTTGGGGACTATGAGTTGAGGTCAGTGAGTAAGTCAGAAAACTATCAGTTCCTTCTGACAGCAAGCCACTGAAGTATCAGCCACTCTCATAGTTAATGGAAATGATGAGATCTGACCAAACAAAGCTGGTATGCAATTTAGTTTTTCCTAACATTCTCCAGACATAATTAACAGGTACATTGCACCTAACACTGAAAGCATTTCTGTAAAATAATGGCATTAGTGTTGAAGCTCTAAGCCATTTCATTTTAAAAAGAGAAAAAAAAAATACAGCTTATACTGAGCACTTGTAACTTTCAGAAGCAAAGTCTTCTCCTGCCCAGACTTTTCATTCATTTTCTTTTATTATTTTTAAATCATCCCAGTGACTTTTTGGGAAAATGCATTAAAAATGAAAAAGCAGCAAATCAAAGCAGAAAAGCCCAAATATCTCAAAATTGTTCTGGTAGCAACACTGGGCGAGTGACAAAGGGCCACTGCTTTTCTGTGCTGGATGCCACCAGAAATAATGATCTGGACTCTCCGCTGACAGAAACAGCACAGCTCCAGCAGTGCCAGAGGCTGTGAACATCACCAGGCACAGGCCCATTACGACTTCTCATCCTCAGGTAGTTCCAGAACCGTTCTGATAGAAAACTTCAGAGTAGAACTGTAAACGCCATCAAGAGAAGATTCATGCTATATCAAACTCAACTTCAAACAGATACAAGGAAGGCATCACCTTTATCCACACCACCAAATGGGGAAAAAAAAAATCCTTAAAAAAGCAACTAAAGAAAAAGCTTTTAAAATTGGGATAGAATGGAATTACACTTATATAACACCTTCAATATCTAAATAACTGGAAAAATCTCCCCCTTGAATCTGTAAAAAAAAAAAGGAAAAAAGTCTTTTTACCCCTATAAAAACTACTATTTTGACCAATGCAGCCTCCGAGGCCTCTGAATTCCATCCCACATAATGCTCCAGGGTCAAGAGATGAAGAAATTACTAAAAGGGTAAAGAAAAAAGCCTCTACAAACACTGCAATGGTAGCCTGTTTTCTTCAACCACTACATACACTGACATTAATTAAGCTGCGAGAACCTCATCCACCCAGGGATCGTTTACAAAAGATGTAAAATTAACAGCTTTAAATAGCCCACTAATTAAAACGGGAAGTGATTACAGTGTCACCTCCGGAGGCTCACGCATGCCAAGAGATGAAGGGCCAACCACTGCCTGCTCTTCATCCCAGCAGTGATCCTCAGAGCATCTTCAGCAGCGGTACCTCATCACAGAGAACAAGCACATGCAGCTTTACATCTCTGGGCAGACTCAGGAGCTCAGTGTGTACAAATACAAGTCTGCTGCAGCTATTTCAAACATTAATGATGCTGCAAATGCACAGTCCAGATCCTGGCAAGCCACAACGTGCAAGTCCTATCAGGATGTCTCCAAGATACAGACACATTTGCAAGATGACTCTGGTGATTAGGTGGATGCTAATCCCAACAATAATCCTCCCTAAAAGCAAAAATATTACAAATTCTTCAGAGCTCCACAATCTACATGGATCTCAGAGGCTGACATTATAATGGGATTTTTTTTCTGCAGTATTTTGCAGGTGATACATGCCTCTGAAAACACAGAGTTCAACCCTTAACAACTGTAAAAAAATCTTATTTAATTTTATTAATGCAAAAAAACTACATATGCAGTATGAAGAACTCATCACTGTTATGTACTGAGATATCTCTATTTTCCAATCACATCCATTCTGCCTGGGCAAGGAGACATCAAATTCAGAACAGCCTCAAGGGTCCTTTCCACTGAAATTCTTCTCCCACAGTCCTCGGAGCACGAGTTGGCACTATGTTTCTACATTACCAATTTGGAACCAACTTATCTTCAAGTCTCACCTTTTGTGTACTTGTCAAACAAATATGTGAATTATTTTCCCAAGCTCTGCAAGAGGGATGCCTTCTTTTTAATCAGTTCCTTTTTAAAAGCCATCAGGGCTAGAATTATTCACTAAGGAATTACCTGACAAATCCTATTAACATAAATGGCATTTACTGCAGAAAGTAACCAGATTAACACCAGGAACTACCAGTATAAATTAAGACTACGGGGCAAATTAGCACCTTTAAAACTATGATCCACTTTATAGATATTTCCTGCCAAGGTTATCAGTATGCTGCTGTTTGGAAAGACAGTAACTGAATTCTCCCATTCAGACTTTTTTCTTAATCTTCTGTCTAATAAAGACTAAAAAAAAACGCAACAAAAAGAAAAAATTCACAGCCATTTTCTCTCTACAAAGTTGGAAATCCAAACAAGGCAGCAATGTTTGCAATTTTAAAGGTAACACTGATGACATTATCCAAAGAAGAAAGCAGCAGATGACATTTATTACTATCTATTTTGTTGGCTTTTATAGTGCCCCATTGTTTTCTGTCCATGCTTCTCCAAATCTAATACTTTGGACCCTAATGCTAAGCAATACTGACATACATAACACATCAGTACAGAGGCTAAGCAGGCTCTTCCCCAAAGCAGTAACTGCATCTTTGTCAGGAGTTACTGCTTGACCTACACAGCTCCCCACAAACATCCACATCAATTTCATTGCTGTTGTGTAATTCAAACAAGGTCCTAATACAAACGAAGATTGGTCATACTGCCCTTCATGAAGTAATCTCATATGTATGAGCTGTCATTTTAAATTTGACTTGAAATAACTGTAGACACCTTAACTGGATTAAAGAGAAGAAGTAAGCCACTTCTCCATAATAAAGCCAATTACTGAGCAGCAGGGATCCACTTCATCATCAATTAATCTATTCAATGTGATCACTACTCAATACATGCAAAAGGAGAGCTGCATTTAAAGCAGCTTAATTAACTCCAGGCATAACAAACCAATCAGTGGAAATTCATAACACTTTTCTCCTAGTTTCACAAGACACTTAAAATGGGAAATTTTGCTTTCAGAAATAAATACTTCTTCAGTATAAAACTGATTTTGACTTTCTTCTTCTTGCATAAAGTGATTTTTTTAAAAAAAGAAATAGTCACCTATATAGTATGAGATTAACCACCTAAATGGGAGTGAAACAGCTTGCAGGATGCACACTGCTTTCCCAAACAAACTGTGCTTACCGACCTCTCCAAAGCACCTCAACATCCAACAAAAAACAAAAAACCCAAAAAAAACCAAAACAAAAAAGATCCATAAAACCCCCAAAGAGCCTACCTAAGACACGGTATTTCATCCATCTTGCAAACCAACATAATTGGTCAAGTATTGGATGCAGCTAGAAAGTCAGCGATTTCCACATAAACACCCATTAACTTTAACACACTTTGCAACTAAAAATACACTTGTATCTGCAGCATTTCCACAAAAATGTGAGCTCCCAGAAGAGAAGACTGGCTGTGTTTCCTCCTGCTGTTTACAGCAGTTGCTTTGGTGCCTTTGAAAACAAGCCCTGTTCCCAGAAGCAATCTCCGCCCTGGGAATCCGGGCACAGCAGCTCCCAGGACGCAGGGACACAGGGACAGAAGCCTGCCAGGACAGCAAGGCTGGATGGGGTCAACCTGGCTGGGAGGGAGGAAACTCCTCAAAGGGTAATGCAGACCTGGGCTCCAACACCAGTGTTCCAGGTCCTCTCTGCTGAGCAGGGCAGAAATACAGGCTCATCAGCACAAAGAAAGTGTGAGCATTCGCCAAAGAGCAGAACCCGGAACTCCACATCTCCTGGACTCCATGGTAACTTCTAACCCTCAACAGGATGGAGTTAGGGTCAAGACAATATAAAACAAATCGGTAACTAAAAATAATGCCTGCTTGTAAAGGGCTGTTGGGTTTTTCCTGATTCTTTTGCTTAGTGTGGCTTTGGTTTTTTTGATGGAGTGGGAAAATCTTTAAGATGCTGAATTCACATACTAATGGAATTATGAAAATGCAACTATCAACCAGTCAGCCAAAGATAACAACGAACAAAGAGGCTGGCTTCTGAACTTGAAAACCACTCCGCTCCAGTCTGCTAGATTAGAGACAGTCAACAAGACAGCAGTTACAGAAAGCAGCATGATGAATAGTGTTTAAATGGTCTTCTGAAAAGTGTTAAAGACTCCCAGACAAGAAACTTGGGCAGATAACAAGCAGGCTGGAGGCTGGAATCCAGGTCCAGGGTTAGATGCTGGCTAACAGAAAAGAAACCCAGCGTGTCCTCACATTACCAGGCTTTAGCAAGCTGGTTCTGTAAAACCTTTGTCTTCAGTGAGGTGGGGGCCAAAGAGCAGGGAGGAGATCCACACCTGGACATGCCATGAACAAACTGATTGAGAAACTGCTCTACAGCTCCACATTTAATTGGGCAGACTCACAATTCAAGTCATTTTTTAAAAACTTGACATGTATTTGCACTGCAAATTTGCTTAATAAAGATAAAAGGAGGGGAGAGCAAAGCGAGAGATCCAAGAACAGTTTATTATTCCTCTAAATGAAGACAGAGGATGTCACACTTACGTTCCTGAACCCCCTTACCTGTTGAAGGGCACTTAGAGACAGGATGATCCTCCACTGCTGACAGAGCGGGAGCCTTGCAGGCAAATCTCTGCCGGTGCTGCTGCATGTGCTCCCCAGGATGCACGGCATCAGCCTGGCTCGCTTCGCTGGGTTGAAGCACCTGACTGTCCCCCACACTCTCCATGGAGCGTGAGGGACCCTCATGGGGACCTGGGGCCATCCCCAAGTCACCCATAGCCGGGGGGTTGTACCGAACCATCAGAGACCCCGCAGCAACAAGGCTATTCACAGCAGAAGGGCGGACCCTCGGCAAGTCAGGCTCATCATCTTCAGGGATCGGGTTGTACCATATTTCTCCTTCATCATCTGCATCGTTATCCTCACCGACATCCAAAGCAGTGCTCCGTGGCACGGCCGGGCTCGCGGTGCTTGGCGAGGCACCGGCGGAAGCAAAGCTGCGTGCAGGGTGCTCCCACCCCACCGGTGATGTGGAAGGTGCCCATGGCACTGCAGGTTCAGGCTGCGGGATGGGAGACTTGGGTACCAGGATAACAGCCCCATGTGTTTCCTTACAGGTGTTTTCTTCTTCCCGAGGAGGGGGAGATCGGTGCGTGCTCTGCTGCAGCCAGCTGCGTTTCTTGGAAACAGTAATGCTGTTCATACGCGGCCTGTGCTCAGGGACCTCGCTGGCCAGGGGAGACGTGGGCTCCTTCCTGCTTCTTGAAGCTATGTAAACATTTTCTATTAAATCTGTTCCCAGAAAGAAAGGCAAAAAGAGAAAGACAAATGTTGAAGAATGTCATTTTGGTTTCAACAGATGAAAACTATGCTGTCATATGACATTCCCATGAGACCTTATCCGAAAGGGCAAAAGATAAGTTGATGCGATCATAAAATTAGATTTCAGCCTGTCAAAGCAGAACATGCACTTAATTAATAAAGAGTCTGGCTTGCTTGGCTGTATTTTTAACACCATGTAATTTAGATAAATGGCAGTGAGATAGCCCCTCTGAAAGGTCACACACACCCAGGCAGAAATAGCTGGGTTTTGTTCAGCTAAGTTCAGGTACAATCAGTTTGGAAAGTTGCTATGTAGTATTGCCAGATTTTGCTTATGCCAGTGAAGAAACAGCCCCTGGTTTTAGTATAACGTTTAGCTTAAATGGCTAAACACACTGCACAGACCCACCTCTAGATTTAGATACAAAACAAAGGCAAGGAGATGTCTTGCAGAAAACAGTCCAGAAAAGGACTGTCCTTACTAGTTTCATCCGTTTTAGGTTTCTATGTTAATGACCGAGGAGGTAAGATCTGAACCACCACCCTTATGTTTGATAAAAGATTCATCATTTGGTGATTTTTTTTTTTAAAGGAGGTTTGCTTGTTCAGCTGAACTGTGATATGAATGTGGTTTGTGACCTGAAGAACTAGCTTGGTTCAAAGAATTAACAAAATAAACCACGCATGTTGTGAAGCCTGTGCAAGCCTCTGCTGAAGTGCCCTGCTATGCTGGGGACTAAGTCAGTCAGTTAACAGAATCTGGGGAAAACACAAAAGCAGGGCTGAGGACGCCGATCTCTGGCAAAGTTCCGGTGATTTGACAACCACCATATTCCTTCCCCCACCCACAGCCTGGAAACACAAGTGTGCCTCTGTAAAGGCTCCCCCTGACATAATTTCACTACTACTTCAAGACAGACCTAACCAAAAGGACGGGAACCGATCTGAAAGGGGCATAGGACTGCAACTACATTTCCAAGAAACCAATTTGGATCAGGGGTTTCTTGGGCAGGCACTCTCCTCCCAGGGACAGCTCCCTCAGAGCCCTTGGCTTGCACACAGACAGCCCAAGGACCTGCTCCGGTGACATAAACTGTTGGAGCAGCCGAGCGCTCCACACACAAAAGCATCTGTTACTTTCCGCTACGCTGCAGGAACGTGGGCCCTTCACAGTGGTTAAGACAGCCTACACTTCCCAGAAGATCTGCTTCCTAAGAAGTACGGTGTGCCCAAACATGCACCCAGCCACGCGCCTGGCATCAGCCTCCGGCTGCCCCTCTGCCCCGCCAGCAGCAAACGCGCAGAGCAAACTCAACTTTGTTTCCAACACCCATCCAGGCATCTAGGTGACAAACCGTCTGCACAAGCTTACTGCAGAAACATTAATGATCAAGTAGCTCTGGCGCACTCTGATAAGCTCGCAGCTTGCGGAGGCACACTGCCAACCACACGTATTCAGAACTACACCTTCCTCGTCTCCAAATCAGCCAACGTGCTGCCCGGGGTCAGCTACTAAGTGTTCACTGAACCTCATGCAAATCACACGCTCACACTCAACCCTTCCAGATGCAGTTTTTGCAACTGGCAGCGGTATTTGCAAGCACTGCCTTCCCTTTATTCGAACCTGGCCCAGCTCCTGAGAGCCCTTGTGCCTGTGTTTATTTTCGTAACAAGCTGTTTCACATGCAAGTATCTGCACAACCGGGGCTTCCATCCCACAGAGCAAGTTTCCAACGTCGTTAGCTGCTACAGTAATGACTGTTTTAAATAACATACAAAGCTTTCAGAGGGGCACAGGGCTGGCATCTACTGTTGGTTCCAGAGCAAAGGTTCATTCAGGAGAACACCATTTACTCTCAACTAGTACTCTGAAAGTTTTAATGTATTCTAAAAATAGATATCAAACCTACACTCAAATATAAGACAACAGATCCTTCCCAAAAAGGCTTCAATACGGTGCTCAATAAAATTAAGTCAGGTATTCCCTTCACCTCCTACCTGATCTCAAAAAAAACCCCAAACACCTCTATCACTACTTAAAATTTAAGATGTTACGGTAACAACACATACGTGCTCAGAAGCCTCAATGTTTCAGCTCAACCGAGGTCAGAGCTGACACTCTGCTATTACGTAGGCTGATAAAATATTCCAACGTGATTCTGTGCACGGCTTTGGGGAGTGAGGAAGGGGGGAACAGCTTTTTCCAGTCTCTCCATATATGGCTCAAAACAATCCACGGTTCTTCTGCTCCCAACAGCAGCCGTTTAAGCACATTCGTTTCGTTAAGTTTCCTGGTAAAACTAAGAAATGTAACAGCTCTGTATTTAAACGGAGCAACTGCAAGGCTAAAAATCTATCTATGAGCTTTCGGTGCATCATTAAAAAATCCAAGCAAGCAAACAAAAGGCAGAGAACCACACAGGCAGCCGTACGGTAAGAAAACGCGCGGAGGTTCGCACAAAGCCGTGGTCCGAACTCCAGAACCTCTGATTTTAGAGGAGGAACCCGTCACTGCCGAGCAGCGGGGCGACCGCGGATGCGAGGCCGTTACCGCCGGGGATCGATCGGGCACCTAAATTTAGATTTGCTGAAGTGCCTGATCCCCGCTCACAACAAATCCGAAGGTTACCCAAGAACTATAAGACAAACAAAAAACCTTTTCCACACACGAGCAAACAGCCTGCGTATCGCCGGCACCCCCACCGAACCCCTTGTCGGTGTCGGGGCTCCGCGTTGGTTCCTTACAGCTTGTGCGAGCTGGCACTCATCAACGAAAATAGAGCTGGGTGTTCAACACGGAGGACGGCCCTAGGGCAGCGCACGGGGGGCGAAGCGGCGCCGAGCCCTTCCCTGCGACCGCAAAGCCCGGAGCGGGGGGAGCCTGCCGGCCGCCGCGCCCCGAACCAAGCCGCTCACGGCGCCCCAGTGCAGCCCCTCCTGCCGCGGCACGGAGTAAAAGCCGGCGCGGGCAGCCCCGCACATCCCGTGGTGGGAACTCCGACCTCCCGGCAACACGCGAGCGAGCGGCTGGCACAGCGCGCTGCGGAGCCCCGCCGAGCTGCCCCCGCGGAGCTGCCCCCGCCGCTGCGAGGGGCAGAGAGAGTTGTAAAAAGTTCCGCCTGGAAGCGGATCCGCTGCTGCTGCACGGGACAGGCGCCTCAACAGAGATAAAAGAGGCACAACCCTGCGCGAAGTCTCACGGGGAGCCGGCGCCCATCCCTGGGAGAACGCGCACGGCGCACCCCCGGCGCCCACGGGACCCCTCGCTCCCCCGGCCCGGAGGGTACCCGGCCTCCTGCCGCGCGCGCCCGGCAGGTGGAAGGGCAGCCGTGGGCCGGTGGGCGGCCGGAGCCCCGCGGCCGAGCCCCGTCCCGCCGCGCCTGCACTTACCCTGCGGGGCACAGACCCCTCCGTGGCGATGCCCGGCGCCCGCCTCCGCCGCCCCTCGCTGGGACCTCCTGCCCCGCAGCTTGGAGAGCGTCCTGCGGAGCGGATCGGCCATGCCTGATGCTGCCTCCCGGCCGCCTTCAGCGGGCGCTGCCCCCCGGCCCGCGGGAGCCCGCGGCCCCCCTACGCGGCGGCGGCAGCCCTGGGCCGCGCTGCCCCATGGCGGCGTGGCTCCGCGCGCCCGGCCCCGGCTCCGCCGCGCACATACTTGGCATAGCTGAGCGGGGTGAGAGGGCGCCCCGCAGTGCGCATGCCGGCTCGCGCCGCCCCGCCCCGGGGGCCGTGCCCGCCGCTCCGCACGGGCCCGGGTCGCGCCGTGGGGCGGGGAGGCGCGGTTGCGTGTGCTGGGTACGGGGCCTCCTCGCTTCGGGGGAATCTGTGCCTGCGGTGTAGGGCGAGCGGGACCGCCCGTGCCTGCCCGAGGCACCGCGGGGGGGACAGTCAGCCCGCCGCCCCGGCCCCGGGACCGTCCCGCTCGGGCACAGCTCCCCGTGGGTACCGAGCCTGTCTCACAACACCTCGGCGTACCATCTTCTCCATCAGCCGCATCACCTTTCCCGGCGAAGGCCGGGGGTGACAACATGCAGATTGCTTTTGGGGTTCTCCAGAGAAGCAGCTGTGTGTGGGCTGTGGGCTTGTTTCCCCTCAGGGCTCAGGCCGTGCGTGGGGCAGTTCTCCCTGGCAGGCCTGTAGCCTGTGTCATAAATATGTAAAGGGTGAGTCAGGAGGATGGAGCCAGGGTCTTCTCAGCGGTGGCCAGCGACAGGACAAGAGGCAGCGGGTGCAGGCTGGAGCATAGGAAGTTCCATGTGAATGTAAGGAGGAACATTTTCACTGTGAGGGTGATGGAGCACTGGGACAGGCTGCCCAGAGAGGTTGTGGAGTCTCCTCCGGACACATTCAACCTTGTCTGGATGCGTTCCTGTGTGATTTAGTCTGGGTGATCCTGCTCTGGCAGGGGATGGGACTAGATGATCTCTTGATGCCCCTTCCAGCTCCTAAGCGTCTGTGATTCTGTGATTCATTGGTTAACATCTGCATGGGTCTGTACACACCTGTCTTGTGCAGGGCACAAGCAAAGGAGCTGTTGTACCCAGGGGTGGGTTGGGTGTCGTCGCTCCCCAGCGCAGGCAGCGATGCAGGCAGCGATGCATCCTGCATGCCAAGCATGGTGCTGCCTCCGCACGCTACGAACCCCCGATACTGGGCTGCAGGAAAAAAACTGCTCCCGCAGTTCTGGAGAAGACAGATGGCACATATTCATAGATTTCTTCTCTTCTCACATTCTGAGGGGGTTTAGTTATTTGATCATATTGAAACTAATTATTTTTGAAAAACAAACAGTTTAATTTTTCTAAACTTTACATGTCAAACACCAAGAGTAGAACCTGGCAGTGCCTGTAAACAGTCAATGCAAAAAACCCCAAAGCATTGCAAAGTAGTTATGGTTTCTCCTAATCTGAAATAAAGTTCACAGTAGTTACCACACATCATGTTGCAGCAACCTGAATTGCCATTTGCTATCCTGTCTTCTCCAACCATTTAAATACAGATACTGGGAAATACCTGTGTGTGAGTTTCAGAGCACGATGTAAAACCATTCCAGGTTGCTTTTGGTTGGGAAAAGTGATGGATGAGACAAGTAACCGGGCCAGTCTGATGCTCACTGCCAGTCCCGAGGGGCCTGGGGGGTCTCTGCCCCTGCAGGGATAACATGCTGCCACCTCCGACAGCTGCACTGCAGTGCCTGCAGGCTGGGCTGGGAACAGCATTTCGGGCACAGTAGCAAGCAAGAAACTCTTATGTAGGTGGCATTTTTGGAAATTTTTGTTACTTGGATGTTTCCTTTCAGCAATTAAAACGTTATCAGTAGAAAGTATGTGCTGGCTAGTGTAAGGACCAAATCCTGCAAGGAGCTGGGGTGCTGATGTTCAGTGTGCAGAGCTGCCCTTTCCCATGAGTATAAGCTATGGAGACAAAAGAAAATTCAACATCATTGTGCTTTCTGTGCTGCTTCACAGTATTTTCATGTTCTGTATGGCTTTAAATGTTGGTTTAAGCTTTTAGATTATTCCTCTATGCAGTAGGCACACAGGAAGTATTCGGGTGAAAAGCTGCCAGTAGTACAGTCTATAAACACAGTTCGATCTGTATCTTAGAAAATTGTTTCCATTCCAAACGGTGGTTACAAAGCACTTTTTCTTGTTGGCAGCTGGATTTTTTTTTAATTCCCTATGCATCCTGTATTTGCCCAACAGAGTTGGCATTGATCACATACATTAAAAAAAAAAAAAACCAACCCAAACCCCACAACCCAAAATATTGCAGATAGAATAACATTAAGGAGCTGGCTGGAACTAACTTGAGCCAGTGCTGTATGAACCAAAGCTGAGCTCATTTTCTGCTCAGCCTGTTTTGTTCAGGAGCTGTGAAGCGCACAGTGCTGAGCGTGAATCCTTTTACCTGGCCTTATACAGAAAGTAAAAGCTGTTTCAAGAGGATGGGACTGGAGCTTGCATCTTGTTGAAGAAACTTCTTACTAGGAGACTGGCAAATATTTAGGAGGGGTTAAAGAGTGTGACTTCTTCTGGAAGTACAAAGAGAAATGTTGTTTAAAGTTTTTTTCATTAACAGACTGAGGTTTTGCCAACTACTTAATCTTTTTCAAGTTGACAACATGAACTGTAAATGGCTACACAAGCAAAAAAAGTCAATTCCAAGTTGGAAAAATAAATGTATTGATGAGAAAAATATCCCTGGTGAAGAAGCTAATGCCTAGATGGCAATGGCTGGGCACTGACATAGCTAAATGATGAAATTACACAAATAGTTCATAAAAGACTGACAAGTACCCTTTACAGCCTCGCTGACCAGGTCAGATATAAGCTCTGAGATCAGCTCTGAGCTCATCCCCCACAGGTAGCCAAAGCAGCTCTGCTTTCCCAAGTACACAGGCTTTCCTTTCTGTCCAGACTTGGGGACTGGTTTTGAACTGCTCCAGGCTGGCTTTGGAAAATTCATCCCTTGAAGCATATAACACCTTCTCAGATGTATCTGAAATTAAAATGACACATTAATTTGGGATGTGACCGTGTAAAGGCACACTTTATGTCAGTGGGACTTGTTCGTGTGAGTAAAACTGGATGTGCCTGGAAACGTGAGCGAGTCTCCTTTCCACTGAAGCCTAGCAAATCAGTATCTTCCTTCTCTCAAGGCCTGTCACAGGCAGGGGGATAAAGTGACAGCTATGTGACTAAAGTGGGGCTGATGACAGCTGGGAACTGGGAGCGTTTGAATGCCCCAATAAAATCTGTGAGCACTCTTTTTATCGAAAGTGTCTGCCTTCCTGAGATGGAAACGGACTGAAATAAGAGTCCCGTGAAACTCTATCAGGCAGCTAATCGCCGCGTGCATTATCTCCAGCCTGCCAAGTGACTGATCTCTCTCAGACACAGACACCACTGCAGACATCCATACCTTTGTTACCCCCAGACCCTATTTTGAACTGGCCATCCAAGGCACCCCAGAGACCCAGAGGGTCCAGAATACAGCTGGTTATCTTCTTAGGAAGACAAACCAATGGGAGAATAAAACATTTGTATTCTAAACCTGAGGAGGTTGCTAGACAACAGGCTGGACAAAGCTGAAGGTGTTCATTACCAGAATGGCTCCACCATCTGCTCCCAGGTCTCTCACCCCACTTGGAGCTGGGGTTGCAGCTTTTAAAAGCAGATTTCAGAGGCTTCAAGTGCAGTCAGGGATTTGGCTCAGACCACTGACGCCCTTTGAGAGTGGCATCCTTGCTAGAAACCTCCTTAATCCAAAACTGCTTTAAGAGGCACCACTGTCAAGATCTTGCACCCAGTGCACCACACGTACAGTGCTGCTGCTCGGCCGCATCCAGCCAAACTTGGTGCCTTCTCACAAGGAGATAACGGAGCTTGGGGAAGCACTGCCACCATCAGTTCCTCTCTGACTCCAGGGACAAGGGCCTCCTGGGCTCTGGTGATGTGACCTGCAGCATCAGGACAGTGGCTACCCTGGCTGTATGTGAAGCACCGAGCCCGTTACTGCCAGCAGCATGGTCTGCTTGTCCTGTTAAGCCATAATGAAAGGTAAATGGGAGAGAATTTCAAGAGCTGCGTAAGGTTATCCTAGGCTTAAACAAGCAGTGTGATGGAGATGCTTGTGTTCAGAGCTATCAGCTAAATCAAGCAGCAGGAACAGTCACAGTTCTGCCTTCTGTGCTTTGTTTAAACAGCACTAAGCCAGTAACTCAGGCTCCTTTTAGCATCTCGCACTTATGTTTAAGTTGGTATCTGTCTTTTTCGAGAACCCAAGCTAACATCCCTATGAGCTTTCCAAAACATGTCATTGAACTTCAGGGCTGTCATTACCACCTCTGGCTGCAGTCTGACTGCATGCCAGTGCTATAGTAGGATGCCAGCCTTACTGAAGATATGCTAAAAATACCAAACTATTTTGGATACAAAGAAGCCAAAACATTAGGCATGCAGCAAAAACGGTCGGAATCACGACCGTCATCACCGTTACCTTCTCCTAACATGGAGACAAAAATCGGCCATCGGTGACACCCCACCTTGAAGTGAAAGTAAACACCAGCAAAGAATGTAATGAGTTCAAGCCAAAGAAAAACAGATTCAATTTTATGCCCAAAACATTACGAGATCCTCTACAACAGAAATGGAATCACTAAATAAGCATTTCTCTGTCTACTTTGTCCTACCTCCTCAGGCCAGAACCACACATACGGCTCTGCCACCTCTGTCCCAGGGGAGCTGGAAGAAGCAGAGCTCTCACCCATGTCCCGCCACGGTCTGTCCTTTTCCTTGGCCTAATGCCTTCGCAGAGCCTCTGCTGTCACTCAGGCTCTCGCAGTATCTGACTGTATCATCCCAACCTGGACTAAACACCCATGAATCTCTTCCCCTATCTAGCTGGAGCTGTAAGGTTTTTGGGCTGTGTCCTGTGGCGGTCCCTGTTAAAACTGTACAGGAGTGCTGTCCTGATGGCAGAGCCACAAGGTCCACCAGGCTGCATGACACAGCCTGGGAGCATTGCAGGGTACATCCACCATAAAGCCCATCACACACAGGGTACTAAAACCTGCTGCACGTGCTGGGTTTATCAAAAATCCTGCAAAATTTCAACACTCTTACAGAGTATCTTGAACAGCTTCTGATGGCCTCTTAACAGTCAACAGCATGCCAGGATGGGGCAACACATTTAATGAACGTGTTCTTAGGGGAATCCACTTTCCTAAAGTTCTTTTCTGCCACTTCTACATTGGAAATAGCAAATTATTGTGGAGCTTTTTTTAATCATCGGCCTCAAAACTCTGAGTTTCGTGTCAGGGCAAAGTATAGAGGACTTCTAAATGCTGTGAAAGGAAAGGTGATATTTAAAAAGAGAACAGGAAAGGTTCTTAAATTGGAATACTGAACCTTTTTAAGAACTGTATATAGCGTGCTGTCCTCCAAGTACTGGCAATAATCACAAGGATGCCTTAAAGATGTGTTCTTATAATCTTAAATTTTAAGCCACATTGTTTCTGTAGGCAAATGTGCCAATGGCTTTCACATGCTGAAAGGATCTCTTCTATTTGTCTCATTTATGTAAGCTAATTATTTTTATTCCTCAAGCAACTTTATACAGGTGCATATATGATCATCTCATGACAGTGATCCTGCATGTTACAGAGCCAAAAGAATGAGGGAAATAAAGGAAAGCCAGAGAAACCCAGCACATCACCTCAGGCTGCTGAGAGGTCTGTGCAGTTCCATCTGTGAAACATCCTCCTCTTTCTCTGCATTGCGTGTGCGCCAAAGGGAGCGATCAGAGCAGTTCATAGTGAGAACCTACAGCAACAAAGTCCACGCAGGCCTCAGCGTGCTCACACCTTGCTTGCTTGTAAAGTCCCAGCAGTACCACTTCAGAGCAGTGACTGAAAGGCAGAAGATTCCTGGAAAGCTGCATAGGTGAAAGCTGCATAGGTGAACCCTGAAGGTTTTTTGCATCTTCTGGAGCGCACCTGTCAAGTAGAACGAAATAAAACTATTTCACAGGAGAAAAGTTTTCCTGTTAGGCCAGGCACTATGGAGCACATGTTTTTACCCAATGAGCTTTCATGATGCATAAGGAACAAAGCAGCAAGGAGAAGACTAGTACTTGATCCTGCTGGCTCTGGCAGGGAAAGTCGCTCGTTTGCAAACCTGCTGCCTGCCTCTGCTGATGTTCGCTCCCAGCACGCACTTGCTCCTGTGACAGATAACAAGGCATGAGGAGAGTGCAGCAGCTGATGGGAAGGTGGCACCGTCAAACTTCTGATTTTAATATCTTTCATAACATTCATTCAACCCTTGGGAGAAACATCAGACTCCAAGAAAACAGAGGTGAAAATAGAGATTTATGATCCTATTTGTGCTCCGTTAATCACACACCTCCACATCCACTCATGTTCAGACCAATCTCATTTCAAATGCCTCACATTACCTGTCCTACTAGTATCCCAACAGTCAAAACACTTGCGTGGTTAGGAAGGTTTTCCAAGTATTTAACCCAAGTGTTAGCCAACTATTCCATCTAACCACACCTCATGTGACGTATTAATGTAATGTCCTGCTAGACTCCTGTGGCTGCCCAGGCTACAGCGCATGGTGCAGGGGCATCTCTTCCCACCCAGCCCACCACACCACACAGCTGGTAGCACCCCAGCAGGCAGAGGTGATGGCAGACACTGGCACGAGGCCTGTCAGCCACCCCTGTATGGGTTCCCGTGAGTTTCCAGTACTACTACTTGGACAACAAAATAGATATTTAAATGCAATTTAACCTTTCAAATAATAGAAAATCAATTTACTTTTCTCTTTGAAATACATATTTGGAGTGGGAATGTGAAGTCCATGTATCTTAGCTGATTTCAAGAGGATAGGGAAAAGCTACAAAAGCTTCGGGCTATTTCTAGTGAACCCTCACAGTAAGGGCACTCTTGAGGTGAGATCTGTCATTAAGAAGTGTGAGCTATTGAAAATATTCAAAATATTTACATTCTTTAGTGGATAGAAGCACTACTTTAGCCTAATCTCTTCTCTAATTACTTGAGTTTCCAGCCGAGCCAGGGCATAATCTGTGTAATGTCCACAACAAAGACCTGCAGCACTTCAACACAGCACGGTTCAGACAGATATTGCAAAGGTGGGGATTCTGATAGCCCATGTACATTTACTAGGCTACATCCATATTTCAAAATAGATTATTCCTAGTTTAACCTGCCAAACCTTCCTTCTCCTTGATAAAATGTGTTTGCTAAATGCCATATTCTTCTTCAGCATAAAAAGGCACAACAGCATGTAAAACCCAAGTATTAAAAATCAAACTTTTATCTGCAAGATCTAAAATGACTAGTTTTTAAAAATCTATTTTTGGGTGGGTTTAACTTTCTCTCTCTCCAAACTCTGGTTTCAGGCTCTGAGACGTCACACACAAGGTCATTTTCAGTGTTCTTCCACTTTTTGTCTGGAAATTCCCCTGTTGTCTACATAGAAAAGAAACATAGCTACACAGGATATACTGAGTATAAAACCAGAATTTGCATGGGAGGGACAAGGGCAAAAGGAAGTCTGAAACTAAAATTATTCCAGCTGGCTTTTTGAAGCCGTGTTTCCAAGGTGACAGAAACCCCTTTATTGCCAGGCTGCTCATTTATCTTGAACAGTCACCAGGATTTTGATCTATTTTTTAGTTCTGAAGAGCTAAAATTATTCCCCTCCTCCTCAAAATAAAACTCAACGGACCAAACACAACAAAACAGATTTTAACTATGTAGCTGCTCCTATATTTAAGACCAAGATCAAAGGAAAATCAAGCTGAATTGCAAAGCTGCCCATTTTACCATCCCGTTGGAAGATGTGTCCCCCAGATAGCACATTCTCATTAGACATATATTTCATCAGGTATCACAGGCTTAATTATGCTCTAAGACCCCGTTACAGGCTTGCAGCCTTCCGAGCTGACGCGTTGCACGCGGCTGTGACAGGCAGAACCCTTCCTGCACAAATAGTGGCAGCTCAAAGCCCGCGAGCTGCGTGAGGAACACCTCCGGGGGACACAGGGAGCATGTTTCCTCAGATCCTCACATGTGCTCACTAACGAGTGTTCAGGGGACAAAACCCCAGCCTCGAGCAAACAGCAGATCCTGGTCCTGGCCCTGTGCTGCTCTGCAAACAGCCCCAAACCTGACAGTTCATTTCCCGGCAGTGAAGCTGCTGCATTGTTAATATTCCAGCTTGGACACCTAGAAACTGTTGGTGCCTTGTCTTAGGATCCAGTGCCCTACTTTTTTTCTCTAAGGACAAAACCCTGTAATAATTTTCTTCTCCAGTCCTGCCCCTTCCTCCTACCAACCCCCCGCTTCCATAGGAAACTCTGGAAATTTGGCTTGGAGGCATCTTCCCTCTCTGCTTTGCCTGTTTCTGAAACACAATAAATTAATTAATGCTCCAGACCAGCAACTTTTTTCCTTTCTATAAAGGAAGGTGCACAGACAGGGAACATGGGCATCTGGTCCAAATGGCTTCCCCCACCTTCTCTGCACACCCTGTGGAAACCAGCCTGTGACTCACAAAAGACTCCTGGTCCCCAGTGGCATTTCTGTTTCCACACATCATTTGCGAAGGACAACAGCAGTTACAAGTGGTCGTTCAGAAGGGCACTTCCCAAGGAGGCATTTCCTCTGCTGCTGGCAGGCGTGAGCTGTGTTACTCCATGTGCTCAGCAGCTGCTGTTACCTTAGAGATCAGCAGCAAATGAAGAGGAATCTGCTCTTTCCAGGTATCAGTGTCTCATATGGAACTGGTTGATGCTCAGCTTTCACCACTGAGAAGTCCTCATATCGTAGTCATTAGAGACTACTGCCAGGCAGGAGCCAAGATCAAAGTAACTCATCAATTGCTTGTGGCCATAGCTGCCAATACTGGAGTCCTGCTTGTGTTCTGTGGGGAACTGAGATGGAGCACATGGTGAGCAGGATGTGAATGCTGGATCGCTCTCTTCATCTGGCTCTGTTCTCAGACAACACATAAGACATCAGCTCTCCCTGCTTCTCTAATTCAGAGTCCTCTCCAGAAACCCAAATTCAAGCCAGTTCTGGTCCACTGTGCCATGCCATGCCAGCACTCAGTGTGCAATGTTGAGGAATCCCATCAGGAAACGGACCCAAAGCATCAAATAAGAGGTGAATGATGTGTTTTTAATCTGTCCGACTCCAAAGCAAGCAGTGCTGAGTTATTTGCCTGCAGTGAAGCATGTTGAACATGGCCTCTCTCTTTCTGTCTGAAAAATACATCTGTCTCCTCTGTTTGTTCATGGGGGATACAGAGAAGGATACTCCAAGGGCTTTTTGCGCAGTCAGCAGGGGCAAGCCCTAGCTTATTAATGTAGCTGTGACAATGCAAATCTCTGCATCTCAGGCACTTTTGAGATGCTTGTCATACTGGCTTGCACTCTCTGTGTCAGATTTACATATAAAAATATATATTTTTAAGATATATATTCACAAATGTTAACCTGAAGCAAAATTTTTCTTTGCCTGTCAACAAAGAGCATCTGGAAATGATCAATCTCTTTCTCTCCACCTTGCCCAAATGTCCTCAGGGAGAAATTAATCTGTTAAGACAACTACACTGAAATGGAAAGAAAAAAAGCAGAGGGAGCTGGAGAAGGAGATGGAGATGGAGAGGGAGCTGGAGAAGGAGAAGGAGCTGGAGAGGGAGAAGGAAAAAGAGAAAAATGTTTTTGTAAGCTTGCAGATGCTAGTAGGTTTTCCTGAGAAGAAAGCATATGGAGGGTAAAGAGATCCATTCTTTGTAAGACTAAAAATCCACAAATCCCTTTCCTTACTGTGTTGCTCTGGGCTTCATCCCCCATCAAGAATCAGAGGCTCAATGCGATGGCCCCTGGCAGTGTAACTCATATGTACAGTCAGCTTCACATACCACAGACTTTCTGCTGCCTGTAGCTGAGCTTTGTACACACGTACAGATTCTTGCAGGAATGAATGCAGCATCTTCAAGGAGAAACATCACATGTCTGGGAGCAGTGGATAAGCCAGGATCAGTGCTGCCATTTGTTCCTGCTCTCATTCACCACCACGTGCTGTACTTAAGATAAAAGCAAGAGAATCAATTAATAGAAAAAAAAAATCTAAGACAAGGGGAAAGCTAAGTTTAGAAGGCAATATTGGCATGCTACCAAGAGACCTCAAAGCCAGGTTGCATATAGTTGTGTTTTTCCCAGCTCAGCATATTTTGGGCAAGAGGCATGTCCCAGAGACACTCCTGTCTGTGCATGCAGTGCTCCTCGCAGAGACAGGGTGAGACTGCAGAAGCGGTTCATTGTGGACCCAGAGGCTCCTTCTGAAGCAACTCTCCCTACCAGCCCAGCAGACTGGTTTTGAGAGGGCACCAGGTGAGACTCAAACCAGAGGATGACTCCAGGAGTGCATTTAATGCACTTGGCACTGAGCTACGGGAGCAAAGCAGAGCTGGCCCACAGCACAGACCAGTTCACATTGGGCTCACCAATGTAAACGCAGCCACAGATTAAAAAGCATCCTTCAGCATGATACCAGAAATAGAACTGCAGTGGTTATATCACATAAAGCTTCTCAACAACCCTATAGCATTAACAGGGAAAGTCAATAAACCTACTTATGCTTATAGAATCAGAAGACCTCTATATTTAATGAACAAAAGCCATACGCAATATAATTGAGATAAAACAAACAAATGTTCAAGATGGAGCTGGCCTCCTGAAGTGGATTATTTCCCAAGTACCAGGAAAGCCAATTTTCCAAACATTTTTATTTCTGGTTCTTAATGCTCAAGTATGTCAGGGACATAAACACAGCTCTGTCAGAAAATCCTGCAGAGTTCCCCCGAGAAGTAGTGCTGATACCAACCGTGATGATTTTGCAGGGTAAGTTCTGGGAAATGCTATTAAAAACGATGGGACTTTATTAGAATGAGAAGGAAAAACAAAAATCAGGGTCTGCAAAATATTTCCAACATGAAATGACTGATTCATTTAAGCCCCTTCACATCACTTACTAAAGTCTGAGTTTCAGAGCACTCGAAGTCAACTGCATAGCCCCAGCGTTACTGTTCCACTGTTGACAAAGCGGACATCAAGTGAGATTTCCATCTACCACGGAGCATATTCAGCCCCGGGTGACGTTTGCCCTTTAAGCAAGTCACATTAGATATTTCCACAGTGAACAAGACCATTAACTTCCAGTTTTATACGTTGCCAAAAGCCTATGAAAGATTAAATGAGCTCTTTCAGTGTAAAGTCTAAACCCATACAACGGGTCAGTTCCATCTTTAGGACCTCCATTTCTTATGCAATGGTAGTTTCTTTCCAGTCCTTCTGAAGAGTCTTGAGGAAAAAGTTGGTTTTAAAGGTTAATTTAACTTCTGAGTAAACTGCAGGGCCTGTCTGTTAAATCCTTTCTGGACCTACCCCGACACAGCAGCAACGTAATCCCCAGCAGAACTCTGCTCCAAGGAAATTCGGACACGGTGCCCTGGAGCAGGTTTTGTGACCCAACAAATTTTGTGACCCAACAAATTTTGTGACCCTTGGAAATTATGTCTTTTGCTATAATTTTGTCATTTAGCTTCAAAACAGTTAATCACAATCAAGTGATTCCAATGCTGATGAAAGAGGGAGACTTACCTGACACAGACTGTAACTATCTAAACTCAGGTGTCCTTGACTGCTCGAGAGCCAGCAGCAAACAAATTCTGGCCTGACCCTGTGAGGACCTGGTTCTTCTTCCTGACAGAAAGGCTCCCCAATTACTTTTACTGGGAGCCTGCTGGTGGTGGTGGTGGTGATGGTGGTGTTTGGTTGGTTGGATTGGTTTGAGGAGAATATGTTAATCTTCTCCTGAGAAGTACCGTGGTTTAGGTTTAACTGCCCATTACATTTTTCTGGTGTTACCCTGTATTAATCCTGGATTTGTTTTCGTATCAGTCCACCTACAGAAAGAAACAGATGGTGGGAGAAGTTCAGCAAAGGAGTGAGAAGTCAACAGTGCTCCAGAGAGTTAAATTGTCCTTGTCTGAAGACAACAAAACACTGGGTCCTTGTGTTGCTGCTCACAGCTATAGCAATGCAAAGATGTGATTTAATTTTTGAAGCTACCAGGACAAAAGCATTCTCAAGATGAAGTGCACTTAATCTTCTAAATGAAGAACACTGATAAAATTATTTGATAAGGACCAAAAATGCTTATCTCCATTCATTGAATTCATTGCATTCTTCTGTCAATCCAGCTCCACAGGTCCTGGCTTCCCTGAAAATTCCTGCTTTTTTCAGAAGTGCCCTGAAGAAAACAGTTCAAAGGGACGAGCAGCACATACCCATTCCAGCCTCTGGTGCGATTCTGCCTCCCAGGTCCAACTGATCTTTGCACACTTCTATCAGCGACACAAATCCTGTGGGCTCCTCTGAGGACAATGTTGCTCCCTTTACCCTGTGATACTCTGCATTTGAATAAATGGTTCATGGGAATCTTTGTCCCTTCTTGGTTTCCAGTTACATGGCTTGTAAAGCTTTAGAAAGCAGTCCACCTTCAGAAAGCTACCTACATGCTTGCCTCAGGAACAGAGTCATTCCCTGAGATTCCCATGTCCCACAAGAAGCCTTCTGCTCAATGAAACCACTCTGTTTTGCTGCATCCTTCTTCAAACGTCACATTGGTCAGAAAACGCCTTTGGCAGCCATGGCATCGCATTTCTTAGCAAGGTGCCTCGTTTTCTCAAGGGCTTTCTAGACACATCCCACGCAAGCATTCTTTTGGGGAAGTTTTGTTCCTCTGTACCATTTGCCCTCCTGTGAAGTACAGAGAGAGGAGTCAGCATCTCCCCTGAGCAGCCTGGGCGGCCACGTCCACTCTGTCCTGCTAGAGCAGGGAGCCCGTCGGCAAGCTCAGCTCCGCAGGGCACCGCTACAGCCGCACCTGTGCCCAGGCTGCAGGGCACAGGGATTTTTCCAGCCATGTGGAAGTGAACCTTTCGGATTTTTCCAGTCTAACAAGCAATTGAGGGTGTCCTTCAAGCATTTTCTCTGGAAAGCAAATGCTGCTCAGCTGCAGGCATTGCCAGGGTCCTTTTCAACCAGTACAGCCATCTACCCCTACACGTCAGCTGTGACCGGCTTCCACGCTTTTAAGACAGTCCTGCGCTGCTCTCGCATTTAACGCAAAGGAAAAGCACAAACATCTGTGAAGAGCAGGCAAGGGGGGTTGGAAGCAATCAGCAGGCTGAGACGGAGACAGGCACAAGGGCCTTTAAAGCCAGAAAACCCGGGTTGTATCCTGCTGGTGACTGGAAGCACTGCATCTTTCCACCCAGACCCTTGCCAGGTTAGCAAGCCGGCAGGTGAGCTGTCCTGCCCCCGGAGTCAGCCAGCACAGCCCGGCTTCTGCTTCTCCCTGGCGATCAAAAATTCTTTCTCTGGGTTACCCATAAATTACTCTGCGTTTCCCTTGAATTCGCTTTCAGACTGGCGGCCCAAAGCTTATCACAACCCGTTTGTAAGTGGAGCAGATCTCCAGTGGCATTAGGGTGCATCCAGCCATCGCACAGGGACAGGGACTAAGGGAGGGATGCCTTCCGCTTAGCCCTGCTGGGAGCAAGCCTGCATGCTGTGAAGGCCATTACCCCCTGCAGCTCTACATCTATGCTGACCTGAATTCTTCTTTTCCAGATCATCCTGCCTCTCTTGGAAATCCCAGGAACTATTTTCTTAGTTGTTTTGAAAGTGGACCAAGGAAAGACTGAAGCAGCTGAAGGTCAGAGCTCGATGGAACAAGAAACAGACCGCTATTGTGCCACACAGTGTGTTCACTGCAAATTAACCACCTCCCAGCCACCACTCTTCTCAACAAATTTTTGAGAGAATTTTCTCAAATCAAACTTGTATTTGTTTTTGCTGCCTTTTCTCCCTGCTACACATAATTATCATCATCACATTTGACTCATCACAAAAACAGTGCCATGATGAGTTAATAGAGGACTAATTTTCTGAGCCAATCTTCCCCATTTGTCAGCGGGGGTGTATGTTCACTGTCATTATCTCCTTTTGAAAGACACTCCAGGATAAACTGTTCTCCAGTTGGAGATTTTTGTGAACATCTGAGCTATCAGGTTAAGTTTAGCAAGTGTTCACTCATGCATTCTACAGGTCCTGATGCACAGAGCAGCCAATTTTTTGTTGTTAGCTGCCCAAACCTGAGGGAAACGTGCCAGTCTGTTTCTTGTTCCATCGAGCTCTGTCCTTCAGCTTCTTCAGTCTTTCCTCATTCTACTTTCAAAACAATTAAGAAAATCTTACTACTGATTTCTTGACACTAACCTGATATGCTTCCTTTGAGCACTGCAGCATTATCGTTCTCTCTTGGTTTGTACAATCTGTGTCACTTCTAATCATGCAAAAAAGAGATGGAGTTTTGAATCCCCTTTTGGGGACTGCTGGCTATGCTCCTGTAGTTGCAAGTCTTACCAAGACATCTCAAGCTGCTTCAAAAGCACTGTTCTCATCAGCCTCTCCTGAAAATGAAGCAGCTCTACCAAGAAAACTTCCAGCAGCAGAATCAGTACACCCATATAACTTGGCTTTGGACAGGCCCTCACAGCCTTGTTTTGGATATCTTACTCAAGAAAAAAGAAGCATCAGTAGCTTTGGCCATTTCTCCTGAATAGACAAGCTGCTTACAATGAAGATTTCCTCAACCTGTAAATATTACAATTAATCCTTCTCCCAGATGCTGGGTTTCTCCTTGGAAACCGAGTATGAGACAGTGTTAACTCCAAGACAACTGGAAATTAATATATAATATGATCTGGAAACCAAAGGAGTGATTAGTGTGGTAACTTCCTGAGCTGCCCCCTCCACTGGCAAAGCAAACAGCACAAGTTCAAAAGCCTCCATGGTCACAGCAGCTGTGGGAACACGTCCTACTTCAGAGTTGGTGACATTGGCCTTCAGCTGTAACACCCTTCAAGGAGCCTTCAGAGGCAAGCAGAATGATTTTAAGACTTGAGAATTAGGCAGTCCATTGAACTGTAAAATCCTTCAAATTTCAAGAAACACCACCACTCATCCCACTTAACCCTGGAGTACATTCTCTACACGCAGGTCAGCTGAGGCAGATTTCTGACCAAGCGTCTTGCTAGAGATGCTGCGATCTGCAGCGCACTGCTCTGACACAAACTGACCTTTGGGAAACTGCCCCAACATCTCACTTTCCTACCTGTACAGAATTCCTATCCTACCCTGTTAAAAAAGGACCATAAGCAGTCTTTCAGATTAGCACCTTTAACCTGGCTACATTAGGACAGCAGATCCAGAAAGAAACCCCACCAGGTCAGAGTGAGCCTTTCCATTCACACTTCACATTCAGTGCCTTAAGAAAACCATCCTTCGTTGCTTTGTAAGCAAGGCACACTGAGACCTTTGATCTCTGGGGACCAGGACGTAGAGACCTGCCACCCCAGCAGCAGTGACAACCCACTGCCTGAAGCAGATGACGTAAGGCTGCGTTGCCTGCACGGAGACAGCTGGTCCTGCAAGAGAACCGTGCTGCATGAGATGGTAACTTTTAGTGGAAGTTTCACACACTATTACGACAATGAGGGAGAATTTACATCAGCATTCTAAACAAAGAAAGTACAGGCAGTTACAGCCACTCAACTCACCAACTGTGGATGCTCACGCTCCACTGGCTGTCCACCTAGCAAGAGCTTCATCTCAGCAAGCAGTTGTGTTTGCCTGCTGCACAGGGCTCTCCATCCCAGCAGGAACTCCACAGGGTCATCATCAAGGGCACAGGAGGGAGGCCGGGTCTGCTCTGCTCCCTGCTCCAGCCCAGCCATCGCAGCCCAAGATGGACCACACACAGATCCAGTGCTTCCTGAGCTTTGCCTCCGACACCATCCCTCACCTCAGAGCCTGCTGCGACAGCATCGGGTATTCATCTGGGTTTGTGCCAGGGCAGCGGGGGCACGGGGAGCCCTCAGCTGTGTACGAGTTCCAGTTTTGAATCGTTCCCAGACTGGACTGTTTCTGCAGCACAGAAGGGGTAGAATGTATCATGGATTTGGCCCGACAGCCTGTGAAACTGCCAAGGAGCAGCCACTGAGTCTGCAGGTAGAAAAGATCCAGAGAGAGCATTATCATACTGCCATGGGTGGAACTGCATAACTCCTTGCTAACTTCACATCCCCACTCACAATGAATGTAGCTTTATATATATTGAGGTTACTTTTCTTTTATTTTAAATCACTTTAAAAAATATTAACATATTAGTGCACACAGAACCTGTTCTGCCAAATTAAAGCTGGTCCAAGACAGAAGGAAAATAAAAATTATGAATGTTTCCATTAATAGTTTAACTGTATAAACTTCTACTAGTGGGGCTAATCTCCCACAGGCACAGAAACTTTGTCTGAAAGCAAACCTAGAGAGACTTTCCCTCCAACTCAGTTTGCTGGTGTGTTTTCATATACAGACCCGCAAACCCATGCAGCAGTGTATCACAAACCCGATACACACTGACAAGCACTTGGAAAGGATTATCAGCTGTTTGTACAGAAACAATTACAATTTGGCAGTAAAGAGACTATCACAGCTTTGCTGTAGTTTTTTCCACATGGATTCTATTTTCAGTTTTAGGAGAGACATGTTAAATGCTTCAGGTCTTCCTGCATCAATTGGTCTCATGTTTCTCTGATGCAGATCACACAACATCAAAACCAAGTATCAGACATTAAACTTGATTATTAGGTCTGAGTTTGCAGCCATGTATTTATTACAAACAAATCCCTGAGGAATCTGTTGTGTCATAAGAAACACACCACTGAAAAGCACACAGTACGGAATTCATCCCTCCTATTCACCAAGCATGCAATGCAATCAGTACCATACCGCAGATGTTTTCAAATGTAGCTTTATTCCAGTGACCTATTTGCAGTCTTTACGTACATTTCAAAACAACATTATGCAAACATATCACAGGACAGCATTTAAAGAAACTTTAGTATGTACTCCTTTATAAAAGGTTTTGACACAATGGAAAAGTCAGTCCAGAGAAGCTCACGTTACCAGGTTCCTTGATAAGCAAAATACCATGAAGCCCCGTAACCTGCATGAGCACCAGTATCCACCACAACGGATCCTTCTCCTAAAATGCTCTTTTAAATAAACAGGTTCAGATTTTGTTCAGTAGACGAGTTTCTATCACGACACTGTCCACTTAAATTTGTGCTTTCCAAAAGGCAAGCATACTACAGAAATAAAATTCCCTACCCAACAGGAGAGAGAAATTCAGTAAACATAGATTTGTTTCCCATTCCAGCAAAGGAATCCAAGTCCATTGAAATTCTCATTATGGTTAAATCCAGCACGCCCTGCTTACGACTTCTTCTTCTTTGTCTGCTCCCCAGAGTCTCGTTTACGTTTCTTAGCAGAAGCTGGTTCGTCATCTTTTTCATCATCTTTAAATAAAACACCGAGTTAATCAAAGTCAGCAAAGAGGGTATCTTTGTCTTAAACACTATCCTCATCTCAGAGCTGACTGAACCACACCTGAGATGCCCAGAAAAAAGACAGTACTATTAACTAACAACCTCATTTTTGGGATGCGGACAATACGGTGAATAGAAGAGGAATGATTGCTCGTTGTAACTACCACAGACCACTGAAGATAACTAAGAAGAGGTCTTTTTATGCTACTGCACAGTGCTTGTTCTAAAAGAAAATAATAATTATTTGAATAGATAAGACAAGAAGCCAGAAAAGTCACATTTTATAAGCAGGACATATCAAAGTCAATTAACAGTTTATCTTCTCAGTCTTTGGATGAAGGCTGACTTAAGAGGAATGTGTAGAGGTTATAAAAAAAAAGCACATGGGAGAAATGGAGCAAGGCAGAGACAGAAAAACTGCCACTGGGGAAGAAGCAAGACAGCACAAAACACTGTCTTTTGGAAAAGGTTTGCTTGACAGCTTTACTGGTTAACCAAAACATTGTCATATGTTCTAACAGCCCAGAATTTCTTCTGGTTTGGTTCTCTTGGTTGTAACTGGCTATTCTCTTTCTTCAGCACTTAAAAAAAGAAAAAATTGGAAATTCCTCCCTTCTGCCAACTGATTCTTTACTTCAGGCTGCCATTACAGCTTGCACCCTGATTAGAAGCCAAGAGGACAGTCAGCATGTTCCTCAGTACTGTCACATGGACATTTTATTTAAGGCCCCCCTCAGCCCCCAGGTTTGCAAGCATTACAAGACCAATCTGACCTACACCTACCTAGCTCAGGCCAGCAGCACCGAGAGATGCTTAGGTCAGACCTCCCACTCCCCTTCAGCAGTACCGTGCCCGATTGGTTTCGTATGGCTGTAGCACGACGGGCTCGTTAATCACCCCCTGCCGCCACTTAGAGGCACGGCAGGGGCGAGGGACTGCTGGCGAGCGCCGGCTACCCCCGGGCACGGCACCTCAGCCCGACCGGGCCTGCAGCCACGCTGAGGCTGGCGGCTTCCTGCAGTCTCCGGGCAGGGCGGGTTGCGGACACAGACCCCCCGGCACCCCCCCGCCTGCCCGCACGAACCCGGGCCCGTGCAGAGCGCCAGTCCCTCACCTGACTCCACGGGCTCCTGCTCCTCCTCGGGCAGGAACTTGGCCTTGCCGGCCTGCCGGGGCGCGTCGTCGCCGTTATCCTCGTAGATGTTGGACCACTTTATGGCCATGTCGACAGCAGGGAGCGGCGGGGGCTTCTTCTCGGGCGGGCTGTAGCTCTCCGGCGGCGGCACGGCGTTGGTCTTCCACACCTTGAACTCCCTAGGGGGCTGCAGGCGAGAGCAGGACACCCGTCACACCGGGCCTCAGTGCCCGCGGCACCGCAGCGCGGCGCGGCCCGGCCCCACCCGACCGCCCCGGACTGCTCCATGCCCCCCCTCCTGCCCACGCCAGGCTCCCTGCCCCGCCAGCCCCCGCACCTCCTCGGGCGCCCGTAGGACGCGGCTCTCCCAGTCGATCTGCTTGTTGAGCGGGTTGTAGAGGAAGGCGGGCGGCTGCGACACCCTACGGAAGAGCTCATCGGGCGGCGGCAGCCGCGGCCGCCGTCCCGGGCTGTCCCCCGCCGCCACGCCGCCCCCCGCCTGGCGCTCGTCGGGCTGGGGCTCATCGGCCTCCGAGTCGGAGCTGGAGCTGCCGTAGGCCGCGAAATAGCCCAGCGGGTCCTCTCCCTCCGCCGCCATGGCGGGGCCTGCCGCCGCGACACCGCCCGCACGGAAACCGGGCCCGCGCCGAGGGTTCCGGCTCGCCGCCGCACTCGCGGGAGCCAGAAGCCGCCGGAGCCGCGCCGCGGCAGCCTCTGCTGCCGCCGGCCCTCGGGAGGCGAACCCCACCGCTGTGTCCGTGGGGGTGCGGGCCCAGTTTGTCCATGGTGAAGGGGGTGCAGCAGCACGGGGATAGAGGGGGCGGCAGAGCTGTCCGGATCACCCCAGGAACTGGGGGCTGTTTCCCCTCTCGGTGCCCACAGACAGACAGAGAAGCAGCCGTGAAACCAAGGCGACCTCCATTTCTCCTTTTTCACACCTGCAGGCCTAAGCAGAGACAAAACAGGTTTTCCTTAATGTTCACGCTAACACGGGGCAGATAAAGCTTCGAGCACAGCCTGGCCCAGTCAACTTCAGCGATCTGCACCAAGATAACTGCCCAGAGCTGTTGGGAAAAGCTTGTGCCACACTGCCCTTAGCAACAAGGCCCACGGATCTGTTTCAGCATCAGCTAAATACCTGGGCTGCTCAGGATACTTCTATTGCCACAGAAGCAGGATATGGTCCAAGGAAGGGGATTTAGTTTTAATACAATCAATTCCTTTACTGTAAGGATAGTAACCCGTGTCCAGCTTATCTCCCATAATCAATACTGTAATTGTTATTTTGAAAGAAGCCCTATACACAAAGCATGACGAAAACAAACGCTGCATTGCCCCTCCACCGCCCCTACAACACTTGCAGATCCTTTTTTGAGTCATGCTCCTCAGCACTCAAAGGTTTGGTTTCTCCCTTGCTATTAATAAAAATCTCAATTTAAGAACAAAGTCAATATATGCATGGCTGGAAGCAAGACTTCGCACATCTTTAAGATTGAGTCATATAAAAAACCAACCCCACCAAACCCAAGAATGAGGTTAGCAATCCTATTCATGAACCACAGAAGCTGTGGTTAAGCAGACAAGGACTTAATTTCACATGCACATTCTCCCTAAACGTTACTCTTGAACACAATCCTACAGGCACAGGTGTTTCACACTGTCAGTCTTTCCACCAGAGACAAACCTCTGTAACACGAGAACAAAAGCCTCCTACACACACAAAACCAAAACTACGCATCCACGAGCTGCTCTTACAACCTTACATTTTAGTAAGGAGAGAGGTGGGCAGGAAAACAGGCAATTATACAAAAGAATTTATTCCAAAAGTTGTGATAAAAACATTCCAAATTACAAAAAAAAAAGCACGTTATAAACATTTGGTAAGATAATACATTCATGTGAAGTCTCAGGTTAAGAGGCTCCGCTGCAGCAGTGATCCTGCAGAGGCAGCCTTCCTGCACGCTGTGTGGAGCTCTGGGGCAGGCAGGACACCTCACGCCTTCAGATTGGAGACTGCAAGGCTGTCTTCTCTCACAGCTGATGCTCTTCCTCCATTCAGACCAAGCTTGCTCGCTCTCCTCCATTTACAGGCGTCCAAGAAGGGACCCAAACCTAAACACAGCTCTTTGGGTGGTTACAGTGGGCATTCAGACACATTGGTATTGAGACATCCCGAGTCCATCCAACTATTGTTCCAGTTAATGGGAGAGAAGGATTGACAACTACTCTTAATTTCATGTTAGAGCACAAAATCTTGCTACCATATTTAGGCACTAAACTTCTAGAGTGTCTTATGAACCACCCAGGTTTGTTGAAAAGCATTGGCACTGTCCTGGCAGTCTATGATCACGATGTACACAAGAAAACCAAGGGGTTTTACAAACCCTAAGGAGAATCCCCCATCTTTATTGAATGGGGGCTATTCATATATCAAGTATGGAGTGTAGTTGAACATTGCAGTTTATTTAAACCTACTTCCAAAACCAGAGTAAGCATGAAAAAGATTTAGGGACTCTACTGAGGTCCTGCTGACAGCCTGTCTCCACAAAAGGAGAACAGAGTTTAGGGTTATTACCTGGGTTTGGACTTGAATGGAATTACATGGCTACAGCACTGCACGAGAGCCAAAATAATTTAAAGCCTTAAATACAAAGCTACCCTTTGATATACTGAAAACAGCACATTGCTTTAAAGTGTAGTACTACAGATAAAACTGCACGCATTTCCAAGTAAGTCTGTCTTTGCCTAGTAATTTTAAAGTCATTATAGGCCAACTTGGTAAAAGGTAGATTACAACTCAAGAGTAGAGAACAAGAGAAACAGAGCATGTTACATTGCATCAAGAAATGAGAACCTTCCCATGTTGAACTAGTTTTAAATGTATTTGACTCTGAACAATTCAAAATGTACACCCACTCTTCAGAACAGCCAGACAGGTATCTGAAGTGCAACATATCAGAGTCCTGCAGTTATGGTTACTTTCTTGCTACAGGACTCCTCCTCTACTTACCTACTGGGACAAAACATACAAACTTTGCTCCAAAACAGCATTATACAGTAACACTTTTCATCCAGCCCACAGGATGCAGCTACAGCAGTTTACATTCCTTTTCCAATACTAATGAGAATATCTATTTAAAGTGCATCTCAAATCAAGAACCCTCTAACAAATATACAAGACCAATATGCTAAGACTTGTGGAAGTATATTTGTTAATGCAAATCATGGGGGTACTGAGTGCCTTTTGATTTACTGGTAGAACAGAGACCAAAGTTCAAAGGATTAAAAACTTGCTGCAAGTAAGTGTAGCTACAGATTTGGCCACATTCCTTTTTTTTTTTTTTCCTTTTCAAATGGATCTGCACACACATATACCGAGGGCATAATTTATCTTACAGAGAAGCACTTAATTTGGTAAACATGTTTAAGCTTTTCGGTAAGTGAGTTTAAGCTTTTAGTGCAGGAAGTTATTTTTCAATACTCAATACTTTTCCTAACCATCTTTCCCAATTCACTCATCACAGAAACTTTAAGAAAACAGATTTGTTAGTTTCTGTAGGTAGAAAGAAACCCACATTTGTTCTGCAACTTCAGTATCTGCAACTAAGTGTGAAATCTTAAATACGCTGGTTTGAAAACCAAACCTTTGACAGTGTAATACCACAATCTTCTGAAAAAAGCTCCCTGAAGAACAAAATCAAGCAGCTCCAGTCACCCAGTCACCAAAAAATAAATCCTTAAAAACAGAGACTAGCATAGTTTCCTCTGATTTTGCATTTTGGAAAACCCCTTTTTTACCTTTTTGTAAAGACATCACAAAGTTTCAGTACCATTTGGATTAACAGCGTTCACTGGGGGTGAAGGGAACGTGACCTCAAAGGCAAAAAGCAATTGTCACTTGAGCTAGTACACGGTTCTTGCCCCTCTGCCTGGAGCTCTGCAGGGAGGGGGGGCGCACCAGGGTCTCCAGGCCCTGGAAGAGAGGCTGAGAAAACCGCATACTCTGTATTTCCCATCTCTGCAATTGGTAAATTCATTGAATGAAGAGAGACAGCAGACACAAATGGGGCCGTGCTATAATCTTCCTCTGGATGATGTATCTGAGTAGATTCTTTGTCTTTCATTTTATCAAAAAAATTAGATTCATCAGAAAATGATCTAGAAAGATTATTTGTTCCTCCATACAGTGAGGTCATACAGGTGCTGCAGCTTAGACCTAAAACAAAAAACAGAGATTAGATTTAATTACACTATGATCCACTCTTAAAACCACGCTCTGATTTAATACCAGTAAGATCATCAAAGATCAAGTATATTTCTAACAGACTAACCCCTTCATCTCACCTGTGACATCCCAACATTCACGACAAATTAAGAAATACATGCAGGTTATCGAGGACAACATGAATGATTTCTTTGTATCAGCTACTATTTGACAAAAGATGTACCATAATTTAAGATGCATTTGAGAAGTCAGTTCAGCCCTTTGAGCTTTCCTTTGGCAGATTTTCACAGTGTTCTTCACAATTTTGAAAGCTTCAGCTATACGGTTCCACTCCGAAGGGGACTGCATTTGAAGGCTGTGTTATACGAAGCCAGAGAAAACTTCAGGCCTTTCATCTCTAGGGTTAAAATGTACTTCTTCATTTCTCTTTGATGGGTGTGGAAGGGGAACCAAGGTTGTTGGTTTAGAAAGTTTATACTTTATCTTCCTTAAAATATTGTCACTTCAGGCTCTGTGTGCCAACAAAAACACTCTACCTGTATGATGCAACACACGCGTATGTTTACAGAGTCTAATTTTAAGTTTTGGTATCAAAAGCACACAGGAGAATTCCACTCCGGCTGCATTTTCTGGCTTATGTTCTGCTGAGATGCAAAGTTTAACAAAATCTGAGCATCCTGCCACAGCAGCAAACAGCTGCAAGAGAAATGCAAGATGGAAGATAACCACCTATTTTGAGTTCTGAAGTAGAATGCCACAAAAGCAAAGCTGAACTGTGAAGACAGACTTATCCATGATAACAACACACAATGGGTCCGTTTGCAACTTATGATTGATGTGATCACTTAAGTCAAAAGGCAAAGCCAGGATACAAACATGCTAGGTAACATTTCCAAGAACATTGTTCCAAACACCAGAGGGACAACACCACCACCACAACCCACCCAATAAACCACAAAAAAAACCCCTGTACTAAGAAACATGATTTAAAGAGTAGCTGAGACTTCAATTTTGCAGACCCTCAAAATAAAACTTATGCCTTAGAAAAAGTTCTTACCTTTGAGAGCTTCGAGCTTTTCATTTTTGACTTTCAGCACTACGTCAGTTATCTTTTGTAACAGGAAGTTTTGTGTTCTTTCACGTCGGATAGACTCAATCAAAGCATCTAGTCCCTTTGGGTTTTCTGCTAAGTAGTCCAATAGCTTCCCAGTTTTTTTCCTGCTGGAAGACCGAGAAGAAATTTCTTCCGTGTCCTCTCTGGTGAGTATTTTCTTTGAACGCAGGTAATCGAAGTGTCTCTCAGCTATGATTTTATCACACAGGTAAGGACGCATCCTTTCTATAGCCTAAAAAAAACCCAAACAAACAAATATTAGCCAATCTTTCAGTTTATTTAGAAGCCTGCATTTGAAACCTATATGAATGAAGCAATTTAACGAAGCAGGTTAACAAAGCAATTTTTAAAGCTGCCACTGCATTACCTAGCAAAGATTATTTTTTTCTTGGAATAAAAAAAAATAGATTTTTAAAAAACATTATCTGATTTACTTATCTCTTTTGTTAGTTTTCTTTATGTGAACTCTGAAGTTTTAGCACATTTAGTAACAAGGTGAATGTTTATTGAAAACATTAATTACATCAAGTCTGTGATTATCACATTTTATGCTTACTCGGTGATTATTCAGAAAAGAAATTATTCCAACAAAACACAACAGCACCTCTCACTTTGTCTGCAGACACACTCATTCTCACTGACTACCCAATTGCCACTTTTCCATACTATGTGTGTCCACAAGGCACAACGCCAAAATACTGAAATTGCACACTGAATAAAAGCAGTCTCAGAGCAATGGCATGAATATACTCACTGTTTGAAAGGTTTGTTGAGTAAACACCACTATTTACAACAGTTCAACAAAGTACTGACACCCAAAATACATTAACTTTGCTCCACAGATGTACCTACTCTCGACAACTTTACTAGCTGGTTTTCCTCTTCATCAGACTGCCTTTTTTTGGTTTAAGATTTTACATTAAACACCTGAAGCAACCTGCGCACCTCATGCTGCAGAGACCACCGAATATTAGTGCAACTCTGATGACTTTGGCAAATGCAAAATGACCCTACCCTCTGCTGCATAACTTCGGCTTTCAGGTGTAAACTGGTTGCTTACATCTCCTGTATAACCAGCAGAGAGGTGGAATAATCTGCCCATGGGATCCATCATCCTCTAAAGAGCCTAACACAGGCTCAACTAACATCAGTTATGATGAAGCAGACACATCTGCCTCAAGCACTTCAGCAGCAGTGCCACTTTGTGTCTTTGGTAGCTATAAAGCCGAGTATCGCATCACTTTTCATTACAGGTCATCTTTCTGGGGAAACATGCTCTCTTTTGTAACCCTATTTAATTCTAACCCAACTACCAATTCATTTCGGAGGTAATTTTATAGGAGCAATGTCAGAACTAAAGACTGCTGTGTCACCACTTCGATTTCCTCCTTAGAAGATCAAGTGTCCTATTTTTATAGTCATCAAAAAACGCCCCGAACAATCTTTCTCCACCTCGCTCAGAGGGTACATACAGGCACAGACAGCACCAACATGTAAACAATATTGATCTTATTTCAGTCTGCACATTAACAAGCCTGCCCGATACCAACAGCAAAACAGAATTAATGCACAACTCTCTGGTTTCAGTATCTACTACTCTATGAATGAGAGCCACAAATGACACCCCTGTGCCTGAAAAACAAGCTCTCGTTTTTATGTAATGCTGCAAAATAGGCAGTTTCTTCCGCCTTCATTTTTCAGTGTGCAGAATTACACAAGTCAGACACCTACCAGCTGAATATTACTGATGTGAAAAAACTACCGCCCCCGGTCACATTCAATTCAAAAATAAAGAGAAAAGAAAAAGACAAAAGAGACAGAAGGAAAACTAGCTTTACATAAAAGGCATCTGAAGAGTTGGAAAGAAACAAAACTTCCTTCCTGAAGAAAGTTTTAAAACATCCTCCTGCTTTTTTCATTTAGTTTCCATAATAGCAGCACTTGACAATCTGAAACTGTTTGCCTTACAGCCACTTACTGGCTTAGTAAATAGAAGCAAAGGAAAAGTTAGATTTCTGTGCTGTAGGACATATTATTTCAAGCAGCAAAATGCTGGTCCAATTTAATGTGCAGCAGTGCTGACACTACTGGCAGCGCAGTAACTACTGTAAGAGCAGAACAGGGCACCAGCACAGGTTCCATCACTTTAGGAACACGTCTCAAGTGTCCCGTGGCAACAAGCTCACACCTGAATGGTATGAGCGCAGTGGGCAACACATATTTCTTCAGTTCTCATGGAAATCTCATCCTCCCACCCGGAGGATCAATCAACAAGCTCTGAAACGTGTCCGTCAGCATTGCAACACCAGAAGACCCCGTGTTACTGAATAGAAAGACCACTGTGTTTTGACTACCATCTTCCCGGAATAAGTCTTTCCCTGTACAAAGTGTATCAGTCCCTGTTTCCCCTCTGCATTATCCTCAGTTTATTTGGGACAGAAAGAGTAAAGGCACTAAATGGATGCTTTAAATATGGTTTTGACTACATTTATAATTTTGGACAGTTCACTGCCTCCTTCCCAACTCTTGGACATGACCTCTTTATAATTCTGCCTCAGGACAAGTTTGCCCAGACAAAATCATCCTTGCAAGTTAGCTTTCTGAGGTATTGTGTGACATAACACACACAGAGCTTCTGGGAAGGCAGCACCTTCCTCTGAAGTGATCCTATCAAAGTTCTTCAAACAGCTTTGAAACAGCTCAGGGAGTTTACACTGAACCAGCACTCTGTATCGTGAGGCAGCAACGTTTAAAATCTGAGAGACGAAGCTCTGAAGTCAGATTTATTCGACTGCATTTAGATGATAAAACTAACGCTATTTCTTCCCATACACCAGGTTTCCATCAAGCCCTCCAGTTACTATGGGAGATCCTAAAAGGTTAATGGCTGAAGCTACACACATGCAGTTCTGTGACGAACTCAGTCACCAACACAGATTAACACAGATATCTTGCCACACACATGCACTGGTATAAATAGCTCTTAGCTTTTTTTTTTTGGTGTAACCAGCGGACGCTAGCTGTGGTATCACCCTTTGGTTCCAGAGAAGTAATACCTCAGAAGATGTGCCTCACAAAACAATGACAAAGCCTTTAAAGAAAACAATGTACGCATAAAGCTAGTAAGAATCCAAAACCCAACTCCAAACATCCTTTATTGCACTCTGAAGGCACATAACCCCCCAAATAAGTCAAACACAAGACACTGTAAATTACAATCAGAAGCATAGGTGGCTAATTAATAACTGATGAACTGCGATTTTGTTTTTCAATTAGCCAATATTGCTTTGAGGCTGACTTTGCATATCTCTGGCTTCCCAGTCTAGCAAAGAGATCAGTAAAACCAGAGTGAATCCGGATGAAGTCTTTCCTCAGATTCCAGCCATCAGCGAATGCGGGGTGGGGGAAATAATCAGGGAGCTACAGAACGAAAAGCCTCAAGAAAAGTCAGCGCTGCAGCGAAGTATTCACGCTGTGCCAGAGCCCCGCCGACACCGGGAGACGCACACGCATCGGCGGCTCACCCCGGCTGCCGTCACTCACCGCCCGCGCCCCGGCTCCGCTCGCTCGCTGCGGCAGCGCGGGCAGGATGAACGCCAAACCCCGGCTGCTCACAGGCGGCAGAGCAGTGGGCGGCTTCGGGGAGGGCGAGAGGAAAAACGGAACTCGCAGGTGAACGCCCGGCCCGTGGTTAAGCTCCGTCGGGCCGTTACCCGCCATATACCGAGGGGGGGGGGAGCGGGGGCCCTCCGGAGGCCCGAGCCGCGGGCTGCCGCTACCGGCGAGCGGGACGTCCCGGGGCGCAGCCCCGTTCGCGGACCCCGGGGCCGGGCCCGCCGCCCCCGCCTCGCCGCGCGCCACCCGCCCGCCCCCGCCGGTGTCCTCCGAGAAGGCGGCGAGAAATTCCGGGCGGCACTGCGGGGCCGCAGCCCGGCCGGCCGCTGCTGCCCTCCCACCGGTCTTCGCCCCTCGGACGGCCGCTCCGACAGGGCTTCCGCTTCCCCCGCCCGGGCCCGAGCCCCACCCCGCCGCTGCGCGCCCCGGGCAGCCCGGCCTCTTAGCCCCCCCACCACTTACATCCTTCTTCACCTCAGCCATCTCGTCCTCCGTCAGCAGCCGCCCCACAAACCCCAAGCTTGGGGCCGAACCCGGGCCCTCCATAGCGGGAAGCCCTCCACCGGCGCCGCCGCTGGGAAAACCCGCTCCGGGCAGCGTTTCCGGCCCGGGTCCCGCCCGCGCAGGCCCGGCCCCGCCCCGCTCCCGCCCCGCTCCCACCGGGCCCTCGGGCTGCGCGCGTGCACCTCGCTCCGACGGCAGCTTCAGCTGCGGGGCCGGGAGCCGCCCTGGGCCAGGGCGGGCGGGGGTCCGGCCCGCGGCGAACCGCTGGGGCTGGCAGCGGGGTCCCGCCTGCCGCGCAGAGGTGCGGAGAGCGGCTCCCGTCGCAGATTAGGCCCTGCCCTTGCCCGGAACGGCGGTCCGCTGCGCCTGTCCTCCGTGCCAGCAGCCCGCGGGTCACTGAGCGCTCCCGCTGGAACGGGGCTTGGGGAGCGCTCGGGGGTAGGAGCCTGCGGCTTCCCCGGGGCGCGCCCCGCTTGCGCAGCGGCTCCGAGAGCAGCGGCTGGCGGGGTGCAGCGGGGCGGGCGGCTCGTACCGCCGAGGACGGCGGGGTTCCCAGCGAGGCTCGGGCGCTGGCAGCGGTCGGACCCCTCTGCTGTAAAGGGCTCTCTTCCGGGGTGCTGCGGCCCGGGAACGCGCCAGGCGGTAGGCAACGGAGCAGCCCGTAGCTCCCGTGTGACCCCGCGCAGCCCCACCGGTGCTGCTGCCTCGCCGGGAGACGCCCCGGTCCCGGTCCCGGTCTCGCCCGCGGGGCCACTTAAAGCACCGAAGACGAAACGTAATTTTTTCCCTTGTCCAAGTTCAGCTTCGGGTTATCGCTGCCGTCTTGAAGACTTGGCTTCCAGCAGTTGAAGAGGAAAGCGTATGGAAGCGGAAGCAATCAATGCCGGGTCTGGCTCTCAGGCAGGAAAACTCCCGGTTCTGCAAATACCCTGCGAAGTCCCTCTGCCTGGTGTGCCACGCTACTGCCATGTACTCCAAACGTGAACCGCAGCGATACCTCTGTACGGTGCTAGCGCTCCCAGCTTCTCAACAAACGCGTGGGACAGCATGTAAAAAATAAAGGAGCAGTCACTGTGCTTATCTGGGCTGATTTCCTGGGTGTTAAAATCACAGCCAGTCCCCAGACTGGTTGCCAGGAAACGCCTAGCCAGCTCTGCTCCCGGCCACTGCTGGGAAGGATGCTGCTGCCCAGTGAAAACTTCCCATCTGCCCTCAACGTCCAGTCCTGCAGCCCGATCGCGGGTAATTTGGCAGCACACAGGTCAGAACCTAAACTCCCACCGCAAGAAGCCTACCTTTGCTGTAGTCTTTTTTTCAAGTCCAAGTGCCTATGTTGCTCCCTAGTAGTACCTACCTAGTTAGGTCCTAGGCACCCAAATAGGTTGAAAGGTTTTAGATCCTCTGGTGCTTCCAGTGAGCTGATGTGGCACTTCTGAGACAGAGCCAGGCATCTCCACAGTTCCTGGCTCCCACCCTTGTTCATTAAACCAAATGCCTTTTAAGTCTTCCTCTTCGAGGCAAATTATATTGTAAACTTCACTGGCTCTGTACAATAACACTGACAAAAACAGCTATCGTGTATTCTGGATTTAGAGTATTTGTTAATAAACTTTCTCAGTGAAAGGTGAAAATAAAGCCATGCAATGCCTGGAGGGTTAGGCTTCTGGACTCCTGAGCCATGTATGAGACAAACTGTAATTAATTAACTTCAGCAATTAGGAAAAGAGCATAGAATCACAGAACGGTTTGGGTCGGAAGGGACCTTCAAAGACCATCTAGTTCCAACCCCCTGCCATAGGCAGGGACACCCTCCACCAGACTAGGTTGCTTGTGGTTACAGAATACAAGAATAGAATATATTTTAGCAGACTTAATACCAACAAACCCTAACAGGACTTAATGGTCCAGGCGGCTGGAAGAAGGCTATTTTCAGTGTGAAATTCATTTCAGGAGGTTAGCATCAGTTCAGCATTAAGAAGTCAGCCTCAATGATGAATGAGTTAGAGATAATTTCTTTAAGGGCGCTGGGGAGATTTTGGACACTGCATTGGTTTTATGAGGCTGTACATATGTAGTATCCCTCTAGAATAGATTTCTGAGCCAAAGAATTTTGGGAAACTACTTATAACCTAGCACTGTTCAAATCTTTCACAATATTGGTCCTAGAAAATAGAACAGTCACAGTTTGTCAGAAGAGGTCAGTCCACTTTTCAGAGCTGTGACTGGCTCCAGGTTGTCTCCTCTTCCTCCCTCCTCCTGCATGGAAACCCCTCTTCAGGCAGCCTGTCCTTACTGCAGGGCAGGGGCCTCTACCCTACAGCTACGTTTTGCAGAGGGCACTCCTTTTTAAATGACTGTTATGCTTTTGCTTTTGAAGCTTCTGCTATTCTGTGAGGAACTTCTTAATGTGGCAGTGGGGGTGGCTTGTGTAGCTTTTGTTATTTTTAATTACTGCCATGTAGAAACAAATCCAAGTAAATTGGTACCAACTGTGTAGCCATATCCACAGGAGACAAAGATGCATGTGAATGCAGCTGTTCACTGTATTAGTTGCACTAAGCTAAATATATCTACATTAGACATAGCACTGATTCAGCTATAACAGTACAAAATGATGCTTTTAACCAGTGTAGTTCAATTAGTACAAGGTCTGTACTAATCAGCCCTAGTGAAAGCTTTCCTGTTTCTTCAGCAAGACCAGCACTGGAATAGGGTTTAGTTAAAGTCCTATTACTAGAGAAACTGGACAGTTTGGAAGGGATGGTATAATGCGGTTTGGGGTTTTTATACTACAGTACTGATAATTGATGCTGGACTTAAAACGTTGGAGCAATATTGAGGCCTTGAAGAACTGGAAGCTGGGTTGCCACCAGGTGGCACTGAAAGCCCACGAGCACTTAAGATGTGTCCACCGAGCCTGGAGCAGTTTGCTTTGTCTGCCGAGGTCGCTAATCCGAGTATCATAACCTACTGATAATACAGCACGAGGGTGCAAGCTGGGCTCAGCCCCACACGCACCTTTTGTAGCACACGCCAAGCAGCATTTAGATGTAAAACATGCGACCACCTGTCACGTTACCACAAAGGGACGTCTGCAATGCAGTCACCTCTCGGCATCTGGGGGAGGAGAGGCACAAGAGCTACCTGAGTAACTCAGCCACGTCGGTCACACCACTAAACCTTTGTAGCTTCACCGCTTGGAACTTACAGTAAACACAGGAGCTACAAAGAAATTACTATACTATGTTGACATCAGTTTAGGTATCTTGGACAGCAAAAAAATGTGGTCACATAAATGTAGTGTCTAGAACACTGAGGCAATACCCCCTTTCTATACATCATTCTTTCTATACATTATTCTTAAATGGAGAGTCTAAAATCACGATTTGCTTCTAAAGAGTCAAGATTTCCTCTAACAGGCTTAAAGGCTTGAGCACTAGTGTCTGTAACTGGCTTTATTTCTAGGCACTTAACAAGCTCCCAAATGAAAAGGTAGTGTGAAACAGCACCACATCAAACGCATACGCTTTCAGTTTCAAAACAAGAGGCAAAAACTACAGGGTGCACAGTACAACTGACACTTTATTCCTTCATGATGGGGATATGTAGTATTGAAATTGCAAGAGTCACAAAAGAAATAAATCAAAGTGCAAACCTCTATTAGATTATGGAATGTATTGATGGTTTTGGCACAAAAAGTGGGGCACTACATACTGCGTTGAGATTTTAAGTTTAATGAAATGTAACGCTTCTGTGTTCAGTAGTCATATTTGTGCACTGCAGAACAATACAATGTAAAACAGTGACTAACACGATTCACATGCAACTCTATACAAGTTACATCATACGTCCAGTTAGAACTTTTCTGAAAATACATGTTCACAATCACTTCACAAATACCGTTCTTTAATCGGTCTTATCTGTTCAGCTTCCTTATTGATAAAAGCAAAAATAGAGAATCTTAATTAGTAAATTATTTTCCCCAAATGGTTCCATGTGAATGTTGATGTTTTATATCAGAGTAATTTGGCTCTGACTTCACTGATATAGCATCTAAGAAGCTGAGTGAAATAAAGCTCACGTTTTTCCGTAACTCATCCTCGATTTGCTGCAGACAAACAGCATCCTGTGCACTGACTTTTTGTTTTTAAAACTGGACATAGTGTTGCTTATGAGCTCTGTACCTATCACATGGAAATCACCAGGAAAATCAGAGCATAGCTTCATACCACGGCATCTATCCAAGACTGACAAGCAGTGTATAGCATGGAAAAGACAACACAGGAATGGAAGAATTCAAGTTTAGCTTATAAGTTACAGTATGCATTCACATTTTCATTGCAGAGAGAGACACTGCATTCACATTCTGGTGAAGAGAGAAACCCACGGATCACAGCTCTTCCTAAACTCTTGGCAAAGAGAACATCCGTGAAAGGTCTATAACACACACTGTATCTCTTTCATTTGAGCCAGGCTAAACTGATTGCTCACAGGAAAAAAGCCCAAGCAAACAAAGCAACCTGCTTGATGAGTAATTCAAGCCCCACTGCTGAGCTGTTAACCACAAGAACTGCACTGGCCTGCGATGATAACAACTGTCAGGCTGTGTGACAAGTGCTTTATGTGGGCAGCTATTAGTGCTCAGTGTCTCATCTCCTTTTTTTGGCTTGGGATTTCATTTTATTATTTATATTAGTCAAGGATGATGATTTATACCAGGCATCTGAGGAACGTTCTGGTGACAAGATGTACAGGATGCCGTTAGATGCATACGTATCACAGCAGCAATGTCCTCACAACTGAATTCTTCATTTGGGCAACAGAAAAAAATAGCAAACAGCAGGAACAAGAAGCATTTGGCATGACTTTATGTCTTAGTACCATACTGCAAATGCACAAACTGAAGTGCCCTTAATGTTTTTGCTTTATAATGCCACAATAAAGAGTAATTCTAGAAGCAGAGAGAGGTGAGAGCAATCTCACTGACCAGCTTAGGTAACTTTTGGCATTGGGCTAAAATGTAATTTTGAGCATCTATGCTAGGAGACTATGACACCTACAGAGACAAAGCAAGTGAGATTAAGAGCACCTAAATTCTGTGCCTGAAGTTGGAACACAACTTGAAATCATCCCCTGAGGGAGCCCAGGTCCCTCAGCCATTCCCTGGCTTTCAGTATACCACAACACTGCCCTGAAGGCAAGGAAGTCTAATGGCAATAGGTAAAAACCCAACTCCTGTGTCCACAGAGATGTGATTGCCCCTCTTCCTCCTTTAGGGAGCCAGGGGAATTCAGTGTCACCTTTCTATTGCTTTCAGGGACACAAGATGTCAGAAATGTCCACCACAAATACTTCTCTTTTCTGGAGTGATCCTAAAGAAGAGGAGTCACCTTCCTCACTCTGGCTCTGTAGCTCCTGTTGACAGTCATCCTTCCAGCTCCAAGGAAGCTGCTCAGAGCCAAAGCATACCCCCCCCCCCCCCCCCAGTTTCTCCTCCCTCCTGGCACCTACTCAGGGAAGGAATGGGTTTAGGGATACTTTGGAGTGACAACAGAGAGGGAAGAGTGCAGAAAGAGAAGAATAAAGTAGAACTGAAGCAACAGAAAGGGGGTTAAAAGAGAAAAGTGCTCATCATGCCTTAAATTAGAAATGAGTCTGCAGAAGAGAGAGACAGATGAAAGGTGAGAGGGTGGAAGGAAAAAACAAACCCCACAGAAAGACCGAGAAATTTAATAGAACTCCCACAGCCTAACACTGTCCCAGTGTAGCTGGGTGCTCTGGCTCCCAACGAGAGTGGGGAAAGTGGGACTGAAGGATATGGCAGGAGATGCACGGACAGGTCAGAGGGATTCTGTTCTGGCTTTGTATGACAGCTCCCATGGCTGTACAGGTTTTTAACAGAGTATGGCCTGCCTCTAAAAGTTAAATACTACAGGGTCACTTTTTGGCACAGAATCTTTGTTTAATGTCAAGTCATTTTAAAATCCAAGATGCTTTGTCAGGTATTTAAAAAGCACCAAGGGAAGGTGGGAAAAGGGATTCCCCACTGCAATGTTTACATCCATAGAGTCTGATCACCTGAGTCAGACTTAAATGGTGGTGCACAGGAATGGAGGCGACATGAGGAGAACCCTTTGGGACAGCATGATGTCATAAAACCAGCACCTGCTGTTTGGCTGGCTAAAGACTTCCTTTGGGACATGCTCTCTCTTCAGATACATTATATTCACTTAGCAGTGCACTCTCTGCACTCTCTCTCATGATGCCTCGTGTCATCATAACATACAGTGTGCCCACAAAGCATCAGATGTATTCTGGTAGCTGCCAGGAGGTTTCCTCCTCATTAGCCACTGAGATGAAGTGAGAGATACACTGAGGAGTACCTACGGATACGAGTACTTGTGTTTCCTCCCTTATGACTGCACAACAAAGCATGCAGGTTTCCAGAGGATATCCAAGCATGTGCTTGGTTAATGCTGATTGCTTTCCTGCAGACCACACTGCCTGAGTGCCCCCTGCTCGCTTCCCACTGTACCTCGGCAATGTGCCACAAGTGGTTCAGGAAAGGTGGAGGGGATGTCTAGGAAGCTGATAACATGTTCAGACTATGTGTCAGCCTCTGGAGAGTTCCCACCATTGCCTCTGTTTGGGAATTTCTCTAGCTTTAGTTTACAAATGATTTAAGAAGCAGCATGAGAATACAAGGGGGTATGCTTCACTTTACTGTGGTGAAAAAGAAGTATGACTCAGCGGGTAAACATGCCGTGGAATTCGCTACAGAAATTGTATTTGTTTTAACTGAATACCACAGTAAATATTCATGCAATTAATGAAAATAAGATGGTTATGGTTCCAAGAAAAACTGCTCCAAGGGCAGATAAAGTACAAATGCCAATCTTTCAGGAAAAAATAGCTTCCCTTATTCATGAGCATAATCCAGGAATAGCTGTCCTTCAACTCCTCCTGTCACCCTTTTCTTTTAAATTTTGCTATAAGTGGCCTCCAAAAAAGGAGAAAACAGAGACAGAAATAAATAAACAGTAAACCAAGAGAATTAACCCCTCCCATATTTTAGATTACTTTTGTCAGCTTAACTTCCCAAAAGACTCTCAGCCTTTCATTTTTGTAGCCTGGGTGCTCCCTGGGATCTGGATTTTTAAAAAACTCCTCTTCCATTCTCACCAAATCAAAAGTCACGGCATTAAGCAGCAAACCAGGACCTGAACTGTCAGGACGTATCTTGTGTGGCTGTGCTACTATCCCTTTTGCTGTCAGACAGTGCTCTTTGAGCTCTCCCCGTCAGAGGAAGTTTTTTCTGTAGTTGCTACCTGGTGCCTGAAACTGACTCCAGCCAGAACTCTGCCCAGTGCCAGCATCGCGATACGGCCAGGGCAGTGAGACAGTCCGTTGCCTGTTGTTCCAGCAGGCATATGGAAAGCTTCCCTAACACACAAGATACCAAGTTCATGAGGCCACTGAGTTTTCTTCAGTCTCCCCAGTAACTTGTATCACTGAAAGTAAAGTGGATCAAGGAAGGAAATAAGAAGAGGCAGAGCAAGGAAGAGAAAAATGACAGAAGGGAAAAGTGTAAATACAACAGAGGTGCTCGAAATGTTAAGAATTAGTTGGTTTTCGTAAAATTTCCACACAGATATGTTAAGTCACTAAAGCTAGGGGTTAGCCATTGTAATTGTCTTCTGCTAGCCCATGGGACTAGCATAGTTTAGAGTTATGTGCCCCCCAACAAACCGTACATCCACCTTAAATACCATCTACAAGGACATAATAAAAATACACAAAGCAAAAAGTTTGTAAACAAGGGTTAGTAGCACAGTGGTACAGTAGATTGTCAATAAAAACAATAAAAGTGTGGATACAGATTCGTCTACCTTGTGTGTAACATTATTGCCAGTTACAAGGGAGGGACTCTGTAAACTCATAATTCTGAATTTTTGTTAATAAGCACAGAGCAACAGGTGAGTGCCCCATCTACTTTCTCCAGCTCTGTGTTGGCTATTGGGATCAGCATGTGGTCCTTCAGTTTTTCAAAAACCTGTTTAGGAAAGAAAACAGAACAGAAATCATTACATTTTACGGCTGTTTTCCCTTTTCTCTCAGTACTTACAGAACAAACATGCATGGATTTACCAGCAGGTGTGAAGCTGCCTGATCACTTGTGATCAACAGTAATATTTACAGTTTACATGGCCTTCTGGATGTAGGACTTGTGCACATCACTGCTGCGGGGAAGGGAACTGGTGCTACTTCCAGTGATGCCAAAGCAGCACACCAAGGGCAGAAGAGAGGAATTAACTCAGCAATGGAGATGAGAAGAGAGCCCAGGCCTTCCACCATCTGGTATTTCATGATGGGATGCACCAGCCCATTCTGGACAGCACCTGACTCCAATTCCCACTGACTTCCCAGCAAGGCTGAGGTGCCAGGGGTGTCCCAAGCACAGCTCTCACCTTCGCGCTCTCCGGGTACTCCTCAGGAGCTCGGTGCAGCAGGACATGGCCTTTGCTGGGAATGTTTAGGTAGATGCAGTTTGCTGCAGCATCATCGGGCACTGTCAGCTTGTCGTAGCGGTGGTCGCTCATCTGTTGCATGGTCTGCAGGGAGACACAAAGCACAGCTATTTAGGCCAAACACATTAGCAGCCCCAAACAAATGGGAGCACAGAGCCTTCATAAAATAGCTAAGAGTGATTGCCAAGTTAGCCAAGAGCCATTTTTCTACAGCAAGTAAAGGGATCTCTTTTCATCTTCTGCCCTTCAAGGAAGACTCTATCCACCCTAACTGAAATGAGCAGTAAAAACTTTTGTAAAACGGCTCCTGCAACTGGTGGGATTAAGAAGGGCCTTCAGGATGCATTGTCCATGAGGCCTTTTCCATAAGGAATGCACATTGAGTATGCAAAACTCCCCCTTCCATTGATGGAAACTATAGGTGTTCAGCACCTTCAAAAAAAGCAGCCGTCATTCAATATTTACAAAATAAGCGTGAATTAACAGCAACAGGACAGGAACCGTTCCCAGCCTGTGTATCAGCCCAGTGTTAATTCTTTTCAAGGAACCCTTTCTGCTTCCCAAGCAGTTACTCTTTCACCAAGCACCTGTGCTGGGGAGCCAGAAGGCACGTCCGCGCTAATCCTCGTTCCCAAGGGGACAACACAATAACCTCCTCTCAACAGTAGAGCTGGTGGGTTTCAGAGGTTTGGGTTATAAATATAGGGCTCTTACACAAATGTGGATCCTGGTTGGAATTACAGAGACTCTCAGCACACGAGAAGCCCAGGATCCAGTATTTTGGATCAGGATCAACACTTTAATAAAAGTGGGGAAAGCCTGGAGACAACACGCCTGACTCCCCATTGTACTGTTCCAGTTTTGTTGGCTTCACCCTGACAGAGATCAAGAATAACACTGAAGTGAAAAAGGCTCTAAATCAAAGACTGGACCCACGGAAAGCCTAAGCGAATGCAAGTGTTCTGGTTTCTCTCCCAGTCCCCACGGATTGCAAAGTTGCACACAGAAAGAAAAGGCTTTTGTTCAGCTTGAAAACACTCACACTAATATTATCTTAATAAACCGATATTCTCTAAACAAAATTTTTCAACTAAATTCCCTTCTCAGAGAAACCCACAGATCTATATTGCATAGCAGAGAGCAGACTTTGATTTTAGGCACAGTTGAGTTCGTCATTACATTATTTGCAAGGTCGTTCATTTGTATCACTTCTCATTCATTAACAATACTGTAGAGAACTGAATTATGACAAACATTTACAACACTGGGAAGCAACAAAGCAACTCAGGCTCCAACACACCTACAGTACATAATTCCCTTATAGGTCTGGATACATTATTCAGTTTGCAGCCTGAGTCAGCCACATCCTGTGGAGAACATGAAACTCACGACAAAGAATGCCATGCATTCTTGAGGAAGCATTATCAGATTGTCATTTCTTGTTTCTTCTGAAGTTATTAAACTCTTCTGAGTTCCCAAGGTCACATCTACCTCCATAAAAGGCTAATGTGTTTTTCTGTAGAAGAATCCTTGCACCTTTACTCCACCGGATGTGTTTTTATTACTGTGCTTACCATGGCTGACTTTCCTATTTACAATTTCGTTCCTGTTACAGTGCCAAGATGTATTTTATTACGCCTTCCTTGATCTTGCAGACATCTAGCAGCAGGTGACATGCTTGAGTCTAGTGCAACTCTTCCCCCTGGTAACCAGAGCCAGCAGACTTGTCCTCTACCTGCAGCTTCTCTTTTCTTCCCTACATAATCTTTTTAAGTCCGGATTAAGGAAGCATTTATTAAAACTACAGTAAAATACAGGTATCACTAGAGAAAGAGCCACGACGCTTGACTTCTGCTCAGCTCCCAAACAGTTGTGCTTTTTCCAGTCCTTGTAGGAAACCAAATCCCAATACTGAAGATATTCTGTTCTCATTCATCAGAAATACATTGTGAATCACTGTGAAACATTTCCATATGAAAATACAAATGAGTTCTTAAGCAGAAGGGTACAGACACATACCCCATCCATTCGCTTCTGCAAAACGAGCAGCAGCAACCAGAAATGAAGAAGTGGCAGGGCTCTAGCTGTGCTGTCACCAAGCACAAACCACCTTCGGGAAGCCTGGGAGATGATGGTGAGGGCACATTAGGAAGACTGTTTCCAAGATTAAAAACCACAAGTGGTGGCTGAATTAATTCAGAAACAAATGAGAAAAATGACCGGGAAAGCACAAAGGTTTGAGTACACAGCTGCGACAGAGGGAACAGGATCTCAGCTAGCTTCAACACTGCAAGAAAGCATTTATTAGTACCTGGAGGTCTGGCAATACAAGATTACTCTCTTCCTTAGCTCTTAAGATAAGGAGGAAATCATATTTGCAAGCTTTCATTGCTGTTACAACTGTGCCTATATTTTGAAATAAAATTTCAAACCCACTTTCTTGAGAGCACTCAGGAAATAACCCCCCAAACCTGCTGCACAGGGAGGCTCTGGGTACAGCAGAGATGCACCAATACGACACAATCAGGTTATTTTAAGGACCCATGGGATTTTCCATATTTCTATTATGTAAAGTCATTCGGGAGACGTGCCTGGCCAGACAGGACTCCAGGGCAGAAAAAGAGATAAAAGCAAGGTCTTTTGATTGTATTTTCTATCAGACACACACCAAAAATATGGGTTTTTCTGGGAAATAACAAGTTTCCAAAGACTATAGGACTCGCACAATGTGTTTGCGGAGGGCTGGCTTTCTGCCCACAAACATATGAACAGCTACGTTCAAAGCCAGGCATTTCCCGCATGCCTAGCTTTTCTGGGAATTTTCTTCAGCCTGGAAAGGGTAATTTTCATTGCACATTCTCTCAGCCCTTAGTCATGCTTTCCTTATGTTGAAGTCATTCACATAGCCTAAAATGCCTTCCCTATAGTTTTTTACAGTGTGTCCTCAGACAACTGAGGTAATGGATAAGCTAAATAATCCTAAATATGAAGCAGCATTATGCATGGAGGAAAAATGCGTGTGTGTTTAGGGTCTGTTATCACTGACAGGGTTAAGATGACTACATGCACCTCAAACAGGCCAAGCCTAGTTACAGATCTCCTGCCTCCATCAGGAAGGCTGCGGTCTGAGCCCTGTTGGCATCTGGGCCCTACCGACATCCAGACTGCTGCGGGACAGACTGGAGCACACCCACCGCACCTGAGATGCGCCTTTGTCTCCCCAACACCCCAGAAGCAAAGCCAGACATACACTGGATGTTCCCTGTGCTAACAGGGCAATGAGGGCTGCACCGAGAAACACCCACGTCACGTTGACAGAGCAGCAGTAGCACAGATTGTCAGGTCTGATTCTTGTTTCGATTAGACCCTGCTCCTCTAGCCCCCCAGTATTTATGAGAAAAAAACAAACCTAAATCCAAGTCAAATGTATTCATTAATCCTTCACCCACAGGATCATTCCCTCACCAGATTTCAGCTACCTTGTCCTAAATTCTTCACATCTCAGTATTATGAAAATTATCTACTTAAAACTATTTAAGCTATTATTTTTCCATCCCATCCCTTTCCTTCTTTCCAAGCACATTAAAGTTTGGCCTGTTTTACAATGATGATTAACATTTGCCCTGGAGTACGCAGCAAATGGGAAGATTTTAATCCAAGAGATTGACAGTTAAAAGATTAAGCTATATCAAGACTTTGCCTGAAAACAACGAAAATTAAGTCTTTTGTAGTGCAGGGCAACTAACACCGATGAGGAACACAGGAATATGCAGTCACATCTTCCCAGGTTGGCTGGGAGCTTGGAGGACAATGCATACCTCGTCTGCTTGGAGGAAGGACGACTTGTCTGGGAAAAACAGCAGGCTTATGCCCTTACACACTTAAAGCAAAAGATGAGGACAGGCACCTGGCCAGTTAGTTGCCACCTGGAGGGAGGACTGAGAAAGGTCATTTATTGCTTGCTACACTGAAAACACTGCCAATTACCAAACCTGCCATTTTTTAATCCTTGCAGAACCCGGAAGGGACTTTTTTCAGTGCTGTGGTCCTCAGCCCCATATCAGAGATGACAACATTCCACTTTTGGATCCTAAGACAGGGATTGGAGGCAACTGAGTTTTGATATGTGGCTCCCGGGAACCTCAACTCATCAGCTGTCATAGAGAGCAATACCACCTACGGCACTGCTCTAGGAGTCTGTCCAGTTAGTTTTTCAACCTCTAGCAAGGTAGCTTCAGAGTTGAGACACATACTGTATGAAGTAGCATTTTTTTTCCTTGCCCTTTTGGACTTGTCCCTCACCTTCATAGCTCCTCTCGTTCCTGAGCTGGAAGAGGCACCAAACAGCTGATCCCCAGTTGCCTTTTCTACATAATTTCTGGTTTTATAGGCATCTCTCATCCCACCTTAGATGTCTCTTTTTCAGGCTAGTCATAGCTTTAGTTTATCTCCGTTGGCAAGCTGTCCTGTATACGCATCCATCCTTACCACACTTCTCTGAATCTTTCCTCTTCTACTCTTTTTCTGGAATAAAGGGATCATGCATGCAAGGTGCACACAACAGCCAACGTGCAGATGCACCCCAGTTTTAATCAGCAACAGGATGATGTTCTCCATTTGGTTTTCAGCTGAGCAGGCAATTTCAACAAGCCTGGGATCTTATTTCTGTGGTAATGATCAGTCAGAGCACATTATTTTGTATGTGATGTTCACATCGTCATTCTCCCTGTCCCTGCTTTACACTGATCTATGCTGAATTTCATTCATTGCTTTATTGCCCTGCCTCTGTCTGTAAAGTTCCTTCCTTGTTTTCTTCGTATTTGGAGAAACAAGTGGCACTGAATAGAAAAAAGCAACAGCCTTAGGGTTCAGCACAAGAAAACGCAGGACAGAGTGGAGCTGGAGAGCTCCACCTTGGTGCTACATACTGGGATGCTGGGACACAGCCTGCCACACAAGGCACACTACTTGACAGCATCTCAGAGTTTCCTTGAAATGCTGCAGTTCCAACAGAAACTGTAAAGAGCTGGCCAGACTGGCCAGAGGGGACAGAAGAGCAGAGCTGGAAAAGCCAGTGATCTTGCTTGAATGTCAAGATCTCTCTTGACATCCCTGACAGGCGGGAGAGATGACAGCGGATAGGCTCAGTGGGAAGTGGACAAGGCAGCTACTTTGAGCAGCACAAAGCACAGGAGAATGATCTAAGGTTTCTTGGTATTGAAAAGCCTGCCAGAGATACAGGGTAGGACAGACCAGACCAGAGCCTACAGATGCAAACACAGGATCCCACAAGTACAACAGAACAACTGCACTGCACATCTATTCCACACCAGCAATGCCCCAGTCTGCCATGGTTGCTATGCCAAGTTTCTTAGCTCATACACAGCCAGAGCATTACTTTAATTTCTACCTACCACCCATGCTCTCAGCAGCTGGGCTTTGGGCTTCTCCTCCCTGCTGCACCCTCTCTGTCATGTTTTCCAGGAGGCAGAGTTCTTCAAGCAACCTCTCCCACCCCACTCCTTGTCTTTTCCTGGCGCAGGACACCTTTTGCATCACGGCAGATGTGACGGGTACCAGGTGCCATTCACAGGCACACCTGCCCCCTGAACCACCCTGCGTCACAGCCACGCTGCCACCTGCCTGCCAGCCCTGCCCAAGGACCGCTACAAAGGGAAACCACGACCTGCGTAGGGGGAAAGGAAGCAGCTTATGTTTGTTGTTGTCAAAAGGCAAGAGGACGAACATCCTGCCTTTTAGAACAGGAACCCAGGGAGAGAACAGTCAAAGAAAAAAAAGCAGCAAAGGAATAGAAACATGAGTCCCCATTTACGCAAGTTGAATGACCTCTTCCCAGCCAGCCTCTGATGCAGCTCCTGTGGCTGACAGCCTTACTGGTGATGACAAAGAGATTCTGAAAGGCTTGTTTTTGTTGCCCTTACAAAAACATGATATATATTGTATAAATATAACAGTCTGTATTCTATAAATATGTATTTTTGAGTCTTTTGTAAGACTAGATTCTCCCACATATATGCAAACTGAACAGCACCAGCACTCGGTTAAACACAGTATGTTTATTACAACATCTAACTTTTAATTAAAGAAAAACACAAGTAGTTGCCTTTTTATAGTAGCAATTCATCTGGTACTCAGTTAAGACCTCTGTCCTCTGAGATGCTGTACACCCACAATTCATAAAGTAATGGAAAATCAGGAGCTGAAAGTATGCAGTATCTCATAGGATCTGACCTGGGGCAAGCAAATATGAGCTAAGGGAAAGTGTGCAGAATTGTATAAATTGACTAATCTTTCTCTCTATACGGTTGCGAGCAGCAACGTCTCATATTTTAATTTCCATTTTTAGAGGCAAGTTGTCAATTGTTCTCTGGATGTCCCTAACCTTTCTTTGTCGCTGCACTGAGGAAAGCCAGCATTCATCTGCACTTTCTGCTAATTCCCCACCTGATGTCATCCTCCTTGGGTTATTAATATTAGTAATCATTTCCACAGCAACCCATTGTGATATCGTAAATAGAGGATTATGACTTCATGTGGGGAATAAGCAGAGGCACAAGTGATGAATTCTTAAGGAAGAGGAGAATGTTTTCATGGAAACTCGTGTATTAGTAGAAGAGACAGACACTACACAGACAATGGGAAGAGCAGGCTTAGGTGAGGTATTTCGTGCTGCCCAGGGTATGGGCTGCTTTCTAAGAACACGGGACAGATGCAGCTTTCCCTTCAGAGCCCGTGCTCCGGAGATGTGGCTGCAGCAGAGCTGGGAACCCCTTAGCTTTTATGTAGGCAAGAGCTTCTCTCATGCAGGGAAACTACTCTGCTTTCTAAAGCTGGCACACTGCAGAGACTTCAGCTGTACAACAGAATAAAAACAAAAAGCATTTAATCACAGGAATGGGGGCAACTGCCAATGCTAGGACAACTCCTTGTGCCCAAGTCTTTAAAAGCACTGCTCTGATCACAGCTCTGGATACAGACCAAGGGCCTAGCTGCCCAAAAGAGACTCCTTTCTATTTTATCCTTAACTTGTGGTTTTGATAAGCCTCCCTTGACCTCTGTCAGCACAGTGTATGGGGCTGCTTTTGCAATAGCATCCTTCAGGGAATAATTTAGGGGATGAATGAGCAGCTCCACTACCAGTAGAACATACTGAATGAGAGAATCAAGAACAAGGCAGAGCAATCATGTCCAACCTTTTATTGAAAGAGAGGGGGAAAAAGGAAAAGTATTTGCTGAAGTCGTGGTATTGCAACTGCTCTACCTACTCTGATACACTTCTGACATAATGAAATTGCATCCGCTAATGAGGTCAGAGCCAAGGATACCAAGGATGAGCTCAGTTCCCACTGTCATCTTGCCTAGAGTTCATCTTTGCTGCTGGAACCTGAACTGCATTACGCCCTGGGTCAGTTCCCACTCATCTGCTGTCCCAGCAAGACCCCAGGGCTGTGTCCCATGCTGTGGAAAAAGCGATGCAGAGCGTTCACCTGCAGTGCTGTCCCCTCACCTCCCTTTGCCCAAGCTGGCACTGTCACAGCCTGAATTCATCTTCATCCATGCTCATGGTAAAGGTCAGTGACTCCAACAGTGCAGGATCATAGCCCAAAGGTGACATTTGGAGGAAATCCTGCCTTCACTGAAGGAACATAAAAATCATCTCAGGCTTTAGTGGCTCAACAGCCATGGTTAACGTTCAACTGCAGAGCTGAAGGACTGTACGGAATCATGAATGGTTTAGCTACAAGGAGGAATTAGATGTATCCTGGAAACAGCAGAAGGAAGTTAACTTCTCAGATGTGATAGTCACTGCAGGACCTGACAGTTTCTGCAGTTAATTTGTCTCTTTCACCTAGTTTCCTTGAGTGCCACTTTTCAGCTGCAGCTCAAATATTCTATCTTTGCCAGAGCCTGAAGAGGATTTCATAGTTAAAATGTCACTTCTGATTTATTATCTGCTTCTACCATGTGCTCTATAATCCTAAACTCTGTGCACTCATTTCCTAGCTCACTTGCAGCGCTTTACATTACATACTCAGCACTAAACTCATGATCAATTACACTCTGCCATATGCGAGCACCAGATGCAATCTCTTTTCCTACTTTTAAAGTGTCATAAGGAGACATAAGTTGCACCAGTAAGAACAGTCAAGAAAAAATTATTTTTTGAACAAGGCTGTTAGTAGGAAGATAAATCCTGTTTTTAATATGAAATGTTAGCATGGCATGACATAGCAGTTCACTTGTTGCCTAACAAGACACACTACAGAATGAAAACAACTCAGTTACCAGGGATGGTTAAAGACAGCTTAATCATCTTGCCTGTATGACTGCACGTCCAGAGCAGACATGAAAAATGGCAACAACAAAGCAGAGGTTTAAAATAACAAGCTATCACAATAAAGGAGCAGCACGCTGGGCTGTGCCAGGCAAATGACTCAGTAGAAGCTCAGGGGACCGTACAGCCACCCAGACTGCTATGGGTACTGAGAGGAGCAGCTGACAGCACTGCAATACCTCAAATGATCTGGTGAAACCAGGGAGCAGCTTCTATCTCCAAGTATCAGTGCCTCACAGAGATCCTATTGCAATGACATTTCCACAAGACCCCAAGAAGCTGATTACCAACTGAATTTTTTTTTTCAGAGGCAAGTGAACAGATACGAAGAAATCATTGTAGTCAAAAAGCTAGAGGAAGCTAGGTGGAAGCAGCACTGGCAGCTCTGCTAGTTCTGAGACAGGTGCTTCACCCGTTTGTTTTCCAGTAACTTCTCTGATGAGATTCAGATCCCTGGAGGAACAGCTAGAGGCTCCCCATGAGAGCAGAGTTCGATCCCATACACTGAGAAGCACATGCACTCTGGGTAACTTCACATGTAGCTCTGACTGTGACATGGTTGTCTGACATAACCTGTCAGCTCGCTGGGATGGTGAGAAGGGCACATGTTCAGCACAGAACCACTGCTCTGGGCTGGAGTCCCTAACTTCAGCTGGCAGGGGGCAAGCAAACAGCCCTCACACACAGGAACACGCTGCCACATCTCTAATGCAGAGAAACAACTGACAAAAGTGATTTGTTTTTAAAAGATACACATCAACAATCAAAAGCTGCTAGGTTATCTTGTTAATTACAATTGTCCTTTAAATATGTATCTGCTTTTCACTGTACCTTGATTAACACTGGTATTTACTTGAGGGCTAGTTACCAGCAACATTTAATCAGCTTATCCAAAAAATATTTTTGGCTACAATAGCTAAATTGGTGCACTGCAACACAATTAGCCGAGCTGTGCAAAAGGCTTTAATCAAACTGATGAGTTCTCAGATTAGTCCTGGCTCAAGTTCAAATTGCAGCTCTGAGCAACCAGTATTGTACTTGAATTTTGCTCATGTTTATAAACACTCTATACAAGCGTATGGCTGGCTGGGTATCTGCAAACTCCATCAGGCTGCTGCTCGAGAAGCATTTCAACTATGACCCTGAATATTTGGGACAGCCCCTATTTCACAGGGAAAAGCGCAGGGCACCCCAGACTAAATCAGTCCCACAGCATCAGCAACATTAAGCCTTTACAACCAAACCCATTTGTCATGAGCTCCTCAGGGGAAAAGACATGGGTGATAAGCTGGGAATGTGCTCCCAGAGCTTAATGTAGTGATTTCTACTAAAAGAGTAACTTTGACAACTTTTACAAATGAATTGACAAACTTAAAGCTACTCCAAACTACATGAGAAGCTAAGGGACTGTCCCCACTCTCATGTGGAGCAATCAGGCTGTGATTCTATGCCCTTAGTTACTGCCAGGCTGCAAGTCAAAGCCAGCCAAGACTGCACTTTCCTAGCCTCCATAATTCAACCCATGTCCAGCAGGAGAGATTCAAAATGTTGGTTTTATGTTAGCTTGGGACTGAAACATTTAAACTGTGAACTATCACAAGATAAAAAACAGGAAAAAAGCCCCACTAAATCTCTGCCAAGCCCTGATAGTAAGAAGGATGCTGCTGAGAAATGAAATGTCCTAGGATTATGCCCATAAGGAAAATGTGTAAGATCTGAAAAGCAATCTCACAATGAAATATGGCAGCATGGCAGTAAGGACAAGAAGTCTCTCAGGCCTCCGTCTTGCAAATACTTTAGAATGTTTTAAAGTAATAAATGTCACTGGCTTACTGAAGCTGAGAAAGCATACAAGACATGCAGGGTGGGTTCCTAAGCTCTTTTTGGGGCCAGGGATGTTGATGTCAGAGTTACATACTATTTCTGTTGTAAATGGCCTGGCTGGCACAGATTCAGATCAGTCGTCTTGGTCATCGATAGCAGCACTGTTCTTTAAAAAAATTCATGCTTTAGAATCAGGGCAAGAGACACAAGTCAGTTTGTGTGAGCTGCATATAAATTGAGAGGATTTCAGAGACCCTTCTCACTAGTTGAGCAGAGCTATCTCCACTCCTCCTCATTTACTACAAGAGACACAGAGCTGGCTTCCTCCATGCGTTAGCGATCATGTTGCATCAAGGAGGCTTCTACAAAGCCAAAAAGCAAAGCCTGCACTTAGGTTCTTATTTATTGGAAAAATGAATCAGTATAATCATAAGCTGAAAATCTGGGATTTGCTGCCATCACAGAAAAGTAGATTTTGGTTTAACTTTCAAAGGCAAACAGGCAAGTCCAGATAAAAATGCATACAACACTTAGCTGTAATGCTTTCAGACATGCTGTGGCTTACCTGCATCTCAAGCCAAACCAGGCACGATGGCAGGTCCTAATTTATCAGGAGGAACAAACTCCCCCAAGCTTCATATCCATTAAAGTCTCAGTTACACTTTGCTGTTTAAGTGCCCCAGCCAAAGTTCCTTCTGCAAAGGGTCAGTGTCTGCAGCTGTGCTGCCATGCAGGGGCAGAGATGATGATCTCTTGGGTGAGCTGTCACTTTGCCTATGGGCGGAATGAGATTCACACCCTCGGGTGTCTCTGTGCCCACAAATTTGGTAATTTGCTCTGAACACACCCAGCAGGCAGGAAAGCCTCTGAGCCCAGTTCAAACCACAGGAGCAATACAGACACTTCCTACTGAGGATGAGGGGGGTAGTACAGCACCAACCTGCTACACAACAGATCCGCTGGTTTGCAAGTCTGCCAGTGAAGAGATCCCCAAGAGGCCTCTTAGCCTGAGGGTTCAAACCCATGCCTCCCACCTTGGAGGAAAATGTTCACAGACTCACATTACCAGTAAGGCTGGGGTGAGACTACTCTCCCTCCTTTCTGCTGAAGCCACACTTTTATGAGACCAGAAAGCAAAAAACATGACCTGGAAGGAACCTGATTTTGCAGCCAGGTGACAGAGGAAAGATGGATGGATGGGGAGTGCTGGACTCCGGTCCCTGCAGCTAGAGCTACTTACCAATCCTATCCAGAGTGCCTACACTGCAAAATGTGTACACAGGTCATCTTCACAACAGGGATCAGAGCACTCCTCCTTCTCCTTCATGCCAACACTTTTACTTTTCCTCTGGCAGTTTTAAAAGTCACACTTCCTCGTGGTAACATCTGAAGGAAGCATCTCCTGCTCTGATGTTACCTCTTTTCTCTCTCCTATCACCACATTATTGCCTTTTTAGTCAATAAAGCTGTAATAACCTGTGCAATCCATTTATTTCCTGAAGATAGCTGAAGAGAAATGAACGTCACTGTTCTCTTGCCTGATAAACATTCTTTATGGTTTACACATACAGGAGACCCTGAGATGTACTGATTTCCTCTTTCATTGATCTAAATTCATTTTAAAATTACAACATATTTGAACAGAGATTAAAACCAAAAAAAACCCAAGTTTGTTGTTAAGGAAGTTCTCATATGCTTTACCTTGAGGGCTTTCTGTGCAGCTTCACTTGATCCAATAGCAATCAAGTTTGGTCCAGCCATGCTGCAAAAGCTCTTCAGATGCAAAGAATCATGAACAGGGACAGTGGAGACAGCATAATCCTGTATGGGAGCAAAGAATGGTTGCTATAAATATTTTTTAATTGTCCCAGTTCCATAATTAAATTGAGACACTCCATAATTAATTTTACTCTCTGCAAATTAACAATAGGAACGTGTCCCAGGGCACAGTGTCAACTGTTTGACATACCCCTCTGGACCAGCTTGTCTTGTCTGGTGCACTGGAGTAAAATCCAGAACATGTTGCAAATATTCTTATTGTTGTAAGTGTAAATAAATACATTAAAATACATAATTAAACAGTACATACATAAAACCTCTTCAGAGACCAGCAATAAGAACACATTGCCAATACATGAGAATGTTAAGAACGTGAGTGTTGATATGCCACAATTAATAACATACTCCTACTACCCAAGTTACTTTATGCAGTGATCTCACATTTCAGATCCAACTTCAGCATCTGTCACTTTACAGGATGCTCACTTTTCAGTAACTTGTATCTTTCTTTTTTTTTTTTACTAAGTCCTAAATAAAGCTCTTGAGCATGATAAATATCTTGGCAAGTATAATGATAGCTAGTATTTCCTGTGGCTTGAATGAATCTACAAACCTTAAATGTGTCAGCCAGAATTTCTGCACCACGTTGATTTGTCCTCCTGGAAAGACCCACAAAAAATTCTCTGCCTGGAATGAAAAAATGGAGAGTAAAATAATTACAGCTTTTGGTTTTTTAAGCCATCCAAAGAAATGACCAAATCAGCTCCTTCATCAGAATATGCACATTTATAAAAACAGGCCAGCTTTAGAGACATTCTGAAGCAAGCATTCATGGGTAGCATTTGCCTATCTTTCTTTTCTCAAGTTGAACAGTAAAACCAAACATTCAGCTCAGAAGAATGCAACCTGCAATTGTGAGCTGATAATTTAAAGCAATTATCTTTTTCCAGAAGTCACATTTCACCAGAAGCATAAATAGCTTCCTCTTCTAAAGCTCTGCAATGGTCATTGAGTCAGGAAAAAGAACAGCTGGGCTGGATTAGTGCAGCACTGATTGACCATTTCCCCCTCCCTCTGAGACTTCCTCTGGTCTGGAAGGCGGCTCTGCAGCCCCTGGCATCCTCCAGCTCCAGAGGAAAGCAGGGCTGGATGTGCACCATGTTAGAAAGGCCTTCCTTTCCTGTCTGCCTCTTTTGAGACCCTTCCTTCCCCTTGGTGAACTAAGGCAAGAGCCAGTCTGCTGTGACGCTGATCAAAATAAACAGGCTCTTTCAGCACAGGCAGGGAGCAAGTGTGCACAGCCAATGTGAGAAGGTGCCTGATGGGTTTAATGACATAAAAAAAACGGTCAGGATATTCATCTTTGAAGTCAACCATGCACGTAAGTTGTCTAGCACATGACATATGGCAAGCACCTCCACCACTTTCTCCATAAACTAAAAATGCATTTTCTGCATTTGATTCATTGAGCTAGTGACAATTGTCTGCATCAAGCTTTTACAAGTCCTGAAAATAAGTCTGGTGAACATAGCTGCCTGTAATAAGAAATATGAAACAACTGCAGGCAGCTGACTACTGAAAGCATTTTTCTTATTGGCACTTTACAAGCTAAAATAAAATCTGTATGCACAGTGCTGCTCTTTGTACTGTGTGTACTGCTACTTCATTTATTCAGACATCAGGCAGGACATCGACAGTTGCATTGAAAATTCATCCCAGCTATCTCTGTGACATTTAGTAAACAACCCATTGAACAAGCGGCACGAGCAGCACTTTACTACGCAGATGACAGGTAACACGCAGCCTTTGAGGCAGCCAGAACATGTAGACAGCTAATTCACCACCACTGTACCTGTAAATAAGACATCTCCCCCATCCAAGGTTGCGTTTTCATCTATCATCTCGACTATGTTGAGGTTGAGACTTTCTAGCACTTTCTTCATGGCTTCAACCTGTTTAAAAGACAATTGTTTAGAATATAATCTGTTCTGGAAAAACATTTTAAAAATACCAGCAATACATATAATTTTATTAAGAATTAATGTCCTTTAACACGCCTTTAGCAACATGGGTGGGAGGGTGCTTTGTGTCCCTGCCCATTGCAGTTCTCAAACTCTCTCCAGAGGTTTTTGTGGTCTGGAGGGGCTGCTGTGTCTAGTCACAACTGGGCTCTTGCCATTGCCCAGGAACCATGCATAATGCAGAGAAGACAGGTGAGGGGTCCAAAATGTGTGTTAAGTCCAGCCCCTCTGCACAGTAATACCCTGTCTTGCAGATCCTGTCCCTTGGATGTGAGCAGGAAAAATGGCCAGCAGGAGTGACATTCTCTCCTTCCACACTGCCCAAATACAAGGCACGGCTCCACCACCCATGGAGGTGGCAGCTCTACTCCAGGCCCCTCCTCAGGGAAAAGAGAAAGATCCCCAATCAATAAACATTCATTGCCTTTATATTTTGGCACCTTTACTGAGCACCAGTTCTCCCTACATTTTTGAGCTGACATGCTACAGAATGACAAGACCTTTCATGTCTGTATATTGTGCGCCTGGCTGCTTCCTGCAGAGCCCTGCACGCGTGGCAGGGAGCCTGGGGCTGCAGAACCCATCTCCCACTGAAAGGAGCTCATAACAGAAGCGGAGAATGCAGCCTCAGTAGGCTTTCCCTTTCCTAATGAGGGCTGCTGAGGATTCCTCTACAGACTAGAACCTGTTTCTATAGAGGCTCACATCATTAGCCATCCATAAGGGCTAGTGCTCGCTGTGTTCAAGTACCATCATCCTGGTGCCTTGTAAGCCAAAAGAAACACTGACATGCAACCAGCCACTCACCAAAACCTTATGACTACAGCTTGCAGACTGTCACCAAAAATATGAGCTCATCCACAGAACCCCATGAACCTGATGCAGTATCTTCATGCTTGGTAAAACCTCCTCACCATGATTAACCAGAGATGCCCAGCAAGCATCAACAACTGCAGAAGATGCAGTGAAGACCTGTTAGACAGCTCTGATTTTTGCACATCTGTCCTGGTGTTGGCTGGGACAGATATTTCTTTCTGGTACAGTGCTGTACTTTGGATTTAGGATGGGTACAGTGTTGACAACATGCTGGTATTTTGGTTGTTGCTAGCCAATATCTATACCAAATCAAGGAGTTTTCACATTCTCACACTGCCCCGCCAGCGAGGAAGCTGGGGGGAGCACCAGAAGCTGGGAGGGGACATGGCCAGGATATCTGACCCAAACTGGCCAAAGGACACTCCATATCATGTGAGGTCATGCTCAATAAATAACTTGGGGGGAAGTTGGCCAGGATTTAGACCATTGCTCAGTAACTGGCAGGGCACTGGTGGTCTGTGGGTCGTGAGCAGCTGTAATGTGCATCACTGGTTTCCTATATTCTATTATGAAGCCTTTATCTCAACCCATGAGGTTTACCTTTTCTTTTTCTGAGCATCTCCCCACCCCACGTGGGGTCAGGACAAGCAAACAGCTGTGCTGTTGTTTTAGCTTCCCACTGGGTTAAACCATGACAATCTCCCACAGGCCATTAGCTATTTAATATGATAAATTAAGCATTTCTAGAAGAAACAGAGGAAGCTAAAGCAGGTGACATAGTACTTCTCCAGCACCACATACCAACAGCAGCAACTCTAGCAGCCCCACTCTTGGTTCTGCCAAACTATACCTGTCACAGCTGAGAAAGGAGATGTGATGGTGATTAGTCCTTCACCCTCACTGCAACAGCCTCAGAGCAAGAGCAGCACATGCCTTGGCTGCCATACCTTCCCAAGAGCAGTGCTGGCTTCAGGGAGTAAGGGAGAGGGCAGAAGGGATCCCTCTAAGCCCCATTTCCTGCTCATTTTCCTTGACTCAGCTTTGTGGCATTTGTGAGTGATCCTATTAACCCTGAAGCCCAGTCCCAAAAGGCAAGAGCAGGTCTCCCTGGGCTGCCAGGACAGGTGATGTAGGTCTGTAACGGATACACTGGATAAAAGGAATATATTGTCTTACTCCAGATTGATCTGCTTTCTGTGGGTTGCTCTTTCTCCTTAGTACATCCTCGCTCTCTAGACACCTTGCAGAGAGAACCTTGGACAATCAAACTGTTAAAGCAGGTGCCTCAGTACAACCCAATTTGAACAGGACAAAGACAGGTCTCTGTGCTGCCTGGAGAACACTGCAGTGCAGAACTGTACCCAGGAGCCTCCCAAGACAGAGGGACTTGTCCTCCCCACAGGAAATCCCATCTAAGGCTCTAGCACACAGGCTGGAGTGAGCCTGCAGCATGCCTTTTACAATGATTAACACTTCTTTTTGCTCCGCTGTCTTTCACTTGATGCTAAAATGACTTCAGGCTAAAACTTGGCACTCAAGAGTCTCCAGGCTTGGTAGTAAGGATTCATCTTTCTTAGTCTTGTTGCTCTATCTCTAGTGATCTTTAAAATTAGATTTATAAGGAGGACTGGACCCAAGTGGTATTTTAAAAATAAATGGGAAACAGCTGAGTTAATATTGGAAAGCTGACTGTTGTATAACCACAGCAACATTTCGTAACATCCGTGTGCTGATAGCAGTGATCTCTTTTGCCTGTGAGGCCCCGTGGTTTTACTGTGCAGGTGCTACGAGCTTAAGGGAAAAAAGGCTTACTATGGAGTAATAGCATTGCAGCATTATATAGGGAGGTTCCCAAACCAAGAACGTGGAGGCTAACTGTTTTGTGCCGACACGAAGCAGACAAGCAAACTCGTGACTGGGATACCCTGACACATGAGCACAGCAGCCACAGGCAGTGGGAATAAATAAATACACCCATCAGACGGGGTTATTTAAGGCAGAAGGCCAAACCACAGGAAAAAACAGCATCACCCAGCTTGTTGTGTGGTCACCTATCTCCAGTTAACCCACCACCTCCAGCAGCTTCCAAAACCACCAAGAAGAGAAAGTCCTTTCAGAAGACGTGCTGCTGATCGGGTGCTCCCAGCAGAAGCTGTCTGGGTCTGTAGAGGAAACCAAACCTGCAGGCACCCCCACCAACACCTGCTCCCCATGCCACTCCTGTCCTCCTGCCTGATACCATGTCCACATGGAGTATCAGCTACCTGCTTGCTGCGGGGAGAGCCAAAAGCAAAAGCTTCTCTGGACCACAGAAGAACATCTGAGTAAAACCTGGGCAGCCTGCAGAGAAGACATGAAGGTGCCTCGTGCGTTGCCTGCAGACCTTACGGGGCCAGAACTGTGCAACAAGCATGGCAAAGCAAGCTAGGCATGGTGGCTAGAGAACATGAGTCTGCTTAGACTGAATCAACTTGTCAGGCAGAAGGAGGAAGATTGCTGAGGGGAGAAGAAAAGCAGCGTGCATTCAGCTACGTGGGGAGGCTGGGGGTCCGGGGAGGAGGGGGGATGTCTGTGACCTGAGCAAATAAACACCAGCCCCAGGGCTGGTGTAGGCTCCCTCTAGCAGGTGAGAAACCTACTTTTAACCTGAGCAGTTAAACCACACAAAATGCTTGCACCATCCCAAGAAGCGACTCCAACACAGTCAGCAAAGGTGCTGCAGAGCTTCCCAGGGAGAGGCAGGCAAGGAGGCAGCAGTGCCTCACATCCTCAGGCCAGAATGGCCAATTAATAACACTTGCACTAGAGTACCAATTAAGTGAAGAGCCTAGCTAATGAGAATAGTGGAAAGTAAATGCTGACTGGATTTGTGATGTGAGCCATATGCATTGTTTTAATCACCAGCTGCTGATCACCACTTAACCATCAAGCTAAGTCAGGGATGCCTTGAATTGTTCATTTAATTTACAGGGGTTGGTGCAGCTGTAGCATAGACATTAAGGAAAGTTATCAGAACTAAAAGTCGTCCAAAATCACAGAAAACTATTTTATATTGTTTTGTGATTGTTCCAGGCTTCCAAGATATTTATAAGATGCTCAAGATGTTTTTCCCCAACAGTTAAGCTCATTTTAGCTTATGAAATCTAATTTAAATAAATAAAATGACTGCCATATAAATAGCTGGATTTTTTTTTCCATGATGGGTGTTAATGGATTCAAGTCTATGGTTCAGTGCTTTGCAGGGTTTTTAAGCAAGCAGTAGAAATTCCTAGAGTTTTAATTGGAAAGTGTTGTTCACATGGCTGGGGACACACACTAGGAATATCTTCCAATGTACGTTGCTTGTGTAAGATAGAAGTCTCAAGTTACTGTTTGTTTTCTATAGGCAACACGAGGAATTTCACTCAGTAGAAGCAGAAATCAAAGGAGGAGCACAAACTGAGATGGAGAAGACCAGAGGGAAGCCTTGCCACTGTTAAAAAGGCAACTGAAAATAAAGAACTTGTAAATACAAAACTCCATAAAAAAACAACCAAAAATGAATAGCCTGTCTGCTTTTGCATATCACTGAGTTTCCTGCAGAGACTTGTACATCATCTTTAAAGCTGTCCTGCAGTGGTCCTGAGCAGGGGCTCCAACATCCCACATCCACAGTACATGTCTGACACACAACCATCTTGGGAAAAGCCTGCTGCATCATTCAGAGTTTGGGTTAGCATGTGGCAAAGTCCACACAAGCAGCTTCAGTATGATTCTCATCATTGCAAAAGGGAATCAAGATCTTGACTCCATCCTTAAGCCTTCCCACAGCAGAGAGGATTGTGCCACTTTCCAACAAGAGCTCCTACCCCAGAGAGGAAACAAGACACGATTTCTAGCTAAGGAGGGACAAGTGATTGTTATCCTCAAGTGAGGAGTTAAAAATAGGGATGCAGCAAAGACCCTTGATCTTGCAAAGCCTCTATCCTCCTCACTTTTTATCCTCCCCAAACAACTGATCTCTTTCTGAAATGTGGAGTCTTAACACATACTGGTGAGATTTTATAATGAATGAAAGACTAATTCACAGCGCTAGCTTTGATGTATGAACAAATAACCACCTCTTGCTTTTTTCCCAGGGGAGAACTGAATAAAGGTGGATGGACAAAATCCTGTGTGAAGCCAGTTACCAGGAGACACCAGTAAAATACTCAAAGTATTTGGACATGACCCGATTACAAGCACATATGCTACGAAGACCTACTGCTTTGCTTTCTTCATGAGAGGCAAGAGGAAAAGTCACCTTCCCTCACTTTGTCTCCTTTATTTGAAAACTAAAACCCCAGGTAGTCGGAACAGTAGCACACAAAGAAAACGCTCATCTGTATCCCTTAAGATTTTTGTATCCTTTTATCTCAGGTCAGTTTAAGGTTTGTAACACGATCCTGGGTTTCATTGTACATGTAGCCATTAGTACCTCGGTGGAGTGTTAAGGCTTGTACGCTTTGTGTAGTGATATTTTTTCTAATAAGCACATTCCTGGTGTGAGACGGGATGTGTCTAATCCACAGCAAAGCTGATTGAGAGACAATGGGCTCCAGCTAGCTCAGCTCTGTTTCAAGGAAAGAGGACAATAACTGCGTTTGACATTTATAAGAATCTAATTTCCTCGTGCTTTAAAAATGGAGCTCATTACCCTGCGGACCGGTGCCCTCCACCAATTACTGTAACTGATGTGCGGGGATTTTTCCTTCTCTATATTAGTATTTGATGCACTCTAAACAGAGGCTGCTTCCTAAATTATTTACTGGCCTTCTGTGCACTAACCACGTTATGGGTTTTGCACTATTGACAGTAAGAAGGAAATTATCTTTTCCAAAGACAGTGGAAACAGGGAAATGATGTTGCGAGCCAGGGGCTCACCCCTGCCGAGAGTGGGGCAGCGTTTCCCCTGGGGTGCTGGGGCCATGGGCAAGGCGCCACGGAGGCTCCCAAACACCCCATGGGCAGGGGTGCAGGTGGGCCTCCGTGGTGCCAAGCGAGGCATCCCCTAACGACTCCAATTAGCTGTCTGCCTCCACCTCTCGCTGAAAGGGCAAAGAGGTCTGCGGACCTGTTTCGGATGAACGGATGCAGAGAGATTCAGAGAGCAGAAGACCATCCAATGAGGCAGAAATTAAGAGGAGTTTCTAAGCCATGAGAGCTCAGCTCTAAGCACCAACAGCTCGGTGCTGCAGAAACCGGCTGCAGCCCTAACAAAAAGGGCTCTCAGCCCAAGACACACTATTGCACCGTCTCCTGAAATTTTACATCCACCACCAATTTCTCCAGCACGGTAAATCACAATTATTTGGTTTCAATCTCCACTTCATTGTGTTTTAAACTGTCATCTATAGCTGTGCAAAGCAAATGTCAGGGTTAATATATGCAGAAGTGAGACTGTGATATCTCTGAGGTGACTATTTCTGGAGCCATTAGCTCCAAGTTCAAAGTGCCACTGTCAATATATAATGTATTTTTCAGCAAGGCTCCGAGTGAAGGCTATAGAGATGGACAAATGTGGGGCCAGGAAAAGGTAGACTTGAGTTTTGTAAAACCAGATACCAGTGTTAGTCATGATCTAGGTTCCTGCCTGTTTGAATCTGCTGTTTGGGTATGAAGAAAGTCATTCCCCTTTTGACAATAAGCATTGCCCTTCTGGGCCTGCAGAGGCTTCGAACAAAATAAAGCAGCACTGTAATAGTTTTGAGAAGAAAAACCCACTACTGGTTGTTTTCTTGCTTAAAGTAGGTCAGATACACACCCTCCTGTATATTCATCTCGGAAATTCATGGGATGTGGGTTGTGGCAAAGTTCCTGACTCCTGCTCCCAGTGTTGATATCAGAAAGGGCTCTGGCTCTTGAGAGGTCAGCAGGGAAACAGTAGAAGAACAAGACGTTCCAGCATGGCTATTTGATGCAGATCACGCTTTAAGAGTGTGTTAAGTGCCAGACAAGTATGGTCAGCTCTGTCCCACAAACACAGCCTGGTAAGGATGCCCTGTACCTGCCATTCCAGACCCTGTGAGCTGATAGACCACATTTTGCTTTGGCAATTGACCCCCTTTTGCACCCACACAGGGTCTTTGGGTCCATCCCACTGCCCGCTTTTGGAAAGGGAGAGGTGAAGACTGGCAGCAGCCTGGTATTGATGCAAATCGCCAGCTGGTTGGCAGCACACCCCTGGAGACCATGCTTCTCCTGAGGCACACGGACAAATCACATCCAGACCGCTCAGTTCAGAGCGATCCAAGCATGACTTCATCAAACTAGGCTGTGCATTGTGATATGCAGAGACACTGTTACATCACAACACCCAAAAAACCCTTTTGGGGAGTTTCAGTTGATCCTACCCTGCTGCTCTCTGCCACCATGGAGCTCCAGGGTCAGGTCCTTACCCAAGCTGTGGGGCAGTTGCACTGTAGCATCATTCAGACTTGTAGTGCCAAGCAGCGGTGTTGGTGTACCCATCAGCACACAGCCAGCACCACACTCTGCTGGCAGATGTGGTGCTTCTTCCACCCCACTCAGCCTGGCATGACATCCAGCATGCACGCTGCAGTTTGGCCTCAACCAGCTTTCACTGAACAAGGCCATGGGAGGACCAAGAAGGAACACTGGGGCACTTCAAAGCCACATCCTCAACCAGAAGAGGACTTGTTAGTTGGTCCCAATACACAGATCCCACACCAGCACTTTCAGGTTGCAGCTCTTACCCAAAACTTGCACCAAGCTGGCACAGCTTTTGGAATAGTTGGGGTAGTTTATGAAGCATAGAGTTCAGAAGGGGCCATATCGATAATTACTCCATTTATTATTGCCCATACTAATTATGGATCCAAACCCACTTAGTCCCCTGCTATTGCAGTCATCACAAAGTGTGTGCCTAGAGCTCAGGTACCCCGTGCTGGATATGCATTGCCCCATACAGCAATTCAGGATCAGGGCAAGCAGGCATTGCTAGTTAGAGAAACATGCAAACACCTGGACATGGGGTGGCACAGAGGGGACTGGCACATGGAGAAGGAGCAAGCAGAACATGATAGATGGCCTCCAGGGCTTCTTGTCCACACAAGAGGGGAGCTCCAGCCTGGCAGGTCTTGGGAGGTACAGTGGCAACCTCCCCTTCCAGGTACATACAGTTAAAAAAGACAATCAATCTGGATGCCCTTGGAGCATGTTGTAACAGCTAAACAGAACCAAAGCATGCAAGAACGCAGTGCAGCTTACCAGCATGAGTCCACCCTTCCTCTCTTCCACCACTTAAGTGTTCCTGCATTTTAAAGGCTATTTGCCACAAAACAGGAGCCAGCAAGCTGCTCACTTGCTACAAAATGTGGGCTCAAATTTCAACCCACAGCAACTGGAAATTATTTCAATCAGGTATAAAAAAATTCAGAGAAAAAAAAAAAAGAGAAAGAAGGATGCTTCAAAAGATGGCGATTTAGAGTCGCTGGAAGAAAAGGCTCCCTAAGATTCACTAAGCATAAAATCAGGTTAGGGGAAAAGTTTAAGCAGCATGAATGCATTGTTATAGAAAAACAGTGAAGATTTTGCCAGATAAAGACGATGACATGAAACTTAAATCGTAGGCAGGCATGCTGAGAAAGTAACGTTCTAAATACTTTCTGCTTACAATTACAAAATGATCAATTGTTAAGTGTTGGACAGAGAAATATATTCCATTCTGCCTGGACATGCACAGCAGGCCAAGAATGCACCTGGATAAGCCAAGCATTCATTATCTCCCAGACACTCAATATCCCATAATACCCTCAGCGGCTGCCAGCTCCTCGTCCACCCTTGACCACACGCCATGTGCCCCATTTCACAGCTGAAAAGTATTTAAAATTCATGAAGCCCGTTGAAAGCTCGACTGTCACATTCTGCTCATTCCACAGGGTATGGGAAAACCTCGCCGAAGGGACATTTCAACCGGGGCTATTATGGCTCTTGAATAACCAATATTCCATTAAATTGCTAATAAACCCACTTGAAGATAAGTTGATCACAATCGACCCATACAGTAGCATTCCTTTCCTTTAACACCGAGTTGTCAGGTTTCACTCTGTACTGTACTACTGTTTCTGTGCCGTTTGTTCGTGCCTTGACACTGAGCATTCAAGATACTCACTTTGTCCCCAGGAATCTAAATGCCCTATTCTAAAGAGGCTGAAAGATCTTTGGCAAGGATAACACTCCACTTATTTTAAGGTAGGGAACTCTTTTCAAAGGAAAATCTACGCTAAAGCAATGAAAAATAGCTATACCTCAACTGGGATATTTGGGGGGTTGTAACTTCTGGAACGGAGCGCCTACACAGTTTGAATGTAGTGCTAAATGGTATGAGCACCTCCTGGCTTCTCCAGTGCCCAGTGAAGCCTGGTCTGAATTTTCATTTGCAGTTCAGCAACTCATTTCTTCCTCCCTCCACTAAACCTTATTTTTTTATCAACCAAAATAAATATTAAAAATCCTTCAGGAGTGTTTGCCTTGCATTAAGATGGGCTGTTAGATTCCTCATGGTGAATTGTCAAGCTGCTGGCATACCTGCTGTTGCCTCCTGATCAACCTGCGTGCACATGTCACTGTGACAAGAGGACTCCAGGTTTTGTAATTTCTAATGATGAAAAGCATATCAGTCTCCTTCTTGGAAGGGAATGTACAAGCTTTAATTTTATATTAACTAACCCAAAACCACTGAAAAGCAGCTCCAACCCAGCTCCATCACAGAAAGGAATCAGTATCACCACTCAGCTCTGAACTCTTCCCATTGCCTCTCCAAGGCCTGTGGGAACAAACTTGCAGATTTCAGCTTCACAGGTGGCTGAGGATCATCATTGGAAAGACATGGTCCCATCGAGTCTGCCTGGAGGAAAGCCACAAACAAGACCCAGATGTTGCCACCAGCCTATTGCCCTCTGCTGTGTATGGGCAGGAAGGAGATGCAACTGGTTCTGCTGGTGCCTGCCCAGACCCTGGAGCCAGCCTGGCGCGAGGAGCAGTGACCATCATCACTGGCAAAGAGAATATTTGTCTTCATACTGAATTCACTCAATAACAGGCCCTTCACTGTGGAGCATCCGGTTGCTCCCATGTTATTTTATAACAAGGGCCCCACGGGCAGAGGTTATACTAACCCAGTGGTTTTTCCCCTCTAATAATAGGCTTCATTCATGCTTTCAGAGAAGTTGACTTGTCTGTCTTATTTTAGCTATGCTAACACATCCTGCAAGAATACCCTGAAGTGTCTAGACACATGTAGCAACAATGATGGCAGAAAATATAAATTCTGACCATTTTCTGTTTCACAACTAGTTCCAGTAAGGTTTCCACTGCCAGGTAAGAAAAGCATCATCCCAGTTGGATTATGGAAGTTTGCTGGTATACACGATGTGCGATTGAATCCTTGAAGACATACCAACAGTTTTAGGTAGTCAAAAACACACTCAATACAAATAAGCAAAGTGGGAATCAACTGTTGGAAAAAATGGCCATTGCAGTGCTAGGTGGGACATTTCAACTTGAAAGCAACCTTCAGCAGCCTAATAGCAGACAAGTGTTAATAAATTCTTAAGCTTTACAAAAAATACGCAGTAAGCATAAGGAATTACCCATCTCTGGCTACTGTTCCTGTCCAACTCGAGCCAACAAAGGCAAAGAAAAAGCCAGCTTTGTAAGTTTTGCTTCTGCACAGGCTTCTCATCTGAAACTTACAGTCAGAAGGAGGAAACAAGAATGAAGCAGCAAAACAATACAGCAGTTGGTGCTGTCTCCATAACCACACATTTTTAAAAGGTAGAAACTTTTTGTGTATGCAGTGCCCTGCCTTTCCTTGCGCTGTTGTCTTGACCACCTGCAAGCATCATTAACACAACTCCATCAGATTTCCCAGGGACCGTTTAGTTGCAGGTGGGAATTCAGAGGGTGAAACCCAAACACAGGACCTGGGCTCTCGACAGGCAGCAGAGGATGAAATCCTGGCTCCACCGAAGCCAGAATCCCCACCATCACATGATGTCCCTTTACATTTTATACAGTAATTGCAGAAGGACAAATGGCATGATGCCTGTAAGGAAAGGACTAACAGGTGCAATGTGGTTTATTGTTTTGCTCCTTCTCCTGCCAAACAAGCTGCTACAGACTTTTACATACTGAGACCATATTCTTTTAATAGAGCTAAATATTGTGTTCAGCTAAAAAGCACAGTGAAATCGGGGGTGGTGGTGTTACAGTTTCAAAAGAAGTTCCTTGACATTCCTGCAACTCTGTTACTACTGCATTTTACTACTGTAGAAGCATCTTGTACTTGCATAAAATCCTAGTGAATTTAAACAAAGGGAGACCAAAGGGAAGTTTGTAATGCACAAGGACAGAGGAAAACGTTAAGAAAACCAAAGTAACAGCTAGGTAAGAGTTATTCAAAGAAGTCTCCATAAAGCTCTTCTAGTAGAAAGACACTTTGGATGTGAGACTCCTGACCCAAACGCACTCCTTTAGCCAATCACCCCTCGGCTCACTCACCCACCCCGCTCATCAGGCGCTGAGCTGGAGATGCAGCTTTGCCAGTATCTTTCTACTTTGTCTCGGGAAGGGAAGTATCTCTCTGCAGGCTTTTAAATGCACCTTAGAAATTAGGGTTTCACTTCAGGTATTATTTAATAAGAGCTACTCTAAAGGAGGAGTAAATCTAGTAAGAAGCCTTCCCATCTGCACGGGGCTAATTGAATTTGATGACCTAAATTTCCATCTGAGGCAGCACACCCCTGTGTTTCACCACATCCGAGCCAGTGCCCTTTCCAAAGCAGCAGCGATGCTCCCAAGGGGTTATGTGCTGGAGCATCCAAGCTCTGTCCTCCCACCTGCCGCTGTCTCTGCCCACACAAGGCCCTGCTTCGGGCAATGCGGTGATGCCAGGATCCTCCCAACCGGTCCAGAGCCATACTTGCTTCACAGGAGCCTGGCCCAAACCCATCACTGCACAGAGCAAACGGCAGTGGCACGACTGACAGACACACGACAACAGCAGCCCATTTCCAGACTCATGTGGGAATAGGGAGCACGTCTGTTGGAATAACAGCCAAGAGTCAATGATACAGCAGACTCCAGTGTTACTTTATAGTCAGGCTAATGGCTTTTCCTTTCTCCACACAGTACCACACAGCTTCACTGCCCTACAGAAATAAAGAGAAATACTGAAATTTATAAAATTGTAACTAAATGGAAACTATTACCTCAGCAGATACTATCAATGCCATCAGAGGTGTAGAAGTAACCTGACAGCTTGTAATGACAGCACTCACAAAGGCGATGCTGGAGCCTGTGAGTACCTGCAGGACCTGCAGCAAACAGAAGGCGAGCTCAGGGCTGGAGCGGGAGTCAGCTGTGAAACAGTGAAATGAAAACAACTTCATGCACTCTGGCCCTGGAGAAGCAGAACAGCATATTCCCTTGGCAGCTGTTCTTGGTTTCAGCTTCTGGGGGCTCCTGTCCCACTGGGGAGGACATCACTGCTGCATAGGGTGGTGAAGCTCACCTGAGGGCCACAGTTCCAGCCAGGCAAGCCCCAGCCCTAGCCCAGGGGTGCTCGGCTGTGGAAGTGCCATGTCATCCAGCCTGGGAGGAGGCAAATGATGACTGCACCGTGTAGCAAGCATGGAGGAACTGCCAAGAGCACCAGGCCTAAAAACAACTGCCCCAGGCTGCAGCACTAAGCCCTTAGCACATCTCCTATGAGCATCCTGGAGAAAATGAAGATGCCCTAGTCATGTGCCCCCACACAAGTATGACAGCTCAAGAGCTCTTCATTCACCCCTCACAATCACTGGGTTACACTTGGGGAGACCAGAGACAAGCACGTATTGCACAGAGAGTTAACTTCTTCAGTAGGAAGGGTCTACTGCTGGCTGGTGTTAACTCCACACTGCACGTGCTTACAGGTCTGTGGGGCAAGGAATAGAGAGGAATCCTGGGAAAATAATGACTGCTATATTCATTAGATATGTCAGCAATGTCTTTAAAACTTGTCTCTACCCACTGCAGAATGCTTTTGATGTCCTACAAGTGCTCAAAGGGAAAGGTAGAAAGATGTTTTTCCTACCTGTTGCAGCCAGTGAAATATTTTTATAATGGCAGTTACACAACAGTGAAAAGAAGCTTCAGAAATTAATAGTTTTTAAGGTCCAAGCAAAGGAATATGGTATTTTCTTTGGCCTGTTCCATATTCATCTTTCACTTCAGAGTAAAAAGTTGAAAAGAGAGAAAAGGTAGGAAGCAAGTGTCCACCACACTGGAATACACCAAGTCTTTCCAATACTCACTTTGCTCTGAAGGAAGACATACGAGTTTCTCCTCCAGAGACCACTCATTACAATTGCCAGAAAGATGGTGCTCCTGAAAAGCCTAACACACAGGGGGTATTTAATTTATAAAGGCACAATAACTTGTTCAGAATACAGGTAACACACCATGCCATTTCAGTAACAGATGCAGTGGTGAAAATGCACCAAAACCAGTGACAGATTTCAGAGACAAAATAGATGTCCCTAATAAGTTAAAGCAGTTACATAACAAACACAGAATTAATAATTTTCAAAAGCTGTATTTTCACAAAGCTAAAATAGTTGATACAAATCATTAAGCAGCTAACTCACATGCTAAAAATAGGTGATGCCCAGGAGCAGTGTTAAGAAATGTCATTAAATGCCCAGAAAGCCCGCCCTCACATGTGAGAAAGAATGCTGCACTAGATTCAAAATCAAAGATAAGGGATATGTTAATTGGTGTAAAGGAAAAATTCGGATATAAAAGCTAAAACCACTTTTAACAGCTAAGTTTTAGTGCAATATACCAGAAATTAAGAGAACTTATAAAAGCAAAAGGACATGGTGAAAATCTCTACAGAGCAGAATCAAGATTCACAAGGGCCTTTTTCTCCTTTGCTTCCCTACCTTAGGAGCAACAGGAACAGCAACAGTGGTGCTGGCTCATTTCTACCTGGAAAGGTGAAATTTTCAATTCACAACAAAAAGATAGAAGTATTGACAGATACTTCTGCTCTGTGTGGGTAAAAAGCCAGTTAAACATTCAGATTGTATCTTGGAGAGTAATCTCCATCCCAACAATAACACAGGAGGATGTTAAACAATAGCTATTAAAAAATGCTTTTAAAACAGCAGGTCAGGACGATTTCCACATAAGGAGGAGGTCTGTAGTGCTCAATCATTCACAGCCTAATGGGGATACCAGAGACATATGCAAAACAACTGACAGAGGGCCAGTAAGGAATTGAAGGATAAAGTAATCAATACCGATCAGCATGTGCTCACAGAATATTGATCTTGCCTAGTTTGGCAGACCTTTGGATGAAAGCATAGCTCCAGACAGCAGCAGAGATAGCACTGATGCACAGTGTGAAGATGTATACGAGTGGGTACTGCTGCTGGCACACAAATAAAATGGTTTTCACACGCCTCAAGAGCCAATGAGAATGGAAATCGCTGCTGAACAGATGTGCTTCAGACAGAAACCCACCAGTGTGAGGTCACTCAAGTGTCTCACAAATAGCCTGAGAGCACACAATAATCACTGGCCAGCAACCAGAGGTAAACCGTGAGCAAACCAGGTCACAGGCAGGGAGGACAGCACAAGAGGTAGGAGTGACAACCCCCCACTGCCACATGGCCACTGCGTGGCTGTCAGGAGGACCTCAGGCCACAGCCAGAGGGTGGGCCATCTGTTTGTAGTTCTGTAAACCCAGCCACCAGGAAGGACTGTGGTCTGCACGTGGGCTCTAGCCACAATCCTGCGACCAAAGAGACCTTCAGACAGACAAGGAGGAAAACTCCCTGTAAGGGCAGAGACTCACCATGCCTGCGCATGCCACTGCCACAGTTCCTCTCTGGTACCACATGGAGAACATCCAACAGTCATGAAGGGCTCAGAGAGGAGCCACTAGGAACAAGGCATCATTTCCAAAACCTCAAAGCAGCATTCACAGAGCTCAATCTGTTTCACCAAGGAGAGGATTACAAAGGCCTTCAATCATGTCTGCAAAAACCTAGACAAGAAATTCAGTAGAAAGTTCTGACAAAATGCAGCATACGGAAGATGAATCCAAGCCAGAACCCATGACTGATACAGGTATGGAGTTTACTTTTTAAGAGGAAGATAATTTATTATTTAGATAACTCAGCAACAATTGCGTTAAACTCTTTCCCTTCTTTGCAGCCCAAGCCAGGGGGCATCCATGGCTTGGTAGCAAGCAGCTGACCCTGATGTGGACAGCATGGGTCTGGGAGAAGGTGAGTGAAAGGTTGAACCCAGAAGTCGACTGCTAGTCTGGGCAGCAGAAAACACTGACAGACAAACCACAGCTTCACAACTTCTTGCTCATAAAGGGGAAGAAGATACAGAGCCTGGTAAGAAACTAAGGCACTTTTCAGACAGCAGCTAATGCCAGCGCAAATGATGTAATTTTAGGAACAGATGAGTCTGAAAGTCTTGACTAAAGAACTTTTTTTCTTTTTAACTTGTTTTAATTGCTGCCACACACCCCTTACAGGCAGGAGTTCGCTCCCAGAAACAGATGACGTACTCGGTTTACTACCGACAAAGGGATCAATTTTCTCTTTGTGGGTAGTAAAAGGCCTCCCTGGAAAAGCTTGTGGCTACTTCGGACAGACAAGGTGGTTAAAGAAACCTCCCAGTACCACTTACTCGCCACTTCTGCTGGGGTACTTCGCACACAAAAACATTAGATGGTACAATCATGAATGAGAGCAGGCAGCATCTGCAACACGTATTGCAGCACGCCCGAGCTATGGGATAACTGGGGAGGAGCAGCGTGAATGGAGGAGTTCACTTGGGAGGGGGCGGGGGGCAAGGCAGCTTGGGAAACACTGACGTATTGTCTTTCCATTACTAAAAATTACACTTTGTGAAATAGCATTAGATCATTTTAAGAGGTTTATATAAGGACACTGAAAAACAAGTCCTTTTGCAAATTCTATTTTTTTTAAATGTCTCCCTCCCCTTTCTATTTCCACTATGCACCAGGCTGTGAAAATCCAACGTGCAGTAAGTCTAGTGTTCCCAGACAGAGGGCACCCACCTTGACCCAAGTTAAATCTTCCAGCTGTTCCCAGCTCCTGCTCTTCCCTCCATCAGACAAGCTCATAGCAGTGCCTTAATTACTTGTTTAGGAAGGATGTGACATGTTCCAATTTAATACATTTAGTCCTTCTTAGAGCAAATGTAGAATTAAGCCTCAGTATGCACTTGACAGATCTCTTAGCAACTAGAGTGCAATCAGCCAACAATGGATGATTCACAGTTTTAGCAAGAGTGTGCAGAACTGCCTGCCAAAAGTCTGAATAAACTCACATTGCTAGACACTATGGTAAAATGTACCCTGATCTCTTTTAAACTATTATATCATAGAGGAAAGTTAAACTGCATGCATTCCAGCCGCTCGCCTGAGTCTGGAAATATAATTCAACTGCAACATCTTGATTTTATGATAGCTGAAACTTTTGGGTGGTTATTTTCACCTAATTAGGGTAATAGTACCTTTCAAGGGAAACTGCTAAAATCCATCAGTTTGTGTAAATAAGGGACAACTTCTTCCGTTTCCGTTGCTCTGAAATGGGGACAGGAAGAGGATCTGGAAAACATTAACAGGGATAGTCTGTGGAGTCACATCAATTAAAAGATGGGCTTAATCTCACGCCTACTGCTGCAGAGCCCACTGGCATTTAAAATATTTAGAGATCTTCTCAACCCGTGAGTCAGAGGGGAACAGCAGGAAGCAGCACAAGAGCATGCAAATAACCATCCTGACGCACCGCTACACTCTATCGTCCTCCAAAGCCTAACTGAGGACCAGGCTACCACAACAGACAAGCTCATTCACACTTCTACAGCCAAATTTCCGCCTTCATCAACCAATTTCACTCCAAGCTTCAGATTTTGCTTTGAAAGAGTTTCCTCTGTGGTCTCCCTGTGGATATCTTCATACACAAATACTGACTCAAGCAAATGCTTTACGAAATGCTAATGAAAAAATAAACAACACTAGGAAAGCATTGCTAGGATTAGTCCCACACAGCAAGGGCATGGAGTGACAGCAGATAAGTCACAGACCCTTCCCTTTCTGCTGCAGCCATGAATCATGAGCAGAGCTTTTCCTGTGGCACACTGGACACCAGAGAGAAACCCCTCATGAGTAACAGGAGATGGGAACAGCCACTATCCATCATCCCAGTCTCATCTTAATGGCATTAAAGTGAAGAGTCCCTTTGGATCTCTGGTACAAACCTCAGGTCCAAGGGTCCAAAAAGCTTTTCAGTCTATTTTATGGAGATTTAGCTGTTGAATCTGCTCATCTCTCACATTTGGTCTGTAGTTCATCATTCCTTCTGTGAGATTTCAACATTTACAGCAGAAGAGAGCTGACACCACTATCCTTTCCAGTTTAGTTGCCTCAAGGCATTGCTTACTTGGTATTTAACTGAAAGAAACCCCATTTAAAAGAGCCAGACATTTTAGCCGCCTTTCTTTGCCATCTTTACAGTAGATCTTTCCTCCAGCTGCCTCAAGGTAGGGAACAACTCGGTGGCACCCTGTAGGAGACCCACACCTTTAGCTCCATCCAGGTACCACGCACATACTCTGACCCTGCATTGCTCCCAGGAAAGACAACTGCAGCCCTCACAGACCAAGCATAGCTCCAAGATGATGAAAAGCCTTATCATACTAAATCTGTTTACCATCTCAGTAACACACCTTGGTAGACCCACACTGCCCCTGTGACCAGCAGCCTGAGGTTCTCTCCTGTTGCAGGCAGGAGCCTCAAGCAACCCTTTTCCAGGTAAAGCAGATACACTTGGCTAAGTAAGTAGCTTGCTTTGGCACAGAAGAGTGGGGCGCCCGAGTCAACTGGCAGATTTTGCCTCTGAAACGAAGGTTGTGGTCAGGGAAAGAATTTGAACACATTGAGTTCCACAGTCTTTAATAGTAGGATAGTCACAGGTTTCCACTCATACGGGCTGACAGCCCTCCAAAGCAAAACAAAGGCAGCAGGGGAGGTACAGCAAGTGTCAGGAAGATGCATTAAGTGAAAAAGTACCACAGCTGAGTGTTTCTGTGAACACACAAGGACAAAAATTAGGCAGATAAAGAGGGGAGCAGGTATGAAGTAGGTGCTTATACATTTATTGCTTTTGTAAAGAGAAGCTTCCCCTTGACAGTGCTCAATAGACCAATCAGGGCAAGGAATTTTTCCCATCTATTTCCATAAGAATGAGATCAAAGGGCTGAAAAGAAGGTGAGCAGCAGGGAGCTGGGGCACAGGCACCTTGGTTGGTTAGAGAGCCATGGGTAGGGGGATCTGGTGTTTGACTTCAGGCAGCAACATGTGATCTATGCCATATGCACCACCAGTATCATCACATGCTGCCAGCTAAAAAAGTGCACCACTATTTCCAGAAACAGAATACACCATGGACTGATTTTGCCTCTGCTCTGAGTAGGCTACCTGTTACCTGGATGGAGGCAGATGGAATGTCACTTTTTTCTATCTTTCCAGCTTGCTCTGCTGCAGCTCTTCCAGGAGCTCTGCTATGGCCTCAGCAGCAGAGCACATGTGGTGGTATTTCTGCTTTGGGGAAGTCGATGTTACTCAACAGCTGACGTGAATCCTCACGTTGTAGGAGGCAGAGAGCAGCATTCCCTCACCCCTGTTTTACCCTATAAGGACAATCCATGGTGGCACTGCAGACCTGCGCCTTCAACACAGATTTTCTGCAGCTGCTGCAGCACAGCTAAGCCAAGCCCAAGTTTGGATTCTTGCATGTTGTGATAATCAGCTGGGGTTTGGAAAATCCTTCAAAAAATCTAATGTTCTGGCAACTTAACAAGGCTTCTGAAAAAATAACAGTTTAACATCTGGAACAAAAATACTCTGAGGAAGTCCAAGACCAACACAGCACAGAACATTCCCCACCCCCACCCCCCCAAACTGTTACTGTACAGCACTTCCTTGTCCCCAGCTCAGTGAAACTGGAACACTTGCATCAAGATGCAGAAACATTTTATTGGTAGGCAGGCAGGAAGGTGAAAAGATAAAGGACTATTCATACACTTGAACATTTTTTAAGTTTTCAGGGTTTTGTTTATTTTTATTCCTGTCCCATGAATTTCCTCAGTCTTTTAATGCATCTTAATCTTCATCAATATTTAACTCTGCAGCAGAAATACTGCATACTTTGTTTTCCCGTTTCACTTGAGAGTAGAGGGGAAAAAAACATCTATGGGAAGAAAAACAGCAAGTTCTAAAGGAAATGACTTTTCCTTTTTCCACAAGATGTCCTGGAATAGAGTCAGGCAGAAGGATGAAAGAGAAAGGTGGGCAGCAAGAACACCATGCTATTTCAGAGTGTTAGCTAGGGTCATCATTTAAGATGCTCTTCCTCCTGTCTCTGGGTCCCAGGCTTAAGACCTACCTAAGACTAAGATTAAAAATACTTCTCAATGATGGACTTGACTCTCAGCAGACACTGTCATGTAAGAGCAGCTCCCTGTAGCAATACAAAACAGCAGTATCCTTCACAAGAAACAGGTATACATGTATGTTATTGTATGCGTGTATATCTACACATGTATAAGTGCAAGACCTTTACAGCTAGGGATGGCAACACTTAGTGAACTTCTGCAAGCTTGCAAAGATCTCCTGTCATTTCCAGTATTTCCTGGAATAGCCATTTCCCCATCACACACAACAGGTCTGTAACAAACTGCCCAGCACAGAGCAGAGCTAAGCCCCACACTAGCAGAGATGTTCCACAGGACACTACTTGTCTTATTGTACCACACCAGAGCCTCCAACAGAAACATCACTAGTTTTCTGTCCTTCATCTCTTAGAGAAAATTTTAAGCTCAGATCATGTCCTGAAGAATCTCATACCTATCTTCCACCTGCCTACTCTGTCCAGGAGTGGCAGCTGGAGCAGTCCTCATGCCTGGGACACTGGGGGTTTCCATGTAGCTGGTTAAAAATAAAATGAAGAAAGTCTCAGTTAAAAATGTATGGAGGGTTAAGCTGTCCAACACAGCATTTTCAGTGTTGGCTAGGAAGTGTGTCCTGATTTTATCTGGGGTAGAGTTAATTGTCTTTCTAGCAGCTGGTGTAGTGCTGTGTTTTGGATTTAGGATGAGAATAGTGTTAATAACACTGGCTTTTTAGCTGTTGCCAAGCAGCCAAGGACTTTTTAGCTTCTCATACTGCCCTGCCAATGAGAAGAGGGCAAGAAGTTGGGAAGGGACACAGCCAGGACAGCTGACCCAAACTGGCCAAAGGGATATTCCACACTATATGTAACCAAGGTTGGCCCAGGAGGCAGCACAGTTCAGGAACTAGCTGAGCATCAGTTCTAGGTGGTGAGCAATTGTGCTGTGCACCACTTTTTATATTTTTACTGTTATTCTTCTCTATCCTGAGCTTGGCTAGAGAAACTGGGTACAACAGAGCTGCTTCAGACCTTGGATCCAACAGGAAGCAAAAGCAAGCCCAGGATACATATTTCCATTTATTGCAGAAGAGACTTATACACTTCAATCCCAGTGCATCAGCTTCTCCTGCAAAGGGGAGTGGAGCTAGCAAAGCACAGGAGCTCAGCACTTGTATCATCCCTCCACAGTTATTTCTAAGGAATTTCACTGGTGCAACAGGACAGTAGAAATGGGCCCAGCAGCACTGAGGTTTGTGAATGTGTCTGGATGGCATCTGGCACAGCAGAGGGGGATGATGCCACACAAAGCCCTGCTGTGCAGGATGCTGGGCAGACTGCAGTGTCTTGGGACCCCACTGGATTAACTGCAAAAATAGACCAATCAACCTAATAAATCTCATGTGTGGGTACACCTCCCAAAAATGTGGAAATACTGAGAAGAGAGGAGCTCTGAGAGCCACACATGAAAGGCTCTGATTACAGCTCCAGTTGTAATTGCATCTCTCCATTCCTGCTTGCAGCTGAAATGCAGAGTCATATCAACAAACACTTGTCACAAAACAACAGCATTCAAGTGCTCTTACAGAAATTAATTACTCCTTCCCACACCTCTGCAGCTCAGAGGGGTCATTATCAGCTTTGAACAGACAGAGCATGGTGCATCTCTGCCCAGGGCTGGGCTGAGGGAAGCTACAGGTGGCCAAGGGAGCCCCTCTAGCAGCAGGGGAATTCCCAGCTCCACACTGGGGCTCTGCCACTATCTGGGGTCCCAGCCCATGGCCAAGGAACTGGGAGCTACAAAATTCCTGCAAGAGAAGAACCTGCACCCCCTGGGTTTTGTTTCCCTGAATATGGAAAACCTTATCCAATCAAACAGAAAGCAGAGCTGAACAGACAGGAAGAACTGAGACCAGAAGAAATGTGCTGGTGTTCAGTAGGCTCCTCCAGGAACAGCAGGTCTGACCAGTGATGCTAGGCTTTCTGATGGTTTATTTGTTCATTTAGTATTTCCCTTCTCAATCGAAGCAAAAAAGATCAACAGGCAAAGAGTATAAACAAGATTTTTAAATAGTCTGGATTCTTTTCCAGTCTCATGAGATTTATACTGAAATGCCCCACTCTGTGTAAGTTGCTCCTTTTTTCAAATACAAATTTCAAACCAAGTAAGACCCATCAAAATCTTTTCTCATTTCAAGCAAACACAGCCTTAAACGCCTCAAACCCAAATGCCCAGCTCATCAGCCCTGCCTTGAAGCAGGTTGGATCTCCAACTGAGCAGCCTGCGTGGATGCTCCAGTGCCCCCCTGTAGCACTTTAGGGAATCATAGGAAGCACTTCCCCAGGGCAGAGCTGGCTCACACCAAGGACCCTGGCACAAAAAAACTGTCATGTCTTTGGAAGCATTTGATGCTGAGCAGCTACTTGACAAACCACCCATACACACGTAGTTGTGATACAGGGACAAAGACTAAGCCAGCAGCCAGGATACAACTAGTAATCCCATCTCAAATTCAGGACATCTTTTTAAACGTTTCTATGGTCCATCTTCTAGGTTGCTGCTTCCTCATTCACTAGCAAGACCCACATTACTTCACATCACACAGGCTTTGCAAACAGCTGCCAGAGTCCATCCTCTACCTTTTGTGCCATCTACAATAGACCTTCTTAGAGGGCAGCAGAGGACTGCAAGAGGTCTACCCTCCTACCCACAGACAGGATCCCACAAACACACAACTACCCCTCCCCTGAGGGCTGGAAAGCCCTCAGACACACCCACACACCCTTTTCTAACATTTCTGTATCCCTCCCATTTTCCCCACAGTATCAAGCCTGTATCTTGCTCGCTGCATTTTAATCCTGTAACTTCTTACTCTATCTGCAATAGCTAATCCCTCCCTCTCAGCAGCTGGGTGCCCAGGGGACACTCCTGCATTCTCCTCTTACACTATAGAGAATGTAACCAATCTTTAATTAAATGGGCTTGATGAGGAAAAGTCATTCAAATTAGGCTTCATCCACAAGATAAAACCCCATCTGTCTTTCCTAAAGGACATAGTAAGGCACAATTTAAATACCTGGAATCCAATGTTAGCACTGCAGAACATCACTTCGCAAAATCAGAATTTACTCGGTTAAGTAGGAAACATCTGAAAGAAAAATCTCCAAGATCTTACACAATCAGACACATTTTGAGCCACACAGCTTCTATGGCAATTCCTTCATAGATGAAGAGCTTTTAACAACCTAACAAGCTTGATGCAGCCAGTAGTAAGGTTGTAACTGGTTTCATAGGGGTTTTCATTTGCTTGACAAATGTGTTATGGAAAAATGGTGGAACCACCCCGGCAAAGACACCTCTGGGAAGTTTACTGTAGCTCCAGGGAAATGAAGTAAACAAAACGCATTGTCAGCACATCCTCAATGTACCTCTCATACCTTTAGGATGAGACCAATGCTGGGAGCTTCTTGTGTTTAACTGCACAAGAGGATTCATACAGTTAGTGCTGAACGACTCTTCACATCGACTTCAGTGGGAATAAGCTACCCTGGATTTCAGAAGAAAAATAGCACTAACAGAAAGTTAATGAGGTACAAACCAGGTTATGAATGGACCAAAGAAAAAAAAAATCTGCTAAAGCTATTTCCTGCCCTGCTGTGACCGAACACATGCCTTTTAAGGCCTCACCTTACCCCCCCCCCCCTTTTCTTTAGGCAACGTTTTATTGTACCCTGAGACTTTCTCCACTTTTCTAATCAGTTTCCATTATGTCCTTTCCCTTTAAAGTTTCCCACTGTTACAGCTCCACCAGGAACAATAACGCTGCAAACGGCAGCACAGACTGGCTATGGCTTTTAAAAGAGTCTTGAAACACGGCCAAGGTGGAGTAAGTCTACTGGACGGGGGGTTAAAGCACCGGGCTCCCAGCGCAGCGCCTGCATCCCTGCTCCTGCCAAGGCAGCTCTGCACACGACAACATGGAAAGTTTTAGAGCAGAGTCTAGCCTGGGGTACAGAAAAAATTCCTGACCTACAAGTTCATTTTAAAGGGATGTTATGAACTAGGGGGCTGGATTTGGCCCCCTTCAAACCAGACAGAGACCCAAAGGCAGAGCAAAAAGACAGCCCAGCTCTGGCAGAGGAGCACTCAACTCATACAGGGAGTTTTCCCTATTTCCTCTTCCCCTGGAAGAAGGAGGGTGATGCAGGCTTGCTTCCTGCATTCACTTCTTGCTTATTCTGAGTGGAAAACCACCACCACACACAGCACACAAACTCTGCTATCACTTCTAATGAACCACATTACCCACCTTCAAGCATTTCTCTCAATCACATTCCCACCTCCCCAGCTCAGACTCACAACGACCAAGCAGCAAGGCTCAGAGCTGGCTGGCAGTCTCATGAGACAGGCTCTCGCAAGAATTTCCTGCCTCTGCAGCGGCCAGACATACTACAGCAACAGACGCTCTCGCGGTATTTTGGCACCTCTGCTCCTTGTTCAGGCCAAGACCCAGGAATGCAAGCTAAAAACACTTCTTAATTTTCAGAATTTTAAAGTAACTCTGCTCTTCTGCCGTGGGCGTCTGGTTAGCTTCCATGCTAAAAGACTGCTTCAGCTGAGATTAACTGAATTTGGAAACAACAGTGCTCAAAGTATCACCAAGAAGTTTGCTTCCCAGAGAACAGCTTGGTAAGGCACCACCACAGTATGGCATCAGAGCAGTTTACTCCAGAGAAGTGTTATGGAAAGAACAAATGACTGATCCTCTGAGCACCCTGAATTAGGTTTTCCATGCGTCCTGGGGTACTTTGAGCAAGCATTCCTGTCAAGATGACCTAGCTGATGAAAACTTGTATCGGAACTTCAGGTAAGATTCAGGAACATGGATGAAAGATCCGTAAAAGTGCAATTCACAATGGACTGAGGAAACCAGAGTTTCCATGTTTTCTGGTCTCTGAGCTGCCATTCAAGCCTGCACTACAGATGGGCAAGGCCATTCATCACTGCTGGGTTCAGACAACTCCTACTGACAGATCAGCTTGGGAGAAGCCTTGCTGGAAACTCAGATTTTGGACTATAATCCAAGAAATCCCCTCTCCTCATGCCAGGTCACAGCTTCTAGGAGAACCCAAACGCATACCTATGCTGCTGGCATAAAGTAAGGACTACACTGGATGCTGAGTAAGGTTCTGGCTCCCTTCAAGAGGGATGACTCTCACATGTTCTTCTAGTTGTTCATAGAAATGCAGCTTCCCACAGCCTATGCTGTGGAACAAGCAGCAGTCACAGCTTAAGATACTTTCAAACACACGTCTCCTACCCCCTGCATGCAACAGTATGTTGCTCTGCCTCACACTTAGCTTTCTACAGCAGCAAAACCAGGGGAAGCAGGAGCAAGAACACCTTATGTAAAAAACAAACTCACCACCTCCTAGCATACAGGCAGCTCAGGTTTTAAGGACAAGTTTAGAAACAGAAGCCCAAACATCTCAGTAGAAGCGCCTACAGCTGGGCACGTGTAGGCTGAGGAAAAAAGTCCCCAACATTCAGAGACTGCGCCTGTACTTTCCATTCAGGGCTTTGGCCAGGGGTCAGAGGACACATACCACGATGTGAGCAGTTATTCAGGCATGTTAAAATACTTAGAAAAGATTCTGCTGCTGATCTCATCTCCAGGAGTTATCACCTACACTGGTGTCTGCACAGGGCTGGGGTAATGCCTTGCACCAGACAGGGTACACGTGACAAGGAAAGCTGGTGGTGACTACAGCCTCAGCTCTTCTGGAGCACCTTCCCAAGAAGCCAAAGGAGCGTATCTATTTTCTACTACATAAAGGGGCAAACCTACAAAAAAAATCTCATTATTAGAGCAGTCAACACATACAGGAGGCACGTCAGATGTTTTATGCATCAACAACGAAGAGACAGCTTCATTGCAGTCTGCCCATCCCTGGAGAAGCATGCAGAAAGCAAGGCACAAAGATTAAGCATTCTGTAAAGATCCACGCTCCACACAGATTTAACTTGTTCTTAAAACCTGTCACAGGATATATTTAATATTGCTACATGCTGTGTTTAATACTACTATGCTTGCAAGTTCTATTGTTCTATTAATAACAGTTTTGCAGGCAGCACACCATGTCTAAAATCTCCTAGTCAATATTTAAGGATAAGAAATTTTAAAACTAAAGCCGTATCATCTTGACAAATGTTACATTACATCAGACTTTCCACTATTGAAAAACACGACCATGAGATCAGCTCAGGGAGATGGTAAGTAACCAGACACAGGAAAGAGTTTAGTGCTTTAAGCTAAGAAGTCTGATTACAGGCTCTGCGTTAAGCACTGGTACCTTACAGGACCGAGCCCCAGCTACTTATGTACTTGCATCACAGACACAAGCCTTAAAGTTAAAAAAGAAGTCCCTGTCCTTGAATCCAGCTCCCCCATGCTCCTCCCTGCTCCAGTCCCACCAGCTTCAGAGCAGGCAGCCAACAGTTGCACCTCTCCGGTGGACACCTCTATGTTGCTTCCCATACTGAATGCCTCCTGCTAGTACCAGGTCTGCAGTTCATTTCATGTGTTTAAATAGTTAACAACTGCCAATACGTACTTTGTAAGGCAAATAAAATTAAAATGGGTTTTCAGTACTTTTCAAACCACCCCTGAGAAGTCCAGCTGGTTACCAGCACACCGCTTCACAGCGGACACAGGTATGCAGTGAATCTGCTGTCAGGAATACAAAGCAGGGCACTATTTTTAGACACGGCCTCAGGATTTACATAAATCTGAATAAGATCTTACACACAGTTGCATTAGCCACCCTTTGTTTACATTCCATCCTGGAGAAAAGCAAACCCATTTCTTCCTAAGTTTTGTGACTAGTGCTGTGCTTTAGAGGGCTGGCTGGCCTTTAGGAGCTCCCATCAGGCTTCTGGTTATGTGCAGAGATCTTTTAAAGAGGGTAAGGAAACAAAATAAAGGGAAAACTAGGTTAAAAACCAAGAAGCCTGTTGCAGAATTACAAGCAGTGCCTTTGGTCCTCATGATGAAGCACTGACAGAGCACATTTCAACCACACAAAAGATTTTGACAGTTTCTGGTGGCTGCTGACATCTGTGCCAAGGTTCCCCTAAGGACAGAGAAGTAAGGAAGATAAAGCCACACTTGGGAAATATCAAAGCCAGGACATGAAACAGCAAGCCTTGGAGGGCCAGGACATGCTCACAGCTTGTGGCCGGGACAGTCAGCGGAGTATTTTCCCACCAGTACCACAAAAACCGCTGCCTTTGTCAGAGACTGGATAGCAGTCACCCTTCTTTGCATTAGTCTCACCTTCCCTGACATTTACTTCCACTGCTCTTCAGTCACCTTGCACATCCACAACATGATGCCACAGCAGTCCAGGCAGCCCAGGAGCCACAGTTATTGGGTCAGGCAAAACCCTTGGGAGCATTACTGCAGCCAAGCCACCAGCACCAAAGCAAACAAGAGCCCTTCCTCCCTCCCAGCAGGCTGTAACACCAACAGGTCCCAGGTCCCTCAGCCCCTGTTTAATCAGGGCATCACCGATGCCATGGGTCCACAGGCTTCCACACAAAGCACTGACAGCTAGATGGATTTCTGGAAACATGGCCACAGAAGAGTGCTTACCAAGCAAGCCTGGCCACACCAGTTCTAGTCCTGCTCCTGTGGAAAAGTCTCCAGTAAGCCCTGCGTGATGCACGGCTGGCTTGAAAGCCATTTCTGACAGTGCCATGAGGAGCCTGATGCCCTTCTATCTCAGATAATGAGATAGATGTCACTCCTAGCAGCCTGCCATTCATTAAACCTACCTAGAAACATCTCCCACATCTGCCATTTGCAGGCATAAAGAGAACCGTTCTGCTTTGCAAATTTTCAATGATTCAGTTAGCTGTGAAGCAGGGGCACCAGCACAGAGAAGAGCAGCACCTTTTCCAAAAGGTTCTTTGTGTTCTGAAACTAAAGAGCTATTTCCTACCACAAATACTGGTATTTTCAGGCTCAAGCTGCTCAGGAAAAGCCTGTCCATAACCTACCAGTTTGTGCTGTGGAGGTAATCAGCTGCTAGTAACTGCCCCACAACATCAATCCTAGGGCCCACTGGAGACCATCCTCCTCACGGCACCTTTCTGCAAAGGCTCTCCTAGGACACTGTCTTCAGAGAATGGTTTGGGCTGGAAGGGACCTCAAGCACTATCTAGTTCCACCCCCATGCCATGGACAGGGACACCATCCACTAGACCAGGTTGCCCAAAGCCCCATCCAGCCTGGCCTTGAACACTGCCAGGGAGGGGGCAGCCACAGCTTCTCTGGGAAACCTGGTCCAGTGCCTCACCACCCTCACAGTAAAGCATTTCTCCCCAATAGCTAATCTAAATCTACTCTCCATCAGCTTAAAGCCATTCCCCCTTGCCCTATCACTACACTCCCTGACTTACTCTAGGCCCCTTTAAGTACTGGAAGGCCACCATAAAATCTCCCCAGAGCCTTCTCTAGGCCGAACAATCCCAACTCCCTCAGCCTGTCTTCATAGGAGAGGTGCTCCAGCCCTCTGAGGATCTTCAGAATCCTTCTCTGGACCCACTTCAGCAGCTCCGTGTTGTCCTCATGTTGGGGTCCCCAAAGATGAATACAGGTGGTGTCTCAAAGGGTGGAGTAGAGGGGCAGAGTCACCTCTGTTGAGCTGCTGGTCACACTTCTGTCTGCTGGACACAATTGGCTTTCTGGGCTAGAAGTGCACATCACCAGGTCATGTTGAGTTTCTCATCCACAAACACTCCCAAGTCCTCCAGGGCTCTGTTCTCAATCCATTCTTCACCAAATCTGCTTTCATAATGTTAAGCCTGGCTCTCAATACATCAGACCTCTGTATGCCAAACATTCATTGCTAGGCCTTTCTAAGAATCATTTTGCAAAGCTTGGATGGCAGTATGTTTTCACAGCTGATGTGGAAAGCTAGAAACAACATTTCCCAACAAGAAATCTCTGCTTCACAAAGTATGCACTGTTTCTTAGGGTTAATCTGACTTGCCATGGCGGGGGCGAAGGAGGGGGGGAATCCTTTTATACTGCTGACATAAGATACCTCTGACTGCCTTAATGGTGGAATCATTCCATTTTCTATCTGTGCTAGGATGGGTAGACTGAGGCAGGGAGTTAAAAATAAATCCACATCTGACCTCAAATCACCCATTTCTGGTGCATTTCTGGACCACCTGAAGGCAGCAGGTTCCCCTTGCCTGCGGGACAAACACCAGCAAGATCTCTGCAGGGTTAAGGCAGGGCAGCCGCCTCCCTAACAGCAGTCCTCGCATGACTCGTGACCTTCCCTATCACAGCAAGTGACTCATTATGAGCCTGCTAAACAGCTATCAGCATTACAGCTTATTCATAATACATGAACAGCTTAAGTGGGTCACAGAGACCTGTATATCCGAGTAGCCTGACTCCAACAGCGGTCACTGCTGGCCGCTGAAGGGAAGAATAACGGGAAGGAAAAGTAGAGCGCTGCTGCCTCCCGTATATTTTTCCCAGCTTATTGTAAGAGGCAGTGTACATATTTCCAAAGCCAGACACTGTGTCTGGATCAAAGTGTTAAACAGCTATTGATGGCTCTCTTTCATTAGCTGATGCCCAGCTGTACTTTTGGCCCCCACAACATCCTGGCAGTGAGTCCGAGAGTTCAGCTGTGCACTGCATAACAATGTACTTCCTTTTGCTTGGATTTGCTGCCTGGGTATTTCTCTAGATGTCATCAAGTTTCATACTATCATTCCCAGGTCACTTTCTCTGTACCATTTGAGATACTGTAGAGCTCTACTTCTCTCCTCCCCTACCCAACATAACTATGGGCTGCAAGCATTTATCTAATTAGTGTCACTTCATACAGAAGCAGTCTTATGCCACAGCAAGGTCTGATCAGCCACCCCTACCTTTTCCGCTTACACCGCATTTCCAGGACAGAGAACCTCACACAGCACTTCAAGTCCAGATGAATAATCAATTTAGGCCCAGTCAAAAAAAGCAGCCTTTCAGCAATACTGCAGGTATACAGCACTTCAGAGTTTTAGAAATGCTCCTCTAGAAGGGGCTGTCCTAACCCAGAGCCCTGCGGTCAGGTAAGCTGGTTGTTCTACGGCATGACAGTAAGGTCACACAGCTGAAGAAAAGGAGATTAACAGAAACATTTGCTTCAAGGGTCATAAACATAAGTGATTGCTGTATGGCACTACTAAAGCTCCATTTCACAGGGACTGGAGTTTCACAGTTGGACTTGCCAGCATCAATGAAGATGTGGCAACCAGCACAGTGCTTGAAGTGCTGACAAAGGCATTCCCTCCACAGCCTGACAAGTTACCCACCTCCTTTTCTTCATACCAGGTTTGACAACTTGCCTCTTCAATTCTGCTGAATACTTTTCCTATACTAGTGAGGATCTACCTTCCTTAAAACTAATTGAGGTCAGTCAAAATGATCAAGAATTATCAAAGCTCAGAGGGAGTAGAATTTGCCTGATTTCTTCTAGAAACTGCAGCAAACCCAGTTGTTCTCTGCACACATTGAGCCATTGCAGCCAGGAAAAATGTGGGAAAGGGTGTACCACATCCCTGTGCCTTCACCTCCTTCCCCACCCTCTACTCCAGGCAAGCACCACATTTTGAAGTTTCTGAATACACATGGCTACAAAAGTCACCCTATATCACCTTGCAAAAAGCAGGCAAAGTCATAGAGGACTTCAGAATTTGCTGAAAAAATACAGGTAGCCAATTCATATCATCCTCCACCAGTATCTATTGCATCTATCAGTTTCTATTTGCCTCTTGACAGTACTGCTTGCTAGTACAGGCATTAGTATTCCCATCAGAGGCCTGTAACAGATACCAAGAGATGAACAAATACACTGAACTTCGGTGAATACCTAGTGACCAGCAATTGCCACACCACCTCCCCCCCCGTACACTGTTGGAAGAACATGAGATACTTGGGATTGATCACTTTTACTGTTTTAAGCACAGCAATGACAGGCACACTTGGCTATCTAGGTAGGTGAAGCTACACAATGCACTGTTTAGTTTGTAAAATTAACTCCTGGCGGACTGGTGAGTGTGTGTCACCTCTAGAGAGAGGCATGGAGCTTACTGCTAAACATTGAAAGGATTTTAAAAAACATGGCTTGCTATTTCTGGACAGATAGCAAAAACCCCCAACTATCTCCACCTCTAAACCACTTGCCTTCCTAGCTTGGGTTTGCTTGCACAGAGATAAGCATCTCCACACCAGCTGGTCTGTGTCTCAAAGGACATTGACCATGCTGAAGTGCAGAGACATGCACAAGCAGGATTCTTGTCCTGTACAATCACCCTTTCTACAAGGTATGGGATTCAGCTTCCCTGACAGCTCTTCCATTAAGCCTCAGAAAAGAATCCCAAAATCAATCACAACAATGCCAATAATGTCCAGTTATGTAGCAGCCTTGTTTCAGTTGGCTTCAGTTGCCAGATGGGACTGAGCTGAGACACAATTTCAAGTTGCCAGAGAGCTTTGGTTGGCATCCAGAGACAAATGCTGATAGCCAGTTCCTTTACTATTAACATACATAAACTTTCCAGAAACAAATTATCGTATTTATTTTTTAAAGATGGTGCCAAACACCAAATCCTTACTGAAGTAAAAATTAGATCTGCAGATTGTGAAATACTTGTTTTGCTACTGAATCAGAATGACAGAAAGATGGCATGTTACAGGGTGGTCAGCTGACTTGTATGTGATCAGTGTGCCTGCATGAATGCAAAGACTGACTCGGGTCTTTCCTGAACATAAATACTGCTACATGAGGCAGCAAGAAAAGATATTGTCACCTGAGGCTGTGGGTGCATCATTTATCTTCACCATAGAACTGTGACTGCTCAGATATGATACCAAGAGTGAATCTCTAACACCACGAACTTGATTGATTAGCCATATGCTCCAGTAAAAATACCTTTCTTAAAAAGCAATTAATGACCAGTAATTACTGACAGCAATTTCTTTCTTGGTAGGACACATTCTCTACAGCCACCAACCCCTGCCAGCTGGCCATAAGCAATGGCTTACACAGATGTCTGCACATGCTGGGTTAACTTATGAGCAATGAAGTCTCTGCTTTGTATAGGTGACTTGTGTTTCAGGTCAGACCTTTAATAATCAGGTCTACCTTTTTGATCCAGGAGACTTTTGACTCAGACAAGAAATTCTTTGAAAGCTGAACATCACAGAAGCATAGACTCTATTTTCATGGGCTAGCCTGAGCTGTTAAGCTCACAGAACACTCGTACTGAGTGAAGGACTGCAAGTTAAAGCTTTCTATACAGTCAATTCCCACAGTATCCTTCAGCAGGGATATGCTGTGTCTGCAGCAGAGGGACTGAGTACTTGTTCCAGGGTCACTGGAGAAAACAGCAAGGGAAGACTAACCAGTGATATTAGAAATTAAAGTCCACATGCATTCGTTTTCTTGAAAGTCAGTGTTTAGACCAGCCATGACTGCTGAAGAGTTGCATGCCCTGGTCACCTCGCCAAGAGGGATGATTTGAAACAGTGAGTTTAGGGACACAGCTGGCCTTGTTGATTCAATGTGCTTTGGGGAGAAACTGTAGTAAGGCAAAGGTTCTTGCCTTTGACACATTTGTTTCTACATTGTATGTATGTTTTACAAGCCAGCCTGTCCACCACCTGAGCTGAGACTCATGTTCTGGAGCTAGAATCACACTGGTTCATATGCAGCATTTGGAGTTTTGTATAAAGCAATCCAGACCCTAGAACTGGAGGAAGCTTTGCAAGCAGCAGCATTGGAGCAACAAGTGAGCACAGTGAACCTGGCACCAGAATGTGGTAAGCACAGTTCTCACACAGCCAACTGACAGAAGGCCCTGCAAAGAAACAAACATTTAAAAGAATGTGAATAAGCGATTAAAGTTTCCACTGTGTTACATACACAGCCAGACAAATAACATTCTGTAAAAACACAAGACATCTCTCTTCCTAGGAAGTAAAGGACCTTGAAACAAGCATCATACATCTTGTCTCAAGACAGAGCACTTCACAACAAAAGCTCCACATGGGCTAGAAGACCTGGCACCACACTGCTATGTAAACCTATAGTACATTAGCTACTATTTAGTAGAAAGGGAAAATTAATCAAGTTGAGAACTTCAATAGTGTGGAGGTGTCTGACTGTCACTTCATTAACAGCAAACAGCTGCACTTACCCTCAACCACATCAGAGCCCTGCTGAGGAGCCATCAGAGGTACACCCTGCCAGTGGAGATGCCAACCCAGCCTCCTTCTCCTCCCACAGGAATCATGGTACAGCCCCCAAGCACTACAGCCCATGCTCTACATGGGAGCACGGTGGGCAGGGCACATCAGGATCCTGGCTTGGGGGGGATCAGTACAGAGGGCCTACAGAAGGTACATTTGGACATGTGGAGGGCAAGAGGGGCCCAGGTAGAAAGGAGGCAAGTTCACAAGTGGAAGCATGTGGAAGACAGAGGAGGGAAAATGAAGATAAATGCTTCTGTGTCCCGACAGCACTGGGAGCAGCCGCTGCTTGTGCTGTTGGTACAGCACTGGAATCCTCAGCTGGGGACTTTGCTGTCCATACCAAACCATCCAAGAGACCAACACACAGACACAGAGCATGCAGCAGCTCTTCTGCATCACAGGCTCAGGAGACACTGTCAGATCCCATGAGCAAGACAGCACCGCAGCACACACACCAACCCACTCCCCTGCAGAGAGCATGGGGGTTCCATGGGTTTGCAGGGAGCATGGGATTAAAAACAACTATCAGGCAGCCTACATGGGTATGTTGCAAATCCACTCTGAAACTCCAAAGTCAAAGCTCCAGCAATGACTGCCATAAGCTAGTTTTCACAGTGCTTTAAAGTGAGGCAGTTGCCAAAGAAAGTTTTAGGTTCAGTTCGAAAGTCTGGGCAGAAATCTCTTGACAGAGGTGCAGGGTAGCTCCAAGCTATACGTATAAGAGAGGAGCAAAAAAAAGCTCTTTTCACTTTGAGGAAATGCTTACAGTTATTTGGAACCTTTAACCACTTAGCATTTGCACTGAACTGTAAGGTCACCAAGGGCTATTTATCACTGCTAAAGGAATAGCTATTAACAAGGTACAAGAGCTGACATCAGGCTTAATAATAATCAGTGTCCACAAGAGATGAAAAAAAAAGGCATTTAATTTGGGTTCTGCCTTTTTTTAATCTTATGGTCAGCAACTTGGGTATTCCCAAGAAACCTGACATTGCAATTTATAACAAGGTCTAAATATTGCCTCTGCTAGAAAAGCATGAAACCCAAGTTGCTCCTAGACTGTCCTTAAGGATTGTTTTACCATTCTATAGATAGAAACCAATTACAACAAATACAGTCCACTTCTATTGATCTGATTAGAAGCTCCTTCCTAACATTTTCATTAAACCTTTGATCACAGCAGCAAAATTGAAAGTGAAAAAATACTGTTCTTGGCATAGCATAGTAAATTTGCCCAAAGTGTCAGCCCTATTAATGTAGGGTCAGAGCTCCATCAGCAACAAACTTTAAGACCAAAAAGAATCACTTACCCCAACCACAAGGAAACACTCAAACTGCAAAGCAGGTGGAAGGGCCAGAGACAGAAACAAGTGAAACTGCTTCTGAAATAGTTTGCTTTAGTAGGCTAAAGCATTCCTTCCTATCCCCACTGATACTACTGTTACACAGGCTCCTGGTACAGATCTACCCAATACTGCCCAAAGGATCACTTTTTCAAACTTCTCAATACTATTTAAGAGCAAACTTATGTACTGTATAAGCAGCTTCTCATCTATTGTGAACTTTGCAGTCTATTTATATACTAATATCAAAACAGAAGAACTGCAGAAGACAACCAAACCCCAGGTACACAGCCGCTGATGGGTACTTTTAAAACTTGTTTTCAGTTATACTGAAGACAACAAAGTATCTTGCACGCTTTCATTCTAAACTTGAGGTTAGACTGAAAAGGTGGTGAAAAGGACTGGCTAAAGGAGCACCTATGTAGTCTGGTGTGGAATGGGAAAGCTATCCAAGAATCAACCTGACAAAGGCTGGAAAGGTACCTAGTGCCACTCTGAATTTGTCAGCCTTCATGTAAGGCTCTTGCCCATGTTTACTCACCTGCTGTTTTAAGCACTAAGCAATGACACCATGGTAACCCCCATGCTTTCTAGGCTGAACACCAGAGCTAGTCTCAAGGGTAAAGCACAGTAAGGACATGCAAAGGGGTCAGTACAAGTGTACAAGACCTCCACAATTTAGGACAGTTTAAAGAACTATGAATTATTTAAAGTGGTAATGAAACATTTTATCTCTTGCCTCTCTAGTGATCAGCAAGTATTGGAAACAAGAGATCTTTACCAGCTGTGTGGAGAGATGCTGATTTAAGTGACTACTCAGCAAATACAGACTCTTCCATACCAGCATGTGCTGTAAAATAAAGTTCCCATAACCTAATTAAGCTCAGAAGCTAGCAGAGCCTTAAATCTATTTCTCCTGAGCCTAGCTTCTCTCTTACTTTGCAAGAGACATTATCCTGCAGAACTGTCTGCAAGCAATATATTTATCCTAAGCTCTTTTTGCCTTCCATTTTCTCAGAAGCCTCCACCAACTGGTCTGAGAATCATTCTTGCAAGCATTAAGCTGCAGCTGGGACTGTAGCCCAGCACAGGATGCAAGCTCTAGTTCACATACAGCTGTGACACCCTACTGAAGCTGTACAGGGTGGAAAGAGGCAGCTGAGGGTGCTCAGCATAGATGAGCAAGTTACCTGGCCCAGCAGATCTGGAAGCTCTACAGAAGCACTGCTATGGACAAAGCCCTGCCACCCACCAAGTAGATTTGGGAAGCAGTGCCCAGAGATGCTCCAAAGACAATTAGGAGGCTTCTTCAATGCTTGTTGAGACAATGGGATTTCACGCTCATTTGTTGTTCATCCCCAGTCCTCACACTGAAGGACTGCCTATCCTCCTACGCCACAGGAACACAGAACCAGAAGTTGTTCTCTGTAGGTGTTGGGGAGTAAGGGACAACAATAGTCCTAGGTGGAAGTTTCCTCTTTACAGCCAAGGAAGGAACCATCTCTTCTGCAGCAGCTCCTGAAGCTCTCTCAGCACACCAGCTGTTCTCCCTTCCCCATGCTGCAGCTGAGAAGAGGTCAGGTCACTGTGGGTGAAATTTTGGGGTTTCCATCTGTCTGCATAAGCACAGAAATGGTGGAAAAGTTTTGTGCTATCCCAAGCACATTAAGACAACTTAGGCAGCAAGAACAATGTGCTGATGAGGGCTCTTCTCACCAACTAACCCTGTTGTGCTCAGAAGGTGACGTGAAGAGTTTATATTAGAGGAATAAACAATTGAGAACATACTGCTGAAACAAAAGGTGCTGGAACAGGCAATCTGGTCAGCAGTCACAGCTTTTCCATTGGAGTTACTCAACTCAAAAATCAAACACACTGGTAGCTGCACACAGCTAAACAAAACACCAGCTTATCCGCATTAGCTATCTACCTCTGGCTTACTTCAAAAGCCTTTACCTTTCTGCCAAATCCAAAATTCCCCAGAAACTATGAATTTTAAGTAAGTTCATAAGTAGATAACACAGAAACATAATGCCTTGAAACAAGTCTGACTAGTGAACAAAACATTAAATGCATGACTAATTTTTCTACTTCACTAAAAAAACACCAGGTTCTTTCCCAGTACTGAACATGACCAAATTTAATGCAACCTTTTTCTCCCTACAATAACTTGGAGCAAGAACAGACATAAGCCTAGATTTTATTTCGTTTTGTTCCAGACAGATGATCAGCAAAGAATCCAATGGTGCTAGAGGTATAAGCAATAGTATCTATAAAGCCCGAAAGCCCAATCATTGCTATTCCAAACTACTGCAAAAATTTGCCTGCTGCATATAGTGTTATAGTAATTGATAACAAGCCTCCTTAATAAGGAGTCTAGTCAGTGAAAGAACATGCTGCATCAGTTCTTAAATATTGCATGATGGGGTTTCAGTAGCATGAAAGAGCAGAGAAGACAGCCATGCTGCTCAGTTCATGCATCTGGCAGACAGTTTAGCAGGATGTACAATGCACCTGAAACAGCCCTGCTCCAGCTGCTTATTCAAGCAGGCTGTTGTATTTGGGATGGACCTCTGCAGCCCCCTGTGCCCTTCAATGTGCACTGGTCCAATGAGGATCTAGAGCCTGACCTACCACATGCCTCCGATGCTTTCCTGGACACAAGCCCTCCTTCTAACTCTTTGCAGAAATTGTACTCTACAGCCTCATCCCTTCCCCCATTGCTCTTGACCACTCTGTACAGAAGTCTGTTAAACAGTTAAGAGATCAGCAAGACAAGCCTGGCTGAGTCCTGCCTTACAGGAGGGCTCAGGTCAGGAGTACATGCTCAGGAATCGGGCTTTACATTAACTGGGTTAAGCCAAGCGTACACCAACTGTACTGCTAAAGTATTTATGGGTTTGCACTTATGTTACATAAAAAGAATAGAGATTGCACTTTGAGAAACTGGTGCTTGACATAGCCTGCACCCACCTTCTTCCCCACTCAGTTGACTGTATGGTGACATCACTACAACAGCCTTGGTTCACTTCCATACCAGTCCGAGCAAACCAGCTGCGGTAGGAATACAGCCCTTCAGAGGTACAGGAAGAAACTGGTTTCACAGGGCTTCATCCTTTTGATTTTCTAGCAGTAGATCCATCAGACCAGGAGCAAACCAGATTTAATGACTGTCTCAACAGTGAAGATTTCATGGCAATTCAACTGACAAATGCCTGACTCCAAGTATCTAACATACAACTGATTTCATGCTCACAGAATAACGCATGTTGGAAGGGACTTCTGGGAGCTTCTAGAACAACTCAAGGCAAGGCAGGCTATGAAAACAGACCAGGTTGCTCAGCACATTATGCAGCTGGGTCTTGAAAACCTCCAAGGATACTGAGTGAACAGCTTCATTGGGCCCTTGTGCCACTGCTTGACTGTCCCCACTAAAAAGCCTTCTTATACCCCACTAAAATATATTTCAACCTGTACCTGTGGTCTCTTGTCCTCACAACTGAACAACCTGGCTCCATTTTCCTGACAAAACATGGTCTGCAAGTGCGAAGTCAAGGTGGTAATGACTTCCCTCTACTTAATGGTTCTGCTCCCATCAATACAGGCCAGGAGCATACTGGCCTTTACCATGGGGCCACACTGCTGGCTCATGGCTGCTGTGCTGCACACACAGGGCACCCCTCAGGGGACTTTCTGCAGAGCTGTCCCCTACCCACTCTGGCCCACCTAGGATTTTTCATTCCCTGGGGCAGGACTTTGCATTTGCCTCTGTTCAACTCCATGAAGTGCCCATAGGTCAGCCCCTTCCTTCAGCCTGGTAAGGTCCCTCTGAACAGCAGCCTGGACCTCACAGGTATTGCCTCACATACCCTTGGTGCCCTCATGGCTTGACAGAAGTGTCCTCATCTCCAGGTCACCAACAGAGACATTTAACAGGGTAGATGCTAGCACAGACTTCACATCTACTTTACCTGCCACCAGTCTCCAGGGGAAATCAGAGACTGCATATAAAAATCAGAAAAGCCTTTGGGACACTGCTGACAGCCACCCCCCAGGCTAAACAGGAGGGCCAGGAGTAGGCACTGGGCTCCCTCAGCTCCATGCCTGACTGCCTGAAGACCTGCAGCTGGTGCCTCCAGAAACAGGGCTGGAAGCAGCAAGAGTAAAAAAGCTCTGGCCACAAAAGGCAACACCCTCTCAGGAAACTACAAGAAACACTGCTGCTTCTTGGGTGGCTCTCTGTGAGGTTATCATAGATGTTTGCAAGGATTTGCAAGGCATACACCAAGCCCTCCACCATGGTACACAGAGCCCTGGGCAAAGTAGTCACATACACATTCCTGCTTTCTAAAGCCTTGACCATCCTACTGTTTTCAAGACAACATCCTGGTCACTAATTACTCAAAGCAGGTTCACTAGCTGAACACAACTGCCAGGGAGAGGAGGCTGCCCCAAGGGATGCCTCAGAGAGGAAGGGACCAGGAGTAGCCAGACATCATCCCACAGAAACAAGCATCTCCCCCCTCTCCACAAAGCAGTGCTGTAGGGATGCTCCCAGGAGGCAGAATTACTGTAAATAATTCAGAGCTACATGTTCAGACAAGCATTGCACTGCCATGCATTGTTATAGCTTTAAGAGGATATTTGTTTAATTTTTTTACTTCACAGAAAACTCATGGGAGTGATTTCTCCATCATTCAATAAACTAATAAGGTTAAAATAATGCTTCAAAACTTTTTCTCTCCTCTTTATTTATGACTCTGCCTGGACAAGTCACCCATGAAGAGAAGTAAATCTGCTGTTTCTAGTCAAAGTTTACCATGCTCAGGCTTTACTCACAGTCACTTCTGAACTACTAAATGCAAAATAGGGACCAATGACCAGTAAGAAACCTGGTCTCAGGGTCAGCAGGCATAGGTCAAGCAAAAAACCCAGAAGATAAACAGAATTGATTCTGTATTATTCTCAGACAATCAACTGTGTAATTCAATGATGAATTGTTACCATATGCATCCCCTGCAGCACAATCCTTTTTCATTTTTGTGGATGCTGGGAAATAACATCTAATTATGGTTTAAAACAATTTAACATACTTAGGATTACAAAAGTAGATGTAACATTTTACATTTTTTTGTTAAAAGAAAGCAGCTTTGCTTTACTATACTGGTACTTATAACAGGCAATGACACAACTCACTTGGCACTTAATTTGTTGGTTTTATCCCCAGAAGAGGGAGAACACTGGCAGGTACTTGTATTCAACACTGTTTTGCTCAAGGATCCAGCAAACCCCTTCTCTGCTTCACACATCACTAACTGTCCTCAATTTCTCCTGCAACCTTGGGTTATGTGTCTCCGTCCACTAATTTTGCTGAGCCAGAACAACCATAGGCACTGAAGGGAAGAGGAGAGAACAACCTGCTTTGTAGAGAGTAAGAAGTACCCCACATCCTTTGCTTCTTCATTTTGTGCTTTTTAATTTCCTTATAGCACCTCAAATAGTGTCTGTAACAATTCACTGTACCCTCACATTCAGCTCTGCTGTGGTATCTTGTCTCTCGTAGCTGACCATGCATTGACACAGTTTGGGACCTCAAGAAGGGAGCAAAACATTGAGCCAGTGCCAATTCCCCACACAGACACTTGTGAATTTGCACAATTCCCCTTTGGGGTATGCACTTCACGCAAATTCAGTAACTGAGATATTTCTCCTAAAGGGAAAACAGTGTAAATGGCACTGGGAATCACATAGCTACATACCAGTGAGTCATGGGAAGGACCAGTGAAAACTCATTTGGACTCTGGCTGAGGAACAGCTGCTTCTGAGAGCAGCATGTGGCAAACACACTTCACTATGATGCTGTCACCTTATGAGAGCATTTAGATCTGCTTTAAAGAGTAAACATGCCTGGGTCCACACAAGGAAGAACATGTGCAAGATCTCTGCAGTATCTCACCCTGTTACACTGCTAGACAAAATTAAAGCAGAGTTTGCTATTGTTCAAAGGGTACTATATCAAAAACAGCAAGAGGAGACACTCATTGCAATCCGTGGCCAAGACCAGCTGCTGGTGTGCTACAGCTGTTGACTCAGCACTGTCCCACAGCAGTATGTGCTTGTAGATCAAAAAATGAGCAAGCTATGGTACCACTCAGAGGATGGGAGAGAGATGTGAAGAGGGTTAAGGCATACTTACAGGAAGGCAGACTGCCAGCAAGTAGCTTCACAGTTTCAAACAGGGTAATGTTTGTTTAATTTGCTGCTCACAACTTGCTGAGGAGGAGACAACTCAATGGCATTTCAATACATGCACTGCGGGATAAGCCTGTTTATGAATGGGCAGGGCACGTTAAAAAAGTCCTAAGTATCTCTAAAGTAAGGCTCCTGGGGCTGCACATCCCTCTCCAGGAGGGCAGCCCGCATTCCCTGCACATCCATATGCCTCTCGCCCACCAGGCCCGCAGCGGCTGCACAAGGCGGCATCAGGTTCAAGGGCGCTCAGGCTAACAGGCAGCACAGCAAGGCAGGCACCCGCTCCTGCGCACAGGCCAGCAGGGGCAGTTACCACCGGCAGCAGCAATGCCCTGCCTGGAGCCCAGCACAAGTTGAGCACCTTATGAACGCCGGGTCTGCGCTGGGCAGCGCTGCAGCCCGGGGCACGAACCCGCACGGAGGACTGCTGACCCACCCCGCAGGGCCGAGCGGGGCACGCCGGCACACAGCAGGGACCGCACGCCCCGGAGAGATGAGTCACAGCTTACACTGTCCGCTCGCCTTTCGGAGCGCAACACGGCTTCCCCACAAAGCCCCGGCGTGGCCAGGCTCCGCGCACCAGGCGCTGCCAGACGGAGGGGCAGCAGGAGGCCAGGCAACAGCCGCTGCCCAGGGCCCGCCGCTCCGGTCCCACCGAGAAGGGCGGCTGCTCAGTGAGCGATCCCCGCTGCCGCCGCCACACCGCCGTTCCCCGCACCACTCCCGCCGGGGCGGGCCCGGGGACACGCCCGAGGGCGCGGCCACCCCAAGCCCACCTGCCTGGCGGAGACACCGATCCCCCGGCCCCGGCCCGGCCCCTGCCGTACCTCCTTCCTGCGGCTGGGCGCGCCCGGGCGGGTGAGGAGCGCTGTCTCCTCACAGACCACGGCCGCATCCTCCACGAAGACGCAGTCGGGGAGGCTCTCGTCGGCCGGCAGCTCCAGCACCTGCAGCCCCAGCTTGCCCCGCAGGACGCCCACATACAGCTGGTGCTCCCGTTCCGCGCGGGCGAAGTCCACCTCGGGGCCCGCCGCGCTGCGCAGCGCCTGCCGGCACAGAGACTCGGGCAGTGCCCGCACCACAGCGTGCGTGCAGCGCCCGAAGGCGGAGGGGCCGCCGCCCAGCCCGGCCATGCTGCGCGGCGGGGCGCGGAGAAGGGAGGGAGGGACGGGCGGACGCGATCGCCGCCGCCGGCCCTGGCAGCTGATAAAGCACCGCCCGCGGCCCGGCCGCGCCCCATTGGCTCCCCACCAGGCACATTTCCATGGGGCCGCCGCCAAGCGCGCTCCCATTGGCTGGCGGCGGCGGCCGGGCCGCGCCATTGGCCGCTCCCCGCAGGGCGCCGCTTACCTGTGCAGCGGGCGGGAGCGGCGGCACCACCCGCTCAGCGCTGAGGGGATCGCTGACCGGGGCGAGGCGGTGGGGCCTGGGCCCTCCGTGGGGCCGCCTCGGCGCTTCTCCCAGGCCTTGCCCCTAGGCAGGGCGATGGAGCTGCCCGAGCCCGCCCTGGGGTTCCGCTACCACAGCGTGGTTTGAGGGGCAGCGTGGTTGCACATGGCGATTTCACCTCATTCTGTATGAATGCACATCTCGGCTGACAGGATTCAAGCACCTGCGTCTCCCTCAGTCTCTAGGCTCATTCAAGCTGTTCGCGGGCAGTGGGGATGGCTGCTGACCCTTCCTGCTCCAGGACGCATCCCGCTGGCAGCCTGCATGCCCTTTGTGTCTGCCTGCCGCTGCCCAGGCAGTGGAATGAGAGGCCCGGCGGTTTATCCATGTGGCCAGAGGATGAATATCCCATGACGGAGGCAGTTCCAGCTACAAATCCAAACGAAATAAAGCCAGCTGCTTCATAATCCTTTGTCATGGCTTTCTACAGGGCAGCGTGCTGGCAGAGCATGTCCACCCTGTTCTGTTGCCTTAGGCTGTCAGAGTTTCCACCTCTGCAGGGTAGAAGGGATGCTGGTGTTTGGCTCCACCCCAGCCTCCAGGACTGAAACAATAAACATTTTCCACCCTTTCAATTAAAAGAAATGCTTACTTCTTATTTTCGGCAGGTCTTATCCTGAGGTGAGGCAATCCCACCTCTGGCTTCCAGGTGAATGAGGGTTCGGGCCAGAACTTGCACCATGGGTGACATCCCCAGTGCCAGCCCCAGGTTGTGCTGCTGCCCTCCCAAGTACCTCCGAGGTCTCTCCTCACTAGAGCAAACAGGAAGAGAGGAGGAATACGATTTTTCCTTCCAGGTCTTCTTTTACTGGCAAGGCTTATTCAAGTGTCCCTCCAGCAACAGCAGGGACCTCACCCGCACATGGCTCTGTGTTCCCCCTTCGGTGCTCAGACAAAACTCAGGCAGCTGCCTTGGCCGTGCTGTCAGAGACATCGGCACGTGCTTAGCATTTGGGAATACGGTTAACAAGTAGCATGAAGGAAATACCCAAGCATGTTTCCCAAATGGCAGCTGACAAGATTTTCATCTGCATTTGCCACACGTTCCCCAAATACCCTGTAAAGGCTGCCTTTACTTAAAGTGCGTAGGCACATCTATTTGAATAACTGTCATTCACTGAGTAACACGCAAATATTATTCTCCTTAAACAAATGGGCAGGTAATTGGGTTGCTATCATGTAGGACAATTCATATTCTTGAGAAACCACTAGAAATGCTATTATACCATCACTGGTATAATGCGTGATCCTTCCACAGTTGTTACAGCCTATTTTCATTTATTACAGATTTGGGAAGTGGCCAGGGTGACTTCTAGCCAAAAGAAGTCCTACTATCCATCTCCAATTTTTAAAAATTGCTAGGGTTCCTATCTGAGAAGGTATTGAAACCAGTTATTCTTGCAGCCAATGGATCAGAAAGTTCTAGTCAATACAGATTTTTTCTGACATCCATGAATGCCTTATGAATTTATAAGCAATGGCAATTTTTACATCTCACTGAGATTACAGGAATATGGGATACATAGCCATCTTCTATGCACATGACACTCTAGGACAGCGAGTTTGCTCCAAAGGCATTGTCACCGGCCCAGGCTGACCTCAGGTGGCCACAGCTGTGCGCTGGGAGCTGGCCAAGTATCACTTCTGACAGCTTCCCAACCCTATTCCGCACTATGGAGCTGAGGCTGGAGGAGGGAGGATCTCTTATGAGGTGCAGTGCTATGAGATAGTGGTATGCTACGAATACAATGTGTTTTGGAACTACAAAACATTAGCTATTTAGACAAGGTTCACAGAAGCAATGACTACCGTAAAAAAAAGTCACCTGTATTTCCATAGATGTGTGAAACAGTGCAGTTTAATAACAAATTAAGATCTGCTTGCTGATTGTGATTGTTCTATTATTATGTTGTACAGAAAGACATCATTAACAATCTAGGAACAGACGCAGGCCGAAAAAAATTGTGCTTGCTTATAATAAGATTAACAAAATATCAGTTTACTCACAAATTAACATTACATAATAGAATGTGTTCACACAGTCTTGTGGGAGTGATGTTAAAATTCATCATATGCAGTAATACAAAATGGGTCAGCTACAGTCATTGATACAGTATTTACTGTCTCCCTTGCTCCGTATCCAGTATTTTCCTGTAAACTTTTCCCATTGGTGAGGTTAAGGTTAAAAGCAAAGCTGCCCCCCAGCAAAGAAAAAAGCTGTGTCACACTACAGAATTTGTGCAGAGCGATGAAAACTATGCTTTTAACAGAAGCTGGACTGCAGACCGCTTAAGCAGTATCCCAGAAAGCTGTATTTAGAAAGGAGAAAATGTTTCCTACAGAAATGGATGCAAATCCAGGTGTTTGTGACTGACACTACACAGAGTCATCTGCTGGCAGTGACAGTGAGAAGAAAATTGGTTTGAAAACTGTACTTGAGGATGCATATGTGAATAGAGCATTTGCTTTCATGAGAAAGGAATAGATACTGAAACAGAAGATACAGTTTAAAAGTTAGGACAGAAAAGTCATTGATACACAGAGTGAAATTTCATCCATTTGACAAAATCACTAGCAGCATATCAGTAAGAATTTTTCATTTAGTTTGGGTTATTTTTTTTACAGCTGTTACTTGGGAACAGTCTGCAGCTAGGCAAAAAGCTGCCACAAAAATGAAAAGAAAAATTTCCATTAAGTAGAAGGCAAGGAACAGGCTTAAATATTGCAAGGGAAAGTACAGAATACATTGTAACAGGAAGGAGCAGAGAAAAGGATTTCCTGGTGCTTTTAAGAAGTTAAATCTGCCAGGAACAGAAAGTCAGAGCTGAGAAAGAAGGGTGGATGAGGAGAGGTCCCTTCCAGTCCTATGATTCTATTATTTCTTACACTGAATGACTGTTTTAGTGAAAACAGCTATGTAATTCTGAGCCTAACGTCCCCAGTAGCAAATACTCAACCTTTATGTGCACTGAGGGTCACTGCTGGTCATCGCTGTTGGACAGTCTGTGTGACCATGACAAAGGAGAATTTGGATCACGGCTGAATACAAACACATACCACATACCACATGGGCTGACTGCAATGTCTGAAAACACTTCCCATCACTTGCAGATGCTGGAACAACACCGCTGGCTCCAAAGCTTTAATGGACATCTCTCACACTGTTAATGACATGCTACTTGAAACTTGAGACAGTGAAAAGCCAGGACAACCCAGCAGCTGAGCCATTCAGTCACCAGCACATCCTGCTATGGCGATGGGAATCTGTACCAGAAAGATGGAGACACACTGAACTTCACTTTTTAAAAGGAATACAGGTTTATGTGGTTTCTTCAGCTCAATAGAAAACCGCACAACTACTGCACAGCCAAATGCCATTATTAATAGAAGTAAACACTGCTCTGCAGGAAAAGCTCCCATTAGGATCAATGTGCCATTCTTTTAGTAAAGGTATGGGATCAGGTCTTGCAGCCATAGAAGAGAAAAACGTTACTTTAATCATGTTTTTTTGCCTGAGTTGAACCCAAGCTATCTCACAGAGCCTCACCAGGGTCAGATTAATTCTATATATAGCTGGTTCAGGGGAAACACAATATTTGTTTTGCCTGCTACAGGATAATGAACTGGGCGTTTTCTCAGCTGGCATTTGGCATCCTCCAGAGAAGGAGGAATTCCCACGAGCTGACAGCTATGCAGTTGTTGGGAGACAAAGCTGTCAAAGGGTGATTCTTTAAGAGTCAGCTTTGGCAGCACTGTTGCCATGACACATGGCACCAAGGAGCATGGATAACATGCAGAGGCGTGAGGCATTCCTCACATTTATAGTCTTCCCACGTGTTTTGTTACAGTAGGTTGCACTGGTCCTAGTAGGATCAACTTTAGGATGCACTTGGCCAAGCAAGCAGATCATTGGGGAGAGAGATACAGGACCCTGACTGTTTACCTCCTGCACTCCTCAATTTCATCATGCCTTACATACACTCCTTTCACTGCAGGGAAAAAGTCACTTGTTGAATTTAAAAAGAAAGCATGGGTTAGGTGCCACAGGTTCAAATGTCCATGACTAAAAAAATAAGATTAGTACTCTGTGGAAATTTATGCTCAATTACTACAGTTGACATCGTTCTTACAAAAAAGAAAGACACCATTTGTTTCCCTTATGGACATACTTTCCCAGAAATATGCCAGAAATAACTATGTTAGCCAGGAGAGAAGGAGGAGACAGGGCTAGGATAAGTGCTTTGTCAATTATTCTTGTGGCTGCCCTGGGAAAATCAGACAATAAGGCTTTTCCCGCTATCAGACACCATTTTTAATAAAGTAGCTATTTTATCAGCTTGGTGAGAAAGCAGCAGCTCCAGCAGTAGCAGGGGGTGGGTCATCCCATCTGCATTTACACACCTATTGTTCAATGGGTCTCATGAATCCAGAACCAGCTGCTGTGAGGTGCTGCAGGTGCTGCCGTGGGCAGCACAAAAAGGTTGTCTGAGGGAAGCGGGGGATAAAGTCTTTGGTAAATCATGGCTGCTAAACTGGGCTGCACTGGTAACAGGAGGAATAATGCACATGCTGGGTTTTTTGGGTTTTTTCTCCCCTTCAAGTCTTCCACCAAAACTGTACCTTTATTCCCTAAAACCACAAAAGCTTAAAAACACTGGTTGATGCAGGTTAATGTTTACTAAGGTACCCCAGCCCTTTGCAATGTAACTTGAGTTGTTTTTTTAATGTTTATCCCAAGTCTCCGTTTCCCCTTTCTGTGGAGCCAGCTGACCAGTTGGCAGCACCCCGCAGGTGTGGCAGGCTGTCCTTCCCTCTCATTGCCTGAAAAGCCCTTGCAAGCTCAGCAGTAAGATGCAGTGACATTTGGCTGTAGCATTTCTTGCTTTTCTTAGTTTGCATTTCCCATTCCTTCCAGAAGCCAGCTGCCTGAGAATGAATTCCCAGTTTTTCTTATCACTTAGGCATCTTTTGCCTTGATTTGTAAATGCTTGGTGCATTTTCAGTGTTGATGTGGTCAATAACTTGCAAATGCAATTATGAAACTGTATTTAGATGAAACTTTTTCAAGTGGAATTAGCTTTTGTACTGACAAGAAAGAGGACATGGAGAGATATATACACACATCTATATATGTACATGCATGCACACGAGTCAACAACTTTGTGGTTTCCCTTGTGTGCCTGCAAAGGGCAAGCAGTTCTTTTGCCAGCTTCCTTCCCACTAAGATTACTGCCAGAGACAGACAGGTAAATCCATCACAAATCAAGCTAAGAAAGTGAAAGATTTCCAACAGATATATTTTTTTACCAAGTTTGTTAATATACTGCCCTAAGTGTCACAATCAAGAAGCTATAAAAAATTAAAAGATACACAGATTAGCTTCAGTATTAATGTATCCAGGCTGGTGACAGTAACTTTTGCTGTAATTCACCACAACAGATGTGAAATGATCTTTTCTTCTTCAAAGGGAAATGTTCAGTAGCTGTTTGCCCCTCCATAGGGGAAAAACATGTAGGTGCTTCCATAGGAAGCAGGTAGGACAGAGGGACTGACATTGGCTGGAAGGTTCCAGGAGGCAGGGAGGGGTGAATGGTTTGTTCCATTTGAACTTGTGCCTTTAAATTTGTTCCTTATCACTTAAACAAGATGTACCTGGATGCCTCTAACAGATGAGCTGAAAAAGAACAGAGAAATTGAGCAGTTGTGGTGCAGTTCAGGAAGGGACAGAACTTCTATCCCCCAAAATTTCCCTGATCTGTAGTGCCACCCCACATGACGGGGACCAGAGGCAGCACAGAGGGCATGGACCTCAGCAGATAAACCAGGAGGAGTGGAGGCACCCTTGATACCACCTAAGATTTGACTGAGGGAATGCTGAGCAGAAGCATCTAGGGGACTCCAGGGTCTTTTTTCTGAACATCAGTAAGAAGATCAGAGCCTATCTGTGTGTTTGGTGTTAGGATCATACACCCTTGTAGTGCAAACCCTTTTCCTAATGTCCAGTTTTAACATCTCAAGGCACAATTTATGCCTGATTTATCCTCTGTATTGAGAATAATTTGTCTCCATTGTGTCTGCAACTGCCTTTCAAGTACCCATAGTTTGCTATTAGTTTCTTCTTAGCCTTCTCTTTTCCAAACCAAGAAGCCTAGCTCTCTAAATCTCTCCTTCCATACCACGTGCTTCAGACCCCTAATTACCTTGGTAGTCCTCTGCAGGGTAATCTCCTTTCTCCATCTCTCTCTTGACCTGAGATCCCCAGACTGATGACAGCATTCCAGATGGGGGGGGGGGGGGGGGGGGGTGTTAGGGCGTAGGGGGGTGGTGATGTAATAATTTCTCAGTTTACTGGCCACGTATGCTGTTTGCATATTTAGAGGCTGTGAACCTGTAGCCCACAGTAACCCTCAGATTCGTTTGCAGCAGGGCTCCTGGCCAGTTGGTTCCTGTTTTGTACAGATCCACCCATTTGCAAATCTCTGCAGTTCCCCTTGTTGACCTTCATACGTTGCGGTTAGCCCAGCGCTCAGGTTTCACGGGCCCGTCTGAGTTCTCCCACAGATCAGCATGACCAAAACAAAGATTTGCACATCAGCATATTCCAAACACAAATAGCAAAAAGGTAGATCAAACCGAATCACTGCTGTTAAAAACAACAGCAGCCTTCTACACATAACAGAAACCCTCCTGTCCATTCATTTGATTAGCAAGATTTCCACCAAAAATCAGCTCTTCCCATTTGGTTCCATGGAATTCACACGCCTGTGTTCAGCTCCAGGGAACTATGCCTAGTTACACCAGTAAAAAAATCTCATTCACCTTTTCTTGAGTTGTCTTGAAACCAATAGTTACAACTCTTCTTCCCCCACCCCCCAGAATCCTGGGGGCTTTTGATGACCGGTAAATGTCTGTTTGCTACGTGCTACAGATATCCTGCACCAGCACTCACACCTCTGTCTGCTCTGTTGGTATTTCAAAATATTTATCCTTCTACAGTTGATAGCAACTTAATATTTTCTGGAAATCCAACTGCTTTAATTTTAGGTAGACATACAAACATTGCCAGCCGCATTACTGGAAAGGAATGAATGCCGCCTTAATAAACTGCTAGGAGAAGCCAGTTCACATAGTGAGCATGTTTGCCCATAGCTTTGCTGACCACGTAAATTCAGTTCTGTTTGAAATGTGTTTGTGAAACCGAGTGAAGAGGACGAGTGATGCCTTTCACAATATAACTGCAAAGACAGAACCAGCACTGAGAGCAGATAGCTCTCACACTGATTTCTCTGAAAGCAGTAACAGAAAAGCGTATTTCATGCTTTTTGGCAGTTCTGCTCCTTACTGCTACAAATACATATAGACTGGTGCCTCAGAGTGCCCAGATGCTTATTCCATTCAGAATCAGAGAAGGAATACCATAATGTAATGAGCACACTAAGTGGGGATAGAAGAAATTTTATTGTGCATCTAGATAAAATATAATTATTTAATAACTACGCTCTTAACCTTACAGGATAGATATAGAGTACAATTATCTGCTCAATTAGCAGATGGGTTAATAGCAGGAATGGAACTATATACTTATTTATTCATTTCAGTTGCAAGCAATTAAAAACAACTTTTTAATAACAGAGGGAAAAGCATTACTTATATTTATTTTTCGCAAGATATATTTTTTAAATATAACTAATGGTTTCAGACACTTCTACTTATGGGTACTCTTCTTTCAAGACCTGAAAATCAAAGGCTTGGGGAAGCACCTCAGAAAAAATGACATGTGAAGTAGGGCACACCACACCATGAGTCATTTCTCAGAATCTCTCCAGAAACAGTGAAGATGACAAGACAGTGTCATGTGGGAAGTATTTTGTTACAAACAGAAGAACTGCTCTGCGTATAAAATGAGACTAGAATCCAACACTGAATAGCAAAGGGGATATATCAATAACTTGTATTTTAACAGCTGTCTGAGGTAGCAAATTATTTTTGCTGCATATATTGTCATCTCCTGATTAGAAAGGGAGGTATATTCACACACACAAAAGTAATGCAGCAGCAGTGACATCATGATTTAAAAATACTCTAATAGCACAATATGGAATTCAAGATGCAACCAATGGAAAATGCATTATTTTCCTATTTTAAATTTGGCAAGTATGAATCTAAAACTTGAGGGGGTTTATCTCTACTATCTTGTCCACATAAAAGGTTTGCTTTCCACTATAGGGTATTCTAATGGGATTAGTTATTAAATTCAGTGGGAAGTAAATCACTGCTTCTAAGAGGGCTTGCTTCACTTTGGAATTATCTTTTTTCCTACTGCATGAATTTAAATTTTAAACAAACAACAACAAAAACCTGAAGTATAACTAGTCAATGACCATATTAACCCATGTTAGCCAGGTCTTCCCTGGTAAGTCTGAAAAAGACGCTTAAAATATAAAACTTATTAGACAATATTACTTGTTTAGACATTAGTCAAGACTGCTTTTATTTCAATTTCTAAGCTATCACTTCACCATGCTGACTCAGTATTTAGATATCTGGAGGCTGATTCCATCCTATCTTTACTGTCAATGCAGAGTCATTCAAGCAACGGCACCCCAGATCAAAACATGAGCAAATGGAAAACCAACCCGGTACACATCTGTTTTTTCTCATTTGGTGTACAAATAATTTTGCTAGAATTGGGTACATCTAATGATTTTTAACATTGACTACAGATTATTTTTACTATATGATGGAATTCCCTACATGATTAAGTTGCACCTGCTGAATGTTACCATTTGACTAATAATCCATTCCTCAACAGAAGGGAATTCATTATGCTAACCTTTATTTATTTAATTTCAGGAAATTGTACACACGTCCACTCTGCACAGGCATACTGATCTCAATTACATGCACAATGCTAGATTGATCAGTTGTCTAAAAGTCTGTTTGTGCCTAATGATGCTATCTGCATATTGGAAATTGTAGCAGTCTGTCCTTTTGATACCTTTGCAAAGGTAATTCTACCTCTTCTTTCTTACTTCTCAGCCTTTTCTCCCAAAATACCACTTCCCCCCCAGTTAAATTGCTACGCTTTCTCTCTACATATGAGTTTTCTCATTGTGTCTCTGCTTCAAGAACACGACCTGCACCAGCTACATGCCCCTGAAACAATGAAACTGCCGATGACAGGGCAAAAATGTGGTGCTTAGCCCATAAAGTTTGGAAAATGTCCCAAAAGAGATCAGGTTGACTATGGACATCTGTGTCTTCAAAGTGAAATGCAAAAATCCACTTCTTTGGTCTAGTTCTCTGCTCAGTAACACCAGGTTTATAAACACACACACATCACATTAAATAAACATTGCCTTGCTCCTGTTGAGCAGAGAGAAGAAGGCTCCTTCTGTGCCCATTTTGTTTTTGGGAGGCAACGGGACACTACAGCAAAGAGACGCTTTATATAAGGACCTAGAGACGTGGAGATTTTCCAAAACTAACAGCACGCCGTGCCCCGAAGGCGCGGTAAGCGAGGCGGTTCTTACCATTAACGCCTTGCAATTCTAGCCGCATATTCAGCTGAACCCCCACCTGAAATCTGCCGATGAAAGCAGCTTTAGCTTGCACACAGCAGTGACAGGGAATGAAGATACACATCAGGCTGATGAGCACTAAGAAGTAAATTGTTTGCCCAGATGGAAATCAATAGCTCTCTTCACTCTCTTCATTCTTTGGCAAGATCGGGAGCTCCGATGGCAATTAAAGCTTCCCCAGCTGCCAAGTGTCCTAATTACACACACAAGAAATCCCACATTTCTCTTTCTACCTGAAGCATCCCTTGCGCCACATTCATTAAGCTCATTACAGTCAGGCCTCCTGCTGTTGCTAGCGCTGATATTTTAACAAAAAGCCCCCATATCCTTGCACCTGGCTCCCCAGCAAGCGATCCTCCCAAAGCCCCACGCGTGCTCCGCGATGGCCACCAGCCCCTGTGCTGCACAGGGATTTTCACAAGGCCCTTCCAGGCAGCATCTTCTCTCTTCCACTCTCCTTTCAGTGGTTTTCATCTGCCTTTTAATTTTGCAGCCCACTCTCTCCTGCCCAGGGCATTTCCCATTAATTATCGCTCTCCTGCCTACTCATTCATCAGCCACTTGTTTCTCCTACTCACAGTGAACTACCCCACATCCTCTCTAGCCCTCACCCTGGCCACTCAGCCTCTGCACTGATGGACGTGTTGGGAGCAGCACTGAATGACAGGAGGAGCAGCACAGGCTGTGTCTGAGCTGCAGTGCTTACCAGCTGCGTGCGGGATGGTGTGTGCAGACCACCCATCGGTGTCGCCTTCCAACAGTTCCCTGCAGGGACAGGTGAACACCTTTCAGGGCAGGCACGTCACCAGCTGCGCACACCCCTGTCAGCATTCGAAAAGGACTGGAGAGAGGTTTCATTTTGCCATCCATAGACTTGAGTCTCTCAGAAAAGAAGGCCTGTCGTTTACATATTCTGTGATTACAGCCTGCATCCACCCTTTGTGAACTGAGGCAGGTTGGGATTCTAAGAGGAAAGAGCAGGTTTTACTTCCTTTGTAAGGAACAACATAGCAAAAATTTCTTATAGGACTTTATAATCTCTTTAATTTTGCTGGCACAGTTTTGGTACCACATAAATAAAAGTAACTAATGGACAGCTGAGCTTGGGTGGTGCAGTTTCCAGGAACTCCTCCTAATTGTCCTTGACCAAAATATCTGACTTTTCAGAAGCCTTCAATAATTCAGGTCTGCATCTAACGCAATTAGTGAAGCTGTGCAAAGCATACTGAAGAAAAAAGCCACTAAAAGCTCAGGCCTCTTATTTTATCATCATGATTATCACTTTATTATGAATTAAAGTGGGAACACCCATTAAGCACCCACGGATTCAAGAGCAAGGGCTCTAAAGAGGTCTAAAAAGATAAAGGCAGAATAGCATCCCACTTAGCCTGACCTCTCAAGACCACAATGCCCAAGTCGTCGTGCAGTATAAATGACCTTGTGTTTGCACAAAGTGGTCAGGATGTCTTAATTAAGCCACAAGATTAGATGAAGATGATATAAACTGAGGGGTACATCAAGGAGAACAGAAAGGATAAGAGGAAATCTGTCATTCCTCTTGAGCCATCCATAACTTTCCACTTTACATGCAAACTTCTAAGGAGGAAGAGAGGAAAGTCAGGAAGAGTGTTACGAACATTGAAGAGTGTTAACCTGGACTGTGGTTTGGTTGGGTTTTTTTTTTTTCTCCTTTAATAGCATTTTGATTCTCATTTATCCTCAGCCTCTGTTGCACTGCTTTGTAAAGGCAGAGAAGCCTTAAAGGCAGGTATAAATGAATTTACACTGCCAGACAAGCATAAGGGTGCCTTAGAGCTAACGAAAATTATCTCCATTGTTGGAGAAAAAGAAAAAAATATTGAACAGCCGGTACTATTGTTGATGCAAGAAATAGTTAAAAATTTCACTTAATCTCAATGCATTATATTTCGCCAATAAATGCCATATTCATTCTCTTTTTACCACAAATAATTCATATGCCCATAAAATATTGCATATAAAGCCTGATGGGAATTCTCCTTGAAGGAGAAAAAGACCATCTGTCCTTCATCAGCCAGACACAAAAGGAATGCCTTGCTATTTTACAAAAGCTGCCAGTCAGTTCTAGGTGTGGGATCATCTATCACAATAGGCAATGTGCCATCTCCCACACTGGTGAAGCGCTGTGTAATTTGCAGTGCTGTGAACATGGTTTGTAATTATATTTGATAGGGCCACAGGACGTAAATTACATAGCTTTAACATTTAGCTGCTACCGCAAATTCTTGCCTGGCATTAGCTCCTAGGGGTTTTCAGAGGGCATAAGGAGGAAGAGGGGAAAAAGACGTGTTCGGAGTTTTTAAAGAGACTTAAAAAAAGGGAAGAGTTTTAGGGAAAAGAAGGTATAACATCTATGTTTTATTTTTATTATTATTATTTAGTCATCAGTTCAAATGGACAACATCCCAAAAGGACTGGCAAGAGAAGAATAAAAGACTATTTTTTTTTTTCCTTTTTCTAAAGCCCAGGGCTGGCAGTGTCTCTCTAGGTATGTCACTGCAAGACCAGTTTTCTTCTCTTATTTACAGTGAGTTGTAAGCAGAGCTGTCAGGCAATATTCTGGTCTGGAAACCAGCTCTATAAAAACGATAGCTTATAACCCACCATGTACATGTTGGGTGCAATACTCGGGCATACTTGCTGACTATCGTGACAGATACTCTCCAGGACACAAAGCAAGAAGGCCCCTCCTGCATCGACCTTAACAATGGAGTTTGAGGAGACAGATCCTAATCCCAGCACGGGAGTACATACTCTGCTACTCTCGGGGGGGTTTACTGTCATTAAGGAACCGGAGGCCAAAACGTCGGCAGGGCAAGGCCATCCTCAAACACTGATCCCAGGGAAATGCTGGATGATTGAAGATTAGCAACTATATAATCCATTTTGGCCTGGAAAGAATTTAAGAAGAATGAGAAGCTCGAATCAAAACTTGAGTAAGCCTGAAGCTATCCTGACATGTTTGTGAACTAAATTCCCTCCCAACACTTTTCTATTATTTCAGTTCTTGGATCATCATTCTTTGCATGCTGGGACTAACAATGCCTTTTATTGTAGCCTGCCCCATTTTCCTCCTGCACACAAAGGGAAAGCTCCCTCGGTGAATGCCAGAGGCAAATACTGCTTTCTCAAAAACTTCGACGGCAGAAGTATGCTTCGGCTTTTGTTCGCGTACTGTAACCTTCAGCCGCACCGAGCGCAAGCTGAGTCATTCATAAATACGGCCTTTGGGTTTTAAAGGTCAGCTATGCTTTTC